>NW_023458558.1:13715319-13900277 GCF_013731165.1 Rhagoletis pomonella | reverse complement strand
CATTAACATTAACATTAACATAAGCTTTAAAATTAAATTAAGTTTTAGATTAAGGTTAAGTTTTAGATTTACTTTCAGATTGAGGTTGAAATTAAAACTTAGCATTGGATTAAGCTTTACATTAGGATTACCATCAACAATAAGTTCGAGGTTGAAGTTAGGTTTGAGATTAGAAATTTTTTTGTTATATCTGACTCATAGCAAATTTTGAGTTAATACACTTGTGAGATTTTACTAGAATACATATTTACAAAATACTCACTTTTCCGAAGCATTATCCATCAGCTTTTTCACTATCACCATTGCCGCTACTATAAATGCCAATTTCGATACCGCTAATGCTTTAAGCGTCAACAACCCAACCGCCTTTGCTACAACCATAGTCCAGCCAAAGGTTGTTGCCGCCAAATACATTGGTATATACATTTGGAATTGCTTCTTATCCTGTTTCTGCTTACGATAACGCCCCCGATGACCACCACCGCCGCCATTGCCTCCACCCCCTCCACCCATGAGTCCGCCACCTCCCCCACTGCCTCCCATCATACCCGAACCGCTAGCTAAGCCGCTAAGTAGACCTTCTCCTCCTCCTCCTCCACCTCCGCCGAGGCCACCGCCACCCATTCCACCTCCACCGAGACCACCTCCACGACCTGTAAGATGCGAAAATTGATTTGGTTACAATTTAGAATTCACACATAGATAAATACAAATAATTCAAACTATCCATACAAACTCAATTTCTCACATTAGAATGTATATGTAGTGCGAGATATTCAGTTTGTATGGGAGGTGCCATGCGCCCTTTTTCAATAACTCCGACTCTACAATGAATACTTCCAGAGATATGTTGTGTTAAAACTTCAGTTTGTATGGGAAGTGCCACGCACCCTTAATATTTCGAAATTGCTTTTCATCTATTATCATCCTTGGATAGTCTGGAGTCGATGTCTAAAATTTGAAAAATATCGGTATAGCTGTTCTCGAGTTTTTCGAACAGAAAAAAACCAAAAAAAAAAGAACGGCTCTCAAAAAATATAATAGTATAAATAACAGATGAAATACATTTTTTAATTAAATGTATCCTATAGAAAAATGTTTATGAAGAATTTTTCAAACAATTCCAGGCATTTGAAATTAATTTCAAGTATTTTCCAAAAAATTGAAATCATTCAAACGCAAAAATTTTGTTTCTTCATTCTTAAACTTAAATAAAAAAAATCGCCATGGACAGATCGACGCGAAGTTTACTTATCTCTTATTCAAAGAAATAAAACTTGAAATCGGTTCATATTTGGGCTCTCAAAATTCATTTGCCCACAGCAACCTTTTTTTCCCCACTGTGTGACGTAGTTAGGCTTTCTTTTAGGTGCCATATGTGCTGTTTTCTCAACTAAGTTTTTAAAATTTATCAAACACATTTTTTCAGAACGAAATTGATTTTTTAAACTGAGCCCGCCGAGTTGATGTTGCTTTAGAAATATCCATGGTAGAAAATATCGATTGCTTTCGCTTATTTAAAGAATTCTTGTGAGTTGATTTTCAAAACCGAAGAACAACCCCATCTAGGAACTATGCAGTGCATACACTAGTTGCAGCTTCATTGACACTTCATTGAAATTTTTTTTTGACTGTGAATATGGCCCATTATTATTATATACTATTATGAGACTAATTTAGGCGTCATTAAGCAAACAAAAAGATTGTGCTGCGAAGTTGTTACGACTTTTACATCTATACATATCTACATATATGCATGCGCACATTGTAATTGTATTTATCTTTAACCAAAGTTTGTGTGTATTTACATTATGCGAGTGCATGATAAAAATAAACTTTGACATAACTAACTAACGCCTTAACACTGTCTGCTAATAATGCTCCTACACCTCCTACTCTCCATGCGTTTATCTTTTTGCACAGTGGGACGTCCCCATATATTCTTAAGCTGTCAGGAAATACCCTGCAGACAGCGATGACAAACTATTTAATCTTCTTTGAAATCCTGTAGACTGTAAGTGCATTTTTATCAATTTTAGTGTAGAATAAGTAAGGAAGTCTAAGTTCGGGCGAAGTTTCCGAAAACTACCATTTACTACCGATTTTCAGAAGATTTCGTATTTCTCTTAATTACCGTTACATAGGATGTGAGCTCATGTATAAGCAGTATGTTTGTATGTTGTATTTTCAGCTGCTTGGTATATTTTACCGGGACTAACTATGGTGCCAAGTTGGAAGAAATTGGTGCAGCAGTTACCGAGATAAACACATTTAATCCTAAGTGGGCATGGCTACTCCCATTTTCGAAAAAATTTATAATATTCTGATTTTCCCCCAAGAGATCATTGTAAATATCAGTCTTGAGTGAATAATCTTTAGTAGCTACTAAATTATCGCAGTTTCGTATATCTGAAAACTACCGTTTTATGGTTATAGGTAGGCGTGTGTTCGTTGTTTAACTCAAGATATTTCAAAAAATACGAGCGATTCTACGTAGCAATTGATCCAGTGTATTTAATTGGAGTCAGAGTTTTGATCCAAAACGTTGGGTTGTCTATTTTTTTCCCGGCCTACCTATCAGGTTGGCAGGTTTGAACAGGTAAGTAATAGTAGTAATTTTCACTCATCTGTTTAACACATTCCAGTTATAGGCTTTATGCTTCCGATTCGCATATACATATGTAATTTGTTCATTAAAAAATGGGTGCAAAAAAAATAAAAATTGAATATTTAATTAAAAATGTGCTGGCTAGGATTTTTTAGCCAAACCACTCGTAAAATATTTCCTAACATGTTTAATTTCACACAAAGTAGATTTCATTCATTAAACAGATGGGTCGTCGGATCTGCTACTAATAGTAAAAATGAATATGTATATATTTTGTTCTACAGAGATACTGGTAATCGATATAGCTATGAAATTTTTGAGAACATGGAAAAATACTAAACCAAATTTTTGAATTTTTTGGATTGTGACACTATTGACGTAAATGAGCGATGTGTATGTATGTCCTTCCTTATAAGTGCGGAATACTGCCTAATTGGCTTATAAGTTGGCTATTTTTTTCTATTTTTTGCCACTTTAATCCCATTGTGCGTTGTGAGCAATAATCATAACCAAAAAAGTTAAGATGCAAAAAAAAAACATAAGCAATCCTCACATCCATTCACCTATCCACACACACATATGTGTATGTGTGAAAGGTGTTTCGATAGCTAAGTCACGGTTTACTTAAATGAAATTTGTGAAAATTTGTTGCTAATTCAAAGTTGTAAAAACTCAGATTTCTGCATGGCTAAAAACAATTTTATATTTGATGGCAAACTTTAAGGCCTAATGAGGAAATTTTGGTATACTCGAGTGGTTTCATTTATGCATCATTGGGCACAGGACCAACGGTACTAATTTCAAAATGGTCTGAATGGCGCAATTCCAACAATTTAAAAAATCTTCCTCTGCGTCATATGAACTCAAAATCGAACAGCAAAGCAAAATGGAATAACTAAAAGATGCCAGATCTTTTAGAATGGCGAAAGTTAAATTTTCGAGAAAAAAATATGGAAGTACATTTATTATTTAAAACTAATTTGAGAGCCATGCGAAATTTATTTAGAGATAGCAAAGAGTCTGTATAAACGGTTTCGAGACCTAAAAAATCAATGTCGAATTGGGCAAAGTCGGCATTGAATGTTTAGTCCCGCGCTCATTGTCATTGAGCTATTGTAACCTATCCGGGTTTAAACTGCTTTGCCGCTGGTGCCTAAAACGTTGAATTAAGACACGTACGATTTGAATATGTCTTTAAAACAAATTCAAACCATTAATCTAAACACTTAAAACATGCTCACGATAATAATACCGGGTAATTTTCCATTAATTCATCCAACGCAAAAACGAATGACCCTTTAATACAAAAAAAAAAACACTCAAGATTAATTCATTTGTAAGTACTTGCAAGTGTGCTTATTTGTATGAATGTGCTCATTTCGGGAAGGTATGAATGTGCTTAGCATGTTTGAGAATCATTATTCACTAGCATTCAGCAGCAGATTGCCTCATAAATTTTCACTTCTCTTCACATTTGCCATTTAAGTTGGAAACGCGCCTTGACAACTATTTTATGGGCAGCTCTAACATAAATGCTACCTTACACACGCGCTCAGCTAATTTATTGACTCTTTTATACACTTTATTGCTTTTATTTATTTTGCATATGGTAGCTAAAGCTCTTCTTGAATGCACACTCCTTAGGGCCTTAGAACTCTTACAGGCTACCTGACAGGACACTGCAAGTTAGGGTACCATTTGAAAAAAATTTGTGATTTCTCACGCCTCATGAATCGCAGGCTGTGCATCCGCTATAGTAACTAGTAATAATAATACCAAGCTAATTGCTATTGGGATTGTATAGGCGATAGATGTGAGTGGTGTTGCATATCGCTTCAAAAATAGCTGTAGCTTTCATACGTACATACATACATAGTGGCGGTGCCTAGGGCGGAAAAATTTAAGGCCGCAAAATTTGAGTTGAAAAAAAAATTTTTTTTCAAGTTAGCTACACTGAAAGTACAAATTCTGTTTGTACATTTTAAGACTTAAATTTGAGATTTAATTATGCAATCAGAAAATAGGACAACACTGTTAGACATTTTTGATATTATATTAAATAGTAATATTTAAAAATACTAATTTAGTATTTTTGAGATTAAAACTTATCAAGTGAAAAACTTTGTTGATGAGGACTTTCTTTAAAAGTTGAAAACCTTTACTCGAGGCAAATACCACTTTATCATCTTAAAAATTGTAATAAAAGTATAGTAAATAACACAAATTTTAATATTATATTTACTGCTAATCGTTCCAAAACTGGTACTTTTACCTCAAAATATTTTTCTTATTGAAAAAAGGACGGCAAATTCTGAATTCCCTAGGGGTGACAAATATTCAAATCCGCCACTGCGTACATATATACCATGTACTAATTATGTATTTTATGCTAAAACATTTTCAATTCGGACCAGCGTGCAGTGAGAATTAGCGTGACGCCTTGCTCAAAACAGAATACTACCCATTCAAATGCAAATGCTATCCGCGAAAAGATTAAATAAAAATATGGAAATAGAATAAGCTTTATACTATTTTAATTATGGAAATGTTTTAGTATGCGTTATGATAAATAATAAAATTGTTTTGTTTGTTTTGTTGTTTCGATGCAAGTAACCACGAGTAAATGTTCGACACTTTCTTCAAGTACTGAGTACTTTTTGTTCTCGAATCCTTGCCGCAAGTACTTAGGTGGCTATCGTTGTTGTGGCTATTTGGTTGTGACAATAAATATATGAAACATGCTATAGTGCTCTTGGCAACACGTTATATACCACCTTAACTTGTGTGTAGCAAATAAAATAACAAGGCGGTAATGCTGAGCAGTTGGAGAATCGCACAACGACAGCGCGTTAAAAAGTGAAGTTGGCTAAAGAAATGTAGAAACTGTCAATGCTGCGTTTTCGTACTAATAAAATTTTCTGGTTTTGCAAGATTTACGACTACTTTTACTCGATCAAACTTATGGCTATTTCTTTTGGCAAATTTCGGTAGGAACGTACTCGAATTCAGTGTTGCCGTTGTGCGACTAAAGGGGCAATTTGACCTTTTTTAAGCGCCAATACCCTTTGACACGACTTTTTGAAATTTCTGATTTTTTGACGCTTTACCAAAATTATGTGCGACTTTTGCCCCTTTTGGGAGATTTTTTTTTTTGGAAACGTTAACAGAACATTGCTATCAAAAAGTATTTCCTCCTGTAGGTACTAAAAAATGCATCACGTAAAACTTTTTAAAGGAAATACAACTCTTCTCCTTGAAAAACAATATGGTGAACCTTTTTTTCAATGACCACTTTTTAGCGACTTTATGAAAATTCTCAACGGCAACACTGTTGGAATTGCTTCTTTTTTCTCACCATGACATAGCATTGCTGCGGGGACAGAAAATGAAACGTTCTTATTAACCTTATCAAACTTTTTTAATAAATACAGTGCCGGACAAAAGTATTGGCACAGAGAATTTTTCGCAATATCTGAACAGTTTTTTATTCTAATTTATTTTCGTCCAAAAATCAACGCAATTTTTTAGATACTTCAAACTTGCACTTTGTTATACTAAAATTAGCTGGGCTATAAAACTACATACTTAGAATTTCTCTAAAAAATCTGAGTAAGAAGTTGCAAATTAGTATGCAAATTTATTGAATTTTCCTGAGTTTTGCACAAAGTTTAGAGACTTTGTTTTTATGTTTTTTGGTGAAGTACGAACTATATTTTAATTAAAAAATGTTGAAAATAAATTAGAATAAAAAACTTTGCATATATTGCGAAAAATTCTCTGTGCCAATACTTTTTTCCGGCACTGTATATACAAAAAATGCATGAATTTATATAATCATTTCTACGAAATATAATGAGTTCGACACGAGCAAGTATCGAGTACTTCTCTCCGATACATTTGTAGCACCGATACTTTTCTTCGATATTTTTACAGAGTACAGGAATCGATTTTTTGGCTTTCATGTTAGGAGTGTTAATGCGAAATGCAATTGCAACAGTGCGAAATGTGGAAATGCAGAATTTTATCAACAACAGACGTTGCTTATGGTTGGTAAAGAGTGAAATGCTGTTGATAAAATTTCGCACCGGGACAATGCATTTCCTATTAATGCCTGAATATCCCAATTCTAATAGTATTTTGGCGAAGATGAAGATAACGATAAAAATATAAAGACAAAGATGCAGTTGTATGTATATGTAGATGAAGACGAAAATGTAAGTGAAGATGAAGACGAAGGTCTAGATGAAGATCGAGATAAAGATTAAGATAAGATAAGAAGTTGAATTTTTCGGTTATGACGTTCTTCAATCAGAAGAGAGATCTAATGAAATTCTTAGCATACCGGCCGTCAACTTTTATAAGTAAACAGTCGAGAAAACGGCCCTTCTTCTAGCTAAATTAAAATAAATCTAATGTTGCACATAGATACGTATGTATGTATCTCAGCCCATTAACTTCCACAAGAATGGATGCCTTTGTCCCCTTTTCCATAAAAATGGCAGCTAAGTCGCCGAACCCAAAACTCTTCTAGGGAATAAGAGCGAAGGGTTAAAAAAATACGGTTTTATGAAAATGGAATTTTTAACAAAAAAAGCCTTAGGCCTATGTAAAATAAAAAAAAGTTCCAATCGGGTAGATGGGGAAAAAACAGTCTTACCCTAGCTGCTTCTAGATAGCGGCTATTCTACAATCCCCTGAGTACCGCAAATCAATTTTCACTTTCTCTGTGTCTGGCTTGGCGTATTCTAAAATTGTCTGTTTACAAATTTCCCACCCTAATAATACCTTTGAACATTAAATAGTATTATAACTTTGGTTCGATGTTTGTAAGTACCAGGAGAAGAATAGATATATCTATGAAAATGTATACTTCAATGACCTGAACGTCCAGCTAAGTCACTTTAGCCATGCCCGTCTGTCTGTCTAGTTGAACGCAACCTAGTCCTTCAGTCAGATAGCTGACTGAGATTTGGGAGGTGGGTCTGTTTTCATAATGTATTAATTCATTGTCGGAATCGGAAAAATCGGACCACTATAACATATAGCTCCCATAAAACTGATTGTTCGGATATAAGACAAGTTTCTGCGATATAACTCCTTTATGTAGGCAACTAAAAGGAGACTTAATTCTTTTCGCAGACCTCAGGTCTTCCAGTGGTGCCACACAAAAATATTGGCCAACTGTTTTGGGTTTTAAAAGATTTTTTTTCATGGAAGAAACACACGAACACTTCCTTCCAGGGGGCGCCTGCACGCTTCTCCAACTGTTCGGCGTTTGTATTTGCCGTATTTGAATTTAATGTGATTTCCGGATTTTATGGTATTAAGATTGAATGCAATCTTTAATATTATTTTCCCCTCATTTTATGCTTTAAGTAAAATTGTTACCAATTTTAAAAATTTTTCATCTTATCTTTTCTTGAACTTATCGCACTTAAATATATGACAATATTTAGAAACCCCAGCCCACGTGCTATGTGACGCTACCTTGATTGCCGCTCGCCTTCTTCAGTAACGCAATTTCGATGTAATTTCCATCATCCTCTGCCCGTTGTACGCTGAACACCATCGGCCCCACCGGAATACGAATTGCATTTCCACTGATGAAGTCAACGAAACTGGAAATGCCGCGACCGGTCTCTGCCGCATTCAACTTGTCTTTGTCCTTCTCCATCAGCGGTGGCAGCTTTGCCAAATCCATGAATCCCAAGCTAATGGTTTCGCCACGCTTGTACGCCTGCAGCATATCGTTTGCTAGCGTATGAAGGCAGCTGGCATTATTAGCACATTGCCATGACATTTTTTCCGAAAAGTCTCTTCGGACAAACTCAGCGGGTTTCTGGTGGCGATGTTGCTGCTGATGTTTTTTAATATTGGCCTCGTTAGTGGCGACAGAATCGGTATCGTCAATTTCCACATTGCTCTCATCTATGGCGTTGCTGCTGCTGCTCGTTACCGATGACGCACGTGAATGTATAGCCGGACGTACGGCGGATATTTGTAACGAAAATAGAAGCCACAAGTAGAATATAAGGGACGCTATCGCGTCATTATTCCTGTGCGCCATTGCGCCAACGTTGTACTTTGCGACTATCACTTTTTGACTTAAGGATTACCGAATGCACACGCGGGTAAATGTGTTTCTTTTCGTTTGGAAGAGGGTTGTAAATACATATGTATATCTACTATGTATTTCGTTGCCGCTAATGCAACGCGAATGTCCTTGACATTGGACTGCGCGGCTGCACGTTTGCCACGTTGGCTCTCAAACACTCTCGATTTACGGTTTGTACACAACTCTTTTTTGAGGCAATTATTCGTAGATATATATATTTTTTTGCAATATTTATCGGTTTGATGAATTTGTGGCGATAGAACGCGAGCGCGCACGTCTTTTGTGGCACAATGCGAAGTAGACTAAACACTCGGCTGTGCATGCAACTCAGTTTTATTGTCTTTGTCGGCTATCAAGGCCACATATTCATGCATATACATATGTATATCGTGCATGCATATACGTGCATTTGTATATTAATTAGACAATAATTTTGTTACCATTTTTATTTTATTACAATCTTCGCATTTTTCATATATTATTTCTGCAATTTTAATATTCATTTACACCGCCTTGGCATTCTTGCTAGTGGCGTTGCTGTTGCTGTTACAGTTGCAGTTGCATTTGTTGCAAGCATATCAGTTAACACGTCTACAATTTGCAAGTATTAAGTATAAATGTAGCATGCAACAATACGTATGTTCGTATGTACGTACGTACACATAGTATATTAAGTAAATCACATTTGCTATCACGCGCATTCATCACATTAGCGCCGACGCCAACCACCACAGCGTCTCCCTACTCTACTCGTATTATGCCTGCATTGCCACGATCAACATCACTTTCAGCCAGCCACCCAACACGTCAACGCTACGAGTGCACCACCGCATCGCGACCGTTTGCATTGCCCATTTAACAGCGTCTTGCAGATTATTAGCTGCCAACTTTACTTTGGCAATTCATTGCTTGCTAGATGCTACATATTATGATGCCTTGAGTGGTGCATGCAAGCAAAATGTTGTGCAGCTTCAGTGCATTCAATTCGCGCTGCCCATTTTCACCGTGTTGTATTTCGGTAGCTGTAAGGAGTAAAGTGGAGAGTGATGCTGTGGCTGCAGCCAGTCAAATTGCAAATAATTGCAGGAAAAGTGGTTGCAACAGCTTCAAATTCTATCCGATGTAGAACTGTGGTAATCGAGTTCACGCGAAAGAGTTTGTACGACTAGCGGCGGCTGTGGCGGAATATGTGTCATTCAAACTTGTTTCGAGGAAAGTTGCTAGGCTGTGACACAACAACGGAATTGCTTAGCTTTGTTTTGGCACTTAGACCCAAATGTCATTTCAAAGGCGAATAGTAAGTATTTTAAAAATGCTTTTCTGCATGCAAAATCGTGGATATGACAAAATTTAAGTGTGCTCTACCGAACTCACATACCAGCCATACGCACCAACTACTGCGGGATGAGCCTTATAAGCTAGGTTACAAGGTCTCTTGGAACGCATTGTGCGACAACATGAAGCCCACCGTCAACCAACCGATTGGGCCTTATCAGTGTGGCTTAAGACCTGGCAGGTCCAAAATTGACCAGCTATTAACCATCCGCGAAATCTTGGAAAAGAGTCTCGAGAAAAAGACCGCCACTCACCATATAGTACATATATATCCAGCTGCCTCAGAATTGAGTTGGGATTTCAGACAAGGTGACTCCCTTTTGTGTGATTTCTTTAATATTATGTAATTACAAAGCGAATGTGTCTGGTAGTGAACGAACACAAAACGGAGTACCTATCTCAGTCAGAGCATAATCGTCTTGGCATCCACGTCACTGTTGATAGTTACAACTTAAAAAAAAAAAGACGGCTTCATTTATTTAGGAACCGGCATTAACACCAACACAAATGTCAATCTTGAAATCCAACGGAGACTCACTCTTGCCAACAACTGCTACCTTGGACTGAGTAAGCAATTGAGATGTAAAGACCTGCCTCGTCAAATAAAGATCACACTCTATAAGTCACTCATCATGCCCGTGCTGGTGTAAGGCGCAGAAGCATGGACAATGAAAATATCTGAGAAGGTGGATCTTGGAGTTTTCGAGTGAATTACTTTGCGGAAGACTTACGACCCTTTGCGCACAGCCGATTGAACGATGAGATGTAGGAGACATAGTGCGGCGAATTAAAGTACAACGGCTCCGCTGGCTTTGTCAGGTCGAGAAGGAGTTGGCTTCACCTGGCATTTCCAATTGTAGTAACTGACAGAAACGAAACGAATGGTGTGCTTCCAATCAATAAGAAAAGTCTGTAATGATTTCCCCTTAAAACAGTTCACTAGACCAAAGGATGTTCTTAGGCTTTACGAAAACAAGAAACTATAATAACTATATAATATATTATAAGAAAAATCGTACGATCACTGTATCCCACTTTTCCCCGGCAATGTTTTCAACCCCATTTCGATTGATACCTTATCTGTTAATAATTCATCTAATTTATTAAATAATTTGCATGTCACTTTTTAAACACGTGGCAATCCTCTTCAAGAATTCTAATTGTTCAAACTTACAATTTTTGAACACTCTTTCGCTTGACCCTTGTGTTTTCATATTTCAAATAACTTGTGTATACATTTTAATAACATTCGACTTCTCAAACAATGGGTAACCCTTTTCAAGTTAGTTTCACACTAAAATCTTCTTAAATATTCTTCGGCTGACATTGCGGTACATATATTAATTAGCTGATGAATTAAGTTGAATTTAATTTTTTGTTTTAATATGGCAACCCCATAAACATAGCTCAGAAATAATGCCGTATCGAAATTATGGTTGTATTTCCAATCGCCAAGCGAAATAAAGCCATTATGACCTTATTGCGTATGGTGTTGTTGCACCCCACCGATATGAACATTAAATTGCACTTATTTGTAATCAACTACTGCAATGCGTTTTGCCACTCATACACACATATGCATGTTTGATGAATTTATGTTCCTAAAATTGCTGAAATATGTATATTTACATACATACACATATGTAAATATGTATGTACAATGTACGGCATTCTGTTTGCATTTCACTTTCATAGGACTTTGTGAACTAAATTTCTAGTTAAACCTCAACTCATTCCACCGCGTCATGTCGGCTGACAACAGAAACCGCAGAAATGTTTCATATTAGATATTCAATCCGTTGGCGTAAAATACTGGTATCCATTGGATCCAATTATATATATATGTATGTATACTTATACACATATCTACGTATACATATAACTACGTCATTGACATTGCCACATTTGAAATTGTAAAATTGGCACATTTTTTATTTGGTGAAAACTTAGCATCTGACCCTGCAAACCATTTTTTCAGAGCATTCTGAATCGTAAAGAATTTTTAAAGAATTCGGAAAGATCCCATCCGATTTTTTTCCGAATTTTCTAAAATGAAATAAATTACGCACACTTCCATTCTTTTACGAAATTTCGGAAGAAAATCGGTAAAGAAATGAAAATAATGCTGCTATGTGAAGAATTTCTTGCAGACTTTTTTCAGAATTTTCTTTATTTTTCGTACAGAAATTTCTTTACGAGTTCGTGTCAACCACTTCATATAATTTTCTTTGAAGATTCGGAAAAAAATCGTTACAGAAATCAGATGCTCCTAAATATTTCGTTAAGATTTCGGGAACTTTGGTTTGCAGGGGAGTTACTTCCCACTGATAAATCGTTTTTTTTTTTGGTTTTAGGCGGTTTGTAATCTGTTATAAATTTTTCTTCATGTTGAGTGCCATTGGACTATGTATTTCAGAGCGACGCACGGACGCATCATTAAAAATCTTACTTCAAAAAGCTATCTAAAACATGACACGAAGTTGGCATCAACTTATACTTGCCTCTATTGAATAGAGTCTATTCTTTGTTCTCTTCTTGAACCTTTTTTAAGTAACATTATTTTGCGTTAACTTTTTTGAATTCTTTGTGCATTTGTACGACAATTAATGTTTTTTATATTTATTGTAATCTTCTGGCAGCACTTGCATTTGCAAACGAAATTTAATACTTCTTCATACATATGTATGTACTATAAGCGTAAGCATCTTCACACTTGGAGTAATTTCAGCCAACATCAAAGGAATGAATTTGCGATGCTGCATACACCCATACACCCGAGTTGCTTTCGCTAATGTGTCCGAATGTGTATGGATGTACATATGTACAAGTACCCTGGGGGAAATGTATCTAACTATAAGTTCACTTGAAGTTGATAAGGAAGGCACTAAAAGTCACTATTAGCTGTATATTTTCCTTGAGGAAAGCTAACTATATTTCTGTGGCCATGGCTGCGAAATAGTCAAGGGAATGTTACCTCTGGATTAGATGTCAACAGACTTGCAAATATCTACTTTTGAACATAAAATATCAATAAGAAAAAACATTAATTTTTTTTTAATTTTTAATTTTTTACTTCATTTATTACATTACATATATAGTATGTAAACATATTCTGATAATATAAAATTGCGATCTTCCTTTTATTTGTCCTCAATTCGAAAAAGTATTTGTGAAGTGCAGAAGGAAAGTATATTCAAGGTAAAATTTGTATGAGGATATTTAAATAGAAACTTATTTAAAGAAAATAATCTCCCGATTACGTCGGCGTTACTCCTGCATTACTTTTCAATTAGTTCCAAGTTAGCTTTTTGTACTTAACTACAAGTTATATATTTTATAGAAGTCCCGCAATAATTCGAACCACAAGTGGGTGATTTTTCATCAGTTGGTAATATTTTCCTGCAGGGCATACATATACGGCTTTTACTTTGTGTCAATTTTCATATGGATGCACATACATATATAAAACTCAGAAAATGTTTTGTGATTTATTATTTGTAAAATTTCATACCACAAGCAAGTAAGGAAACTTGTCCGGAAAACCACACTAAATACTCTTTGAAATTCTCTAATCGCTCTTTCTAGTTATATGTACATGCCGAAATGGATTCACTCGTATGTACTTAGGTAGTAGTAATATATATTGTGTAATATATGTGTATTTGGTTTATTTAGAGTATACTTTACCCCGATATTAACATTTCAATGCACTTTAAATATTTAATAAAGCTTTAGTACAATGTTTGCAAATCAAATGCCTAGTAGAGATGATAGGTATTGTCCTATAAGAAATGCCGAGCAAATCGAACTTACTCACAATTTTTGCCGAACTAACTTGCAGGAAGGCGTTAGAGGTTCTCATTTTATCCCAACGCAATGCTTCTATCTGTTTTTTTTTTTTAACACGGCGGTTTCCTATGAAATTTGTTAACTACCGCCATTTTGTGGTCCTCAACTGCGGATGAAAGTACTGGAACCATTTACTAAAACGCGGAAAGCCTGGCTGTTGATGCCCTCGCCTTTTGATTCTCAGAATTATTATTAAAAACCAAACAGTTTTTCTAAGCCCGGAATTTGTGCCAAGAAACCGTCTTCCCGAACAGTGTGTTTTGTGTTAGTTCAGGATCGAAGGCCGGGATGTTACAATTAAAAATAAGAACTTATATTTTACAGGGTACTAATGGGATTGAAAAACAATTTAATGATCGAATAAGGACGGAATGCACATTTTATTTTTCCCCATTGGCGCTGTAACCACCTAAGCGATTTTGGCCGAGTCCAACAAAACGCGCCAGTCGTTTCTCTTCTGCGTCACCCGCCGTCAATTGGAAATGCGAGGTGAAGGCAAGTCCTTCTTCACTTGGTCTTTCCATCGCAGGGGGGCCTTCCTGTTGCGCAGTTACCAGCATCGCGACGGCGTTGAATACCTTTAGACCTCAAGTGGGGAAACTATCTTCTCCGAACATTGCCATTGTTTTACCGATGATCTTGTTGTCATTGACAAGCGTCAGAAATTTATTTGAAACACTGTACTCGAGCGGTTCAGTCCCGCGGTTCTTATAATATTCTTCTACACTAGGTTAAAGAAACTGGGCGTGTCTGAAACCTCATTTCATAACGAACGGCTCGGAGACGTCCTTCCCAAATCTGACGGAGCTGGTGGTATTTATCAACGTCATCTATGAAGCCGTATTAGTTTCTAGGGGATACCAAATTCAGGCATCGCTGTATAAAGACAACGTCCTTTTTTTTACTGTCAAAATTGGCTTGGATATCTACAAATAATGGTGTATGACGATCCTCTTTTCGTGGTTATTTTCAAAGATTTTATAGTGAATATTTGGTGTACAGTGGACTTTCCAGGTTTAAAGCCATACGGATAAGGCTAAATCAGTTTGTTGACGGCGGGCTTTAGCCTTTCTTATAGTGTGCTTAATAAGACAATATAGTCGATGCTTAGAAGACTAACCCCGCAGTAATCGGTGCCTTACTTGACGATTAGGCAGAGCACACTTAAATTTCGGTTAACTTAGAAACTCTTCGTCGGTATACTTGAATTGCTCAACCAACCGGCCGTCATCTCCGGCAGCGCTATTGATTTTTAAAAGATAAATTTTGTTTCTTACATACCTCGTCGTAGTCGGGCAGTAGGACATCGATGTCGAAGTCAGCGCCTGGGGCCCGTGTTCATCTTTCCTCCGCTCTCAGTGTTGTAACGTTCCTACAGGGTGGTAAATTGTTGCCTGTTAATTTGAGTATGTTCCGAACATCGTGGTTGTTCTTTAAGGAGTTCAAAATTTCAAGATTACTCTCTCATGTTCCATAACGTTTTACTTGAAAAATTTCCTTTGCAATTTACGTACATATATACTAATATATTTATTTATAATTTTTCATTTGCGCTTTTTTCCCAGGTTCTCGCTTGCGCATGCATACTGTTGCGATGCTTAGTAATAATTTAGCCACTCGTGCGTGTAGAGAGTGAAACTTTTCGAAATGTTTATTTTTCAATATATTTATGGTAAACTGATTTTGTTACGGTTCATGATGAGTTATCGTGTGTACATGGAATTACATTTAAAATGCATTTAAACGCATGTATATTAGTCATTTATATATGTGAGAAAGCAACATAAATACTTAAAGTTAAACGCTTTAATTTGCTTTGATAACTTTAATTAAATTTTTTGTTTTCACCATTATACTGTTGGTTTGAAATAGTAATTTTTCAGAATAATCAGACCTATTTCTTAATCTAACGCGAATAATCTACGAATATGAATGCTCCTAACTAATATGAAGAATTTGGGAAATGGTTAAAAAGTGTCATCAAAGACGTGATTGATGCAATTTAAGGCGGAAGTCTGGCATTATAACAAACTTGGATAGACTACGTTACCAACAATTGCTGCTTCATAAATTTTTTTATGTGCTTGATCGAGCTTTTTCTCCGATATGTGGTGGTGTGCGCCTTAATGTTGTCACACAAACTGAGTGACCTACAATTTTAAGCCAGCTTCGAAAGAAGGAGGGTTATTTTTCATGTGTGAAATACGCTCGGCGGTTTGCTATTGCCAGTCGAGGGGCGACTGCTGTTATATAAATACATACATATGCACATACTTATGTAGTAAGAGAAAAATGATTTCTATTTATATTTTCAGAACGTTTCACTGTGTAATACAAAACGTGTCATTATAACTACATATGTACATACACCAACCCGTTACATTGTTGCCATAGCAGTAACGCTCTAAATGTGTCGCATTTCTATCGAATTGGCATCATCGCAGCAAACGTTCTATGCGATTATATCTATATAAAACAATTCTGCTTTATTGCAATCAAACAACTTGTAACATTTAAAACAATCATCATTTGACTAATTACAGAACACTAGTTGGTTATCATTTGCAGTGATTCTATTAGCACAGAAGCAACCAGACATAACAAATATTTATTTATTTTTGTTTTGCAAAATCTTATATTCTTAACGCCATTTTCACTGACACAGATTTTTTTCTCATTGCAATTTGCACATATTTTCACGCTTTTCGATTTTTCCTTTCCGTTTCGGTGGTATGCGTTAATCACACCACCATCAACATACATATATGTATATTAGGGCGGGTTGATTTGTATGGATGAAAAAAAAATTAAAAATCGTATAGCAAAAACATTAAATTCTAAGAAAATTCTCTGAAGAAACCATGGGTCTAAAATCAAACCTTAATCCGCGCCACTCGACTTGAAAATTTTTTACTTGGGTGAATATTTTTTTAATGAAAACAAATTTTGAGTGTAGAAAAAATATAAAGTGCAAAAGAACTACGTTACTAAACAATTTTATTCAGAAAATTCGATTTGTTTTTGGAAAAACCTATTTTTTCTAACATTTATTTTTTTTGCAAAGGCGGCCATATAAATTTTCAAGTCGAGAGGCGCGGATTAGGATTTTATTTTAGATACATGGTTTCTTCGGAGAATTTTCTTAGAATTGTATGTAGTTTACGTTTTTGCCATACGATTTAAAAAAAAAATAAATCAACCCGCCCTAATGTACATATATGTATGCATGTACCTATAATCGACATACATATAAATACCGCTTAAATAGATGTATTTATTTTTCTCTCTAGTAGACTACACGTTTCAATATACATAATTGTTTTCCAATTAATGCGATTAGCAGTTTCCTAATATCTTCTTTTATTTCTTTTCTCCTATTACTTATTAGTAGTATATCTTTCACTTGCATTGATTTACAGGGTGGAGTAAATAGTTTTACTAATACTCGTGTGAGTGGCAGTGGCAGTCTGTTCAGATGAGAAGGTTATAGTTTAAAAGGATCAGTGTTGCCAGGTTATTACAGTACTTTACCCCCAAGGGCATGCCATGTTCGCCTAGATTTCTTTTTCGTACCCCTAAATTTATTTTTTTGGAATTTTTTGTGACTTTATTGTTTCAATGTCGATTGTAGATAGTGTATTTTTATTGAGTGCACATTTCATTTTTAACTAACTCTACTTGTTATTTGTAATTTGGCACCAAAACATAATGTTATATTTTCATTTGAAGATATGTGGGGTATTCACAACGGTGTCGTAAGTGTCGTATTGTTGGATGTCGTAAACTTTAAAGTTGAAATAAATGTTTAGAGGGCTTGCAATCACAACCAGCTTTTTTGTAGCACTGTAAAAATTCATAATATGACTTTTGTGATACCTTGCAAAGTCTCTTAATATATTTTTAGTCGTTTAAAGTTAACGACAAACAACAATACGACACAGCACAGTGGTTTGAATAGAGAATCTAGCGGGACAAAACTATTTGAATAGATACGCCGTGAAGGATTTGTACACCATTTCGTATCCACTAGTTTAGGGGACCACTGATTACAAATATTCAATCAACTTCAATACTTTTTGCTCGGGGTTTTTGGCGTTGCTAATTACATAGTGTAGTGCAACACTGAAAAATTGATGGGAATGATACCAATTGCATTCATTAAAAGAGGCCAAAATATGTAAAAGTACGTTCCCATTTTCTCTTTACTTGATTTGAATTCGTGAATTTATGGTTCAAAAATAAACAACTACAATGATGATGGAAAATTTGTTTTTATTTTTTTTTTTTTCAAGAAATTATACCTGAAAACACGAAATTACAAATTGAGATAAAAAAGATATGGTAACCAACTTTTTCATTATTTGACATTCTGTTGGTCCGACTGAAAATTTAAAACAATTGTATGGGAGTCGTAAAAGCGCGCTATATTTAAAGCCAATACTTAACAGAATTAGTTTTTATAAATTTCTAGTCGGAACTCAGCGAAACTATTTAGTTTTTTTTCTATTTGAAAATGCAGTTAAAATAATTTCAAGTTCAACTTTTCACGTTGAACTTACAGAGCTATCAAAATATTATTTACAAAAATAAAAGCTTAAAATAGAGATATTTTTTATTGGGAAGTAATTCATGCCATTTTGGCACAATTCACATGACTTTGCTTTTACATTTTGTCCCGCTAGTTTTGTGAATCCGGCCTGTGTGCACCGTTGTGAATACCCAAATGGTTTTATGTATATACAACTGTTCAAATAGATAACAGATTGCACTCAAAAATCCTTTTTGTATTTCCCCTAGAGGCATTTTCTTCCCTCTAAATATTTCCATAAATATTTGGCACCCTAAATATACCCGCTAAAAAATCTCTGATCTAGCAACACTGAAATGGATGCAAATGTTCATTACAAATTTATAAATGTAGGACGAATGTGCACGTAAAATCATTTTTTGACAATCTCCACCGTACGATGTACATTAGACTGCTTCACCAAAAAAAGTTGCGGTTTTTCCGCCGCGATTACCAAATCTATTATATTTTAAGGCTTCCACCACAACATTTCGGGAAAATATTAAATTTACGTGGAAAATACCTCCAAAAATGGAGTTTTTTTTAATGAATAAAAGTAGTTTCTTAAAGATATTTTTGAAACAAAGTCCTCTCAGATGACAAAAAGATTAAGCTTAACAAATTTGCATACGAATATTTAAAACTCTTTTTCAACGGAATCGTAATAATGAGATTTTTGATGCTGTTTTTTACCTTTTTCAAAGATTTATTTGTGAAAAACTTGAATAACTGTGCCAAAACTATTCTGATTTAGGCTTAGAAAGGTAATTTCCTACTATTTTTATTTCTGTGGAAAAAAATTCATTCGTGTGCCATTTTTTTTGTGTTCAAATGCTAACACATCTTAATTTAACTTTGAATGACGTTGAAATGCCTGATCTTTTTATTTAGTGAATAAATGCACATAGAAAAGTATCTCTGCGCCATAGTGGCCAGGCAAAAAAAAACTTATTTTCCACAAGCTGTATATTTTTTTTGCTGTGGTAAATACTGTGGTAGAACACTTAGAACTTAATAAATAAGTAGCAATTAAATATATATATGTACCTATAGTCTGGATATATCAGATAAAAGCGTTTTTAAACATGTTTACCTTACCTATAATAAGAAAAACATTGGTGGCCAAAGCCTACGAAATTTTTTTTGTAAAACCGTTTCTTCTCTTTACACTATGCATTTAATCGACGTGTATGGTACTTATATTTTTTTTGATTCTTAACAGTTCTTAAAGTTAACATGAAAACTGACAGAGGGCAAAAAATAATTTTTCCCTTAAGTCGCTGGTCTAATCGCCAGTCAATCTTACTTGTAAACCCTGTAACAAATTGTACTTATTGTTGCATTTTGTCGTGTCACCCGATAGCATATACATACTTATGTGTTTACTATATTTCAAAATTTTCTTTTTCCAATTATTCATCAACTTACAATGCCAGCCAGAGTTGTTTTGTATAAAAATCGCTGCTGCTTTAAAGTTGAATGCGATTAAACTCGTACAATGATAATTAAATTGCAATAACTTAAGCGAGGCGTGTTATAATTGGAAAGTAATTTGTGGTCAGGCAATAGTGAATATAACGCTATGCATACCAACATTGCTCATGCGTGTGAATAGCTCTTAAAAAATTGTCTATTTCAATTCAATTTTATACTAGTGGACATTTTAGTGAACAAGACGGACCAAAAAAGTGATACTTTCAGTAGGAATGCATAGTTTAGTAAATGAAAAATAAAATATAAGAAAATAAATTAAAAGCTGTAATTACTTTTAATAAGATTAGATCGAACATTTGAATATGATTGATTTAAAATCCATTGAGGCTTAACACATTTATTTCATTTATTTATTGTTTAAAACTATATGCAGTTATTTCATACATCCTTTTATGTGTTCACAAACAAAAAAGTAAAATAAAATAGTTGAAGCTTCATTAATTTAAAAAAAATATTGCTTATGTCGAAAGCGCCACGATTAATTTGCATGGAGTGTTCGAAAAGCACACTGTGCGGCGGTATGTCCCTAAACGATTGATCTTTTTGTTGTATTAATTTTTTGGGCACATCAAACATTATCTGAACATGTTAACTATAATTAAATTATTTTCTTCATACTTTTTACAGTACATTTTAAGGAAGTTTCAACGTTATGTAAAACCCTTAAGAAAATCCTAAATTATTATGTATCTCAGTACAAATTTTGAAAAATCAAGACATTAGCGAAGGTACTGATTGAAGAAGTGAAAAAACTCAGAACAAGAGTTGAAAAATCAGTACTGTACTGATAAAATCAGTACGTCTGGCAATCGTATTCTACCTTAAAAATTTTAACTAAGAAAATTTCATTAAAGCGCCATCTGGTGGCAAATACTTTTTCACATTTTTAAGTAAGTACTCTTCAATAGCTTTCTAAAATATTATATATAACTATAGCTTCAAAATTTAAAGTCCGTTAAATAATAGTTTACACACACACACGACATAGACTTTTTTAACCTCTTGGATTTTGTAAAAAGTTCGAAATTATTGTACAGTATTACAGTAGTTTTTACATATTCTATTACTGAATAAATATAACACAAATATACATTCTGCCTTATCGTGAGTTTCGCCCGAAAAAAAATTCACCCGGAAATTCCCGAACCGTTAAACCGAATCGAAAAAAGGCAAAAAAAAACGTTTTGACTAACCGCTAAGCCAAACCGACCGAATTTGTCACCTGATGCGCGTCCCTAGTTTTATATATCAAACGCTATTGAATTTTAGTATTCGATATAACGAACGCTGATTGTGCTTTTGTTTTAAAATTCGCATTCGTTGCGAAAACAAAGTTTTCTTTCAGCCAACGGTGGTTAAATTGCGGTTGTTAATTTTTATAAACATTAAGTTACTATTGATTTTGAATTAATTGGAAATTATTAAAAATCAACGTACCTTTTAAGTCGATTGAGACTTGTACTCCATAAATAAGCTCGAAATTTTGATGAAAATTTGTTGTATTTTCCAAAATTTTGTATAAATTTCGAAACTCTGATTTATATGGTTTTGACTACCAAGCTTTAGTCATATGCTTACGTACATACATATGTACATATGAACACCTATACATACTTATGAGCATATTGCGTAGTTCCCCAGCAGAAATGTATCTGACTAAAAGTTAACTTGAAGAAAAAAGAAACAAAAAATAGGAATTTTCCATTTTTTACATCTTTATTTACTTACATCTTTATCTTATTTTATCATTACATTTTTGTTTATATATTCTCCTGTATTGAATTTTCTTCAGACATAACTTCAAAATTATAATAAAAAATTTCGATCTTCATTTTGCTTATCCAGCTATTTATTCAAAAGGCTTTGAATAAGCATCTGGGAAATGCGTATTTGAACGAAAAAGCCGACAAACACGTATCTATTTGCAGTAAACGAGCCCATTTCCTTTTTCTTAATTCGAAAGATAAGATCTGGTTCGCTCAGCATCCCTTTTTCTATAGTTCCGAACCAGTTCAAATTCGTTACCTTAGATATAAATTTCTAATGAAAAAAGTGAAATAAAACATTATTTTTTTTTTAAGTACTGCATTTCTCTGATTTCAAAATGGTGAGGATCTAGTTACTAACGGGCTGATTCGTTTTTGG
This sequence comes from Rhagoletis pomonella, assembly GCF_013731165.1. Lineage (NCBI taxonomy): Eukaryota > Metazoa > Arthropoda > Insecta > Diptera > Tephritidae > Rhagoletis > Rhagoletis pomonella. Next base: position 13,878,164 of record NW_023458558.1, on the reverse strand, counting down.
CTATAAAGATCTAGTACGGGACTAGAAATTTGATTCACTCGTACGCGGTTTCCCAGCAGGGTATGCATAAAGAAATTTCTGTTTGCTAGACATATGTATGTATGTACATTTAAACTTGGAATAAATACGTTAATCGGAAGTCTCTCTTCGCTTTGAACGAGTGTATGCTTTTAGGCGCATTGCATTTCCATTTGGATTTTCTTGGTTGAGGTGAGTTGTACGAATTGTTGAATTACACTTCAATCCATCGTCGGTTGACTACATAAATATTTATACGTACATATGTATGCATATGTGTTTGGATGGAATTACATATCGTCGATGTTTTTGCCCATCGATCAACTCCAAAACCGCCTATCTTACGGCACTCAAATTTTACAGGAGAGAAAAAAACGGATTTCTTTTAAGGCATTGACGATTTTACGATTTTTATGCAAAAATCTCGATGCCTGGAGTTCAAGGTTACCAAATTTAATTTTTGCCACAGCAGCGATTTACCGCCCTATTCCCACACCACTGACAAAACTCAGCGGCTGACTAATGCCTTTACTACTGCGCCTAATACTATGCCGCAAATTAATTTTAAGCTGTCGTATGACAATTGTCATAATATGAATTTTGTCAGTGTTGTGGGAATCGGGCGGTTAGACGGTTCTGCAACTGGTCGATGGGCGGTTTTGCAAAACATCGACGATATGTATGTATGGTGGTGGCTCTTGGAGTTTTCGAGAGAAAGATTCTGCGAAAGATTTACGGACCTTTACGCGTTGGCGATGGTGAATACCGCAGATGATTTAACGATGAGCTGTATGAGCTTTACAACGATATAAACATAGTGCAGCGGGTCGTGACGCCGATAACAGAGGAAGAAGAAGCCCTTCTCTGCTTTGGAAAGACCAGGGTTAGAATGGCTTGACTTCACTTGGCAGTTCCAATTGGCGTCAGTTCGCGCAGAAGAGAAATGACTTAGACGGTTCCAGCCGCAATAAAAAGGAGGAAGAAGTTAAGACTACTGTCGCCAGGTTAGGTATTTCACCCTTGATTAGGAATAAAATCTATTTAGGGATTTTTTAACATATGAAAATTTTAATGTTTTTTAGTTTAAGCATAGCTGATACAATTTTTATGTTGTTAAATACTTGTAAAAAAGCGAATCTCGTACACAGTCAGCCAAAAGTATGTTTTCCTGTTCAATTCCTCGGCATTGTCTCAATATTAATATAAATACCTACTTCAAGTGGATATTTCCGTTGGTTTTTTTAGATCCCCTTTATTTAACTTTTAATCACATACCACACGTCTCACTCACCCCGCCGTGAATGCTTTTACCATCGAGTTTCGTTTCTCTACCTTTTCTCCGCATCCCTCAGTAGCGCGATAGGTATACCCAATTTTATTTAATTTGTGGGTTTATTGGGAATTTGAATAATATTCAACGTTTATTGTTCGTTGAACAATAAAGAAAAATAAAAAAAGCTCCTATTTATAACGCTAATTTTTGTGTAACTCATTTTCCACCAAGTATGTTGGTTTGTAAGCTCTTCAACAAGATATAGTGAAAGTGAATTGAAGATAAAACAAAACAAAGTAGGTTTTCTTGTCTCTTCTATTTTTCTTTAAAGTGTTGAATATATTCTTCAAATACTCTTAATAAAAAGCAACACTTTTGTTTGCTAAATTTTACAAGCGTAATTTATTTTATGTCGAGGTCCCAAAGGTGTATGATAGGTGGGTGGAAAAAGCAATATTTTACTTGGTGCTTGAAGTTGGCTGCTTTGAAATGTAAATAAAAATGCTATGGTAAACGTTTAAATGCAATGACGATGTCTTTGTCTTATATAAGCTTTATTAGTAAAATGATAAAATTTGCCACATAACTGCTAATGTTTGCTATTTTGTTGCAACAAATAAATAAACACGACTTAGAAGGGAGCACAGGATTGTATTTTCCATATTTAAATAGCCAACATTAAAATTGGCTCTAATCAAAATCACAAAAAAAAACAAATTCGTAAATTACTGGCGGGAAATATTAGATTTCACAATCGGTGATGCTATTCCTAATAGCGCTGCCCGGCTCTCAGAATATATTTTGCTTTCTCAAACGCAAATACAGGGCTACACGGAGTTTCCCCAGAGTACTCTTCTCCAATCCATCTTCGAGCCTCTCTATCGGCCAACCGCTCATTTCGCTGAATTTGGTATAGTCGTCCGGTTTGAAATATTTAGTCTAGGTTCAAAGTGGCCACTGACGACCGGAGAGTCAGTCGTATCAAAATTTTTTCTTTCTAAAGCCGAACAAATTTAGAATAAAAAACGGACTTAATTTTTTTTTCAAAATAATAATACATATGTATTTATAATTTTAAGTACCTACATATGTTTTAGAGGGCTGTATAAATTCATTCAAAACGGCTTTTGAATTATTCATATACAAAACGAATGAATGATTTTGGCTTCACCTTTTTTTTGAATTTGAGTGAATACCTTTTCCGATATGTGTGTCGACACAACAATATTCAAAGTGAAAATAAATTGAATTGAAATAAATCACAATTTTTTGTATGAATATCCAAAAATATTTTTTCTATGTAGAGCAATCGAAAATGCGACTAATACCACTTTTGATCTCTTTATATGGAATGAACTGTTCGCTTTTGTTCGAGCATGTCCTATGGAGAGACTAATTGTTCCCCTTTATACCCAAACGAGTCTAAAAAGCGCCTAGTAACTTTTGCGCCAGCTACGATTGTTAAGCGAATACTCTCTCTCTGTGCTAGCGTCGCACATGCCCGTTAGAAATGAGTCGGCGACTAATTAATGCCCAATTGTAATTGTAGAGTAATCCCGGAATACTCTCTTTAGAGATTAGACGCACAATTTTTTGCAGGAAATACGAACCAACTTGACTGATTGGAATGTTTTTATCCATTCATTCACATTCATCCATTTGAAGGTAGAAAATTTAAAACACTGAGTGTGTTGTATGTGAAGTAGAATATTAAAATCTACTGTACTCTGTTTGGCTAGAAGTTTGAATGAGTTCATGCAGCACTCTAATATGTATGCGCACCTGTGATCGCTAACTAAAAATTATTTGTAAAACTGTCAAACAGAAAGCTATTAAAAAAATATCAAGTAAACGCCATTGTTAATGCATCAATTTGCAGCGACACACGAGATTGCGGTAGCCGTAAACATTAGTGGCAGCGTGAATGGCAGTCACAGTGGCAAATGCGGTTATTGCCACAACAATTAGTCTGCCCGTCGAAATGGTCAAAACCCGTAAGCGAGGAAAAGCTAAAAAATACACAAAAATAATTATACAAAATACCAAACGAGCCGTTTATTTTGAAAGTGATATAAGTTATTTAATGCTGTTTGACTTCGGTGATCATTTACTTGTGTACCTGTAAATAGTTCTACGGTCATAAACCAATCACAAAACTGTTAACCTTTGGCTGATGAAGTGGATCGAATAACAAGCGCGTTCAGACATCGGTAAATGGTAACTGAAGTTAAACGGCATGAAATGACTTATGCGAATTTCAAAATAAACGGCGCAAATAGAAGAAACTAAACATAGAGTGTGAATGACCATATTTATTTCAAATGCAAACAATACTCGAAAAAATGTAAGGCAAAACTTTTGAAAATTTCATTTGTTCTTACATATCGATGGCCGAGTCGAAGATCGACCTATCTCGGCGGCCAGTTCGAAAACACCCTCTCTCAGAAAATTCGTTTCAAAAACGCCCTATCTTAGCGCATTGTCAATGTATTTTCGTTTGCGATAGGGCGTTTTTGAACCAAATTCTGAGCTAAGGTGTTTTTCAACAAATTTCTAAGATTAGTCCTATTTATGTATGTATATTAGGGATGCCAAGTATACGGAAAATTTTTATTCCGGGATTTCGGTATATTTTTTAAGTAATCCCGGTACAATCTCGGTATTTAACCCGGGATTCATATTGAGACATAACTTTTATGAACATGAGTAAAAATTCAATAACTGAAAGCAATTAAACATACCATGAAATAAAACTGTTTAAAATTTACGATGAACTGATTGTAAAACTCACATATTTATTAATACAGGCAAATCTTAAAGTAATACATTTTTTAAATTGTATTTAAAAAAAAATCGTGTGATTGAGGAATGCATACACTGTAATCTGAATTTTTAGAAAAATTTTGGGTATGCACGTTCATCGCCTATCTAATAAAAAAAAGTTAAAGAAAATTAAAAAAAACTTAAAGAAATTAAAAATTAATACATAAATTAATTAAATTTTTTTTACTAATATTACAATTATCTCTGAAAGTATTAGTCCTACATAATTTGGTATCACAACCTTATTTTGAAGAGCATTAGATTTACGATCGAATTATGCTAAGAAAAATTTTTTGAACACATTTAACTTTAATGGACTTGGGAAAGCCTAAGATATTGATCATAATTTATCATCTTTCGCTCAGATTTTTTTTTGCAGAGCATAATGAACTATATTTTTGCTATTAGAAGTAGAAGCACAAAATCAGATTTTCGGCCCACGCTACTGCTCACCCAAAATTTTTCTAAAACATTCAGATTAAAAATTTCAAAATTTTGGTACAAATAGCAATGATTAATAAAAAAAAATTAAACAAAAAAAATACAAAAACATTTTTATTCTGCTCCATCAAGAAATGGCGAATTTTTCGCCACATTAGCGACGCTATGAGTACAATCATTTAAATCTTCTTCAAAAAAGTCTCGGGCTGCAGTTTCAAGCTTCTTGTTAATTGTAGTCAAAACGGCATTTTACTAAAATCATAATCCAAATTCTTAAACAAGTTCTTATTATCAATGCGATATTTAAAATTTTTCGGGATCCCGGGATTAATGCAAGCAAATCACGGAATTTTCGGCTCGTAAAAAACAACGGGTTCCCGCGATCTCGGGACTGCCATCCCTAATGTACATCAGCACAGATACCAGTGATATTTTCATGTATGTATGTATGTATATAGTGCAGTTGCAGCGTCGAGGCAATCGATTCAAAGGAAGCAGCATTTACCATCGTCTGCCTGCAATCACTGCAGCAGTTGTTAATTATAGCTTTTATCAGTTTCGAATTTCACGCCAACACTCTAATAATACTGTGATGCATACAATCATGAAAGGGTTTGGCCGTATTTTTCCTTATGAATGGCTTTCTTCTTAATACATATGCACATTAGGTTGGCACTTATTTGAAAATTTCATTTATATCTTCTGCACTTGCTTTCGTTGTCCACCCATGGGTGCGGAGTCGAACGATCTGTTCACCAGAGTGTCGTCGTAATCCATCCGTAAAACATGGACAAGCGAGCGAAGTTGTTGTATTTTTAAGCGCTTAAAAATCTCATTGCGTTCGTCATTCCACCTCTTCCGGTTGATATCTGTCGCCCACTTGAACAAGGCCGTAGATCTTTCGTAGAACAGTTCCCTCGACCCTAAAGACTTATAAGTTTCATTTGGCATCATCCACTTTTTACGCCATACAAAAGAACAGCCATGATGAGGGGCTGCAGAGCGTGCTTTTTCTTCGTCGAGAGAGGGCTCTAATAGGCGTTTAATTTTTGAAGGGATCCAAAATTTAGGCATAACATCGAAGGGCTAAATTCGCTTCATGCTGTCGAAAGCCGGTTTTGAAATCGACGAAAATGTGTGTGTGTCGATATGCTAGTGTCGTTTTGAAAGTCTGGTCAGTTATTTCTTGACAAGTGGCGTAAAAAGCCGGATCTTACTTCTTGTACATTAAGCAAAGTACACTGAAATTCTAATCTTCGGGCATACCTACATGTATCCATCTGTCCGAATTGCTGATACAAGTACGCATTATCAGCTCTACACCGCCAGCTTTGATCAGATCAGCTAACCATCGCCTCCGGGGACCCCCCTATGAACTTAAAATCGTTACAGGCATCCTCATTAGACACTGCAGTGCAGGCTAATAGGTCATATGGGAATCTATAGATTCTGCGATTTAGCTGAGGCGACAGTATTACACCTGCTCCTTGAATGAATAGCATAGATTAAATGTGGCCAGAGAGAGCACTAGGTCGCGCTGCATACATCTTCAATCTATCTATTGTTCCTAGACATTAGTCTGAGTTCTTCTTCGTCAAACGATCCACTGGTGTCTCCATTCAGAAGCGTTCGTATTTCAGGCGTATTCTAAAAGTCTGCTACCGAATTTCCTATTTAGTTTATGCTCTCGATGCCCAATATTGCTTAAACAAACAACATCTCATTGCAAGGTTATAAACGGGCAACTTCTGCGACTTTCCTAAACCAAAAATCATATTTGGCCCACTGTCCGTCATTGTACATATGTAAATATAAGCTTATGCAACTCAATAACTTGATTTATCTTATATTACCTTTGCACTTATGTACGTACAATTTTCAAAGCCAAGTTACATGATCATACTTTAACCCGTTTTTGATGTGGTGGAAAAAGTTGCTTGAGTGATGTGGTAGGGTATGGCAATATGGGTAATATGACCAACCGTACTTCCTTCGAAAGTACAGTACTTCTTTTTGAGCTGTTGTACCTCGTACTTCGCAGTACAGTCAAATGTAATTCTTTGCAATTTGTACTAATATTTAAGTTGAGTTTTCGGCAACGGATTAAAAGAATTTTAAAAGGTTAGTGATTTCAGTTAAAAACGGTACTCATAGATCAACACATAAGTTATGACTGTGGAACTCTTCACTTCTCTAGCTGAGAAAAATCATTGTCAAGGGCTACTCAATCAAGAAAAATTAAAAGGTGTTTAAGGGTTTCCGGGATGCGCTTAGCTCAGCTGTTAGCGGTTAGCTACTCTAACTTCTACCGCTTAGACTTTGTTGCTTTTTCCATTTTTTATACTCGAGCGCACTTGCGCATAAGGGGGTAATGTGACCAACTAAATTACGCTCCCTTTGCACACAACGTAAATTTCAGAAATACGGAAACTTCGATATTTCGAAATTTAAGAACACAAATTTACTCAATGAAATAAGATTATTATGGGATTATGGGAAAATGGGCCCCGCACCGCTAATTTATGACAACACAAGTTTATCTCATTAAACTCCAGTTTCCCCAATCAATTTTAAAATTTATAATTTTGTTCGGAAAATTTGTCATTTTAAATTTTAACAGGGTGATGCATTTTAAATTGATTGGTGCAACCGGCCATAAGTCGAACTAAACGTACTAGCGAAGATCTTTGAAATAGGGGTAAAACCAACTCGCTTACCATGTAACGGTAGTTTTCGGAAAGGTGGAAAGCTATATTTAATAAGTGCGTCAGGTATTTAATGTTCGGCTTCGCCCGAACTTAAACTTTTTAGGCTTATATTGTTATTAAATAAAGTTTCGTTTCTAACTAATAAAATTGGTTTCTTTAATTTGTATACTGTCAACATTTTTATACCTGAGCGCACTTGTGCACTTTGTTCACACAACGGTTGTTTGTAACAGGCAAAACGAATCGAGATAGATATAGACAAATGTATACATAAATAATAAGAATGAAAAGATAAATCGATTAAGCGGTGACTGTCTGTCCGTCCGTCCGTCCGTCCGTCTGTGCACACGATAACTCGAGTAAAAATTGAGATATCTTAACGAAACTTGGTATGCGCACTTTTTTCGGGCGTAGGACGGATGGTATTGAAAATGGGCGAAATCGAACAATAACCACGCCTACCTCCCATATAACGGTAATTTTCAGAAATACGAAAACTGCGATAGTTTAGTAAGTATTGAAGATAATTCACTCAAAATTGATATTTAGAATAACTTTTAGACGAAAAATAAGAATATTAAAAATTTTTGGAAAATGGGCGTAGCCACGCCCACTTGTAGTTACATGTGTATATCTTGGTAACCGCTGCACCAATTTATTCCAAACTTGGCACAGTTTTTGACCCTGGTACAGCATACCAAATGGCCGAAAATTTTCAAAATCGGAAAATAACCACGCCCACATCCCATATAACGGTAATTTCGAGAAATACGAAATCCTCGATAAATCAGTAAATATTAAAGTTAATTTATTCAAAATTGATGATTGCAACAATACTTTACCAGGAAATACGTTTATGAAATTTTGGAAAGTGGGCGTGGCACCGCCCACTTATGATCACATCTATGTATCTCGTTAACCGTTCTAGCAATTTGTACCAATCTCGGTATGGTTTTTGTGCTTACCACATAAAAGCAAACCGTTGAAAATTGTTGAAATCTTACTAAAATTACGACCGCTTTTCATGTAACGGTAAATTTCAGAAATGCTTTAAATTTCAATTTTTCGAAATTTAAGGATGCTAGTTAACTTAAAATTTATACACCCGCTTATCATGTAGCGGTAGCTTTCGGAAAGGTGGAAAACATATATTTAATACTTACGCCGGGTATTTAATGTTCGGCTCCGCCCGAACTTAGACTTTCTTACTTTTTGTATATTCTGCTTTGGCCATTTTCTCATTGCTTTCGTACTATTTTTGGTTCTCAGGCCCGGTACTTCTGTGAGCTATGAAATAGTTGGTCACATTAGGCAAACCCCATACATACTAGATTTTATTTGTGGTTTACTTATACAACAAAAAACCGACCCACGCACCACATAACGCCTAAATTTTTGTGGAATTATTTCTTTTCATGTAAGTATTATACGTTCTACATATGAAATAACTCTGACCATAAACACGGATATTCCAAATATCTGAACTCCTGCGCCACCTATCGGGCAAAGTTTTTGGAGTTACGCTTTTTCGTGCAGGTGATATTCCTTCCAAATATGAACCACATCGCTCTATAAATATGGGGTTTTAAAATATTTCGACATCCGCGCCACCTAGCGCCTTAATTCGTATTTCACATTGCATTGTCTCCGGGTTCTGAGCTAAGTTAGATTTCATTACTCACAGGTGAAACAAGATTGTAAAAAATACTTTTTTTTTTGACATAAAAGAATACATATATGTACGGTATTTGATTAGCTATTAGAAAGCCTAAGTTATAGTGAATATTAAACAAATACATATGTATATGTTCTGGGGTATGGCATAATTTCCTACACCACAGCCAGGTTAAATAAGTAAAAAGCGTTGTAAAAAGGGAAGTTGAAGAAAAGAAGATAGCGCTGAACTCTTAAAAAAATGTAAGTATGTGCATAAACATAAATACTATATACATAGGTATGTTTACGTGCAACCAATTTCGTCAAAAGAAAGAATCCCAACAACAATGTCTACATATTATCGGAGCAACGCTGCCACAAAAACATCACATGAACATCATCTGTGTATGCATGTATGGAAATATGTTTGTAAAAAGAAATGAAATCGAAACCGAAAACACATTCGATGAGAGTGAAAGTTGGTCGAACGGTTGAATGATTGTTGGCAGCGTGACTACTGCATGATGTCGATGACGATGAAGTATTGCGCTTGTGTGAGCGTGTGCTATGAGTGTGATGCTGGTAGGTGAGGGCGGTGCCGCGCGGAGAGAGAACGAGGTGGTTACGCAGTCATTGTTCAATGTCGGCACGAAAGTTTATCGAAACATATACATACATATGTATGTATATTGTACAGCATCCCAATTGGAAAATTAATAAACCTCTGGAAAAAAGTTTCACGACTGAATAAAGTAAACGAGTTAATAATAGGTGGCGGGGCAGGAGACGAACAATTTTTTTATGAAAAAAATTTCAACTGAATGGGAAGTGTATATTTTTGTGTTAGAAAAATATAAAATACAAAAAAATGTGTCCTTTGGTATGCAAAGATGCGGCTACCGAATGGATATGCGCTTGCATTACTTTCGTAGGACATATTGTAATGGTTAGGCAAGATCACTTAGTACTCTACCAAATATTAACTTTTCGCAACGGGATATTTTAGTTTTTCACTTATATGTATGCATGTATGTAAATGCTAAGCTTTTATGTTTTTTTCTTCGTGGGTAAGTACTGTTAATTAGGCTGTTATTATATGTATATATTGCAGATGCCGTTAAACAACTCGAATTTCATCAGATACTTGCGTTTAATTGTTAAAATACATACATACGTACGTTATTTTAAGTATTGGGCAATATTGATGCGGAAAGTAGTAATTGTTCGATTCTCAAAGGAATCGACAATAGCCAGTTACTCAGTATTACTAAGTACAATGACTTACTTTTAACTTGTACTCTGTATCGTTTCCTAAAACTTAGAATGAAGCTTCCATACATCACTCCACAATAATTTTTCATATAAACGGCCTCAAGCTCAATAAAAATTGTAAAATACTATTATAAATCGAAGCTATCCTAATGACCATCATTTCATACCCAAAAACTATAAACCTAAACTTTAGAAAGTATATGCACTCCGAGCAAAGCGTGTTATACTTTGTTCTGGTACTGCGGTGCGCGCATAGCGCGGTATAGCATTTTATGAGTATGTAGTCTTAAATTTTAATTATATGTATATATGCACCTTAACATCCAATTCTTCTCACATTTATTTCAAACCCTATCATAAGGGCACTGTCCCATGTCGAGTGCGGCTGTGTGAACGCATCAGTGTTGCCATTTAGGTGCTTTGGGGTTTGATTTAGCTATTTATATTTTAAATTGCCCCATAGAAATTTGCTTTTAGCCCCTAGCTCTTTTTGAGCTCTTTTAAATTTGAAACAGCCCTTTGAGCCTCCAAAAATCTTAGCTTAATTTTAAACATTAAATTTCAACGTTTCTGCTATTTGTTTGGGTAAACACATTTTCAACTGAAAGAGCTATTGTAGCAAAAATTTAAATTGACCGCTTTTATTAAATTTCTCAAATAGTTGAAATTTTCTGTTCGATTTGGCCGTTCGTATGCCTCGCATATTCGTTATTGCGTTTTTTACCAACTGGAATGAATAAAAATGAACAATTTTCGAAAATGCTTTAAAACTTCGTCATCTTTCGAATTTATACGCCTGGAACTCAGAAAGTACTATGCCGATTGACACTAAAAATATAACAAAGCAATGAGGCTAAATATTATCTTTCGAAAGGTATGCAAAAAAGATAAGTTGTATCCGCTTTTTTAAATTTTTTTTTTTGGAAATAACTGCAAAAGAAAACATTTTCGTGTTTAGCGACCCTAAGTTAGTATAAAAAAAAATTCTTTTTAACGAAGTCCTTATTTTGTGTAAACAAGTGTAACTATTGAACTCGTAATGTATCTAAATATTTTTTATGTTTTCTTTGTTCGAGTATTAAATTCGGAATGTTTGTTTAGAATGAAAACTGCATTTGTCTGTGTACATTTGGCCTTTTCGATGTTGTGGATTCATAGTTTATATAATTTAATTCAAGCTCACTTCATATGTACATATATTCCCTGTTAAAACGCTTGACTATTGTGGCATTTTTCTTAGTTTTCTTGCTCATACAGAAGTTGGTGGGCGGTGCGTTTGCCTTTAAAATTTTTCACTTTCCACAAAATATGTGTTATTGTGGAATGTTTTGTAATTCTAGATACATGTACTAACGAGTATACATAGCGACTATAAATACATACATACATATGTATGTATATAGAAACATATCGAGATGAAAGAATATTTTCAAGCTATACAAAGTATACAAACATCTTCTCGCCTTCCTATGGTGAAACGAATACAGAAGGTGGCGCTAATTGTGATGCCGCTAACTCTCTCTTGAAAATTTTGGTAGAAGTGTGACGTCATAGCAGATTTTTTTTATTGCCTACAAATACATACTTGGAGATCTCTCTCAGCTCTCTCCACCGGCAAATCTGCTATCCACGTTACTCTCCCCAAATTTCACATCAACCAGCGCAATTTTGTATTCTATCGGTCCTGGAGTATCCCACATAATTTCTTATTCTGTCTGTTTTTCGGTTGAAGCTGTAACCGCAAAGACTTTCGTTCTCATTTGTCAACATTTTCCAGCGTAGATATTTTCTGGTTTGTGTACGAACTTATACGTTTAAGCAATTATGTAGTTATACATAACTACACATGTATGTATGTACATACGTAAATATTATCTTTAATACAATGGACTCGGCTGCTTAATAGCCATCTGTGACCAGTAGCTTTTGTGTAACATTTTGCTCATCGCACGTTTTCATAACTTTCATTCTCATAATTTAACATTTTTGGCTTTCATTCCTTCAAATAGTACTATTGTGGGTTGCTATTTTGTTATTTTTTTTATTTTTATAAAATGCAAATTATTTGTTATAATGCGAATTGTTAGGCTACTGCTGTACCATTGTTTTTAATATCGCCTACACTTTTTCCAATTTTTTTTAATTTTTACCAACATTTTTTTCGTTTGCCGCTTTCGCTTTTTATCCATTTTCGTTGTGATTTTCCTTATTTAAGTATTTTAGGTGTGTACTCTTTTCTGGTTTTAAATTATACGCCGAAATTTAAATAATTTTATCATTAATCTCAAATTGAGATCTACATATCTACTGATGGAAAAGATAACCAAATATACTACGACTACGAAGCAGGTTGTCCACAGAAATCTTGGGAAAAAAGTTTTCTTGTACATTGATTTATAGATATTGTTTTTGTATTCGTAGGCATATTGTGCAAACACACACACATGCGTAGATATAGCTTACGCTAGGCTAAGCCCGAAACAATTTATTAATAAGTTTGCGTCGAGAGGATTTTAACGCAACAAGCTTCCGCTTTGAATACAGCGCGGCATAAGCAGCAAGCCCGCCCTACCATATACAATGCAATCACTGAACAATTTAGTTCATCAACTGATTTGTTGTTCAATTCACACCTTTCAACTTTAAATTCAATTTGTACTACAACTTTTTAGCCTGCTTTATTATAGCACATTTTATATTCTCAATGAAAGTACATCACGCTTACATTGCCTAATACCCATACTCGTATAAGTCTGATAAGTCAGAACCAATGTCCTACCAAAGCCTTGATAGCCGCTTGAACAGCCAATACACGCTTGCTTCCTAGTTTGCTTGCCAGCTACATATCTCTGTATTAAGAGCTCTACCGTGATTCTGAAACATAAAATTGAGAGGACTTCTCCATCAAACCTTCTGTCAACCGTCGAAAAAGTTCACCGGCGCCTCTATCCAGCTCCAACCGCCTTTCCTTCATTCCATTCTAATATCGCAATGATCCAAATTTCAAGGAGCTCCAGTCTCATCGCATCCTTTGCTTCTGCTATCTTAACTCCGATACCGACAAACGCTCCATTAAGCATGACATTAAGTTTCAGAAAGCGTCAGACGAACACCATTAAGGGAAGATTGCTGTGAGGTATCATTACCTACCTAGTACACGAGTTTCATCTAACTAGGATTTACAGCGAGTCCTCTGTTTGCTGACCACCTAGCCAGCAGCTTAAAATAACTTTGGATCTGCCCAAAGGGGGCATTCGGAATTTTACTCCTCACTAAAAGTTCATATACATATGCAACAACTCGGCAGTCTCTACTCTTCAGTTACTCTAGCAGACCACATTTCAAAGAAGAGATAAGACAACCTCAGATTACTATATGTACATATAGTGTGTACAGTACTAAAATGGTACCATTTTGACATATCCTTCCGTGGGTAGCTTTTGTTAGCCAACATCATAGTTTACAAGTTTCAGTATTTGCGTATAGTTGTTGTGGAAACCTGTTCAATTTGAGTTTTCGCATTTTGTTTTACTTCGTATTAGAAAAGAAGATGAAAATATAATTGTGAAGGTGACAAAAGAGATGATAAAAAACGTTGAAGGTAAAAAAGTGAAAGCGAAATTAACGATAAAGACAAAAATTAAAAGAGTGACAAATGCACCTGTACCCAGGCATGCACATTAGGTTGGTCCAGGAACGCATGTGAAAAAGTAAAGTCGGAATTTTTATGCTCTCACCCCCTAAGATTGTTAATACCGAAAAAAGTATACCCCAATTTGAAATCAAAAAAATTATTAGAGGTCTCTCAAAAAAAAGGTTAAATTAACAATTGGGTATTGTTATTGGAAGTCTCCTCAAGATAATAAAATATTATTTGGGATATTTGGTCGGACATTTAAATATTTTTTGATATCAAAATAAAAATAAATTAGGGGTATAGCTTTTTCGGTATAGAACAATTCTAGCGTCTGAGAGCATTAAAAATCCGACTTTACTTTTTTTTTGTACCACCCTAATGTAATGTAATGTATATAAAAATTAGGGTAACTGAAAGGGTGTGAAAAATTACTGACATTTTTCGATGAGAATCGAAATATATTTAGTCATGAAAAATCTAGTTATCGAAGTTACCCGAATTTATCCCGTCAACGATATTTGTAATTATCGAATGTTTATCAAGTTATCGTAATGTATCGAGTTCTTTCAACTTATCGAGTTATAGATATTTGTTGATTTATCGAAATTTGTTGGTACTTATCGAAATTTGTCAGTTTATCGATTCAAAATCTTTGGAAATTTTAAAGTATGTCGAATTATCTAAAGTTGTAGGGTTGCATATATTAATCGAGTTATCCCTATTTATAAATTTATCGAATTTTGTCGGAATACAAGAGTGTATCGAGTTATCAAAATTTATATGTAGTGATATCCAAAGTTTCTCGAGATTATCGAGTGATAAAAACGCAAAGTTATCGAATTTTATCGATGGTTATCGAAATTTGTCGAGCTATCGATTTTGATTAAGTTATCAGAATTTAGTGTTTTTGGAGATCATAGAGTTATTAGATTTTTACGTGATATATGTAAGTGCAAAGGGAGATAAAGGAGTTCTATTTGGGAGAATGACAATTTTAATGCCTGGTGATTTCCGCCAAATTTTGCCGCGTCAGCCTAATTGAAAATTGGTCAAAATTTTAATTTAATTTCATTTAATTTTTATGAGAGACCGCCCACATGAAATTTAAGTTGCATATTTTCTCTAATTACTTTATGACTAGAAACTGCCAATGGTGAAGACACTATTGAAATTCCAAATGATTTCCTTGCTGACTCAAATAATAAAATTGAAGAATTGTTTGAGTATATTATGGGCAAAACATTTTTTCTGATGACAATTTGTATTCTGTTATGCGAACCCCAAAAAATGATGATCGCTCTTTTATCAATTCAGACATTTTGGAACGTATGCCGAGACAAGAAATCTCATACTTTAGTGTTAACGGATGTTCGGGAGCATAACAATTTGACTAACTTTAACTGTTTTGAATTCTGTTGAGTAGTGGTCGTAAGGAAAATTCGCATAAAATTATTGCTTATTAGCCGAAGCTGCTACCGAAAACCTGCCACACGGTTGCAGAGGAAATATTTTATTTATTAAAAATGTTCGACAAAAATTCTAATTGGAAATGTAAACTACCGAGTACATGAAGTTTAAATTTAAGATTTTGAAGAGGTAAAAAAGTGAAAATATAAATGCAAGGACCTGTATCGACAACGGGGAGATTAAACCGACAAAACTCTGCCACTACATTTTTATTTTTTTCCCACGCATTGGCCTTGTTTGACTACATACTTTTATTGCTGCAGATTTGTACACTCTAAAATATGCTTGTTTAAATTTACGCATATCTACTTATTAAGTGAGGTAACCAGGTTTCTGTGTTAGTAAAATTAAGCACAGCCAGTTTATTTTTAGATATAAAATTTGTCGCCTGGGGAAAAATTGCACATACAATTTTTAAAGAAGAAATTAAATAAATATTTATTGTTAGTGGAAAATGTATTTTTACGTTCAAAATGTTAACAATTTTAAACATTTCGTGTTCAAAAGCCTCATCTTATTTACACATTCTGGTTGAAAAATGAAAGCTTTTCAGTAGTAGTTTTACAAACACTTTTTAGAGTGTAGCTTTACTCCAGCTACTAAAGTTTGTTGTTATGCATTTCGAAGAATAAGCGATACCAATTTGAGTTCAATACATACACATACATACATATGCGCTATTTTAAGAATTTCCAATTTTGTTCAAACTTTTACACGCAAAATTAGCGTTCTCAACTTAAAATATGTACAACTAATTTTATAATGACCAAAGCCAAGCATCACTAATAATGCCATTAAGTTTGAGAAATTGCGGAGAATGTGAAGCTATTTCGTTTAAACAGAGGGGAGTGCTTTCATTTAAAAATGAATCGAAATTATGTTAGCCAAAATGCTTAAACCATAACTCGAGTAATTTGTTGCTAGACAACCGATAATTAGCCAACCCACTTCGCAGGCCAACAACTACATACGTACCCTCAATCCAAGTGGAAATACTCGTAGCAAACTGTTCCTTCTTTAAAAAGCGTTTTACAGCGCCTATAATTTTCCACACTTTATTGTTGGCCAACCACTGCCATTGACTCGAATGACTGCTTACTGTGCTACTCGTATTTTAAGACCTTGATATGAACATTTTTCTTTTCTTGGCATAAGATACATGCATACAGTGACTCGCAACAAATGATCACGTGTTGATTTGTTTTTTAACATTTGTAATGTTTTTCGAGCAATTTTTTTTTTTTGTTATTTTTCTATAAAATTACCCTCTAAGCTTTAACCAAAACCATATAAATCACCGTTTCAAATTTTATACAAAATTTAGGGATATTAAAAAAAATTTCATCTAAATTTCAACTTTTTAATCTAAATCTTTAGAACATTTTTGCGTCTGCAGTTTTGTAGCCAATGAAATTTTAGTCCAATAAAGTGGCTGAAAAATCCCCTTGATTTTTGAGAATTTTGTTTGTGATGAATTTTTGCACTTTTCCAAAATTTCAAAAATCAACACCAGGTTTTGTAAATTGCGTGCGTTATATAAAAAAAAACCAAAAGCAGTCTAAAAAAACAAGAAAGCCGGTTGAAACTTGCACTTCATTGGACTAAAATTGTATGTTCTAAAGATTTTGATTAAAAAGTTGAAATTTTTTGAATTTACCTAAATTTTGTATCAAGTTTAAAACTGTGATTTATAAATTTTTGGTTAAAGCCGTCCAGTTTTTAATATAGCTCGAAAAATATGATGAATATTTAAGAAAATCCAAAACACGTGGTAATTTGTTTGAATCACTGTACGGTACGAATACGCGCATGCGGTTTGGCCAATTAAGCGTTCAAAATGGAAAATCGTTCTGATCCACTCAAGAGGAAAATTACACTGCACTGCGTCATACAGTAGTGCAGGGAATGTCAAAACAAGTGCTCATAAAAAGTCAGTATGAGTCGGTGAGTGAAATGGATTGTATGATTGAAAGGTTGACGCGGCCTTTCTTTTTCATTTCTGGCACAATTTGGAATGGACAATTGTAACAGATAATTATATGGACTTTCGTTTTGTTTTAGATTTTCATTTCATAGCCCATTACTATGTTCCGGTGGAATAGGATCGTAACGCTCAAATGAGTATAAAATCTGGAGTAGTACATTGCTAACGATTTAGTATTAAATTATCACAAGTTCGCAGCAGTTCTATTGGCAAAAACGGTTTCGGTCGCGTAAAAATCTCAACGAGACGAGACAAAAAACAAAACATTTCGGTTTGTTAACTTAGCTCCTTTGGAAATGTGGCTGTCTCATTGTATTTTTTGTGCGCTGCTGCTTGGCATACTATACGACACACCCGCCTCAAATGCCACATTATTAAATACAAAAACGGATACTGCTACGCCCAGTACAGACCCGTACTTGAGTTCTCCGCCACATGAACGCGCCGCGCATACACCGCGTCCTGCCGTCCAAGCCGCCAACACGGCGTCGTCTGATTGTCTCACCAACTCGTTGGATTCGGATTCAATCTATTGTCGTGGCTCGCGTGCTATACGCAACGCTATTAACAATTTGAATCGTATGGATAAACCGTTAGTACTGATGCGCGGTCTGGAGATTGTGCCTAGTGCGCGTGTAGGTGAAGCTGCGCCTGCCGAGTCTGCACTCGAGAGCGATGACTCCTTCTTGGGCTGCGTATCGGAATATTTGCGCAATCATGAATTGAATATAAAATTTTCCGATTTGCTAGCCGATGAAAGTGAAAATTATTTGGTGCGCCAAGCAGAACGGAACGGCGACGGTCAAGCTGATGGCGTGCAAGGTGGGTATTGACTGGATGGAGTCGAAGGAGAAAAGAAAAGTGCGCATTTGAAATTGGCGAAAGAGATGCTTAAAAATAAGGCATCGTTTAAAAAAATTTGTGTATTAGGCTGAGTTGCGAAAAAAATTTACAATCAACGCGGAATTATTTTAATGTCTTTAAAGTGGAAAGAGCTGTATATGTAGCATTCATAAATTAATTTTCGCAATATATATATCACATTTAAAACGACATCGAAAATACCGAAATTAAGAAGACAGCCCCTACAGTTAATGCCGACGCTAAGCATAAAAATCCATACTGTATGTTAGAAAATGACCAACAAGGCCAACAATTTCTTAACTTCATTCGAGTGAGTTCGAGCGAAATATTCTGTGTTATACAAAACGGAAAGGCATAATGATTTGTAGAATATGATTTTTGTTCCCCGAGAGAAGGCTCTGATTTTCAATTGCGTATCGAACGAAAGTTAACAAGAATTATTCTTTGTTTGATCTCCAGGCTGAGATTATTGGTTGTGTTTATGGTGGATGCATGTATACAAAGTCTTCCACTACTTCAAAGTTATAGCTGCCAACAGTGATGTGCGCCCCAATCAGCGTTGCTACGGACATATTTTTTTACCTACCAAAAGTTCCTACCAAAACAAACTTATTACAATTTTGTTTGAGTTTTTATTTTTTTCAATGTCAAGTTTATTAGAAATGTAGATAACAGTAAAACTAAACGAGCTAGTTCAATAAAAACAAACAACTCATTTTTCTGTACAGGCTTATTCAAATGTATGTCTCTTAACACATACACTGTCGGCAAAAAGTATTGGCACCGCAAATTTCGCAAATTTTATGGAAACATTTTTTTTTCTAATATTTTTTCGCCAATTTTTTTATAAAAATATGGTTCATTACACAAAAAAAAACATAAAAATACAATTCCTAATCTCTGTGCAAAACTCATGAAAATTCAGCAAATTTTCAACTTTTTAATCAAATTTTTTAGAAAATTTTGAGCATGCAGATGTGTAGCCCAATCAATTTTATGATGATGATTTTTGGCAATTTTTTTTCACTCTTCCATACAAAAAATTTTTTCGACAATACTTTATATGGAAAAATTGCAAAACACCTTCAACAAAAAAAAAAATCTTAAAAATCAATGCGATTCTTGACTAACTCCGATCTTGCATTTTTTTTTACTAGAATTTAATGGGCTGCAAAACTGCCTACTCAAAAAAATTCTAAAAAATCTGATTAAAAAGTTTAGAATTTGCTGAGTTTTGCACAAAATTTAGGAATTATATTTTTATTTATTTTTTTTTGTTGTAGAATGAAAAATATTTTTATAAAAAATTTGCGGAAAAATATTAGAAAAAAATGTTTGCGTACATTTTTGCCGGCAGTGTACATATTATTATTGTTATTATTCTTATTATTACATCAAGAATACTCGTGCTGCAACATAGTAAGATCTATTGTGCTAAACCCGGCCCACAAAGCTTGCAGCACGTATCTAGAGAAACCCCATTTTATTCAAATTGTAGTTTAACTTGCAATATCCTCTCAGGATGACAGTGCGCGTACTAAGACTCTGCCCGTCTAAGTTCAATAAGTCTTTCGGAGTTCCCCTGGAGGAGCTTATGAATCTCTTTGATTATCTTATTCCCTTTGACTTCCGCCAGTGGACAGCAATCTGAAATTCTTCCCAGGCCCTAAATAGCTCTGCAGTGTATCCTTTAGGAGAATCGCAGCAGCGCAGACTTTTCTGGACCCTTCGTCCAAGTACGCCTGCCCCAGTACTCCCGTCGTCCATCTTCGATCCGTCGGTCAGTGTTGCCATCTTTTGATTTTCAAAAAGCACCAAAAACTTAGAAAAAAAGCGTTTTACCACACTAAAAGCACCAAATTTTTTTTAATCAAGGGATGCTTTTTTCATAACATAATACCGAAGTACTGCACATTAAAATTGGTATATCTCGAGAAAGAAAAATCGAATCACATTAAACGAAAATGAATTGTATGTTTTCATTATATAACCTCAAATATCGCTAAAAACCGTGTTTTGGGAACTTTGAGGTTAGGATATCTCAAAATTCTAGTGCTAGAGCAATTGTGAGGCCAGATTTTGATGCAGCACCAAGAGACGATGTGTTTTACTCAGGTGGTAAAAAAAAAACAAAATTTGTACAAATAATTAGAAAAGAAAAAATTAAAAACTTAACTTACTTGCGTACTAGCATTTTCAACGCGAATAGAATTTAACAAGGCGGGTTTGCAACTTCAGCTTGTTATCAATCATGGTTGTATTTTAGTCCATTTAAATTTGTAGGTTCTTGTAAATTCAGTGCTGCCACAGCCTTAAATATTTCAAATTATTTCAGGTTTTAACTATCTCGAAGTAATTTTAGTTCAGAAAAAAAGCACTAAAAAGGCACTATGCACTAAATAAATTTTTATTACGTTCTAATTTTCAAAAAGCACTAAATCTAGTGCTTAAAACACCCAGTTGGCAACTATGCCTCGGTATGCCATACTTGCGACCTTTCGTTATTATCGCTTCACAGCAGTCCCTTTCAGGAATTCTGACGTGGAAGAGTTTTTAGTAGGATAACTCGGGTCCATCCTGGAATGGCTTCAGAAACTCCAAATGACCTATCCAAATGGGCTATAAAACTGCATACCTAAAATTTTTTCTAACAGTGCTGAGTAAAAAGTATAAAATTTTGGCAATTTCTTTTGCATTTTTATAATTTTTGTACAAATTTTGAAATGCGCATTTAAATGCAGTTAATTATATATAAAATGAGGTAGACTTTTTTACAAAAATTTAAATATTAAATAAAGGAAAAAAATATATAGACTAAACTGATTGAAATAAGGCGTTTCCTTTTATTTCTGCCACTAGTATCTTCTTTCGACCACACAATACATATGTTGACTTAAGACTTTTTTGCATCGAGCTTTTTTCGACATGCCTTAAGTTCCTTTATCAGATATGTGCACGCTAAAGTATTGTTAAATGCGTATAAATTTATTTATATTTAAATAATGAAGTAGATTTCAGACCCATTTGGACAGCTTCTCAAACTATATTGATGCAATTTTTTCGAGTTAAGTTGTTGGAAAATAATGAATATCTAAAACCCGGGATCCCGGTATTGTATGAACGATATCCCGAAAATCCCGGGATCGCAAAAATCGAAACATCCCTAGAAGATTCTAAAGAGTCATCAGGCTCCTAATCTTGTCATGTCATCTCGTCAGCGTGAGATTATCAGTTCAGATTATCATTATATTTAATTCATTTCAGTTTTTAATTTAAATATTGTCCTTTTCCTACTTGAATTAAAATGGTGGGTGCCTTGTGTTGATGAATGGGCGAACAGAAGAAGCTCTGAGGTATATACATATATACATACATGGTTCTCCGTATGTACTATTTAAATTTAAAGAAATAAAAAAAAGTCTAGTTTTTCAAGTAATTTATGTCGCTATTAATAAATTTTTGTAATATTCTTATCTACCGTTATGTTAAATTACGGATTTCTGACGATTTTTTGCTGGTTCCAGATTGAAAACAAGGGTGGTCCAATTCTTTCCAACAGTTTAACCCATCAACTCGGGCCTTTTTGACCTACTGTTTAAAAAATTGCTTATAGATGATCAAAATGTCCCCTAAAATATTATCAAATTTTTCTAAGGATAATCGAAGGTAATGAAAATAATACTAATTTTCATCAAAAAGGGGGCATTTTAACCCTGTGTAGAAAACATTGCGATGCGACGGAGCAACACCTTCCTGTGGTTTGGCCACCTTATGAATGCTAACGTAATTTTCACACAACCGCCTAGTACTTGTATACGTCATTGGGACCCCAGCTTGAAATAACTTACGAATGTAAAAATTAGGAAAAGAGGGTTGCTTTTTATAAAAAGTCGGTTTAAAAAATTTTCTGTACTTTATTAAAAAAATACACAATAAAATTACCTTGTTTTTGTTTTATCTCCAATAATTGAGGAGTTAGATGGCAATAAGGGCACTTCTGTTAAAACTGCTTTCCAAGATATTTGCGTTAAAGTTGAGTTCGGCATTAGCCGATTCTTTCCCCATAAGCCGATTAATGGGCATCGGCAGCGGTACCTAAAAAAAATTGGAATCGGTCGGACTCTAATCCCTAGTACATACATATGTATTTATCGACACATAAATCACTATTTTTGCCATACCATTGATATTAGTATTATTGTCACATAAATTGTGTAATTACAGCAGACGAGGGTAAAGCGGTCGGCTGTAAAGGAACAGCTGTACAGTTGCCGCAGCGAAATCCGTCAGAGTAAACAGAATAGCCGCGCACGACGGCTTCCGTCTGTTGTAATTTTGATTTGAAAATTATTAAAATAAAAATTTGTTCGGTATGTGCGCGTCTTAATTTTGACAGCGGTTAACCGTCGACCGCTTTACCGTCGTCCGCTGCAATTCTGGGTACAGCTTAAAAATCCAACTAGTCTTCATCAATTGCAACTGTAATTACTATTTATTTTCCTCTATTATTATTTTTTTTCTTCTCTTTTCCCCGCACAGAGGGTCGCAAGAAGGACAAAGGGCAAGGTATCATCTTGGCAATGGCATTGATGTTTGGTAAAATGATGGCCGTAATGGGTTTGGGTGGAATTGGTGCAATGGCATTGAAGGCACTCGGCGTTGCAATGGCAGCGCTCATGATGGCCGCATTGGTAGGTCTGAAATCGCTAACGCAGCACGGAGGTGAAAGCAGTCACAGCGTACAATATTTGAGCGGTGGAGAGGGACATCATCACATGAGACGCCGTAGTAGCAATTATGATGCTTTGGGATTAGCGTATCGTGGATGGCGGAAAGATCAGCTAAAAATGCAGGGAGTTTGAATTTATTTAACTCTTTAGATTTTTAGCAGATATGTAATAATTTACACCGATTTGTAGGCTATTTGTTTAATAACTTATTTATTTATTTATTTTAGTAACGTAGAAAACAAATGTAATGCAATCAAAAATGAACAATTGTCTGTGTTTGTATTTCTTTTATCTTGGCAAAAGATGACACACGTAAGTTGTGAAGTATTTTAAGCGTATCTTAAGTTTATAACGGCGTTCCCAGTTAAATCATTTGCATTTGTCATGGCGCATCATTTCGTTTAACGCTGAGTGCTAAAGAGGCATGGCGAACTTTTTTTTTGCAAGAAATTGAAGACATGAATTTGGGCCGTATTTGGTTTCAGCACGAGCTGTGATTTGACGCCATTTTTTGCGGAGTACCATGAAGGGCCGACCGTATGCGAACAACCCATTAACGACTTGGGCCATTCGTGTGATAAAGTCAGAGACTGTCACCAAGGCCCTGAAAAACTCGGTTAAAAAGATGCGCTATTCTGAAGCTAGTCGAAGCATCCAAATGAATGAAGTCCTCTTCGATAAATGTTCCTATTTGCTCTTTCGAATAAATCACTAATATACCGAAAAAATTTATTTTTCTGCAGTATTTGAATTTTTAAAACGAAACCCCTATATGCACCACTCTGTACTAAGTATGTATGTATCTTTCAAACTAAATCAAGTAGGTAAGCAAAATTATTGTTATTGCCGTTAAATGCATTTGTAGTTTCCTTCCGCATACATCCAGTTTTTTTTTGTTTGCATAACCTTTCGTTTTTTTTTTGTACAATCAATTTATTTTTTGCTGACTCAAGTGGCGATTCCCACTTGCCCTTAAATCCTATTCACCAGTCACATGGTTTGTTGTTTTCTGCGCTCCAACACATTGCCGATCATTTTTTCTCGCTTGACCAGAATAACTTCAAGGCGTTCGAACATGGATTATTAATACGTATGTATGTATGTATGTAAGTAAGTATAAACATATAAGTATCTATCTGTACACATACCTATTTGTTTGCTTTTCTTGTGTTGCAGCATAACACACCCGTTTTCGCTTCTCACCCCCCCTGTCGGATTCATCACGGTGTCGCCAAATCGACGCACGGCGTCGCATCGCATCATTTTACGCTTTTTAAGAAATCGGTGAAAGTTTTCTTGTTAGCATTTTTTTGTTACGCTGCGCTTCTGATACTTTGTTTAAGGTTAATTTGTAAGATGTTTAGGTATTTCATCGCTTATATTTTTTTCGTTTTTAATATTTTAGTGTTGACATTTGGTCCAAACATTTTAGTGTAATTTGTTGTTTTTTCTTCTTTTTGCACGTATTCGTCGTCTTTAATTTTATCTACCTAATTTTTACTCTATTGTTAGGTAAAGTTGCTGATTTAAAAGTTTCTTTTTTTTCAACTATTTCCGTTGCGCACCGAAAAACAGATTGAATATTTATTTTCTCTTCTTTTCATTGAATAATTTTTAATTCAGTCGGTCTTTAAGTAGCAACTTATAATAATTTTGTATAAATTTACTTTCACTCTTTATAAAGTTTACGAAGAAAAAGAAAAAAATGCGATATATTGTGAGTTTGATACTTCGATCTTATCACTGGAATTCTCATAAATATCCTAAATTGCAGTATGATTTCTTAGCTAGCGACTTTTATTTTAAGTTCACCTTGAGATTTCACTTTTATTTACGGCTTTAATAGAAATTTCATAGTTTGCATTCAAATAAAAACACACAAGCCGTTTACAATTCGCATTTTTTAAATATTTCGCTGGACTACCTAAAATGCAAACGTATGATTGTGATTGATAGGCGACTGGCCATTATCAGTGAAAAAAACTTTTTAATTTTTTTTTCCTAAAAATACACATCTCGTAAGATCGATCGTTTTTGCAATTGTTAAATAAATTTTAAGATCACATATTTTAGGTGTCCTAAAAAGGTAATAAACAAGTTCAACGTTATGCCAGTGTTGCCGTTTTGATTAGACAGGTTTTGTTTTTATATCCACGTCTATTTTTTCGCTTTGTATAGTTTTAAGTAGGGTTGCCATATTTTGTTTTTAAATCAGTAAATACATCACATTTTTTTCGATTCATCAAGATCAGTACATTTAAGTACAGTTTAATTAAATTGAATAAGGTCAAAATCGTACTCATTAAAGCAATGGAGAATACATCACGTCCACTTGTTTTTTTTTGTCAATTGTGGTCGCCCCTTGGAGGAAGAGCTCGCAAATTGTTAGTCGCCAAGTATCTCTTTTATTAAAAGTTATAGCAGCTTATATGCAACGAGACGACTGGGGGGATTTAACTAGTGAACTGCGGCATTAGAAGGGAATGGTCTACCTGTGTAAACTGTTGTTGATTATTCCAAAAACGTCGAAAGTCTTAATAAAAAATAAAACAATTTTTTGAAATTTCAGCCATTGTCCTTCAATTTTCTATTTTCTATATTTCTATCACTCTAGCAACAGGTGTAGAGTAACAGAAACCGAACCAAAAATTTGTCGAATTTTTATCTATCTGTATGTTTGTACCAGGGTTCGTATTTGCACACACATGCTCTGCTCACACACACGCCAGAAACACATTCAACTTGTACTCACTGCTCATACACATGTGTGTGCATAAGTGGAAAACAAACTCTGCTCACAGAAAAGTGTGTGCTGTTTGTTATTAAGCACATGCTCATGTGTGTGAGCCGATTTTTGTACAAATTTCAGCCCATGCACATGCACATAATATATTTTTAAAAGAATTTGTTTATTAAACGTTATTTTTTGAAAGACAATTCAATAACAAGTGAGGTGTTGTCTGTTTTTTATATGACAGAAAACATATAAAAAAATTATTTTAAGATTTGAGATAGAAATCGAAGTGTATAAGTTTCTCTACGCAAAGCACACACATGTGCGTGTGCTATATATTAATAAAAATAAAGTACACACATGTGCCCGTGCTTTTTACCAAACAGCACACACATGTGATGTGAGCAAGTTTTTAATTTTTTATATGCACAGCACACGTGTGTGAGCGTAAAATGTTATGATGTGCTGCGCATGTGTGTGCAAATACGAACCCTGGTTTGTACGCGCATAACTCGGAAACTAATGCTTGGCATCGAATGCAGTTTTCACTTTGCAGTGTATCTTAAAATATAGGAAAAATTCAGTTTAAGTAAATTGTTAAGATAAAGTAAATATGGCAATATGGCCACGTCGAAAATATTTTTGTGGAAAGTTGACATCTGTTTTCAAATTTTAATTAGATTTAATTAATAAAATAAACAAAATTTTGAAATATAAGTATGAAAACAAAGAGGTTTAGGATATTCTACTGCCAAAAATATTTATGAGGAGGGTTGCGACCTGTTTGAAAAATTTTATTTAATTTTTAAATTGTTAAAGTGAAGGAGATTAACGATACGAGTAACTAAAGTGGTTTAAGAAAGTTTACTGCCAAAAATTTTGTTAACCGGTTTGCCACCTATTTGAAAAATTGCATTCAGTTAAAGACAAGGTACGGAAGGATACTGAAAGAAAACACCTGTAAAGAAAGTGTAAAGTAAAAGTATAAATAATTATATAAATAAAAATATATTAACTAGCACCATTATTCATAAAAAAGTAAAGGTTTCATAAATCGAGAACTTTTTTTGAAAATCTCACTTCATAAAGCTCTTCAAATCTATTTTATTTTTTATGAATGCAGCCATATGAGTTTTGGGAGGAACAAACAACACAAAAATACTTTTGAAGGCACAGTGAAGCACGCCGGATAATCGCTAGTCTATAATATTTTAGTACATATATGAAAGAATGGCTTCATCGAATTTAGTCTAGGTGGATTTTTATTTTTTGATTTTAGTTGAATTTTTTTCAGGAAATACCCATATGTATGTATATTTGGGGGTAAATAGCTCTTCTCTATATGTACAAACACATTCGCCTAAATATTACGCCAATGCCAACGTACTAGTACATGAATATTTTTCAAATATACATATTTTTTTAACCAACAGGAAAACTACCACTAAAAATACTACATATATATATTATAAATTGTGTACATATGTATATATGTATCTATTTTTGTGTTTGTGTTAATGCTGGATTTAAGCAATTATGGCATTGTCAGTAGTTAAACTTTATTTCAATTATTTTTTAGTGATTTATACTTTAATTTTTTTTTTGTATTAAAACTGTTCACCACTTCTAAGAGATTTTATAGAATTCTTTTTTTTCTGATAACTAAATTGCTTTTGCTTTTAGTTCTGACAAGTTTTAAAGAATACATGCCAATTACTCAATGCAAATACTTTAATTAACAATTAAGAACACCTAAACATACGTAAATACGTATGCATATTTATATAATAGATAA
Organism: Rhagoletis pomonella; assembly: GCF_013731165.1. Taxonomy (NCBI): domain Eukaryota; kingdom Metazoa; phylum Arthropoda; class Insecta; order Diptera; family Tephritidae; genus Rhagoletis; species Rhagoletis pomonella. The sequence continues at coordinate 13,850,762 of NW_023458558.1, read as the reverse complement.
TTATTCATATGCAGTACATTATATCATACGTACATACGTACATATGTAGTTATGCAGATACTTTGTTTAAAAAACCGACTAAGTGACTTTTCTTAAACTGGAATTTGCGCAAACTCCTTTTTAGCTATTATGTGAAAACCACGAAATTATGTCTTCTTAATGGTCGTCTATAGTCAACTGTTGTGATTTGCTAACAAACAACAAATCAGTCATACACAGGCAATAAACTTGTTGAAAAGTGAGTGTGAATGTGACCGAACGGATTTCGTGTATGCCAGCAACACTCAATGTTAATTCGTCAAATGTTAATGAAAGAAAATCACTTCGTTGCACAATTTATTGACACTCGTTTGGCAAAATAGAAATGAAGTATGTACAGTGGAATGAAATCATCTAATTTATTCAATTCCATATTTTGAAATTACGGAGTGATGGGCAAGTAAGTGTAAGTATCGTTAGATACACTGGCTAAGATCCAATTGCATTGTTTAAAATTATGAAAAAATACATAAATATTGCATAAATATTTTTCTAAACTTTAAAATCTTATGTATTTTATTATGCGTAATCACATTATACGCCTTATGTAGCCATAGTTTGATCAATTAATACAGTTGGTATACACAAAAACAAATTGAAAGACACATTACTTCGCCATGGGAAATTTGGTTATCGTTATGGATTATCCTTTTCAAGCTTAGTATTTGTATGATGAAATCTCCAAAAACGTAGTGTTAAAAAATAGACTAAAGCTTGGCTTCAGTTCAAAACTATATTATAGAAAGTTTCCACGCCGCCCAAATTGCTCAATTTCAACCCTCAATTTAAATTTAAAGCGGTGTTGGCGCTGCCTTGCCCGCAGGTAAAGCTCTTTTAAGCTTTCTATACATTCTGTATAGACGCGAGCAGATTAAAAGCTATCTCTGCCCATCGCTGATTTAAAGACAAGTTGTTTACAGGACCATCTCAATTTATATTTCTATTTTGATGAGGTTTCTTTACTTTTTTGTTTTGTTTGGCTTATTATACCCGAGCGCACTTGTGCACAAGGGTATTATAACTTTGTTCACATAACGGTTGTTTGTAACAGGTAAAACGAATCGAGATAGATATAGACAAATGTATACATAAATGATCAGAATGAAAAGAGAAATCGATTAAGCCATGTCTGTCTGTCCGTCAGTCCGTCCGTCCATGTACACGATAACTCGAGCAAAAATTGAGATATCTCAACGAAATTTTGTATGTAGGTTTCCTTTCAACTAAGGTGGGTATGGAAAATGGGCGAAATCGGAATGTAACCACGCCCATTTGCCATATAACGGTATTTTCGAAAAATACAAAAGCTTTGATATTCCTGCAAGTATTGGATGCAAATTGTTGAAAATAAATATGTGAAGTAGAATTTTGGTACAAAATAATAATAATATGAAATTTTTGGAAAATGGGCGTGACGCGTCCCACTTATGATCAGTCGCTTCGGCAATCTTTACTCGGTATGAGACTTGCTTAGAGTCCAGCTAAATCTGTTGAAAATCGTTTAAATCGGGCAATAACCACGCCCACCTCCCACATAACGGTAATTTACAGAAACACGAAAACTAGGATAAATCAGTAATTATGAAGCTAGTTGACTGAAAATCGATGGTTGAAATAACCACTTAGCAGAAAATTAGATGGTTATACATTCTTGGATTTTGGGCGTGGCGCCGCCCACTTGTGACCACAAATGTGTTTCTCGGATTTATCAATGTCTATTAAACTTCTAATAACCTTGGTAGGGAACATAAATTTGTTGAAAGCTATTCAAATCGGACCGTAATTTCACCTGCATCCTATCCAACGGCAAATTTCAGATATACGAAAACTTTTTTTAAAACCAAAAACCGATTTAAAGTGTTCTCAAGTCATCGTTCAAACGAGTACCTTACTCAGCTTTTAAATATTTTTTGAACAATAACGAAACACTGTAAAATTAATTTTAACTCAACTATATCGCCCAGCGCTACAGTCGTTGTTGCTGGCCGCATTATAAACACGAATATCTCACAATAACTTTCCCTTTCTGTAAATATTTAAAATCACGACAGTATTATGTGTTTTCCTTTCCAAACCTTAAAAAAAAAAAATAAAAATTTCTCGCTTGGTTCCTCATAAAACTAATTTGTGGGGAAGTTACTCAATATAAATTTTATCTGAACTTTTACGTAACCGTTTGCAGTATGTCTAACAGCATTTGATGACTTATGATTGATTGGATTAGCAACATTCGCTTCGCTTATTTGATGAGGAGATGCGCAATGAAGAAAGCCTAGGTAGCTACATATGCGAGTAATTTTTTGTTTGTTTATTTTACATCGACTTTGTATTCAGCGTTAACCCCAAAAATCATATGATGCTGATGATGACTTTAATAGAGTCATTAACGATGGTAATTTCTTGTTGCTAGCAATCGTGTATATAAACGGGTTATCTAATCTTTAAACGAATTCAAGCATATGTAGATATGTAATTCGAATTGTAAAGGGACGCGCCTGCTGTGGAAAATGAAGCATTATTCTAAAAGCTTTACAAGAAGCAAAGTTGTAGATGCCAGTCAACTAACTGTTATTAATCTACTTAATTATGGCAAGCATGTGAATGATAATTATAACGATACGTGTAATTATACCAAATGAACAAGCTTACTCTTACTTGTTGATTGAAAGTTAATCATTATACTTTCGTGCTGATATCTATTTACATATTTTGCTTTAAACGATTTTTGTTATTGTGCGCCGTTATGGGCAATTTCACTTTTCTTCATAATCACGCATCTTCACGCATTGTTGACTCAATGAATTTAGCTGACCGACTGCTCGATTCAGATGCAAATTAATTATTAACCTAAATTCCTGAAATATTTCTACAAGGCTTATTTCTTATGCATGTATCAACTATATACATATTTATGTACATACAGGTATGCATTGCGACTGTTAAAATATCAATAAATACATAATAAACGATAGCGAAAACGTGCGGCATCAACATCTCCTGCTTCTTGAATGGCGCAGTAAGTAGTAGGAATGTCGGAAATACATCGATAAATAGTCGATGTATCGATTCATCGACTTTTTTTGAAAACAGACATCTCTAGCACATCGAAACCGCCTTTTATTTTTGCAATTATGCAAAAAAAGAGAAATTACTTTAACCAAAAAATTTAAATTACTCCAAAAATTTCGGTTAGGAACATAATTAGTTGCAGTGATTAGATTAAAATTTTATACAGTTTCCTCAAAAAATATTTTGTTGTGAAATATGATCTGAAAACTTCCATGAAAAAATCGATGCATCAGTGCATGCCCTTCGATGAATCGAAAAATATCGATGTATATTTCGAAGCTTCGAATCAAAGAAATACAGCGATGTCAGGCGGGTTTGGTTTTCTTTCGTCGGCAAACTGACCCTTATTGGAAACTTAAGTGTGGCTGAATTCTTTTCCACTTGGCAACAGAAAAGCGGGCTCTCCTTCTTCCGCTACTACTAGCTGATTTCGTATCAAACACTCTCAGCACCGGGCGCCAGAATCCATTAACATGGAATATCCTTATCACTAAGAAAAAACGAGTAAAACTAAGTAATAGGAATCGATTTTGTGTTGATTATAGCTGTACTTACATTGCACGAGCGACTATATATGCGTGCGGTACATACATTTCGCTGAAATTTTCTCCTAAAAACTCCAAGAGCCACCTAGGCCGATACTGCCATCATTCATTCTGCTGTGCCCTATGGTAGTACTGGGGATAAAGGATGTGATTTTCGCTCGTCGAGAGTGGAATTTACTTTTGAATCGCCTATTTAGTCCAAATTAGCTTTTTCTTGGAAGAGTGACTTGACCCTGGAATTTCAAGAAGTACGTTGTTTTTGGTTTTAATACTAACTACCATTAAGACGAAATCATTTCTTTTTTTTTGAAATTTTATTATCAATTTTGGCGAGGGTTCCAAGTTGCGAATTCTCCAATTCATATAAGTAGCTGTTTTAACGTAATTATATATCATCCTCAGCTGTAGTTTCGGTGTCGTCGCTCTAACGAATGCCTACATTTTTCCTCATTTAGCAAAGTGAAGAAGTACTTCCCTCATAATTTCAGTATACTCTGCAGCTCAGTCAGCAAGTCACCGATCTTTTCATTGTAGGTATTCATCGCGCTCCTGCAACCTTACAAAATTCACCTGAAATTTTGATGCAAGTTTGGGGCTTTTTCCTGCCGGCAAGCTTCTAAATCTCATCGCACTCACGCGCTTCTACTCCCTTTTCTTTTCCCGAAAAAGGCGTCTCGCTCATTAACGACGTCTTTCTCTTCTGCAGAAGCGAGTCACTTCTTATCTTACTCATTGCTCTTTCGGGTACTCTTCAGGAGCGTACTAAGTGAATGGGTTATATGTTCTCACTGCGTGATTACATCCTTTTGTTTAATTTTAATTTTTGATACGAGTCGCCCATGCACCTAAGATAGTAGTCAACTACAGACAACTACTTATGTAGAGAGTGCCCTGAGGATACGAACAATGCCATGGGTTCATTCTGCCCAGACTTGGGGTGGAATGTTGACTGAAAAGATACCGATCTGCAAATATGAACAGGAACTGCCCCATAATTACTGTAGCTTATCTTAGGCTGAGATATGTGCAATTCACATGGCGGAGAAGCTGGTAAGCATGATCGACTTAGCACTATAAAAACTTGACTTTGTTGAAGACAGTCACGCTGCTATCGGATTGTAGCATGCTCTTGCACTTGCGGCTTTCCATCTAAATCTAGCAGGACACTGAACCATTGGCCGTTAAGTTTGGTCCAGCATTTCCTCTGGGACGAAGCGGCACAAATTTTTGGGTAGGAAAAAGATGGTATTTTGAAACCAAATTTTTATTGTATAAGCCTTATTTTCATTTACCAACTGCTCAACTTAAGTAGTTTCACATTTTAGATAAGTATTTTATTCTTGTCCCATAACAATCAACTTACACCACAGTCGGTATATGCGAGCACTAGGGAACACAAATATTTCTATCTGTCTCGATTAAGATAACTTTCGTTTTTTTGCCTAATATTTGTATAGAGCATCGAACGGAAACAGCCTACACAAACGCTTTGCCCCACTTAAAACTCTATAGCAATACATTCGCACTGGAATTTATACTGGTATCACATACATATGTATGTATGTACATAAGCGTGCATATACATTTAACACTATAAAGAAATGTATGCAATCTTACTATTATGAAGCACACATATTTGCTATATAAATATGTAAAATGTTAATATATACATACATAAATGTGAGTAAGTTTGCATAATAATCACAGCTTTCACTATTTTTATTTAGATACTTGATTTCTTAAGAAAAATTAAAAAAAAAAACAAGTAAAGAAGTATGTGTAAGTTCCGGCGAAACCGAACTTTATATACCCAGCGCAGGTATCAATACCTTTGCATGACAAACAGGGGTGTTTTTCCCGATTGCAAACGTTTTCGATAATGTGCTGAGTTGGACTAAATTGAACCAAGTTTGGTACAAATCGATAAATTAGTTACCGAGGTACACCTTTGTAGTAATTTAAGTTGGCTGTGCCACGGCCAATTCCTGAAAGTCTACAGCAGTCTTATTTATTGTTGTTAAGAGATTTTTATAACTATCATTTCATCATAAGTGAGCGGAGTCACGCCCATTTTCCAAAACTTTCATAACAACATTATTTTGTACCAAAATTCTCTTTCACATACTAATTTTCAACAATTTGGGAAGTGGGCGAGGTTATAGTCCGATTTCGGCCATTTTCAATACCAGCCTACAAAATTTCGTTAGGATATCTCAATTTTTGCTCGAGTTATCGTGTACACGAACGGACGGACGGATAGACAAACATGGCTTAATCGATTACTTTTTTTTTATTCTGAGCATTTATGTATTCATACATATTTGTATACAACAAAGTTAATATACCCTTGTGCACAAGTACGCACGGGTGTCAATATGTATTTGCTAAGATCGGCGCTGAATCAATACTAATACGATTAATAGATTGCCAACCAGCTGGCGGATGCTGGCCGGTAGTGGAGTATTTAAGTGGGCAAATGCGTTGTGATCATAAGACACTCACTAACTGTTTATCACAACGCTTATCGAAGGTGATCAAAATCAGATGCCGATCATAGCTCGTTAAGCGCATGGTGCAGATAGCTTTTTGCGAAATTTCTCAAGATTGATTTAAATTTATATAAAGTTTGACCAAGAAGAAGAAGAACATATCCAAGCATTGATTTAGCAACGAGTACGACAAAGTAACATTAGATAAAGTAAACTTTAATTTCTATTGTAAGAAAACGACATATTTTCCCTTTTTAATATTTTTATTGAGCTTTGTACCACGATTGTTTATTAGGAAAAATTGAAAAAGCAACAAAGTCTAAGCGGTAGAAGTTATAGCACTATTTCGGAGATCACCACATCTCCTCATCAGACTTCTTTTTTCTAGACTTCAGCAGGGATCGAACCTGCGAATTCGATGTTCAAAGTCAGAAGCGTTAACCACTGAGCTATATACATCCCGTAAACTCTTGTTGCTAATTCATTTTCCTTATTCAACCAACTACTATCAAGTGCAGCTGATTTGCCGCTATTTAAACTCGACAGCGTGGTTGTTGTTGTTAATTCTATACATCCATTTGCTTATTTGCTTTTTTTTTTTTGTTTTTTTTTGTATAGTTTCAGGCAGGCTCTTCCTAAACTATGTATTTGTCAATGTTATTGACTTTGAACATCGAATTCGCAGGTTCGATCCCTGCTGAAGTCTAGAAAAAAGAAGTCTGATGAGGAGATGTGGTGATCTCCGAAATAGTGCTATAACTTCTACCGCTTAGACTTTGTTGCTTTTTCAATTTTTCCTAATAAACAATCGTGGTACAAAGCTCAATAAAAATATTAAAAATAAAATGTTAACAAGCCACAATAACATTGACAAATACACGACATATTTTCCCATTTTCGCAAGGTATACCTTTCAAAAAAAAAAACCTAAAAAATGGAAGTACACAACTCTGTTTTTTTAATTTTATTTATTTTATTTTTTAAACACGTGGCAACTCTCAGAACAAACTCACAAACTAATTTGGATTGATACCCATCCTTTAATAGTTCATTTATTAAATAACTTGAATTTAACTTTTTTAACAGCTGTCAACCATCTCCAAACACCTCACAAAAATTCGAACGTTCAAACTAAAGTTTTCTTACCACCCTTTCGACTGACTTGAATCGACTTTTAAAACAGGTTGCAACCCTGTTCAAAATATTTCCAGCTACTACCTTATTAAATCTCTTTCGTCTGCACCCATATGGTTATATGCACATATACGCAATCATAAACAGCGGAGTCACTGCGATCTATTCGGTTTATATAAGGACTCGCTGAAGTCAGTAGGTGCGGTTGCAAACCGGCGTTTGTCTTCTAATGAGCGGCTCAAAAACGATTCTAGCTTTCTGTTGCGTACGTTTAAAGGATTTGAAGGAATGCACTTGGAATGTCCGGGTCCTTAATGAGAGAGCTACCACTGTCCGGCTGGCATCATCAGCATCTATGAAATGCGTGGCAGTACCGTTCGGCGTATGGAATAACTATGTCAAATAGCGCAAATTCGGTGTTAGACTCCGTTGCCAACTACTATCGTTCACCACGGTAAATGACTTTTTAACCACAATTAACAATTATGGATTAATGAGCGCTGGGATCTTACTTACGAGAGCTTGGCAATTTCAATGCCAGGGTGGGCAAGGAAGGGAACAATGTACAATTCAGCTTTCACCACAAAACATCCGAAGGACTGAGGCCGACTGACTTTTCCGGGGCCTGAAACATAAATACATAAATAGTAGTCTGCAAGGTTGCGTGATTTGAAATTATGTATTTTTGGAGAACACATTGAAGTAAATAACGGTTGAGAACCAAAAAACTATATTTAAAATTAGATGTATATTAAAAATAAGAGATGAAATACGAAATCCAATTTTTGAGTTGTTTCGTATTTTTTGAGTACATTATTATTTATTCGAGTAGTATTAGATAGATTGGCATCATTTAAAAGCGTCTTCGTTATTTATGTATATGAACGTTGGCTCTAATATTGGTTGGATGTCTGGTGCAGTGATGCAGTCGTCCGTGTTTCTTAGCATATACGTACATACTATGTATGAACAAAAATATTTCTCTCCAGCCAGAAAAATATGAATCTCGCCTTTATGTTCTGGACCTTCAACTTTTGGGAAAATAGTGATTATGAGGTTGGGTTGGAAACTAACGTAACTTAATATGCTACGGCATTTACCAGACGTTTTTCACAAAATATTTACTTCGTTTGAATAAGTAAAATTTATTTTAATAGTATCTTAGTAATGCTATGTATTCATCAATAATAATAATAATAATATGTATATATCAGGAAATGCAATGAAAAACAATGTCAAATGTTAATGAGTTTCTGCACAGTTGGCGATCTGGTTGCTAACTTCAAAACCATAATTTTTGTCAGATCAAAGTAAATTTATTTAGGTGTTTGTTGGGACATATGCTTGTAGATATGCACTTAAATGAGTTTACTTATGCGCAATGTGCAAAGATAAATTTCATAAGAGCGCACACGCGCCCAACAGCTAATGTGCATCAATCCTCCTCATACGGGCATAATAATATGCATGTGTCTGTATGTGTGTGTGTGTGTGTGTGTGCGCGGTATTGCCTCTATACCTTTGCATATTTTCGAGCGATTTCTCTCTCTTTTCACTTTGGTGTGGCGACATTATTTGCACTTTTGCTGAAATTGTTTGCTAATGTGTCACACAAGTGCCGCTGCTCAGCCTCAATTGGCGTTCCCCTGCTGCTGCGCTCACACGCCCTAGTCCCAAGCCCGATATTGTAAAATCAGCATCTCTGACTGCATAGTTGTACGTAACGTAAATACCGTATTATTGGACTTTTAACCATTTCTATTTTCGTCTTTTGCTTCATTATTGCTATTGTAACTTCGGTAGTTGTGGATGTGTTTTCTAACCCTCCTTTTTTGGTCTCTGCTACCAATGACTAAATTATGATGTGGTTTGTGTTCACTGCATTTGTCGCCATTGGAAATCAATGGCAGCTTCTTTGCAGACCTTTTATATACATATGGGTATATGTATGTATGTATGTATGTTGGCCTTTACAACATTTAATTTTACATACTTGTTGTTTTTTTTGACGTTTATTTGAATAGAGTTTGACTTTTTCAGATTAAAAATGAAAGTTGAACAGGTTTCACATACATATGTACATATGCACATGTATATGCAAACCAAGCAGGAAATGGCGACAGTGGACAGGCAGTTCCGAGACAGTCTTGTTAGGCTATTAAAACTAGAAAAGGTAAAACAGATGTATGGAGCTCCGGACAATACCAAAAACTTGAAGAAAAGTATTACTCGATACAAGGAAAGCTATAAGTAAAGCCATATGCAATATAGATATGTACGTACAAGTACTTATTTACATAAGACTGCATCACTGCCCATACAAAAAAAAAAATCAGCTCTGTTTTTCTACTGGAATTATAAAGTCTATTATATTTTAAGACTCGCACCCAAATATTGCGGAAAAATATTAAAATTTACGTGAGCTAGACCGATTTGAAAATATCTCCAAAAGTTTAGTTTTTTCTAAATAAAAAGAGTTTTTTGAAGTATTTTTTCAAAAACAAACGACCTCAGATGGCAAAGTAGTCTAATAGTAGAAAATTTGCACAAAAACATAAAAAACAACTTCAACGAAATCGTATCTAATGAGATTTTTGATGGAGTTTTTGAACTTTTTCAAATATTGTTAAACCAAAAAACTTGAATAGCTCAGTTAAAAATATTCCGATTCAGACTTATGATGTATCATTGGAAAGGATTTTTATCAAGGGTGAGAAAATATCACTCCACCGATATTTTATAGGTCTAAACCTGTTTAGGTTTGGCACAGTTATTCAAGGTTTCTTAAACCAATCTTTGAAAAAAAGTTCAAAAACAGCATCAAAAATCTCATTATTATGATTTCGTGAAATTTTTCTCTAATATTTGTAAGCAGATTTTTTAAGCTTAAACTGCTTTGTCATCTGTGGGGATTTTTTGTTTTCAAAAATCCTTTAAGAAACTATTTTTATTCATACAAAACTCAATTTTTGCGGGGTATTTTCAAATCGGTTGAGCTCACGTAAATCTTAATATTTTTCCAAAATATTTTGGTGGAAATCTTGAAATGTAATAAATTTTGAAATCCTGGTGGAAAACCCGTTTGTTTTTTTGTATTGATGCAGTCTAATGTACATAGGACCTATGTCATAAGTATATTGAACAAAGTCATCAAAGTCGATTTTTAAGCTAAAGATAATGGCCAGGGTTGAAATCTAATTTATATAATTTTAGAAAATGAAACTGAATGAAATGAGCAACTAGCAAGTAAAATAAAATTATTAAAAAAAAAACTTTAAAGAAAAATCTGCGATGAAGCTAAATTGATTACAATTATTTGTTTCAGAGGGAAATAAGTGCACAAACGCGGTGCCAATCAAGCGACATTCAGGGTTTATTGTGTTTTAGTGTTCAGATTCAAAGCATATTCCAGACTTCCAAAAGAAGCTTTACGGCAACACAAAAACGTATTTAGTTGACTGTATAGACACAAAATGAAATAACAATCTAAAATAGACTCATAGAGTTTCCAGCTGAGAACGGTTGTAGATTTTGTACATATGCAGAAGTAGATATATGGACATACATACATATGTACATACGTGCCAGCAAATTTTATTGTACCTACCTAGATGCTATTTGCGGCAAGTACTCGTATGTATTTGCTTTTTAACAATTAGTGTAATTATATTTTGCTTTGACTTTAGTTATTTGTTAATAAAGTGGCAACAATGATATTATCAATTGATTGCACATTGAAAACGTGAATATCATGGCGCATAGCATTTTATGAGCATTAGTTCATGCATACACATATTTCAGTTCCTCAATTAACTACCCATTGTACTTTTTATTTATAATATCCAATGCGTTTCACTTTTACTTTCCCTGTATATTGCATTGTCAATATCTGTTTTCTTCGTTATCCATTTAAATAACTTAAATGCACTGGCATCTTTTGCTAATAAAAGGAAAATAAATAAATGATCATTTTATGAGGTTTATAAATATGTTTTGGGTTTTTCCTGCTAATTTAAACTCAATAAGCTGGAAATTGTAATGCTGTCACCGCTTTAGCGACTAACCGAGCTCACTAAAGCACACCAAGTGTGGCAATTTACGTTAACTGTAAATGTTAAGTGGAACCTAAATTTTCCTCACTTGGTCTATCGGAGGGCAGAAGACTTTTAGGATTCCAAAGATATGACTTTCCAAGCCATCGGAGAAGCTGTACTTGAAACCCCTTTCGATGATGCCGATGCAATTAGGAAAATTAAAAATATAAATAAATGAGTTACAAGCACTCGTCACATTTGTTATCAAAAAGGCTCAAGTTTTAAAAAAGTAAAGTAAATAGTTAAGTAAAATTACATTAATAAAATTAATTTAAGGGTGAGTGACACAAAAGCTCGCGGTTCCGGATATTACATAATTACATTTATGTTATTCTGTTTTCCTTTATGTTCATTTCTGTCCTTTTACTCTATAGTAACATCCAATAAAATATCCATAACAAAATCGATAAAAATATCCATAACAAAATCTATAAATGTCGATAACAAAATCGATAAATATCGATAACAAAATCGATAAATATCACTAACGAAATCGATAAATATCGATAACAAAATCGATACATATCGCTAGCAAAATCGATAAATATTGATAACAAAATCGATAAAAAATATCGCCAACAAACTTGCTAAAAATATCGATAACAAATCGATGAAAATATCGATAACAAAATCGATAAAAATATCGAGTATTTTATCGATAGGTACCGAAAATATCGATAGCAAAATTGATAACAATATCGATAAAAATTTCGATAAAAAAGTCGACAAAAAATCGATAATCCCGAGAATCCCGAAATTCTCTAAAATCCCAAAATAGTTCCCAGATTGAGTCTTTGTGTCGTTTCCTCTTTAATTACCTTTATTTTAATCTTTCTTCCCCTATCTTCATCTTTACTTTTATCGGTATCCTCATCCTCTTCTTTGTCTTTACTTTTATGTTTATCATCTTCTTCATCTATATCTATATTGCTCTTCACCTTTGCCCTTATATACATATATGTATATAAGTAAAGTGTTTAAATTTATCTTGGTCTAAATTTTTGCCTTTATCTTTACGCATCTTTGTTTTGGTTTTTTATTTTTACCTCTGCCTTTATCCTTTTCTTTATCTATGTACGACCTTTACTTTCATTCTTGTATTGGTCTTTTTCTAAGTGTTATTCTTTAACCTTTTATTAGCAAATTTTTGTTCAATTAATACCATATGCAAGAAGCACCTGTTTCAGCCCCGACCATATCCATTGCACCGTTTCCTATTAAAAAAATCATATAATTATTGGAAGAGGGAAAATAGTTACATTTCACAGGCCTTTGTAATTAGGGCACTATACGTGAGTTGTTGAAGAAACTCGGCCACAACTCTCCTCATAAACGCTATAATGAATATTATTACATATTTTTAAATTATAAGCATTTAAATTAGATTTATACAAATGTCATAATTGAGTTAGATAAATTCAGCTTTCTTGCAGCTGGTTTCATTTGACACGTGCAGGCGGCATTATTCCATGTGTTTTACTAGTTTACTTAATGCTGGAAAACAATTAAACGACATATTACCAGACCAGACCAGACATTTTATGCATATATACGAATATATATATAAATATATGTACATATGTAGATATGTACTTACGTACATAATTGTAATAAAAACACAGCTTAAAGACACAATGATGGTAAGTAGAGAAAATATAATGTGTTTAACATGTTTGTACATACATATCTATACTGGATATGTAATGTATATTTTAAGTTCCAAATTTTTAGTTGTATACTGTAAGTAAGCATTGCTATTGTTGTTGACGCATTTGTGCCCATGCCCAGCGGCGACACACCAAATATTACACAACTTCCTTTCGCCGTCTTTGATTATATAATCTACGAGACGCCAAAATGTTTATAGTGCCTATAAACCAAACGACCGACCCAATACAAACAAGAAGAAGCTAAAACGGAAGGTGAAAACAAGAAATTAAAACTGGCCAGGTATTGTTATTTTTACATCACCCGGAACCTGGGGCAAGGCAAGGAGTTGTTTGCGGAGGGATAGCCGAAGTCACTATTTATGCAAACTATAAGTAACAAAACTTTCTTTTCTTGAACGAGCAAATTTCAATACCTATACAAATACATACATACATATATACATATGTACTACCATAAAATCGAAGATCGAAAGTGCCAACAACAATAACAATAAGTATTTACTACAATAATCATCGTGTCGGCGGTAATAAAGAGGAGCAATGGCGGCAGCGTAAAAAGCAGCAGCGACCAACACCTGCCCATCATGCACATCATCATCTGTGGAGGTTCCCTGTTGGAAATGTATCTAGCTATAAGTTAACTTGAAGCTAATTAGGACGGCACTAAAAAAAATCATTATTATCTGTATACTTTCTTTGAGGTAAGCTAACTATATTTATGTTGCGATGGTCGCGAAATAGTCAAGCGTGGTTACCTCTGCATTAGATGTCAACTAACTTGTAACTAACTACTTTTGAACATCAAATGTCAATCGGAAAAACCATATTTTGTTCAATCTTTTCATTTGTTTATTTATTTTCTTTTTCTTCTTTATTTAACATTGTTTTTGTTTAGATTTTTTGCTATAGGTGGTCCCATATTCGAACTCCGTCAGAGCTAAATTCAAAATGATCATATAAAGTTTAGACTTAATTTGATCTGTCTTGAATTCGAAAAAGTACTTGTAAAGTTCAGAATAAAAGTAAATTCAAAGTAAAATTTGTATGATGATTTTTAAAAAGAAACTTGTTTAAAGTAAGCAAACTTCCGTTTAAGTCTGTATGACACCTGTAATACTTTTCAACTAGTTTCAAGTTGGCTTTTTGTAGTTAACTATAAGTAATATATTTTTTTAGAAATCCCTCAAAAAAGCTGACTACTAGTGGGTTATGTTTTATCAATTGATAATATTTTTCAGCAGGGTTGTTATGGCATGTATGTAAGTGTATTGGTCGTCGTGGTTAAAAAAGAAACCATGCCAAAAAGTCGCAGCTAAATCACTGAGCAGATGCAAATGAGCCCTCGCGATTATACTGAGCGCCAGCAGGTAACAGATGACCGGTGGGGTATTGGAAGCTGTGCTGCGAATGCGCATGTCTGAGCGCTATAATCGGCGAGAATAAAATTTGGTATCCACATGCATATATCTATATGCACATATATATGTATAAAGTTATGCGGAAGATATGAGACTGTCAAATGGGAGTGGGAGAGAACATTGAGCAGCACTGAGCGTAGGAGAGTTGTGTAACCTTGACGTTGGAGTGCGCGCGGCTGGCCGTCAGGCGAGAAAGTAAACAGCAGGGTTGCCACTTTGGTAAATTGTTACCAAAATTGGTAGAAAAAATTTGGGTTGGTAAAAAGGTAAATTTTTTCTCATTTTGGTAGATTTTTGATGAACTTTCCGTTCCCGATTTATTTTTCGTAGTTATCTTTAAATATATTATAAATTTATTTGCATACTTTTTATATAATTACATACGTATAAATGTATATCGATATAAGGCGAACATATCGCGCTCCATTCAAAACTAATTTTACTGGAATTCCGAGGAGCTTTTGAATGCCTAAATATTTTAAATGATTATTTAAATATAAAGAAAAAATTTACAGGTATGTAATTACGCACCATGATTGTTCGCAACAAGAATTAAATCAACGCCATTTTTTATCAATGGAAAAAAAATAAAAAAAAATCAATGAGAATTTTAAGCAGCACATTTTGGCTATTGTTCTAAAAATTCTGAGTAAAAAATTCGAAATTTAGACGAAAATTTTTGGAATTTTTCTATATGTTGTATATAGTTTGAATCCTCGATTTTTATGGATTTAGTTAAAGCAACAAAAAATTTTTACTCGAAAAATATTGCGAATATTAAAAAAAAATCACTTTTTTGAGTCACTGTATTTGTGTATAATAACTCGAGTTAAAGTTTTTCAAATAATAAAGTTTCATTGTTGCCTTTAGTTTCATCACTTCCGCTTTTGGTTGAAGGAAACTGAGAATATGCCAATAATACGACCCAAATACCGTATAACTAGTTAAATAAAAAGTTCTTAAAAACAATTTTAATTCTTATTGAAATAATAAAAATAAAAAATAAAAAAACTAAAGTTTTAATTAAAATAAATAAAAAAATAATAAAACTATAGTTTTTATTAAAATAATTATAAAAAAGTTATTGGTAGATATTTCCCACATTTGGTAGATTTTTTTCAAGTCGATGGTAAATATTTTTTTTCGTCAGTGGCAACCCTGGTAAACAGCGAGGTGCTAAGCGCTGCTCTCACCTTGGCTTTGCGCAAGCACATACGCAGGCGCACACACACGTATGCACATACAAGCGTACGCATGCGGAAGCTATTAACATTGAGCGCTTAACGCTGAGCAATTGGGCAGTGTCGTATGTGGGTTTGCACTGCTCTGCTTCTTCGACGCCATCATTCTTAAACGCTGCTCACACTCTCACGCCCGCCACTGCCTTGTCGCTGTCGCTGTCGCAAGCTGCATGAGGGCTTTTGTCGTTGGCTGCCATCGTTGACTTCATGACCACTATGGGAGAGTAGCGTCTGCCTGCGTTGAGGGCTTTTACCGGCGCACAATTGCTCACAACTGTTGTTTGTTTTAGCTGCGCGCTCGAGTTACTTTGCTCGCTTTCGCGCTGGTGACGGTGACGCCTTGCTCACCATGTCAAAGTGGCTTTGTGTTGCAAGTGGCGTTGTTGTTGGCCTGCCTCGTGTTACAACACCAAGCGGGGCAGGTCGGTGGCAACGTTTTGACGTCGCTCAAATCCAGCAAACGGTACTCTACTCATCTTGGCCGCTTTTTTGTTGCTGCTGTCGCGGCCGCATTCGCTGTTGCTGCCGCTTCATATTCGTATTTGTGTTTTGCATAATTTTAAGATTTTTGATGATTGTTTGGAACTGTTTAAAAACAGACTGACATCGACGAAAAATTATCAAACCGCAAGTTGTTCCATTCGAATAAACACATAGTGTAAACGGTAGTGTAGCCAAATTCGAAAAACAGAAATACATACATACGTACAGTAAATATTTTTACTGTCCTGTTCGACATTAACCAACAACAACTACCTACCTATAACAACATGAATTTGTATCTCACCGCCACTTGTATCCTGCTGCTGTCTGCCAGTGCATTTGCCGACCCCATTAAGGATAATAATGTCATCCCAGCGAATAGTGGATTTAATAAGTGTTTAGAAGCAGATTCTATCTCGTGCCTGCAACTAACGGTACGAAGTGTTTGAAAATACATGCATGTATAAAATAGAAAATATTTAATACATTAGAAAAAATTAAAAAAAAAGACTGAGAATTAAAAACATTTGTTGCATAATAACTAGTGCAGCTAGAAAATCGAAAAAAGACAAAAGATCACCAAATATGTATGAAAGTGAAAATCGAAAAAAATAATTAGTGCTTACTAATTTAAAAAACACTCGAAGTTCAAATTTTGTGTACAGCAGTTTTGGTGCCCGAAAATAAGTGGTGATGAATAAGTGACTAGGCCGCAAAACTGTAAAAAAAATGTTTGCTTTAAAAAATATATATATTTGCATTAACGGATTTCAGCCAATATTTTTTATTATTTTAGCAATTTCCATAATATATTTGAGCGAAAAATTGATAAAGTAGGCTGAACCATGATAAAAATATAGTAAGGTAGAACCGCTGAGAGTCACTTTTAAGATTCTTGACGTTTCCAAACAATTTAATTTTTAAATTTACTCACAAACTCACACACACATTTTCATTTTCAATCTCAAGCAACAACAATTTCGAACAATTTCAATTTTTTATTTTCACTTTTATATGATTTTAAAATGTTGGCAAACTTCAAAAAAAAAATCATGGCCGACAAATTGAGAGAACGGTTATACCTTGCTATGTTTTTATCATGGGCTGAACAATTTTATCAAATAAAAAAAAAAAAATGCTCTGTTATCCATAAATGTGAAACGTAAATCTTATATAATACAATATTTTAATATTCTATTTGATCTCTAAGATTGGTCTAACATTCGGTTGAAAACATTTTCAAAAAGAAGTTCCCTGTAATTAATACCCGCTTAGTTTATACATGTTGGTGGTAAAGATCAAAATATAAATTTACAATTTTATATACAAAAGTAATTTTTAATAAATATGTAAATTTTGATTATTTGTCTTCATCGAAACAAAATTACTTAATAATAGCCGCCTACGTTTCGCCAATACGCAGCGAGTGGCGCAACGAACGAAATTAGTGCCAAACGTTCATCGCTGCTAGCTAACTTTGTTGCTGCTTTCCCATACAAAATTTTCATTAAGTTAGCAGGGATGAGCTTAAGTGAGCAGAAGGCGGCTAATTTAAAGAAATATATTTTTTTTGTTTCTCAGATATTAACTATTAATACAAATTATTCGTACACGTCTAATTATTCAGATTCTGCTCAAATTTTTTATATCTTTTTGGAAATCAATTTTTTAATACTTTAAAATTTTTCAATATCAATATTTTTATTTTACATTTTTTTACACTTTTTCAAATTGTTATAAAAATTTATTGTTTAAATTTACGCATATTGAGAGAGGTAAGCAATTTTCTCTCGTAATGTGTAAATTTACATACCTTTTTTATAAAAAATAAACACTGTCTGTTTACTTTTGCATACCAAATTTGTCACCAATATGTTTGTGCTATAAATATGAGCACTTAATGTTAATTGTTAGTAGGAAATTTATTTAGTCGCTCAAAATGTTTGCAAATTTAAACATCTCATGTTCAAATATTCAACCTTGAATATATTGTAAATATAGCAGATTCTGCTTGAAAAATAAACACTTTTCAGTAGTAGTTTTACATGCACTTTTTAGAGTGTAGTTTTGAAAATTTTAAGATTATTTATTTTTTTTATGTATTTGGAAATTTAAAAGTTTTGAATATTTCAAAATAATTTTTTTTTGCAAATTTAATCCTCACAAGTTTTCTATTAAATTTATTTACTTTGAGCTTTTAAAATAGGTACTTCTAGAGCCGTTCTCTCAAGTAGATTTTAAAATTTATCTGCCCTTCAAACACATTTTTCAAACAAAATTTTTGTTAAGAGGGTAGATAAATTATAATACCTACTTGAGAAAATGACCCTTAATAATGACATTATTTGTTAAAAAAATTATCACTAAATAAACAATGATGAATTACTCAAGGAGTTTGCGACAGAATTTTAAAATTTCTTTTTTAATGATTTTTTTAATTGTTTTATTCTTTAATTTTTATCTGAAATTTTGGTACAATACAGTTTATTTTTTTGTTTTTTTAATTATTAGGAAAATATTTTTTTTCTCAGCTGTAATATGGGTTTTTAATTTTTTATACATAAGTTCATATTTTGAAATCTAAAAGGTTTGAACTTTTTGAGCTAAAATTTTTTCTATTAAATCTAAAAAAAAATGGTTGAATTACTCATGCAAATTTTGGCTTCGTTTATTTTTAAAATCGTTACCAATAATTTTTTACTTAGAAGTCAACTAAGCTTATCTCGATTTTAATATTTTTATTATAAAAATTATTTATCATCAACTCTTAGCAATGTCATTAAGCTTTGTAAAGCGATTTGTTTGTTAGGCAAAAATAGAAAAACATTAAAGTCTAAGCGGTAGATATTATAGCTGCAATTTTGGAGAACACCACATCTCTTCATTAGACTTCTTTAGAGTTAACCTACAAAAAAAACAAAAATAGCACCGAGACTCTGGCTTTAACTAAAAAATTTAATTGAACCAAAGAAAACAAATTTTAAAAATTTTCCAGCAAAAAAAATATTTGAAAATTAAAAAAAATATTGGAACTTTGCGTGATTACGTGAAAAAATTTCTATCATTACTTTCAATTTTTTATTTATTTCTACATAAGTTTAATATCGCCGTAATTTTTAAGTTGTTGCTTACATTAAATGTTTTCATAAATTTTTTCATAAATTTCTTATATTATATCCATATTTTTTCCATAAGCTAATCAAACTACTTATATTTCTCTTTCTCTCTTCCTCTCACCCTCTCCTTTCTCCACACACAGCTCTTCCGCAAAGCGAAATCCTTCTTCGAAAATCCACAAATCGAAATCGTCGGCGGTGTTTCCCTCATCAAATCCAATGAAGGACGTCAAGGCAAATCATTCGATGACAATGCCATCGCCGTAGAGGCCGCACCCACCGTTGAGGCACGCACCAGCGAAATGGGCACCTACTTCATGAATCACGCCAAGAACTTCTTCGCTGAACGCTCATTGAACTTTAACTTCGCCAATGCTGCACGCTCAGTGGCGCGTGCCATTCCCGATGACATCAAGGCCGATTTGCGTGAGTTGGTTGTTGAGTCGCGTACCAAGAAGAAGAAGCTGTTGAAAAAATTCCTCCCCATCCTGTTGGGTGTTGGCGCTAAGATCGCCATTTTGGCTGTTGGTGCCCTCTTTGGTTTGCTCTTCTTGGCCAAGAAGGCGCTCGTCGTTTCGGTTATTGCTTTCTTCTTAGCCTTGGCTGCTGGTGCTTCAAGTGGTCTGAGCCGTTTGGGCGGCGGTGGCGGCGGCGGTGGTCTGCTCGGCGGTCTCGGTGGTCTGTTCGGTGGCAAGAACTCTGGATCCGCAGCCAGCTCTGGTGGTTGGTCATCGGGTGGTGGCGGCGGCGGCGGTTGGTCTTCAGGCAACTCTGGCTGGGACTCGCACGGCGCCTACAGTTCACCAGTTGCGCAAACAGTTGCCTACTCTGGCTACAAGCAAGCCCGACGATAAGCATTGGGAGCGGAAGTTGAAGCGGGGAGTGGCGTCGGGTGTCAGTCTGCGCTAAAAAGCCAAAACAACAATTAGGGTAATGTAAACAAATAAACTAAACAGAATGTTCACTACAAAATGACAACGATAAAAAGCATGCATTCACAAATGTGTGCGACTGCTGTCAACGAAAGAAAATAGCGTCGAAAAAAAATCAAAAACAAATGAAGAATGTAGCAGCACGTAACCGCTTGTGGTGGTAAACGAGTAGCAACGATTCAATACAAAAAAAAAAAAATATTATTAATTTATTTTAATTTATTTATTATCAAAAATATTTATTTTGTAATGTATGTAATGAAAAATAAGCCACGAAGAAAATGGACGAAAAAGACGATTGGAACCACATTTACATAAAAAACAAAAACCAAACAACGAATCTTCAAGTGCCTGAGGCAGTAAGGAGTTGGTTGGCAGGCGAAATGAGCAGTTCAATCACATATATGTACATACATACATAGTGACATCTAAGTATATGTAAATTGGCAAAAGTTTGCGTGAGGCCTCAGCTCGCTACTTCCTTAATCGAGGACTTATGACCGTAATGCTTTAGATCTATGCATCTATATATTTTAATGATTTAATTTAAGCTTTAAGCGCCACATTGTCATGTAGTTGCATACATACACTCTCACATCGTTACCATATATTTTATTGCTAACTATTTTCAATAATGTTGCGTAGCACTTATTTAAGTTAGCCTATGTATATGTTTGTATGTATGTTGTCAATTATTGTTGCTGTTGCCGTTGTTGCTGATGTTGATGTTATGTAATGGACGTGTTTTTTGTCAAGGTCGCCACAAGGAGGCATAGATATTTGAATATGCATATGTATGTATGTATCCAATTGTGCGGAGCAACAACACACATGCAATATCTCATTTTCATTCGCTGCATCAATAAGCACAAACACATGCACGCACACCAAACGCAAACGATCAACACGCTTTGCAAATCTACTAGTCAGCCGGTTGTGCTACAAATAGGCAATGCAAAACTACAAGCAATTAGGTCAATCACTATCACTTTCTAATTCTATTTTCATCTATCACTTGCTACTACAATTTTCTGAACTGTTCTATACTGTCCTTTTTTAGTACTATTTTCCACTACTCTTTCTAATACTAATTTTCACTACTATTTCTGTTTCTCTCTCTTGTGCTATCTTCTAATACTCCTTTCTGCTCGTCTTTCTATTACTATTTTCTTCAATTATATTCTACTACAGATTTGTGTTACTTTTTCTTACTACTATTTTCTACTACTTTTTCTTAGTACTATTTTCCTTTCTTATTTATACTATTTTTTCCAATTCTCTCTTCTATCACTATTTCGTACCATTTCCTCTTACGTTTCTATCCTACTACTATTTCATCTTTTGTAAATTATTTTTTATCATGCCTTATTTTTCGTATTTCAGTATCTACCTATTCCGCTATTTACTTTTTGTATATAATTCACTTACTTTATAAATACTCTACATGTAAAGTAAGTTTTCTCTTCTTATCTTATGCCTACTACTTTTTCTGTTGTACTATTTGTAAAACCTATAACTTATTTCACAGCCTACATTTATACACTTTAACTATATTACTGTTTCTATCTTACTATTGCTCAATTTCTTTTATTCTATCAACTGTTTACTGCCCGCTTTTGAAAAGACTACATACCAACAGAAAAATTATAACAAAAAAAAACTACATTTACGAATGAATGAATAATAATTTATGTAAAAATTATTAAAAACAAAAACTCGCTTTCTTTTTATTTACACATTCAAATCAAATCATTTATACGTTTCTTACAATTCGCAGCATTTGCAGTTTTCATTTCAAACTACATGACCATGTCTGGTAGAAAATATTAATTTAATGCAAGAAATTACTTGAAATACTAACTACACACAACAAAAAAAAAGTAATTTTCAAAAAATCAGCAGTTTACACATCAGATTGACAGTGCTGAACTACTACATACGTATTGGTAGTCGGCCAATCTCTTCTACAAAATATTTTCTTTAAAATCACCTCAAAATCATAATAACCCGTGTATTTTATTATTTTTTCTGCACTTTTTATCACAATTTTGTTTTCACTTCACTTTATTTTAACGCTTTTCACATCGATCCTTCGAAATGTTCAACGTTTTTTTTTACTCGCCCCAATACGTCACTCATACGCCTACGCATCCGCAATACATATTAGGACAATTCACACGCCTTTTATTAAGTGGTTGAATTCAGAGAAAATAGCTTAATTTTTCACTAAATGCTACACTTTTGCTCCGTTATCTTAATATTTTTTCTCAGTAATCCTATTTGGTAATATTTGATTATTTCTTATGCCCTACACTTTCATTCTCCCATACACCGAAAAGGGCGAAATCGGCAAATTTATTTTTAATAAGTGGCTTGAAATGAGCTGATAATAACATTTCACCCTTTTTAAGTCAACAACGCTGAAATATGTAAATGACTTTTTCTGAAAATGAACACGCGAAAGCGAAAGCACTTTATAAAGGTTGTCATCATAAAAATGGAGATAATTTTCACTGCACTTCATTTTTGTTTACATATATCATTTATATTTAAAACTTCATTTAATTTCACAGCTTAACCTCACTGCAACTGTCACTGCATTGCAATTTTGCCCACACTACCTACATATTCATTCATTTCGTACATTCCATTTACATTTTAGTTCCACGTGAGTGGCATATTCTTTACTTTCTTAAATTTTCGTATGCATGCATATTGGTGATGTGCTGAAACTTTTTTTTAAATTGGTTTTTCATTAGCACTTGATGAGTTCGTTCAACTTGCTGTTGCATGTTGCACTCTTGCATATCTACTTACACATATGTGCATATGTATGTTTATATGTATATTTATATACATACATACTTATGTAGCTGCTGACTGCATGCATTTGTTCATGAAACCTTGCATTTAATGTAGCCATTTTGCTCTCTATGGTCATTCGCTTATTTGCAAAACTTTCTCAAAATGATTTTTGAACTTTTAACATTATTCAGCAGCGCATGAGTGCAATATTTGTCAACAATTAACATTCTGCCTTAGTTGAGGGCATGTTAATTTTGCTTCATATTTATTATGATTTTTTTTTGTTATTTTATTGCGGTCATTATCATACATAAGTACTTATGTATATGTGTAGCATGCCTAACTCATAGCTTAAACAAAAATACTCGCATTTTCCCTTTTACTTCACTATGTGGTTTCGCCAAAATAATTAAATTTCCATGCGTTTTCACAGCGCCTACAATGGCTTTGTGTTATGCGATTTTAAACTTTTTTAATTGCAAAACAAAAGTTAAAAAAAAAAATTATCTTCAATCTTTCGAAATGATTTGCAAACCTCATAAAAATTTGCAACTTTCAAGTAGATGACATTGCAGAAAAAGTGAAAGAGAATCTTCTTTGCACGTTTGAGAATTAACTTAGCCCCAACACATGCTCAAGCCTATAAGTTTATTTTCTGTAGTCCAATGCAAAAAATTAGCTTTTTCATGCCAACTTCGCCTCTTGTGAGTCATAAATATTATTTTTTTTTCGCGAAATACACTTTTAGACAAAATTATAGACCCAAAATTCCAAATGGTTTTCCTTGCAGCTTATGTGTATTTATTTATTTTTAATAACATCGAATTAAAATAGAGATTAATCCATAACAGAAACCACAATAACAAGTTTTAAAGCCTTGTTAAAAAAAAAACAAATAAATTTTGGTAATGAGTTATATGGATGGCAGAAAACAAGCAACATCCTCGCAAAAAACTGTCAAAAATTAACGATAATTTTGAGGGACTTGATACGTGCACTAAAACTAAATGTACTACAAAACTGTGTACTCGAAAATTTTCATAAAATTCTGAATAAAAAACACAAAATTTCGATTACAATTTTTTGAATTTTTGAACAACTTATTTGAACTATTTCTGTATGTGGTTTCTGGTATGGAAAAAACATTATTTTCAATGAGAATTATTAAAAAAAAGAAATAAACATTAGTTGCGAAAAATACCATTTGGAATTTTGCAACTATTATTTTGCCCATAACTTTAACTTCTGTTTTGCTATCACTGATTTTCATCTACTTTAAACACTAAAGCTCTTTTGTCTAATTTCATATAAATTCTCAAATGCTGAATACTTTTTCACAATGTAACTTCCCTACAACGACTGGCGTGCTTTGCTGAACTCGGCCAAAATCGCTAAGGCGGTTACATTACTACAATTCTATGTAGAGCTTTGATGAAATGTCTTTAATATGCGGTTGTAAAAACTATGTAAAAGCTAAAATTTTTCTTTGTTATGTTATGTTGAGCCCAGTTGGTGTAAAGGCGTATGTCTTTAATTTTAACTACTTCGTCCTCAATGAGCATTCTACCATTAGTAATATTTATGCAGCAAAATTCTATGCATTAAGTGCATTTTCCAAGATTCTAAGATTTTTGTTTGCAATGCAAGAGTATTTATGGGAATTTTTCATAAAATCATATGCTTCTTCTGCACATAGTTTCCTAAAAGCATTTAAAATCGATCATACCTTTTTCTTTACTTTTATCTCAATCCTCACTTATTTTTATATCTGCTCCAACTTCAAATTTCCATTCCCTATACATAAGTAAGAGTCGATTAGTCATATTCACACAAATCATTCAAAAACTCAGCTCACTTCCAAACATTTCCTAGCACTGCTCATTCCGTACCTTTCATAACTTTTAGCAGTTGCTACTTCGACTTTCAGTTAAGTTTTTCGCACCGTCATTATAGCATGACACAATTTATTCATCAAATTTATAGGTACATACATACACACCTACATAACTAAATATGTGAGTAAGTACAATAACACAACACCACCACTTTCAATCTTAAACGCTTTCAAAACATCTTTCACCTCACGTACATATGTACATACATACATACAAATATACATACATATGAATGTATTGACAAATTCCTGCCTCTAATGAGTATCGAGAAATCTTCAATAAACAATCAATGCTGCTTGAAATGCATACAAATTCAATTACCCACATACCTGCATACTCGTACATACATTCACAAGTAGAAAATAGTGTCAACACATTTACAAATTAATTTCGTTCAGCTGCTTCTTTGCTCTACTTAAGCTGTTCATTTACTTTCATCTTTTTAATTTTTACTTCAAAATCAATCAAGAAAGAGAAAATATAAAAACCTTTCCTCCGTCACCCACACCGCTTTGCCACACATTTGTCTCAATTTATCAATTGCATGCTAATTGAGCCAAAACGCCCACTTGCCCACACTATGAATTTAAGGCGCGGAATTTTTTCAGCAAGATTTCTAGATATTTAACACGTTCGCGGACGGTAAAAAAAGAATTAGCAGAGTAATCAAAATCGAAAATTCTACGGGAGTAGTCAGGGCAATCCAAAATTCATAATAAAATAATTCTATAAATTTAAAATATCTTTAATGTTTGTATCTTTAAAATTTCACTTCAGAATGCAGTAGCATTCACGTGCCACGAACGTGTTAATGATCATTTATTACCCACATAAAAAATGAACAAAGAAGAACGAAATCATTTTGCATAAATTTAAGTGTTTATAGCTGTTAATCATTGTTTTTCTCTTCGCTGGCTTACTTTCTGCATTATTTTACAACTCTTTTTTCGTTTCCTAAAAATTTATTTTGTTGTCATCAAAAAGTAGTTTGTATTATTTCTATTCCATAAATACAAACATACATACATATTTACATACAAAAGTGGCTAAAAAATCACCTTCTACATACTATTTTACCGCTATGAATTCGTTGCTCTAATTTGGTTTTTTTTACTACCAATAAAAAGAGAATCAGTGAATAGCCAGCGGTAACTTGTTCACTGTGTAAATAAATAAACACTCACAGCTAATCACATACATACCCAGCTAAGAGCACTAGGGTGGCCCAAAAATGCATGTGAAAACGTAAATTCGGATTTTTTAAGCTCTCACCCCCTGTGGCTGTTATTTTTATTTTGAGATCCGAAAATATTTGTTTTTTTTCATATAAAATACATGGAAAACTTTGAGCGCTTTGAGCGACCTCTAAATATTTTTCGACTTTACTTATTTTGGACCACCCTAATGCGCATACTTATGCATAAGAATGTGTGCAAAGAATGGTTTGTACCCACCTATTTTTTTTTATTAATATCTCGTTTTACATTTCTCCTAAATATGTATAATAAATAGTATACATACATACATACATATAGTATTACATACATACATATACGGCAAGTTTGTATAAAACTGTTTGACACATAACAACAAAAAATAAAAGCATTGCCAAATAAAAACATGTAGGCACCAACATAAATAAACACCAGCAACAATCTGCGTCCACTATGCTAAAAGCGAAATCCACACCGCGCGCAAACGAAGCAAAATAAATAAATGTGTAAACAATTTAAAAAGAATCAGTGTTAATACATACAAGCTTTTATATTTTTCCATTTTTTTTAGTGCAGTCTTCTTTATTTATTAGGTCATTAATATGTAGTGGTGTTTGTTCTTGTGTGTGTGTGTGAATGTGAATTTTGTATACTCTTTTTAGTCACTTCTCATGCAAATATGTAAAGCTAGTATACAGCTTTATGAGGCAGGTGACCGGAGGCAAGCAATTGCTCAGACTGTCGCAGTTATGTATTTCGCACGACCAGGTATTTGACTCGCCACTTGTTAGCGTACCACACTCCCTCTAGGAAAATTTAAGTCCTTAACTTTGGCAGAGAATAACTCTGAGCTCATCGCGAACGTCTGTTGGTTTGAATGTGTTGCTCTCACCAGGAGCAGATTACTTTACCTAAGCTGCGCACAGTGAGGAAAAATTTAAAATAATGTTTCCAAATTCTTTGCATTCTCAGCCGATTTGATTATTTTTTCTTTATGAAAGTTGATGAAATTTACACACATATACTGAATTTTTTGGTGAAACAACTTTGGTGCACATCAACTGGAAATTTTTATGAAAATCGATTTTCCTTTTCCAGTTAAAAAAAAATAGTAATAATACATAATAATAACTAGTTGGAAATAATTGTAGGGTTCCTCCAAAACGAAAAAAAGTAAGAGCGCCTGGACCATACTGGAGAAATGAAACTTACGTTGCATATCTTGTTTATCTCATAACCAATATATGCACATATAGTCGATGTTTTTGCAAAACCGGCCATCGACCAATTCCAAAACCGGCTATCTTACGGCACTCAAATTTTACAGTAGAGCGAAATAACGGTTTTTATTTGAAGGATTTGCCTTGTTTGGCGGCATCGACGATATGCTTTTGCTTAATGTAATAATTTTTTTCTTTTTCATATATAGATCCCTACCTCTACCCTTTTCGTTCTAATTACATTTATGCCATTCTGTTTCCCTTTATTTTTATTTTTACCTTTATACTCTGCCGATAACGGAATCGATAGTAACATCGATAACAAGACCGATGAAAATATCCATAACAAAACTCGATAAAAATATCGATAACAAAGCCGATAAAAATATATATGGATATCAAAATCGATAAAAGTAACGATAAAAAAATATTGATAACAATATCGATAACAAATTTAATAAAATACATCGATAGTCATATCGATAAAAAATCGCAATAAAAATCGATAACAAAATCGACAAAAATATTGATATCAAAATCTTTAAAAATGTCAATAGTACTTTCGATAAAACTATCGATAACAAATTCGATAAAAATATCGGAAAAAATCGATAAAAATATCGATTATTACATCGATAATTTCCGAGAATCCCGAGAATGTCTAAAATCCCGAAATAGTCCCCAGATTGAGCCTTAGTGTCTCTATCTATCTATATACATATATCCTTTTCTTCCCCTATCTTCATCTTTACTATACATATAAAAAATTGTACCAGGCCGGTTTCTGTACATTATCTATAGATATTAAAGAAAAATTAATGTAGGGGGTAGTTATTAGGGCAACGAAATCCAAATCAACAATTTTTAGATTTTTAGTCTGACTGTTTGTACGCGCATCACTCGGAAACTAATGCACGAAATCGAAAGCAGTTTTCACCGATGTACTGCCAGAGGTCTAGCTTAAAATATAGAGGGGAAAACATGAGCGATTTGCCACCTGTTCGAAAATTTCAGTTTAAGTAAATTGACATAATAAAATAAATATTGCAATATGGCTGTCAAAAGAGAGAGGTTTAAGAAGGCTTACAGCTAAAGATATTTCTGTGGAAGGTTGCCACCTTATTGAAAATTTTAATTTAATTCAATTGATAAGATAAATTAAATATGGCAATGCGGGTATCAAACTGAAGAGGTTTAGGAAACTTCATTGCGGAAAATGTTTTGGAGGAGAGTTTCCACCTGTTTGAAAAAATGTATGCCATTAAATTGATAAAATAAACGAAATTTTACGATACGGGTATCAAACAACACAAAAATACTTTTAAGGCGTAGTGAGGCACGCCGGGTATTTGCTTGTCATACCTATAAATTTAAGTCGCAATTTTCTTTCTGGGTATTCATTGTGATATTTATGCAGTCTCCATAGCTTATAGTTTGCGTCCTATACCTGATACACACTCTACTATTTTTACTGGCGTTGCGTATGTTTCGCTAATTTTAAACGTTTTTGCTTTTTTTTTATCCCCTAAATTGTTTTGCAGAGGTAGAGTGATAGCAATAAATACTAAAGTACAGCTAGTCATTAAATGAATTTTTATAAATAAAAGCTGATGTGTACTTACATATATATGTGCGAATATATGTATATGGTTTCTGTAAATCTAAACAAGTCCCGATACGTGAACATCACTCTATAATGAATGGCAACCAAACTTCAGTAGCAGCAGTGCTACTCATTAGAAATGCCAACTAGTAATTGAAAACTAACAAGGGCATTTGATTTGTGTGGTTGCCGTGGAAATTGTGATTAACAATAATTGGGTAATAGCTGTGCTACTGTTTCTGTAGCTTGCTCATAGCTCAGTTCATTATTGCTAGTCTTCTCGAAATTCCATTCATTTATTTATATCAGTTTCTACAGCCAGTTTCTATCCATAAAGCCGGAAGTATATCCCTGTAGTCAAATGAACTAGTTGTAAACTACCTCACAACTTGTATGAACCGCATGCCCAACTAGTCAGCCAATTATCTTTTTTCCATGCAATCAACTGGTATTTTGGGGATGTCCTGCGAGATGAAAATTGTGAGATTTCGGTCAGAAATAAACCAGTCTTATAGTAGTTAAAAATATACAGAACAATACTAGTTCAATTATAGACCAAAACCACTACTTTGGGAGTCAAAAAATAAAATGAATTCAGGAATATACAATAAAAGACTTTTGATTAAGTACACTTTAGTATATTACATATTTTTATTTAGCAACCTTAGATTGCCAATAATTAGTGTTACATTTTTTGATTATTAATTAAAAGCCAAAAATAAATACAAAAATATGCAAAGCTTTCGAAAATAAATTTAAACGCATTTTTCATAAAGTTGTATTAAAACTAAAAGGTTTCAGATACAACAAATACTATATTTTTATCTTCTTTAATAATATTTGATATGCAAAAGAAAACATTTTAGTTAAAAATAAAATGAATACTTTGGTTCATTTTGGAGTGAACTACAATAAAAACAAAAGTTTTCATTAAAAAAAATTAAATGCCCTAACTTTGCACACTTCAGTAAATTCTTTTTAAAAATTTATAAAGTAATATTTAATGTTTAAAATTTGAGATTTGGATAAGAGTAAAATAAATAAGCAATTCAAGCAGTTATTGAATATTATTAATTTGTGTCTAATATAATATGTTAAAAAATAACTAAATAATGATGTAATTAAAATTTATGAATTAATTAAAACTAGTATCGCCCCGTTGTCGAAATTCGACCAGTTCACTTTTTTCACAAACTTTTTCATTTTGCCTGGGAAGTGTTTAGGTCCATCAGCACCTGTTAATCGTCTAGCTCGCTTACACATATTGTTTGGTGGAGTAATAAACATTCTGTTAAATAATTTAAAAATTCATAGATGGGGAAACCAAATCAGGCACCTACCGGAAAATAATACCTTTCGAACAAAAGAAGAATCATTCAAATTGGTTGAGAAACATAGGAGCAGTAGGGAGGAATAGATTTGTATGGGATTTCGTTAGCGTATTAATATATAGATAGTAGATGGTGAAACCAAAGCAGGCATTCATAGGCTTATAGAATTTTCCTGAAGAGAAGTTATTACTGGTAATTAAAAGTTATTTCACAATTTCTAAAATTTACTAAATGAAAAGTTGCACTTGAACTTATTTCATTTTAATATTTAAATAAAAAAAAAGCTAAATACCTAGTTCCGCAGAGTTGCGATTCGAAATTCATTAAATCTTATTCTGTGAAGTGTTGTTTTTAAGGTAAAATATACTCGTTTTACGGGGTTTTGCGACATCCATTAAATTATATTCATTTTCCAGAAATGCCAGAGTAACAAATTTCCACCAAATTCAATAAATTTTTTAAAAATAAATCCGCCATATTAGATCTGCCATTTTGAATTTAAAAAATTTATGATTAGATTCATATTCAGCGACTTCAATTCCACGAGTAACAGGTTTCGATCGAATTTAATACATTTTTAAAAAAATTACCGCCATATTACATCTGCCATGTTGGATTTTTGAAACCCGACTGAAGATTTGTTATCAGTGACCCCATAAACTGGTAAATACGAAGTAGTGTACGAAACCATCCAATTTCCGGCTAAATTCTCTATTCAAACCACTCTGAAAGGAAGAGGAATTGACGTTTCAATTGCCTATTTGGTCCAAAGTATAACTTATTGACTAGCAAATACCCGGCGCGCCTCATTGCGCCTTAAAAGTATTTTTGTGTTTTTTATGGTTTTTAAGCCTTCTTAAGCAGGGATCACACGATTTGTATATTTGTACAATTTGACAGTTTTGAAATTTTCTATTGAGCTGAACTCACTCTCGATACAAATTTTTTAGACAACATCACATTGCGTCTGCCAAAATGTACAATCGTTTGACCCCTGCTTTAGTTATACGTCTTTGCACCGTTCCAATATGAGCCGGCCTGGTAACTATTTCGGTGGTGAAATTTAAATTTGTTTTAAATAAGCTCTTAGTTTCCTTATATATGCCGAAATATACATATATATCTTTAAGCCCCGTTTCTTTTTTATGTCACAGAAGGAATCTGGCCCGAGGAGAAAGACCGATACTCCCTTCTTTGGGATTTTATTTTCTTCGATGCCAATGTGCCTCGGAATCAGAAGACAGGCAACAACAAGAACCACTAATTTTAATGCCACCGGGGGAAAGCGGAGAGCCTCGGCTCTACGTCAAGATAGAAGAGTTGAGGTTCCGGTAATTGCGCTTGATATTGAAGTGAGCAATTCTTTGTATAGCATATATGAAAGTCAGTCTGACAAATATAGCTACATATGTCTTGCTATTGGTTCCGAGTATCTCTGCGGAGATCCAACTGTATTTGTGCCAGTCATAACTTGTACTTACTTATTTATAATGTAAAAACTACGTGAACAAATACATGCATAACAAACAAAAACTTTTCTCTCAATACCTATTCTTCATTTGACATAAATTTTTATTGCTGCCTGCTACTCACTCTTATTGTTTAATTGTCCATTTAATGAGTGAAGAGCGCGTGCGCATTTGCTAACACAATGGCCGTTTCTACAATTTTAGCTCCACCAGTCCCTTTTCTTTTTATCATCTAGTGAATAATAATACAAAAATGTATGTACATATGTATGT
Organism: Rhagoletis pomonella; assembly: GCF_013731165.1. Classification (NCBI taxonomy): domain Eukaryota; kingdom Metazoa; phylum Arthropoda; class Insecta; order Diptera; family Tephritidae; genus Rhagoletis; species Rhagoletis pomonella. The sequence continues at coordinate 13,818,722 of NW_023458558.1, read as the reverse complement.
GCGTACGTCGCATAGCATGCGGTCAAGTATCAACCCTGTCGGAAAATGCACTAGTGCAGAACTGGTTGTTGGGTTCTAGAGAATTTAGAACCATGACTAATTGCACGTTAGTTCTTTTTTACATGCTAGCAACTGGCGAATTTAACATCGCGATGTCCTGCGAAGTGTCCTTTGCCACACGCAGTATAAATTTTTCGCTAGTTCTCAAACAGTTATAAATTCGAGAAATGAGATATATAAAGTGCGAGCATTCCTTTCTCTATAGTTCCTAAATTCGTCATATAGATTTCAAATGAATAGTTTTTGTATTCGCCCTTTTTTCGGAAAATTTTCATATTATAAATAAAATATGTAAGTAGTTCGATCTCTTAGAAAACAATGCATTTTTAATTGGTCTTACTTCTTTCATCAAAATATATTTAAAAGAAAAAATTGGACCTACCAATTTTCACTCGAAGTGATATGTAGCTTTAAAAAGTAAAATAAATTTTTTACGTAAAAGTGTCACATCACGCTTCATTTGGACCGGTTATTATCAGACTGGATCGTTTTTGGCTATACAGAGCAAGTACTGAACTAGAAATTTGATTCACTAGTTCGGATTTTCCCTGCAGGGAATAAGCGCCATCCCAGCAGAGTGGCTCACAAAAACACTTACAAGCATTACATTGTGTGTGAAAATGTGTGCCAAAGTTTTATTGTAGACTGTGTCGCACAGATATTATGAATTTCTAAAGCGAAATGGCTGTCGACTTTCATTCTTATACAAAAAAAAAACAAGTATAATTTATGAAAGAATGCGAATAATCTTAAGCAAACCTTTTAGTGCATTTATTAAGAACTTTTAAGAATTTGTGAAAATAACGCTCAAAGTAAAACTGCAAATATGTATTTATATCTTACTGGCTTTTGTTATCAAATAATTTTTGAAAATTAATTGATGATGTCAGTTATTGCAGTCAACTTGCTTTTCATTCCACTGAATATGCTTGTAATTATAACGTAAATTCGATTTCTTCGGCACTGCATCTGACTTTAATCTTTTTGGCTAATATTAACATTTTATTGGCATTGAAATATTCAGAAGGCTAAGTGGTTACTAAAATACGTTCGTCGTTCTCAATATCAAATATTGAATATTGAACGCAATTTGTCCAGTAGCATTGTCTACATGTAGCTCATAGCTCTTTTTGCGGCTGTGTGAGATTTTACAAAACTTGGGCGACTTTCATTCGTAGCTACCAAATTTACCGCCCGCCACTTCACCATTCTCATCTGCCCTGCGTCAACTCATCTACAGTGGGGAACATCCGCAGTCCGCCGCTGCCAACTGTCAACCAACCATTGCTTAACTAGCGCACAGCATCCAATCGCTGCCAAAGCGACAGTTAAATGACCAACGACAATTAGTTTTAGAGTCGCTTTTAAGCGTTTTCATTTTAGCTTGAGCCCAAATGCTTTAGTTCATTTGCCGTTGTTAATGTTTTTGTGAAATAAGTATCTGTGCCGTTGGCTCGTGTGAGCATCGTTTTGTTTTTTTATTCTTAAAAATTTGTTGTCATCTTATTTTTCTCATTTATGTTTTCAGAAATTTCCTTTGTCATCATTTCCTTCTCTTCACAACTGAAGTGAAATTTACTTTAAAGCATCGGCTCTTATAGCTTTTAGTTTTTAAGTACACTTGGGCTTGGGGCACTGGCACCATATCTAAGTAAATACCACGTGCATACATATGTATATGTATTAGGGTGTTCGATTTTTCACTTTTCTTCCAAAACCGGGTTTCGAGTTATTAGAAAATTTTCAATTTGAAACCGGTTTTATTTTCCTTAATTTTCATAGGTGAAAATGCATATTTTGTTATGAAGTGATGACCAAAAATTATAATACAGTACGTCCCGCGTCGATTTTACTCCTTGTGAGCACCAGTATTTTGATACAAAAGTAAAATTTCATAAGTAAATTTCTTCGGACATAAGCTCAGGGCAAACATTTCAAAGCACCTACCCAACTTTTTGACGCTGACATTTTACAAGAAATACTAAATCCGTCTTTGAAAAAAAAAACGAGTCAATCACCCTAATATGTATAGGTATGCATATAGACGTACATATATGTATTTTTTTGTTTTACGGCACACATTTGTAAGCAATTGTGCTTGGTCATTTATCGTTGCCTACCTTTGACGGTGCCTCTGAAGCTCAAATCAGTTGCTCCACACTCTTTAAGGGGGCACTTAAATGACGACGAAAAAGCGAAAGTTATGAACAGTTGCATTGTCAAGTGGTAGGTTTTTAAAAGATGCTGTGTAACAGGCATTGACTTCTGCATTATATGCATATGTACATACAAATTTATTATTGAAGAGCTAAAGTAGCGGAAATAGCCCAGCAGATAATTACGAGCAGTTTTTCTTTAATATTATTGAGAAAATCTCAATATTAAATTGAGATTCATAACGGGTGATTCATCTGGACTGTCATACTGTCTTCTTTTTTTTCATTCAGTATTGTTTGACAATTCATCATGGAAAGGCTCACAGCTGTATTTCGAAAATCAGCGTTCTATGCGTAGCGATTTTCGCGCACTTCGATCCACGTATGGTGTACATCATTGGACTTTCGAGACCACTATTGTCAATACCGTGTGAGCGTGTGATATCACAGCTCAGGATTTTGTTCTTTGGGGTTATGTGAAATCAAAAGTCTTTGGCGATACGATTCAAAACTTGGAAGGCAGCATTACTCGTGTAATTCTTGAGAACCAAGTAGCAATGCTGGAAAGAGTAATTGAAAATTGGACCTTCCGAATGTACCACTTATGGCATAGTCGCGGCCAACATTTTAATGAAATTATGTAGGCCTATTCTGTAAAAAATCTTAAGCAAAATTGAGTTCCTCAAGTTTCAACGAAAAACCACTGAAAGAAATTCCACAATGTTCATTAGCCCTGCGATATACAAACATACATACAGTGGTTAAAAAATGTATTCGTACAGTGATATATGTTATATGGAGTGTTCGGCAATGTTTTCCATAAAATTTTTTTTTTGTTATTTTTTAACGAAAATATAGTTTATGTTCTAACAAAAACCATTTAAATTAACTTTTTAAACATTTTACAAAACTTAAAAATTTCGAAATTTCAAATCAAAATTTTGATTAATAATTTTTAGAACAAATTGAGTATAAAATATTTAGCTCAATAGTTAATTTTTAGTATAATAAAGTCGTCGCCTCCAAGCCATACTATGCTAAGTGTCCTTAGATTTAGTCAGACTTAGCATAGTATGATTTGGAGGCGTCGACTTTATTATACTAAAAATTAACAATTGGGCTACCATAATTGTATACCCATTTTTTTAATCAAACCCTTGATTTTTTTTTTAATTTTTAAAAAAGTTTAAAAAATTAATTTCAATCCGTTATATATTGCCGTGTAGTTTTTTGAATTTTTCTCAACCGTGTTGGACATTTTTTTTCCATATAACGCATGAACAAAATGTAGTTTTGTATCGAAGAAAACGCTCAACACCATTGAGAAAAAAATCTCAAAAATCAACGGTGATTTTTAGGGACATGAAACTTGCGCTTTATTGTACTGAAATTCAATGAGCTACTCATACTACTTTTTCGAGCATTGCAAAATAACTGTACATTAGGGTGCTCCAAGAAAAAAATTTTACCAAGATAGGGTTTGGGGCACCTTTCAAAATTTTTCTTTTACTCTAGTAGTATTGTGTACATATATTAATCAAACAATTGATTGTGTAACCTAGGAAAATTTCAAATTTAAATTATCTAAAAAAATATCACATGCTTCAGTTGTCATGGCAACAGTATCTTTTTATAAAAATCACCAATATTTTTGCCAGTTTCACAACGATCCAGTAGTGCATTTCAAGGTCATTGAGCATCCTGCATTGGCTGCAATAGAAAACTGAAAGTTGATATAGATATTACAAATATTAAAACCAGAAAACTAAAAGCTCAAACAGTCAACGACGTAACGTAGACGTAGGTTGACGCAGACACGATCTACCTTATGGGATTCGCGTGTTAACGAAAACTCACCACCGCATGGCGGTGACGTTGCCGTTGCTTCTCTCGCTCTCTCTCAACAGTAAATTTGATATGCTGCTACGTACGTCAACCTATGTTTACGCTACCTCGTTGACTAAATGCGCTTTAAAGGGGTGCCCCGTTTTCTAGGATTTTCTATGGTGTAAGAATCAATTGAATTTTGCCGCGCCAAATGCAAAGTAAAATTTTGGCAGTGGAAAGACCAAACAAGCGCCCGTGCGAAAGCTTTATTTTCGGTCAGAACACCTACAACCCCACTCCCACCCAAAATGCGCAAAAATTTTTTGTATGAAAAATGAGCAGGGAAGAAAGTTACCCATACGCCACGTACACCCGAGTAACACGATTTACTGCTCGTATTTCATACGAAAAACCTTTGCGGATTTTCATTTGCCCACTCATTATTTCGTATTTATCCATCGATTTTCTTCATCAGTAACCTGATTTTTTTTTTGTAACAAAACAGGATTTAGTACAAATGCAAAAGTTTGGCACAGAACCTATTATTTTTAAAATTTTTCTGCTGTTAAAGTTTGATTTTTTTTTTATTTTTTCTTAAAAAATAAAAAAAGCTGGAATTATTAATTAATTCGTCAGAAACTATAAGCCCTATCGGAAAGTGACGTATATACGGTTTATGGATAATTTCATTGGCTTCCATTCAGAAAAAAAATTAACTCGATTTTCGGAACCACCGAGCAATTCTACATAGGAATTGGATAGTGGCATCCATAGAACATTTTTGCTGTAAACCAGTGTTATTATATAACTTCAGTGTATGTATTTAAAAATATTATTTCTAAAAATATATTCTTCTTAAAACGCCTTAAATAAATTTAATTTTATGACACTTTCATCTTGTTTTCGGCACTATTTCTGAAGACCATTTGGCGCATTTTGAAATTTTGAAATTCCATCCCTGGTGCGGGTATATACCAGTTTCAAGTGATTTTTTAGTTAAGGTTGAGACAATTGGTCCAGTAATTTAAAAGTGGATACAAAGAACGTAACCAACATTGGGTTATAGCCTTTTTGCTACTCATTTTAGTCAACGGCGATTTTAGTTCCACAAAATTGTGTCCGTGCTGTTCCTTAGGCTATTTTGGCTGATTTGTTCAGTAGTTTTCAATACATATTTGGAATTCATATAAATGAATTTGAATTTAAGTACCATTTTAAAAATTGCATATAAATTAATACGAGGTTATGACGCTAATTATTGCACACATACTTAACTTTTTATGTACAAGCAATGCCCTTGGCAAAAACTTTTAATCCTTAACTAGAGAAAAAGCACACATACGAGCGCTATGTATGCTTGAGATTCGCATATGTACTCATAAATGCATATGAAACAAAAAAATTATTAATTAACGTGGCATATTTTCAGGCGCTACTTATGAAGTGATCATGTACTTCCGCTGTAAAACACTATTGTAGAATATAATTTTGAGAGCCATTTTTGGCTAATTATAAACACCATGATGATTCACTAACCGAATGTAAGATGTACATAGTAATCGCCGTTATCGATTCACCACTTCTCTGCTCGCTGTGTTTGAGTTCGGTCGCCTAACGAAAAATTTTACTGCCATTGCTTATACATTCGGTTATTGAATAAACAAGGTGTTTGCTGACCAATAATGGCTCACAAACTTTTATTCTACAATTGTGCGGTGCAGCGAAAGCACGTGATCACTTCATAAATTGCGCCTGAAAATATGCACTCAATTGTTTAGCATTTTTTTATGTATGTGAGAGCACGCATATGTCAATCATAAATACCCTGTAGAAAAAAAAATACCAATTGATAAAATATAGTCCACTTATATGTTGTTTTTTTCGGGACTTCGATAAATTATATAACCGTTAGTTAACTAAAAAAGCGAATTTGAAACTGGTTGAAAACATTAACATATTTAAACATAAAATAAATTATACTTTTACTACACTTCTGAAATACTTTTTCGAATTCAGGTCAAATAAAATGAAGATCGAAATTTTATATTATGATTTTGAAGTTATGTCCAAAGGAACTAGAATATGGGACAATCTACAGCAATATATGTACAAACAAATATGTAATGTTAAATCTTCTTATTTTTTATTGGCGCTGTAAACTGCTTAGCAAATTTGGCCGAGTCCAAAATAGCATGCCAGTCGTTTCAAGTCCTTTTCTACCTGGTCTTCCCAAAGCAGAGGAGCCCAACCTCTTCCTCTGTAACCAGCATCGCGAGCCGAATCGAATACTTTCTGAGCTGGAGCATGTTGTCTATTCGAACGACATGACCTAGCCAGCGGAGCCGCTGGATTTTAATTCCCAGCATTATGTCTATATCGGTGTTAAACCTTCTGCGGTATTCGTCAACCCCGAAATACCCGTACATCTTTCGCAGAATCAGATGTTCTCATTGTCCATGCCTCCGCGCCATATACCACACACAGGCATGATGAATGATTTTCCTTCAGGCGAGGCTTTAACGTGGCGGGACGCTAATCCAGCGCACGCGAAGTTTTACGCCTTCTTACTTTAGATCGCTCCCAAACGGGTGTTTGGTCGATACCCAGAGTATACGTGGATATAAATATTCGAACGTTGTCCAGCTGAACTCCTTCGCAAAAAATTACTTCTGGCCACTCCCAGGTGAATGACAGTCAAAATCTTTTCCCAATTACGTGGATTTCTGCATACAGAACCATGTTGAATAAAGTAAATAAATAAACAGTAAATAAATTTAAAAAATATATGGTTTTTCGTACTGATATTTTACGCCCAAAAGTAGTTAGTTGACATTTAATGCAGACTTGACTAATTAGCGGCTATAGATATAAATAGCTTTCCTCAAAGACAATATACAAATATTAGTGACCTCTAGTTGTAGTTTCTTCCTAATCAACTTCAAGTTAACATAGTTAGATAAATTTCCGGCAGGGTACTGCATACATAGCGCTTATACGAATACCGTTTTTATACCCGAGCGCACTTGTGCACAAGGGTATTATAACTTTGTTCACTTAACGGTTGTTTGTAACAGGCAAGACGAATCGAGATAGATATAGACAAATGTATACATAAATGATCAGAATGAAAAGAGAAATCGATTAAGCGGTGACTGTCTGTCCGTCCGTCCGTCCGTCCGTCCGTCTGTGCACACGATAACTCGAGTAAAAATTGAGATATCTTAACGAAACTTCGTACATGCACTTCTATTGGGCGTGGGACGGATGGTATTGAAAATGGGCGAAATCGGACAATAACCACGCCTACCTCCCATATAACGGTAATTTTCAGAAATACGAAAACTGCGATATTTTAGTAAGTATTGAAGATAATTCACTCATAATTGACATTTAGAATAACTTTTAGACGAAAAATAAGAATATTAAAAATTTTTGGAAAATGGGCGTAGCCACGCCCACTTATAGTTACATGTGTATATCTTGGTAACCGCTTCACCAATTTATTCCAAACTTGGCACAGTTTTTGACCCTGATACAGCATACCAAATGGCCGAAAATTTTTAAAATCGCACAATAACCACGCCCACATCCCATATAACGGTAATTTCGAGAAATACGAAATCCTCGATAAATCAGTAAATATTAAAGCTAATTTATTCAAAATTGACGGTTGCAACAATTCTTCATCAGGAAATACGCTTATGATAAAATTTTGGAAAATGGGCGTGGCACCGCCCACTTATGATCACATTTATGTATATCGGTAACAGTTCTAGCAATTACCAAATTTACCAAACTCGGTATGATTATTGTGCTTGCCACATAAAAGCAAACCGTTGAAAATTATTGAAATCGGACTAAAATTACGGCCGCTTTTCATATAACGGTAAATTTCAGAAATGCTTGAAATTTCAATATTTCGAAATTTAAGGATGCTAGTTTACTTAATATTTATACACCCGCTTATCATGTAGCGGTAGCTTTCGGAAAGGTGGAAAACATATATTTAATACTTGCGCCGGGTATTTAATGTTCGGCTCCGCCCGAACTTAGACTTTCTTACTTGTTAACACTGAAATTTACTGATTTTAAACGAAACTAATTGTAATGCTTCGCTCAGCTTTAGTTTATATCAGAATTTTTTTGCTTTGAATAGCTGCAAACTTAAAGTGGGTTTTGCTTACATTCATTTTTTTCATTTTTTTTTACTTTGCCGACCTTGAAATGAGAGTGCGCTTCGAAGGGTACATATTTATGTGATTAAAGGCTATTCAGGAGAAAAGCTATTCAGGAGGAAAGCCCATTCAGCCGCATAGTTAAAAATGTTTGCTAAGGTATTGTTTAACCTAACCTATGTATGCAATTAATTAGTGTGATATTACATCTGTAAGATTAAAGAAACTCAAAATCGGACAATAACCACTCGAACCTCCCATGTAACGGTATATTACAGAAATACGAAAACTGCGATAAATCAGTAACTATTTAAGCCGATTTACTCAAATTCGATTATTGCAATGGCCTCTTAGCAGAAAATGATAATCAGGGAAATCAGTAACCTGTTTATCAATTTCTACCTTGTCGCAAAAAAGCAATAGGTTGAAAATTTTTGAAATCGGACTAAAATTACTTACTTGTTTTAATATGATTTTGTAGTTTGAAAGATATTATTAACTCCAAATTCTACAGAAATCTTTCTTCATTCCTGCTTTGATCACCAACTTCTAGAAAAAAATATAGACATACATAAATATAAAGATGAAAATTAAGATATTGATAAACATACAGATTTGGATAAAGATAAAGATAAAAATAAAAATATAAATAAGTGTAAAGGTAAGGATAAAGGTGAAGATGAATGTAGAGGAATGCGAGTCTCTGCACTTTTCTAATTACATATTTTCTTGTTTTTCCCTTTATATAGAGATTTCCGCCAAGCTAGGGCACCATGGATAACAATTGATCTTATCAATGGCGTACCCATGAGGGTAGGCGGCCCTTTCCCCCTTACACTTACACAATGAAATTAATATAAACAAAAAAAAAATTCGTAATTATAAATTTCCACAAGGCTCTGCGTTTTTCAACGTAGATATAATGAAGTGGCAATGAATGAAATAAAACACTCATTAGATTTTCTCTTCGGCTAAGTAAAAACTGGAGCGGTGAGTAAAGTGAAGATAAACGCGGCGAGCAAATAGTCATGAAGTAAGTTGTGTACAATGCCTCCCTGGAAAAGATGATCATAATAGGGAAAGCTTTCGCTGTGGTCGCAGTCATTCATAAAAATGTATCCGTTCATTCATTACACAATTGACGTACAGTTTACCAGAAAGTTAATATTTTAATGAAATACTCGCTAATCAATATTAAAATATCGTTAAGGTGCGGCTCTTTAATTTACTGCCATTTCTTTGGTGTGATGTCCGAAAAAAAGAATTTGAAAAAAGAAATGAAAGAAATCCAAAAGATATAATCGCCAACTTACATCCGCTTGTGTAGAAATGTATGTTGCCCGACTTGTACGACGTTTCACTGATGCTGCAGAAAACCAACCGCGACGCACCTGCCTGCCTGTGTGAACACTACTTTTCCGAGGGCGGTGCAAAATACAAGTGGTATTCACCAAATTAAGCAAGTGGCCTGGCACTCTGGCAAAAGAGCAGATGAACTCAAGCAACGACTGTTTTTTGACAACAATCGTTGCTGGAGCTGATCTGCAATTTTGCCAGACTGCCAGGTCAGTTGCTCAATTTGGTGAATACCACTACAGAATTTACATACATACGTTTATATGATTGTTCGAGTATGTATGGCAATGAACGCTATATATACCTTTGCCCCCATTGAGCATGCGCACTGGTTTCAGTTTCAATTTTGAAAGTGAATCTGCGGTAGCGATGCTGTGATGCTTCCACCAGCTGCTACCTTTGCATGCACATACATACCGCCACCGATTTGCCTTGGCTCATTATGCCACAACCATGCTATATTGCTGCTGCTTGATTTTAAAAGTGAAGTGAAAACTCTCACTTCTTGCTTTGTTTTCTCAACCGAATTTCCGACTTCATTATCTACACTCTTTTTGCCATCTCGTTTCTGATACTAAAGTTCGGTACAATTTGCGATCTTCCGTGCGAACAGCGCTTTTTTTTTGATATTGCTGCGGTTTGTGCTGCATTCAAGACTTTTTGACTTAACTAATGCAGATCAAGATGATCAAGAAGATGTGCATTGCAAATTTAAGAAGTACTCTAGCTCTTTTAGAACTGCCTATAATCCTTGTTCAACTCCAACTGGCTTTTAAGTCGGCCCCTTATTTTTCGGCAGCGGCATGGCATTCCCCGTCATATTATTTTATTTTTCGAGCTCGCGGTAATCTGGTATGCCAAAAAGAGATTGCTTCCCCGATATGGTTAGAGTAACTGAATCTTATCTGTTGGTGACCAAAAATATAAAACTGATGTGGATTGCAGCGAGACGTTCCTTCATTGTGCTGAGCAACAGATAGTTGTTCTCAGGGCGAAGAATTATCTCATTCACCCAAAAGTAAATTCCGAAATTGCGATTTTTTTCATGGAAGCTGAGTCAGACGCTGCACGGCCCCACATTTTTCACCGTGGGCATTATCAAAATAATGAGACAGGGCAATTCTGGCAACTGTCTTTCAACTCAGCATAGTTTTGCGAACGACAAAAGACGAGGAGGTCCCAGCGTTATCTGTTTGTCTTTTAAAAATAAGTTTTCTTAAAACTAAACGAACTTAAACAACTATATAAAAAAAAATAATAAAAACTAAAAATTAAATGATACAAAAAAATTAAAATATAATATAAATATTTTTCTTTTTAAAATAATGAAAACTAAGAAAAATTAAAGGATATTAAAAGCAATATTTCTTTTTAAGAAAATAGCATCTAGAAAATAATAACAACTAAAAACTAAATGATCATTTAATTAAAAAGAAAAAAAAAATTATTAAAAAAAGAAAAAATTAATAACGTAAAAGTCTTAGCGTCGTCTGTTTGTCCTTTAGCAATAAGCTTTCAAAAAACTAAATAAATTAAAAAAAATATATGTATGTAGATTCAATTTTCTTTTTAAAATAGTGAAAAATAAGAAAAATTAAACCATATTAAAAAGTATGGGTCTTTTAAGAAATAACATCTAGAAAATAATATAAACTAAAAATTACTATTCACTTAAATAAAAAATAATAATTTTAATTAAAAAAAGAAAAAAATCATAACGTGGAAGTCTTAGCGTTTGTCTTTCAGCAATAAATTTTCTAATATTTAAATAAACTTTAAAAAATATATGTATATTTTTCTTTTTAAAATAACGAAAACGACGAAAAATTAAACCATATTAAAAACAATATGTTTCCTTTAAAAAAAATTAAAAGAAAATTTAATTAAAAAGGAAAAAGTAATACATAAGTAAGAAAATAAGTTTCTAAAATTTAAATATTAAAAATATATACATATATTGTTTTAAACAATAAAATCTAAAAGTTTTATTGAAAAAAGAAAAAATAAATAAATTGGAAATTTAAATAAAATAGGTTTCTAAAAATCAAATGACATTAAAAAACATACAAAAATTTTTCATTTCTAAACAATAAAACCAAAAAATTAAAAGACAATTTTATAAAACAAGAAAAAAATTCAACCATCTTAGCCAGAATATTTTTGTTAATCTTGTTGGCCACATTCTTAAAACTAAACCAAATCCTGTAGAATATTGTGGCAAATTTTAACGAAAAGGGGTCATGGTTATAATAAAGAGTCAGCAATGCAAATACACAGACACCATTTATTATACTCAATATTTAAGATTTTATGGCAATGTTTAATTTTATTTTTTCATCTCAGACGATTTCCTTGAAAGTGCCTCTTATATCTTCTGACATAATCACATTTACATCAGCGAAGATAAGCAAATATACACATATAATCATATGCATAGATTTGAAATTACACTAGTTGCATAAATTACCAATAAATTTTACAGATCTCTTTTCAAAGCAAACAACGAGTTGAGTAACACTCAATTACATATTTATTAGTTGAACATTTCCTTTTCATTTCCTGTCCGCATCAAAGGTTCAATAAAATGAAGTCACTAAACACCTTATAGCATTGAACCTAAGCAATTGAGAAATTTGCAACACACAATTCGTTGCACTATTTCTTGCAACAACAGCAACGGACTTCGATGCAGAAAGTGCAACCAAGCCAATTCACGTTTGGCAGCAGTCAATGAACCTTTTCGCTAAGCTGCGAACGTGGCAGATATTCGGATGTAAGCATAAGCAAAACATTTGAAAGGCTGTTAATGTTTATTTAGAAAAAAATAAAATAAAAAATAAAAGGAAAACTGCGAGTATGTACATTATTTGAATACTGAATTGTTAGAGGATGCTGAGGCAGCCGACCATGCTGGCGGTGATCAATGTGGCACACAGCAGCAATTGTACCAAGTGAATTGTAGCCAGTTCAAAAAATGACAATAAACAAAATAAAAAAATGGCTAACAAGTTTATGAGTAACTGTAAACCGGCGAGAAAGTGAAATTTTTATTTACGAACTGAAGCAGCGTCGCTGCCGTATGCCGTATGGCGGCGCGCCGAAGTTGAATTGAATGGAGACGAACGAAACAATGTGAATATCAAATGTCCACCAACCAGCACAGAGCCATGATCACATACGCGTACATATGTACATACCTACTAACGTAGCAGCGTATTTGGTATATAACGCCTTTGCACTTGGCTTTGCTACTTGTATACGAGTATTTTTAACAGCAACCAAAGCGAGCTGCAAGATTTCCATTTCACTTATTCGCATTTTGGCCGTTGCAATTGCTGTTGGCCATTTTTTGTCATACTCGTATTTGTATTGTTGTTTTAGTTGCACCAGTTCTGCGTGCCTTGGTTACTACTGTACCTCAATTTATTCAGCAACAAGTCAGTACAACCAGATTCAGAGATGGTCAAAGTGTGTAAACTCGCAAGCGGTCTTCAGTCATTGGTTTATACGGAGGCATAACTGGTTGTATGATCGCTTGCTTGACTGCATCCAACGAGAATCACTTTCTTTAATATCCATATACATATGCTTTTTTTTCCTTTTCAGTTTTGCCACTTTCAGACACTTCAACTTTTTCCTCAGTTGAAAGTACACATACATACATATATATTTATTTCATAAGCCAATAACGTCTGCCTCCACTATGACTTAAGAGAGACTTGGGAATATTTGCAATTTATTCCTCTAAAGCTCAGATGGGCACTTCCTTGCCCGCGGCCAAAGCTCTTTTAAGCTTTCTATATATTTTGTATAGGCGCGCGCAGAGTAAAAGCTTTTCTTGCCCATCGCTGCTCTAAAGGACCACGAGAATATACTGTCTTCTTGACAGTTAAAATGTGTATGGTTTGATTCAATCATCGTAGAACTATCTACTTCATTACGATATGGTTCGAAAACTCGCACGCCTTGGTGGAATAGGGAACTTACAAAGTTCGGAAGTAGTTAAAAGAGTCCTTCATCAAATGTTAGACAAGTATGATTTGGGTTTAGTACAGAGCAATCGTAAAGAATTATTAGAGTGGCCTACGGAACGTTAAGTAGCCGCACGGAGGAAATTTTGAAATTCCCTTCGAGAGGGTACTTGTGTCCTTGGCCAAGTAAAATAGATTCGAAGTCGGCATAAAACAGTAGGTCGCTCCCCTTTGTGTGACAACATCAAGGCGAAGGCTTCAAATCGGCGGGCAAGCTCGGCCCAACACTAATATGTATGTAAATGCCAATCTATTATCATAATTATAGATTCCCACGGAATACAGTTGGCAATATATTCAGACAATATAGTCAAACTGTTATCGAATCGCTCACACAGGGTGAAATGTCTTGAAGTTGTTCTGGACCACAAACTCATATAAAGGGCTCGGTGATCCTCTACGAAGCTTTAAGAATGCTAGCCGACAGACGTGGATTAAATCATCAAAGAATTGTACTTTGGATGTACACGACTATAGCCCGCCTCATGGCGTTACGGTTAAAGACTTAAAATATTGCTTCTGTTCCGCAGCGGACGCATTGTGATCCTGTGCAATGGAAGCTTAACCCAGGTAATACAATTTATTATTATTATTAATACAGCTGCTGCCCGCAAAATTAGAATGCAGCCTCAGGGAACTCTGGAAAGAAAGAAAATTCGAAAACAGCGCGATCCTAAAGAGGCTCCTAATAATAATAATTTTTTGGTGTTTACACGTTTCCTAAATGTTTAGCGGATCTTCTACTCCAATTTGTTGCGTGCGTCTTGATGTTACTGCTGAAATTGGGGGACAGGTCCTGCTGAGTGTTAGTGCGCACTTCTAACCCCTCAGCCGTAGCGGCCGACTCCAATCTGACATAAAAACATTGCGTTAGTGCTATGTCGTACCAAAGGCCACAAACTCCGGCTAAATTTTTCAAATCGCAGTGAATGTATTCGGGTAGGGAACATGGATCTGTTCACAGACGGATCAAAAGTGAAATGCACGGTAGATGCTGGCATATTGAATGAGCAACTCCATTTATAAATTTTGTAAATTGGAAGATCCTTAGAAGTATGCACTTTTAAACTAAGATCCTAAGGTAATTTGTCTCATATCAATGCCTAATTATGATTAAATTCTGTATTTTCTAATCAAACAATATTGAATTTTATCACTTTGAAATTGCGGTGCTGATGATTTTACCGTTACTGTACATACATACGATGTACATGTGTTCATTAATCAGTCGGTCTTTGGCTGGCAGTTAACACTTTCAGTAGTCAACTAACAGCAACAATGTAGTTTATATTTACCTTAGTAACTACCCTGCAGGGAAACCGCGGACTAGTGAATCAAATTTCTAGTTCCGTACTAGGTCTTTATCGCCAAAAACGAACTAGTCCGACATGAACTAAATCCCCACCAGTCCAAAATCGGCGAAAAGTGATATTTTTAAGAAACTAATTTTTTTCAGTTTTTTTCACTACAAATCTATATCTAAAGTGACGAATTTAGAAATGGTTCGGAACTATAGAAAAAGGGATGCAGAACGAACTAGATCCTATTTGTCGAATTTAGAACTATTTCGGAACTATCGAATAAGGGATGCAGCGGGGGGCTTGTTTACTTTACATAGATATGTGTTCGGCGGCTTTTTCGTTCAATTACGCTTCTATTCTGTGCTTCGCAGATGCTATTTCATAGTTTGGTAATACAAAACAAAGCTTTGTGTTAACATATTAACATCTTGGGGCCGTCTGGAATCTAACCAATAACAGCGAGCACCTCTGCAAAGTCAGCTACAGCCAAAGGTATGTAAAGGTACATTTCTTACAATCATTCAAACAAATTTAATTTCAAATTGAAAAACCGTTTCTTTGAAAATAATGTAAAATCGCACACACGGAAGAACCAAAAGTATTGAAAAATCATGATACTTTTTTCTTTCGTCTGTCGATTTTGGAACTGGTTCGGAACTATAGAATTTAGGACTATCGAAAAATGGATGCAGCGGACGGCAATTGACACTTCCTTGGACATGGCCATGTTAAATTCGCCAGTTGCTTGCATGCAAAAGAGATTTATCACGAACCAGTACTGGGTCTAAATGTACTAGAAGCGCCCCAGTTCAGAACTAGAGATTTTTCCCACAGGGTAATACAAATAAACATGCCAGTAAATTTACGAGTAAATGTAATTTGTTTGAGAGCTGCACTTTGCATGCAAACAAGCATTTATTTTCTGGTAACTATTTGTGTATTTGCAAAGATAGGTAAGCGCATAGATAAATATTTATTTACTTGTGTATGCACGCTGGTTAGCGAGGATTGAAAGGTCAATGTTGGGGGAACACCTGCCAATGAATGATAACAACATTTCGTCTACCAACAGTGAAAACTATTCCCTTCTGTACATACATACGTACATATGTATGTATATAATTTTAAGCGTATGCTTAAAAATTTATTGTTATCGTTTTTTGTTTCAATTAAAAAAAAAGTTGACGCTTTCATTGTGAGCTATGTACATATGAATTTTCGAAGCGATTTCCTTTTGTTGAATTTACAGACAACAAAAAATATTTATCCAAGCTGTATATGCAAACTGTACGCATTGCAAAAAATCTCACTTCAAAAATTTGGCGCGGACATTGAGCGAGTTTTCCTTTTTCATATCTATCTATGTTTGTACATTAGGGCCGTAAACAAATTTTTTTCCGAGCTAGGGTTTGGGGGCACCATTTTAAATTTAAATTATCGAAACGAATACCTTTTTTAAAAATCACCAATATTTTTGCCAGTTTCACAGCTATGCAGGAGCGTATTTCAAGGTCATTGAGCGCCCTCTATTGGTTACAGTAGAAAATTGAAAGTTGGTATCGATATTACAAATATCAACAAAAAAAAAACTAAGGGGCTGCCCCGTTTTCTAGGATGACATTTTTTCCCCCATACAAAAAGTTGTCCACCCTAATGTACATATGTATAACACACATTATATATGCATAAATATTTGCACACATATTTACTTTCTGTTAACTGCAGATGCAAATACACAAATCGAACACCGTGCATATGCATACATTTGTATGCAAGCTTGTAAGTGCATACATATGTATATATGTAATCAATACCGATTGCTAGCGGCTTGCTGCAGGTAGAAAAGTTTAAATATTTGTCAACAATTGTTCATGGCGACGCGGCAGCGATGACAGGTGATTGATTGTTGGTGCCGGCTATGAATTAGCCTTGCTTGTTATTGGCATGGGAGCGGTCAAATTCCTCCTAAATATTTGAAATTACATACTTTGGCGAGTTGTTTTGCTCAGTTTGTGGATGTAAAATTGGCATATTTTCGGAACAGTGGCCAACGTTAAGGTTTGAACTAAAACTTGTAAGGCCGCTATGAGGCAAGTCTCATGGATCAGACGTAAAATTGATTTCAATGAACTAAGTAAGGTGAGTATTGAAACACAAATTAGTTTTTTGGACCTCCGTGACGGCGCCACAAGTTTTTCAGTGGCTATAAAATCGCGTTGATTTTTGGCAAATTTTATTTTCGCGGACGGTGTTATTATTTTGGTCCATAAAAAAAAAAAGTTAGAACATACTTTGGACGAAACTGTGTAAAAAAAATGTATTGCTGCTATTGTCGACTAACTGAGGTTTACTACTAAAGCCGTTTTCTCAAGGAACCTGTAACTTTAAAGCTCACTTTATATTTAAAGCTTGCATTAAAATTTGTGATTGTGCCTAAAGTAAAGCATTTTATTATCGGTTTTAAATTGGTTTACAACCAAAAAACATACATAGGTCAAAAATCGATAATAGAAATGCTTAACTTTAGACATAGCTTTATTTTTAATCGAACCTTTAAATATAAAGTGAGCTTTAAAGTTAAAGGTTACTTCAGAAAACGGCCCAAAATTGAACACTGTGCGAACTGTTTGCAGCATATATGCAGATATTAGACGCACATACAGCACACGCTGTAACGCATACATACTAATATTCCACATACAAACAATACTGAGTAAGTAAATATGTAAATGTGGGAAATTACAAGTGCGAAAACTTTAGCTTTTGCCCGCGGCATAAGTTCAACTTGTTGCAGCAAAAGCGGCAGTCAAGGCATCATCAGCAGCAGAAACATGAAGAATAACAACAATAGCAACTGTAGCCGCAAGTTGTTAATGTGATGCTGTGGCAATATTTTTTTTTTATTTCTGTATTTTTTTCGCTTTAGACCAGTGATTCCTAAAGTGGCCCAGGTGGACCCCCAGGGGTCCACGTCGGACTCGACGGGGGTCTATGGTGGCGTAAAAAAAAAATAGGGGGGTCTACGAGTTGTAAGTGGGGGTCTAGGAAAATGTTTCTGGTTTCGATAGTAAATAATCAAAATGGTTGCTTGATTGCTTCTTTATCAAACTTAATTTTTTTTTTGGAGTGGTGTATAGTACTGACGCATTGCTGCACTTACCATCGCTTTTGTCTTCGTATACGTGGGGAAGCCTTAAAGGCTAACTGCAGACTAAAAGACAGAGCACTTGTGTCTATAATGCTGAATTCACTGAGAGGGAATGCTGCTTTAATTCCAGCACTGAGCCCGAACTCACACACTGACTCTGGGCCGTTTTCTGGGATCGTTTTCGAAGTTAAAGCTGATGCCAGATAAAACAGATAAAACGCTTGCTTCGCTTTGCGAAAGATTCGCTTTGACAGATAAGATGAATTGTATTAAAATGCATAAAGCATGCCACAAAGATCGTTGCAGCTGCAGCGCGAAGCAAAAAGAAGGCCAACTCCCGTTTACAATCAGCCGGTTTAATATTTATTTATATTGTTTCGTCCAAGTGTGAATTTCCATGCAGAAACATAAAATTTAATTACATTGCTGATATTTTGAAAGATGGATATATAAATATATAAGCAATATGCCTCGGTCATCCATCTGAAGTATTTGCAATCCTCAAAGCCATAGACTATGTGGTGGGAAAAAAGTAGAGGGGAAGGAGTTTACGAGTCTGCAGTGACAGGCAAGGTGCACTTAAGGTATTGGCCAGCCCTCTTCCAAGTACTTCCAGACTAGTTCGGCAATCCAAGTCTCGACTAAATTATGTTGGTAAAAATAACCAGCGGCCGCTGTGGTGTAGTGGTAAGCAGTGCGCGCTTTCACTCCGCAACGCCTGGTTTGAAGCCCTGGTCAAAGCAACATCGAAAAAAATATAGAAAAAAGGTTTTTTCTTAACAGCGGTCGTCCCTCAGCAGGCAATGGCAAACCTCCGAGTGTATTTCTGCCATGAAAAACAGCTTCTCATAAAAATATAATCGCCGTTCGGAGTCGGCGTAAATCTGTAGGTCCCTCCGCTTTGTGTGACAACATCAAGGCGCACGCCACAAATTGGAGGAGAAGCTCGGCCAAACACTAACATATGTGTAAGCGCCAATCTATTATAAAAATAACCAGCTCGCTTTACTCTGGGTGCCAGGTCACTCGGGAGTGCCTGACAATGAGACATCAGACCATTTGGCCACAATTAACTTAGACCAGGCATTCAAGAAAAGCAAGTTTGGGAACCTCTGCTTTAGACTAGTGCTGTTGGCGCTTTTGTTGTTCGTTGTTCATTGCTTGTTGTCAATGGTGCAGTAGCATACTGTATGGAATGTCGCATTGTTAGTTGGCTTTATATTGTGGTAGTTGTTGGAAAAATATTGTGGACGCCGCAACTTTCACTGAAGTGTTCATATACCTACACACTAAGAGTTTATTGCGGCGAAATTACTTACTAAAATTACGCTTGTAAACTGGTCTGATATTTATGAATGTACAGTATTTCCCAGATATATGGCCCATCGAAAATGCACGAAATTCGCCGCTTACAAGCGGGAAGTGCGAGAATTACACGGTTATATGCATCGAACTGGGATCCAACAGTTCCACCTCTGGCATCACGCACAAACTGTTGAATAAGCGCGAACCCAAGAGCTTGAGGCGCTTCGTCTGTAGACCTGGACATCGACACAGAAAGTGGCCAATTGACTCGTCCTCGCCGTCATAATGGCAACCTCTGCGGAGATTACTTGTTGGTATTCGTCACCGTTGAAGCATTGGCGCTATAGCACAATGTCCTGTAATAACACCGCTAAAGACTCTTACTTCTATTGCATAATGAAAATGCATACGGAAATAATAATCTTGTGATATCAAAGTCTTCCCGTTTGTTCCACAAGTCATACGTTGCGGCCACGGTGTACTTATCAATTTTCCTAACGTGATCACTAAACGATGGTAGTGCGCTTTCTGCTTTCTGAGCCGCATCTGGCCATCTTATCCGATGAGCTGTGAAATATTGCTATGTCCGGGGACCCAGCATGGAGTGACGCTGATACGACTCAGTGCCGCCAACGTGGTGCGAAAATTCCACACACTTCCCGTATGGGGCGTAGATCTCCGCTTGGAAGACACTGCAGTCATTCGGTAGGAGACAGGACTGGTTGATCTGCATGTTCTTCGAGTAGACACCGGCTTCAGTTCATTGTTCCATCTTTGAACCACCAAAGCAGATGGATATACCACCCTTGCTACTGGCAGTCCTGCATCCCAGTCTCCTCTGATCCCAAACAGGCGTAATGCTGGCTTCTATGTGAGCTTTAATTCCATTGAGTCGGCCCCTTTTTATTTCACTCAGTAGGGATGCTTGCCCTAAATTGGTTGCCTTCCACGTGTTGGCCTCTCTGAGCCTGAGGGCGCTCTTTGCGGCGGTACCATGCATGAACCGGCCCCTACCTGAGCGGCGCTACTCACTGCCCCCGATATGACAAGGAATACGAGTCTCCTTGGGTTGCAATTGGTCTGATGAAAGGGGTGCTTATCCCATAGGTGACGTACGGTGATAGTCCCCATTGCTTTTCAAAGGTCCTTTTATACATGGACTGCTGACTGTCTTCTCTAAATTATTTTTTTAATTCAACCTGGAGTCTTTTTTCACATAAATAAACAAATGTGCAACAATATCCAAAACCTGTGCGGGAGGTTTACAAAAGAATTTCAAAGAGAAAAATTAATTTTCAGTGGTTATGCGTATGTATGTTCGGTACTTGTAAGCGGGAAATTCGAGGTGGTTATAAGCGAGAAATACTGTATATGTTTACATATTGCACAAACAATTTCCATATACATATGAATATACTTAAGCTTGTGAACGAGTTATAAATTTCTTCACAAATGCTTGTAAGTAAGTATACATATATGTATTTAATTCATAAAGGACATATGTACATGCGTATGTACATACATACATAAGTAAATGCGCACTTAGGTACATATATAAATTACTTATGTTGCCCCATCAATTTGTGTTAAGTGTGAAGTACGGACATTGACACTACAATTGGCACTCGACATCGACGCTGAATGCTCAGTTATATGCCCACACATGTATATAAAAACATAATTAGCAATACATAAAAAAATATATATAATTATTTTAGGCTATGTGTTTTGCATAAGTACGCGTAGTTTTGCCGACTTTAAGTCATTGACCGCAGCGAAACAGTTGATCCAAATTGAATTTTTGACGTTTGATAAAATAAATAATTTTTTTTGTTACGAAATAATTTTCAATCGTTTGAAATTTCATTCGTAAAATAAATAAACATTCATACATTTGTATGTTGAGCGTCCATAACCCAGCTAATTAAGTCAACAAAACATCGCTTAATTTATCTTACGTGTATACATAAATATCTATTTCATACTTTCGGCTAAGCTCCAATACCCACTTTATTATTTGCTCCATTTATGTATGTATATGTTAAGTCTATCCTCAAGTTAACGTTACGTACATATAGGTGCAATAGTCTAGATGTAATCCTGTTTTTCCTTAACCTAAAAAACCGGGAGCCAATGAAGTATAATTTTTTCCCATTAAAAAGTCGTTGCCGACTTGTTACCATCCTTACTGTTAATCCATACCTCACAGGTAAAATATTATATCCACTTGCCACTAAATACTTCTTGCATTCAGTTTTAAAAAAATTTCTAAATACCAAAAAATGTATGCCCAATTTTTAAACTCCTAAAAAATTATGACTTATTTTTAAATGACCAAAAGTGTATGTTTAGTCTCACTTTCAATGATGCATACGTAAATACATGTGTATGTACATTTATATACTTATATCCATATATCCATATGTACTGTTATACTAAACGAATTGTGTTGCTTTTCCTTTTCTTTGCTTAAGAACTATGTAAGTAGAATAATGGCTGGGTTAACTTATTTGAAAACACACACGCTTGCATTTAAACGGTTTGACAGCCATAAAGTATTCGTTCATAAAACTTATATTTAATCGAACGAACAAAAAAAAAAAATGGCTCCACTAAAACTTATAGTAATGCTAAGCTTTAGCATATGCCCATCCCGTATTATGTAAAAGACCTTTTAAAAGTGCCGCGGTAAACGAATATTTCGGATGCGCCGTCATAAAATGTTTTTATTTATGTACATTTATCCTAATTTGCCCTTTCTTTTTGATAGGAAATGAAAGTTAAACTTAAGACAAAGTTCGGCTAAATAAATATTTTCCGGTTTTTATACATAGCTGTGGTTTAGCGGCGGTTATCGATTCGCTTATTTGGTAGACATTGTGGCAGGCTTTCAGTCGATGCCATGCGCATAACGAAGTATGTATGTATATGTATGTACATATTCAGATGTATTTGTGCGTATGCTTCTACATCTTCCTACCGCTTAAGAGTCGTAAATAAAATTAAGAAAAAAATGTTAACAATAGTAAATTCACAAAAGCACTTTTATTTATAGTATTTAATGATAATTTGTACGATGCTTTACGACTTTTATCATACTTCTTTAAATTATGCATACATATGTATGTATGGACGTATTTATGCATGTGCACACACAAAAACTGGTCCAAATGCTACGGCCGAAATAAAAGTCATTGATGCAGTAACAAAAGTGCTTAAAATCAGAAAATAAGACTAAATAGAAAATTAAAAGTTTGAAGCCAATGAAACCCATTAAAACTACGCTTCCATACGAGTATAAAAAAATGCGCTCAAATGAGAAAAATCCCTTTCTCTTTCGAAAGAAAGTTGTTCGGTCACTTTGCTTACCATTGCCCAAAATTAATCGCGTACCGGTAGCCTACGAAACCTGGCTCCGAAATGGACAGTTACGCATACCTGCAGTAATGTTGCTATACCCTGTGGGGAAACTCTCTAGTTCTGAACTGGTGCGCTTCTAGTACATTTAGACCTAGTACTAGTTCGCGATAAATCTCTTTTGCATGCAAGCAACTGGTGAATTTAACATGGCGATGTCCTAGGAAGTGTCAATTGCCCCCCACTGCATCCCTTTTTTGATAGTTCCGAACTAGTCCTAAATTCTATAGTTCCGAACCAGTTCTAAAATCGTCAGACGAAAGGAAAAAGTATCATGATTTTCCAATACTTTTGGTCCTTCCGTATGTGCGATTTTAAGTAATTTTGGAAGAAATGTGTTTTCAATTTGAAATTAAATTTGTTTGAATGATTGTAAGAAATGTACGTTTACATACCTTTAGCTGTAGCTGAGATTGCAGAGGTGCTCGCTGTTATTTCTTAGATTCCAGACGGTCCCAAGATGTTGAAATGTTAACAAAAATTTTAGTTTTGAATTACCAAGCTATGAAAAAGCATCTGCGAAGCACAGAATAGAAGCGTATTTGAACGAAAAAGCCGCCGAACACATATCTATGTAAAGTAAACAAGCCCCCGCTGCATCCCTTATTAGATAGTTCCGAAATAGTTCTAAATTCGACAAATAGGATCTAGTTCGTTCTGCATCCCTTTTTCTTTAGTTCCGAACCATTTCTAAATTCGTCACTTTAGATATAGATTTCTAGTCAAAAAAACTAAAAAAACTAGTCTTTTAAAAGTACCAATTTTCGCCGATTTTCGACTGGTGGGGATCTAGTTCCTATCGGACTAGTTCCTTTTTGGCGATAAAGACCTAGTACGGAACTAGAAATTTGTTTCACTAGTC
This sequence comes from Rhagoletis pomonella, assembly GCF_013731165.1. Classification (NCBI taxonomy): domain Eukaryota; kingdom Metazoa; phylum Arthropoda; class Insecta; order Diptera; family Tephritidae; genus Rhagoletis; species Rhagoletis pomonella. Next base: position 13,795,084 of record NW_023458558.1, on the reverse strand, counting down.
CGCGGTTTCCCTACAGGGTAGCAACAGTGTGTTTTTGTGTGTGTGTGTGTGTGTGGTAACAACGAGTTGCTCGCATAACATATCCGTAAATAAAATTCGTTCCGAAGTTTTCAACAAATAATTAACAAAAAATGCAAAATAATGCAGTGTGAAATTCGAAATTAACACACGGACTTACACATATACACACATACATATGTACATATGAGTTCAGAAATTATATAAAAATGTGACAATAACACGGCGATTTTTTCGTTTGGTTTTTAACGCTCATGTACAAATAATTAATCAAAATTAGTGCTGTATTTGTTGAAATTTGAGAAAAAAAGTGGGATTGAAATATCGGTCAGCTAACGAAATATGGTGTGCAATGTGTTATGGTCGTTCTCCTGGGTACGTTTTTGCACTTGCTCGACCATACTTAAAACCAACAGTTGCGTTCCCGTTCGCGCACGTGCGCACGCCATGTGCGAGATGTGGTACCCAATTCCCGTGGAGCCACAGGTCACGGTTGAAGGGCTCATTGAAGTTGGCGTTTGTTCACCCAGTAGGTGAGGCTGCAAAAGGGCGTCGGTCTTGAACCTTCTTATACGGTAGACAAACGGGCTCGATTATTTGCATAACCAGCATTTATTTGCTTTGACTCGTGCATTTTCCTCTTTAAAATGCGCATAAGCAGCCGAACAAATGCACGAAATTTTTGGGAATTAACTCGAATCCGGGCAGTTTTCGTTGACAACACTGGTAAAAACGGTCAGCTGTTGTCTTTTGTACAAGTAAGCAAACAAAGCGCGCCAGTTCCGCGTCCGCGGTAGCCGTGTGATAAGAGTTACGGGCTACAAGCCTGTTCCTGCCAGGTTCGATCCTCGGTTGGAGCGATTGCGAAATTTTTATTTATTTATTTTATATTTTTTAAATTTAATTTGATCTATATATTTAATTTTACTTTATTTTATTTTCATTGGCTTTATTTTATATCACATTTTTTATTTTAATATTAGTTAATTTAAATTTTTACAGTTGAATTTTAATAAAAAGTCAACAGCAACTAACTGAAAGCAACGTAAAAAAATATAGAACTTATAAAAAAAAAGAATGAAAACGAAATAAATGAAAATTGAACTGGCCGTGGGACTCGAACCCACGACGAAATAAAAAATATTTCTCATCTAATAACTGTTATGGAGCAACGTTTTTGCTATAAAGCTTATAACTGTTATGTCCCTGACATTAATTTATATGGTTTTTGTTAGATAATGAGCTACACTTTTATAAAAAAATAATAAATAATAAATAAAAAAATATATATATATATATAAACTAGAATTTAATATGAAAACTGACAGAATTAAAAAAATAATTTTTCACTTAAATTGCTGGTGAAACTTGCAGTTAGACTTGAAATATTTATTTTTAAACATTTTCTAAATGTATAAAATTTAAAAAATTGTATGTAAAAATTTCATAAAAATTTCGGACATCAAAATACTACTTCAACCAAAGGTTGGGAACATTGTAGAAATGTTTTTCTCGAAATGTGTCAAATATCTTCGATGGCTACTAAACCAATATGTATTTGGATTTTTTTCTCGTGGTAGAGCCGAAAAATTCTTTTTTTTTTAAGAAAAGGTTTACATCTACATAAATAAATAAAATAAATAATACTATGTCAAAATGTTTCGTTCAAGTTCACAAAAATGTTTTTCTTATTAACCTCACAGGATTTTTTCTTTCAGATTATCCAGGGATGATTTCGACTGCAGACCGCACAACAACTGTTTCATTGGCTTTTGAATGATCCATTATAACTTAATCCTTTATGGGAATTTTGCATAAAAATTACTTTTATCTCTTCATGTTCCATTGTACCAAAATTTAACACATCTCTCAAAACGAAAACATGATTTTTTGGCATATTCAGTACAGCACTACAGGCCGTTTCCTAATGTTGATGTAAAAAGTCAGCTAAAAATATATCTCTCAAATAATGTAACTATAACCAAATCAAACTCTTTTCTCAGTCTAAGAAGTCTCTTGAAAATTTGTTTAAATAATGCAAAATCTTAAAAATTTTAAGATAACTCCAGCTAATTTGCCAAAAATTGGTATATGGAGTAGCAGTTTAGTACAAATTAAACTAGTTCAGAAAGTGCGGCAAATGGGCGTATTACTTTTGTTCCATTATAAAAAACGTTGAAAATTTTTGAATTCGGGTAACAACCGCCCCGGCCATCTTTAAAAACGCGCAGCCAAACTCTAAATCTAATTTCGACCTTACTGTTTACCTATTTGTGCGCCGGCTATATAAAGTTCGAATTCGCCGCAATTTAAACTTCTTTGCTTGTAAAACCACAGTTTTCATAAACGTGATTTTAACTAATTAAAGGAACTGGTCAATTAACCAATCTTAATTATAGCCCCAGCGAATTCAGCTGCTGCAATTCAGCCGAGCGCACTTGACCTCAGGCTAACGCGCTCATCAGAGAGCACATTCCAAGTGAGAGTGATAGCAAAAAAGTCGATCGGCGATCGCATTAACGATTAACCACTAGTAGCCGCTTACACATATTCACGTGCATAAATGCAAGTATACGTTTGCATGGATACGCTTACATACCCTGCAGTAAATCGAGCTAGCTCTTTACGAGGCGGTACTGGTTCTCGATCTATCCCAGCGCAATGCTTTCAACTGTCTCCTTTTACATGGCGATGTCCTACGAAGTGGAAGTTGCCACCTATGCAGAACTTAACTAGTTCTGAACTGGTTCCATTTTCGAAAGTTCTGGGACAATAAGTTTCCTATGAGAAAAAATTTTAAAACTAGATTACTAGATATTTTTTTCTTTTCTGGACTGTTTCCATTTTGGACAGTTCTGCGAAAATAAGATTTCTATGAAAAAAATTTTGATTATTCGAACTTTTTGATATTTTTTTCGTTTCTTTTGTTTATTATATTAAATTTGATTACTTTCTCTTCAATTTTTAAGCGGCACTCAACAATTTAAATTTATTAAATGTGCGAATCACAACTGCCTCCACCGCCATCCATTGTACGAGAAGTGAGAATTTGTATATTAACTTCTCAACAGAGCGCAACTAGCACACCAGAAGTTTCAACTGTCCCTCTCTGCAGCCGTTTTGCACTAGTTCAGAGATAGTTCTGAAATGTATGGGTCGGAACTAGCGCTTTAACAGATAGCCTCTAAATTTTACTGCAGGGTACATACATATGTGTATGTATGTGTATGTATATACATGTATGCGCTTACATAAACGAAAATCAGGTCGGTGGCGTATGGAAAGCAGCCAGCAAAAGAAATAATGTGACAGAGATTATTGATGGTGGCGGAGTGAGGTGCGGCTGTGGCGAACGCCATTCATAACTTCTTGGCTTATGCAACATAGCGTGGTGGTCTGTTAAATGCTAAACAACGAAAACAATCTCATTAATCTTTCGGCGGCCCTTATATTGCAGCAGCCAACAAAAGCAACAACAAGCAATTTGGTGCTAAAGATAATAAACCACTTGACGATGATGTGAGAGAGAACTTTCACTTTCGCTTTTAGCATAAATTTCGGGGATTTTAATAGCATTGTTTTTATTTGTTTTCTCGTTGTTAATTTTTAATATAAAAAGTATTTCATGGTAATTTCCGACAGCAAACAAAGCATAATAAAACGCTGGCGAATATACGGAAGATGCCAGAATATGTTTATGGATGGTCATATATGGCAGTTAATATAAAATTATCCAAAAATGAAAGCAAAAAAAAAATAGTTTGCTAAGTACTAAGAAAGCCGAAGGGAGGGAAGAGATGCAACTTAAAGGTGTAATTCATTGCTTCCCGGTGTTGTCCGGTTTTTCTTTCAAAAACTGTAAGTTTCAAAAAAAAAAAACTTTTTTTTTAACTGTAACTTTGAAAAACGAAGAAAGTTTTTAATAAATTGAGGGAATTTTAATTTTATTAAAAAAATAATAACTAAAAAAAAAACGATTCATGAACTAAACAAAAATAGACTTTATGAAAAGCAATATTTAAATTACATTTTTTTTTTTTTAATTCAGTTTCATCATTTTTCGCAAATTGTTTTGCTGATTTTTTTTAGCATTTGATTCGACACCTCAAATTTAGTACCTCCTGAAGGATTTTTTTAATTTGTACAAGTAGCCAATTAAACTACAAAAAGTTGCCCTAAAAAACTGTAAATTACAGTTAAAACTATGAATCTGGGAATATTAATTGTTACAAAAGTAAATTTTAGACATATATGTACATATACTATATATGTACATATATTTCTTTAAAAACATGTGTTCGTACCTTCATATTTTTATATGCCAGGAAAATACCAACAACATTATCGGGCAGCAGAAAATCCCCTTCGTGTAAATGTTAGCAAAAAAGTAACAATAGCAAATAAGCGATTATTTCTATTTTGATAGTTCTGCTTCGCCATTTTAAGCTTTAGCTTAAAAATGAATGTAATTACGAGTAGCAACGCTGAAACAACGTAGTAAAGCTACATAAATGCTTCGGAAGTAGTCACGTTGGTAAATTTATTTAGTATCAGCAAAACAGCTTATATAACTAATTTACCCACACTAATATATTTTATTGCAGGTAATTAAAGTTTTGTAGACGAGAAAGTAAAGTGGTGGAAAAAGTACTGATATTAATTTAAGACAATAAAAATTATAAAATAATTTGATTTAACCGAGATTCAGCAAGGGAGGGAGGGAATTTCGCAGTTTTAATTACCACACAAATTTAAAATGAATACAGTAGGTTAGGTAAGGTACTGTTGGCAGCCTCGAGAGGGGCTCATTTTGGCATTAATTACATTTCCTGGAGCGATGGCTACGCAAGTCGCGCTGGGTACTCGCATTCAGCTGAAGTCCATTCCAGGGAGTTTTTCGATAGTTTTGAAAGAAATTTAGTCTACCGAAAGCCTTTAGTATATTGAGCTTGTCCTCCTGTGGTGATGGTGTTAAATTGCATCGCGTGTTTCACAGCAGGGCAGAGTCCGATCAGTAAACATGTAAGAATCGAGAGCTGGCGCTTGGTTAGTTAAAAAGACCTGTTGGGGTTTTTGCCCAGTGCTCGCTGAGACGACTGTAAGCCAATCTGTCCAGGAGGAGTACGCTAGTTTGCTCTCTCTGTCCGGCTGATAGTATCTAGGGTATCCTGCCCAGTATTGCCAGCAAGTAAGTAAAAAAAATTATCTGAGCAAATGTTGCCACGTATTTAAAACAAAAAAAAAAAACACAGATTCAATTCAATGCATCAGGTAATTGAAAAAGTATCACCATCCCAGGCGCAAAAGATTAATTTATTTCTAAACTATACCTATTTAAGAGGGTTGCCATCTGTTTAAAAAGTCGAATTTAGCAAACTTATACACAAGTTCGAAGACAAAGACAATGGGAAGACGAGCGCGAACACAAATTCCACCAAAAATGAATATTAATCGTAACGAAGTCAAGACGAAAGCGCTGGACTGGTCATTTTATTATTGTTCCCACTGCTTTTCCGACCAAATAAAAAAACATGTGCATCTACATAAATATCATCCAAAATGAACGCATTTTTACTCCAACCGTCCGTTTCGAATGAAGCTAAGAAAGTTTATTGGAGCTACATACTCTTACATGTCCGATCTTTATGTCAGCAATAATCGGGACAATCAATTTTCTTGAACGCATTTTCTCTAACCGCCACAGCATGGCGCCAATTTCATGGTAATTTAGGTAGTATGCAGCCAGCGTCTCAATACTCATCACTCATTCTTGGCTTCCTAATGTCACTAATATGTGTTTGTGCTACAAAGTGTATAATTCACTTCCATATTTCTGCAAATTCACTCTCTGTGCACTCAATTCACTTTAATGCGCATGCTGTACATTAATTCGCGACTGAGTTTATGTGTGTGTGGTATGATCAGAGTTGCCAGAACTTTTTGGGCCGACCAGCTAAATTGGCATAAAAAAACGGCTAAAATGCTTCAGCTAAAATTTATGTATTTTATTTAAATAAATCACAACTAGCAAGACTAGGAAATTCATTAAATAATTTTTCGTGAGCAAAGGTTATTGCATAGCTAAGCTTTGCATTGCATGTCATGTTTGTATTACTTACAAGTATTTTTTTTCGACTTCAATTCTCATATAAAAATTCATCATGGTCTAATGATCGGATATATGTAACGTAAATTAGAATGGGAACACCCTTACAAAAAAAAATAATGATCGAAATCGGTTCAAGGGCGCATAGTTATGCGGTAACATGCATACATTAAAAATATACTCCGACGAAGGCGCAACAGCTTAGCAACTGTTGCGATTGCACCATCTGAAAGCGTTATTGTGTACTTCTGATCACCTCAACAGTTGTGCGTGTTTGATGATCGTAATATTTTTTTTTATAATTTGAGACAACATAACACATCAAGCAGTTCAGAAGATGCATAACATCGCTCACTAATCACTGATTTTTTAGTAACGGTTGCGCCCAACTACTGCACCTTCTGAGCCTACCCATTATCTTCCCAGGAAGTTTTGCTTCACATCGAAATTCGTTTTATTTTATTTTCGTTTTGACGCATTTCAGTGTTGGTTCTTGAACTTTATATTTAACGTTGGCTTTGCTTTGCATTTGCTAAATTTAATTTTTATAATTGGCCAAATAACGAAAAAAAATATTTATGCAAGTTAGGAATGCAAATTTTAAATCTGTTTTCTAATTAAACGTTTATGTTTGGTTAAAAAAAATAGATAACTACAAGGTGCTTGAACATATATTTTTTCCCCTATCTTAAACCTTTTAGTGTGGCCAAGAATAAACCTGTTCCAAGTATTTGAAGTTTTGCAGGTTTTACAGTATTTTGGAAAACGACTTAACTGGCAACACTGGTGACGACACGTTCGTGCAATACGGGTGGCATAATTTCATTAATTCATTTTGGTGTCACAACTGTAGTTCAAGGCAAGTGTTGGACGAGTTTCTTTTTTTTTATAATTTTGCTTTTATATTTCTTGCGATTTGCAGTTTTCTCTGCGATTTTATTAGAACGCGCTAGTGTAAGAAGTTAAAAGCCAAGTTCACACATCAGCACAAACACAGATGAAAGCGCCAAAAGCTATGAATGTTAAGATTATAAATCTCTTAAAATGCAATTCTGCAGGCAGCGATTATCCACTTACATGCACACGCACATACATATGCATGTACATACAAACATACATACGTATATATGGAAGTGTACATGCACTTTACGCTGATGCCGGCACCTCCTTCATTTTACTTTCGAATTTACATACATAAATTATGCGAAATGAGGTATGTATGGGGCATCTTCATACGGCATACATACATATGTACATAAGTATGCGCATTAAAGTGGTCCAATTTTTGTATGGGTAAAAAAATTTCATTCTAGAAAACGGCGCACACCCTTAGTTTTTTTTCCTTTTAATATTTGTAATATCTATACCAACTTTCAGTTTTCTACTGCTACTGGATCGCTGTGAAACTGGCAAAAATATTTTTATAAAAAGCTACTGTTGCTATGACAACTGATATTTTACTAGATAATTTATATTTGAAATGTTCTTAGGTTACTTAATCAATTGTTTGATTGCACAATACTTATAGAATAAAATATGAGCATCATGAGCATCCTCTAAATTTATACTTGCAAACGTAATGTTTGGTACCAACTCCTTTTTCGGCAAGAGGAACAATTTTGGAAGGTGCCCCAAATCCTATTTCGAAAAAAAAAAAATTTTGGACCACTCTAATGTACATACAAGCATAGTGCATACCGCATTGGCAACAGTGGCAAGTCGCATCACTGCGCTCTGATACATGCATCTGTACATATGTATGCATGTATGTATGTATGTATGTATGTATATTCATCAGTTCTTTTAAACCGCCATTGTGCGTAAATTCAATTTTTTCGCGTAAATTTATCTCCATACTTCATCACTGCAACATTGTTTTATCCATATGTATATATGTATGTGTGAGTATGGGTGAGTGTGCAAAAAAGCGAACGTCAACTTGTTACAACAAGGAGAAAGCGAATAACTCGACACTCATCTGCACATCATTATTTCCAATTGTTGATAAATTGCATTCGCTATCATCCTCTTTGACGGCTGGAAGATTTTTTGCTTTCATTTTGCATTTTGGTTGCAGGCCACATATGGCAGGCGTACGCGTACACGCAGCGACGTTGAGCAGAGCGGCCTGTCATAGGCCAACGCATTGCGTGATCAGGATTCAGCGAACACAATGGACGTGGAGTGGTGTGGACAGCGCAGAAAATATAGTTGGTAGTGTTTTAAGTTTCTCAATTTTTTTGATACAAACAAAAGTACAGTTGTGATTCCTTAGTTTATATTAAGTTGTAAACAGTATGTTTGACAAAAATTTTCAACGAAAATAATTTTAATAACATCATTGAGCTTTGTACCGCGATTTGTTTATTAGGAAAAATGGAAAAAACAACAAAGCGGTCACGATCATATATCCGAACATCAATACACTTTTTGGATATCCAGTTATCCAGTATTATATATTTTTCAGATATTCTAATATCCGGATATTCAAAAAATCTGCAAAGAAAAGTGAACGTTTGCCGCCAAAATATTGTATTTTTTCTTGTTTCTTTTGCATAAAAAATGTACTATGGGTGTTAAGCACCCGGAAAAGTCATAATGCTGCTACTATAGAGGGTGTATTACACCCAATCACTTTTTAAAAGAGCTTTTAGGAAAACATCGGCTTTTCGTAAAATACATTTATATTCCCTAAGATATTCACAAATATGAAAATGAGGATTACGTCTAAACTTTTTGACGATTTTCCTTAAAAAATCTAAATTATATAAGAAATTGAACTTACTGGGTTGTTTACACCCTGACGTAAGTAATGCAGTCTTAACATTTTATAAAAAAAATGTTCAAAATATAAAAAATGTAAATTGTGCTTATGATCATACAATACATTTTGTTTTGGAATCAGCAAAATCAACTAGTTATATAATAAGCCCATTTCAACAGTTCAAGGAATGGGAATAAGTATTGATACTCCTTTGCAGTATACATAAATCTATTAAACAAAATAACTGACTATACTTTGCTCCGCAAATAGGTAGTACAATTCGAAAATACCGTTTTGGTGTCATTGGAAAGCTATATGTAAATGGTGTAAAGAAATTGGAGGAACCATACAAAACTTTGCATCAAACATTGCTTTTCCTTTTGAAAATTTCTAAGGACAACAGAAAAGTATGGTGTAAAAAAGTGATTTCGTTTAGAAGCAGCTTTAATCCCGCATAGTTCAGCGAAGTATGTTTGATATTGTGCACAATGAATCTCATGCGAATAACTTTAACTTTTTATTTGGATTTTATGAAACCCATTTTTTCTATTTATATAATCACTATAAGGTGCTGGTTTGGAAAGGAATTGTAGCTGATCTACATCAAAATCACTTTTGACCAGTGTTATATATTTAATTTTTAAATTGTATGGATAAAGGGTATTAATGATTTTTGGAAGAGGAATCCAACTTCCAAAATAGGAAGAGCAATAAATATATACCTAAAAACTCATAGAAGTAAAAAATTTAAAAAGTATTTTTCTTAAATAAAATGGTATGACTGAAGAGCATTCCTGATCTTTATGAAGATCAATCGTACTACGAAAAGGGATGGCGCAATTCCTCTAAAAGTTTAAATTTATAGAAGTGTATAAATTTGCTTCTTGCTGAATAATTGCTAATCAAGAAAATTGATAAAATCATGAAATGGAAGAGAAAAAATAAAAATAAAAGAAGAAGCTTATAGAAATATATCTAATGTAGAGCCTCATAAAACAATTTTAGAGTATATATTTAATGTAAGCCGTCGATATGTATTTTACACATAACCATTTAGTATTTCAGGTGCTGAATGGGTTTTCCTATTTAAACATTTAACGGCTCGGACATCAGGCAGCATACATTCGCACAAAGGGAAGAAATAAAAACTGGACCGGGGGACAGCTAAGCTTATACCACACATGGAGACTTGGGGTTAGTAAAAGGTTCGCCAAAGTAAATTATTGAACCACACAGCTTTTATGCGGTGGCGGGCACTGTTTTAAAATTGATTTTCTATCAAAGTTTTCAAAAAATTAACTTCACTTTATTAAACAACTAGCAGACCCGGCGAACTTCGTCCCGCCCAAAATTTTATATATTTTATTGAAACTTTTTGGTACAAAATTTTCACCAACAATTCACGTTTACGATTTTCAGTGGCACATTTGTCTGCTAAGATTAAGGTTTGGTGGTCATTTGCCGCTTTAAATAATCTAAGGAAAGTGTTATATCCGTTCTTGAAATTCTCCAGTTGTGCGGCATTTCATAGCACGGTTATTCGCAAAGCGAAATAAACTTTTTCCTCTTCACTCCCTGGCGGCAACAATGACCCGGTTCTATAGTGAATGTCCTAGAAGCTTTACAGTATAGTAGGTGGCAATTTCAAAATGAGTGCGAATCATTGTTCTACAGAAATGCAATATACATATACTTATTTTAGACGAAATACCTTAAAAGTTTGAACGTATTGCATACATATTTAAAACATTAGCCAAATCGGATCATAAATAAGATTTGTAGTAATAACTCTACTACAGCGCCAACTGTCGCATTAAATTGTGAAACTAAACCATCCAGAGACCCACTCAAATACACAAAAAGTTTCGTTAAAATCCGTACAAACATCTAGGAGGATTTCACTCACAAACACACCTACAGAAGAATAAAAAAATTCACTCAAAGATAGCTAAAGGTCGGTACGTTTGTAGGCCTCACAGCCCTTTTCAAATAGCCCAAATTTTCTCCATGAGTATGGGCTTGATTTCAACTATATACATATCTTGATACGAAGTTCCAGTACTGTACCATGAATACTTTCAGAGATATGCAGTATAAAAATTCGATTTATATGGGAGGTGCCACGCCCCCCTTCCCAACAGCTGCCCTCTTTCTTCATGAGTATGCGATTGATTTCGTATATCTCCATACCAAGTTCCAGAACTCTACCAAGAACCCAAAGATAGGCAGTATGAAAAATTCGGTTTGTATGGAAGATGCCACGCCCCCTTTTCCAATAGTTCCAATTTTTCTCCAAGAGTATGCGATTTATTTCGTACATCTTCATACAAAACTCTAGAACTCTACCAAAAAATTTCCAGAGATAAGCAGTATGAAAAATTCCCCACACACCCCTTTTTAAAATAGCTTAAATTTTTCTCCAAGGGTATGCGATTGATTTTGTATATCTCCATACCAAGTTCCAGAACTCTACCATGCACACTTTCCGAGACATGTAGCATGACAAATTCGGTTTTTATGGGAAGTGCCACGACCCCTTTACATATAGATTTTTTTTTTTAGCCTAAAACCTTGGGACACGTGCGGCAGGTGGCAGTTTTAAAAAAATCGGTTCAGCCGCTCTCGAGCCTTGCGAAAACTAACAAACGGATTTCTAAATAGATATTAGTTGAGATATATTATATATTATAATTATATTTTGACAGTATCCGTTGTCTCTGATTGGCGCAAAAAAATCTTGCCTAGTGACGAATTCGCCCCTTGATATGGTCGTTACTTACAGCTATTTATATTCGAAATTGCATGAAAATTGGAAAACAGGAATCTATAAGCTTATCCAGGCAAAAAGCTATCTACGTACCGAATTTTAAGCAAATCGGACCATAAATACGATTTCTTCGAACAGATCGGTCCTTGGTCCACTTCTCGGACAAAATGGATCATATATGCTAATATATGCTAAAGAGCTACCTACGTACCGAATTTTAAGCAAATCGGACCTTAAATACGATTTTTTCGAATAGATCAGTCCCTGGTCCACTTCTCGGAAAAAATGGACCATATATCCCAATATATGCTAAAAAACTACTTACGTACCGAATTTTAAGCAAATCGGACCGTAAATGCGATTTTTTGGAATAGATCGGTCCCTGGACCACTTCCCGGAAAAAATTGGTTATATATGCTGATATATGCTAAAAAGCTACTTACGTACTAAATTTTAAGCAAATCGGACTATAATAAGATTTTTTCGAATAGACTGGTCCCTGGTCCACCTACCCGAAAAAGTAAAATTTTTTTAGCCTAAAACATGGTGGTTACCGAAAGCTATTTGTATACAAAATTTCATGAAAATCGGACCAGCCGTTCGCGAGATTACCTGTTACAAAAAAAAGGGACTTCTCCTTATATAATTAGTATAGATAGGATACGCAGAAGATCCGGTGTGATCACCACTGATAAGCAGTATGTATTAACGGGTCTCGAGTTTGTGATTAATTTAATTCTAATAAAATTTTAATCAACTCGACATCAATTCAAACCCACTGTGCTACCTTGAAAATTTTTCGGATTTTTATTTTTTTAGTGTCAGTGCAATTGCTTCACTCTGAGCTCTTTGCCATTTCATTAGCTTAAGCCAATAATGAATTGGTGAAAGAAATTTCCATCAGCTAAATATGAGTATAAGAAACTGCCAGGATTGGTTTCCTTTCCCTTTACTCTCAACCCCATCTATAAATGACGTGTGTGCCCTGCAGCTGCATATATTTATGGTATACATAATTGTTGTGTCGATTCATGTTTTACAGTAAATTATTTGACAGTTGACTAAAGTTTATCCTTTAACGTTCAAATATAAAAAAAAAATTATGCATTCACTGCATGTCGCCTAATGGAAATTTTGCATATGTATTATTACCCATTTCTTGCCTTTGCCATGGTAAAACCATCGTGGGAATTTTTCGTTTTGTTTTTAGTGACTTTCACTAGCGCAATGCGCAAGCCCATTCAGTTTCGACATTTTGTAAATGGTTGAATAAAGTTACATAAATTTTGTTTCATACGCATTTTCGTTGCCTTGTTCACACACAAATTTAAAGGTCAATAAGAAAGCATGAACAATATAAAAAACGTTTATTACTTAACTGCAGGCTACCCAATCATATCGAGCCTTAATCGTAATACAAAGTAAATGTTCACTTAACGGTCACTTTACGAAAATTTGAATAAAACTACTTAAAGAAGAAAGTCATTACTACCGGCCACCGATGTGGCCAAAGTACGGTATACTATGCCAAGCTACCGTTTTAACTAACCTTGTTTGCTTTATTTAGCTTTGTTATTTTTGTAAATAATAACTGAAGGTGGATCTTTTTATCGCATGCAACTTTTTTGTAGCTAAATTTTAATAAAATTATTTTCTCTTCACTTTTAAAAATTTTATTTCTAATATATTAAAAACTGTTGCATTAATTTAAGCTTTTGAATTCAAAGACATATTTCGAGTCGAAAAAAAAACTTAATTAATTTTTGTTTGCAGCTTACTTTCATCTGCCCAGAATTGCTGCTTTGTGTCGTCAACACGTAGCACACGCTTCGCCAGTGAATGTTCATATCGGTGAGGCGGCTTGTGCATTGCTGTTACAAAGTTTTTCCTCGATGTAGCATCAACCTTGAGTTGATGTTGATGGCAATAAACTGATTAGCTAATGTTTTAATGACTTCAAGTTAAAATATCTGTCAACGATATACATACTTACTACATACATATGTACATTCATATGTAATGCAATGCTTAGAAAGTTCGTCGTTTAAGTCTTTTGTTTGCTTAAGTTTTGCTGTTGGATAAACTTATCAAAACTATAATTTTAATCTTTGTATCTAACTGCTCTAAAGATCCGCGAAACAAAAACGGTTTAAAACTTATATCTCATGCTCGCTGTTCGCAAATATTCACAAGTATATCTTTGAAACTGCGACCTAGGGGCGGAAAAATGTTTTCTCCAAAGCGTTCAAAATCGTCTGACCTTGGGTTGAAAATACCGTTTCCCTGCCGGCCTTCTAGATGGGCTTTTCCAATTTTCATATCACCAACAATAACAAAGACTACCCAAAAACTTTAGGCCGTTCAATAACTAATGAAATATATTCTTGGGTTACCACTAGAAATTTGAATCCCGGGATCCCGGGACCACTTATATATTGTTAATCTACATTGCATTGAATTTTTTAGGATAAATTTTGGAATGAATCATATCTTTGAAATAACAAAGTCCTTCAAAACAAAACCCTGACGTCAGAGAGAAAAAACAAAAACGTAACTTTAAATAAAAAGTAGGTTTCATATCCATTTATTTATTACTTATTTTATGATATTTAAGTTCTTGAAAAGTAATGAATATCTAAATACCGGGACTAATTACGGGATACGGGCATTGTGATAACGACATCCCAATAAACCCGGAAGCGTAAAAAGCAAAACAATTTCGCATCCCTAGTTGCCACTACATTAAGAAAGTAACAAAAAATTTGAAAAAAAAATAAATGATTTCTAGAATACTGCATTTCAGTATAGCTAGAGCTTTAACTTGGCGCTTAAATTTGTTAAAAGTAAAATTATTATCTAATCACAATTTAAAAGACGTATCGTAATTGGTTAAGATTTAAAGAGTAGGCATATTTTTTGCGGCGTGAGATGTCCTTGCCGTAGGTCCTGCAGGTCATGTCTGGCGTCACGCCACTAAGCTATAAGCGTTTTGAAGGGATTTCAAATGTAGACATTTGGTCGTAGCTTATATTATTCCTTAGATTATTCTTTAGCTTTGAAATCAACCAAGTTATATTGTGTCAACTTTGACCTAGAGCTGCTGTTTAGTTTTGAACTGACATGTGCTATATTGCACAGCAATATTTTCTTATTAGTTCTTCGCCACCTCCATTTAAAAGGTTAGAAAGTATACAAGAGTACATGACGGAATATTTTTAATAAGGTGTGAAGAAAGCTCAAACCATATTCCCTTATCCCGAAAGATAAAAAGGCTTTATGATAGCACATATTCAATTTTGAAAAGTTTTTAAAATGCACAGTTAAGCAAAAAGTCGAACATTTCCGCATATTTCTAGCTCGAAAATTTTAAAATAACTAAGCGAACTTCATGTATTAAACTTGTTTTTTGTTAATTATATTTATAAAAGTCAATTTTTTACCATATGTGCTAAAATAGCAAATTGTTTAGCTTTTATACATATTTCTCGAAAGATTCTAGATGTCTAAAAAAGGCCAAAAATTAGCATTCTGCCACTTTTGAGTCAAAATATATTTTAGAAAAACTGGAGCCAATCTGATATTTTCAATTTCAGATTCTGGTTCTACGGAAAAAATCCTAAATATAAGGCTCAGGGTTCATCTTCCGTGCCGCAAATATTTTTTGGAATTTTGTTGGCCTCAGCTTTTTTATACCCGAGCGCACTTGTGCACAAGGGTATATTAATTTTGTTCACATAACGGTTGTTTTAACAGCCAAAACGAATCTAGATAGATATAGACAAATGTATACATAAATGCTCAGAATGAATAGAGAAGTCGATTAAGCCATGTCTGTCTGTCCGTCCGTCTGCCCGTCTGTCCGTCCGTCCGTGTACACGATAACTCGAGCAAAAATTGAGATATCTCAACGAAATTTGGTACGTAGGTTTTGATTAGGTATTGAAAATGGGCGAAATCGGACTGTAACCACGCCCACTTCCCATATAACGGTAATTTCCAGAAATACGAGAACTGCGATATTTTAGTAACTACTGAAGATAATTCACTCAAAATTGATATTTACAATGATTTTTAGACGAAAAATAAGAATGTTATAAATTTTTTGAAAATGGGCGTAGCCACGCCCCCTTATGGTTACATGTATATATCTTAGTAACCGCTGCACCAATTTCTGGCAAACTTGGCCTTGGTGCAGCATACTAAATGGCCGGAAATTTTAAAAATCGGACAATAACCACGCCCACATCCCATATAACGGTAATTTAGAGAAATACAAAATCTTCGATAAATCAGTAAATATTAAAGCTAATTTATTCAAAATTGATGCTTACAATAATTCTTTACCAAGAAATACGTTTATGGTAAAATTTTGGAAAATGGGCACAGCACCGCCCACTTATGATCACATATATGTAAATCGGTAACCGTTCTACCAATTTGTACCAAACTCGGTATTTTTATTGTGCTTGCCACATAAAAGCAAAACGTTGAAAATTATTGAAATTGGACTAAAATTACGGCAGCTTTTCATATAACGGTAAATTTCAGAAATGCTTGAAACTGCAATATTTCGAAATTGAAGGACGCTAATTTACTCAAAATTGATACACCCCGGCTTACCATCTAGCGGTATCTTTCGCACAGGTGAAAAAACATATATTTAATACTTGCGCCGGGTATTTAATGTTCGGCTCCACCCGAGCTTAGACTTTCTTACTTGTTTTTTTTTTATAAAATTTGTCAACTTAGCAAAGTATTTTTGTCTGGAATGCGTTTTTTTTGTTGGTTTTTCATTATTCCTCATCCTCTCCTCATATATATGTACAGCATTTTCCGCTTAATTGTCCCCCGGTTAATTGATTTCCCCACTTATTTGAATTACCTCATGGGGGGAAAAAATATTGCATAAAAGATCCATGTAAATTTTCCCGCATAATTGAACCCGGTTAATTGGTTTCCCCGTATAATTGGTTAAAAGCAAGTGACATTTTTTTTAACAATTATCATCAAAAACCTACTACATACTTACGTGCGAACAATAATAAAATTATAAGGTGCATTCCCGTATTCCTCGGACTAAAACTAGTAAAACTGTCAAAAAATAAAAAATCGCTGAGAGCGAGAGAGTAACAATGAAAAGTACGGGATCGCTTTCTAGTAAAAAATGGTAACTTCTGTCAACTTCAACATAACCTCCAAATTTTGGATGTAAATTTTTGCTTATTTTATATGTAAACAGCTCTCACATGTAATTAACCAAAAATTCTTTCAAATTCATTAGAATCCACTTAAACAAATAATTAAATATTTTTCAACATGAATTAGCAGAGTGCACACTACAGCTGATCGTTTGACACATTTACCAGAATTTACCAGCAAAAAATTCTCGGACTAAAACTGTTAACTTCTGACAGAGAGAGAACCGTATTTACTCTCTTTTTTGTCCTCTCAATAGTCAGAGAACCAAGCACGGGATCGATTTCCAGTAAAATCTGACTGATTCTGACTATTTCTGAATAGTCCGGACTCGTACGGGATCGCAACTATAGTTTAAAGACTAAAACCTCGCTATTATAATTTCCATTCGTAGTGTCATCAGGTACGTAACTTGAGAGTAGATATCGCTGCATCTTTTAGGCGCATCAATATTACATAGCTACATCCCGAGCTAATAAAAGGGAGGTAATAAAAAATACAAAAAAATGTGTCATATACCTAGTCTATTTACAACTGCTCCTAAAAAGAAAAAATAATTTATTTTGATAATACCTTCATTAAATAAAATTGCGCTCCACTGATTTCTTTAAGTGTTTGTACTGCTCATAAGTGACCAATGCGCATTTTTAATTTACCATTTTCAGCGTATAACTTTCAATTTCACAGCAGCTGCGGCATTTGTGGCTGTACATAGCTGCTCTGCCACTGGCTACTTCACTTTCGCACTTTTCGCACAAATGGTAAACATCCGTTTACGGTGGTGCGTATGGATGCGCCAGCAACTGATTTCACAGAAATGTTGACGATTTTAAGCTGACCAGCAAGCCGGTTGAATGGTCGAAAGTCTGGTTACCGTTGGCCGGTGTGCCGGCTGGCTGTGCTTGAATGGATGGCATGAATGACAAAAGCAAAAACAACAATAAACAACAAAAGTGGCCAACGAAAAACTCACAGATCACAGCGAATGAATGCACTCAGTAAGCAGCTTGGAATTATTTGGAAAGTACATCACCGAAAGTTGAATTTCGCACATACTCAGATGTACAATATTTATTTATGCTTTATGGCTTGCCATATTTAGTACCATGTGTGCGCTGGTATGTTTATAACCGCAATTATTTGCAGTTTATTAGATACTTATGTACATACATACATTTAATTATTCAATCGTCGTTTGAAGACACAAAAATGTCATTACGATTTTTTTTTTGCGGTTTCATTTGATGAATTAAAAACATTGCCGAAATCAATTTCCCTACATTTCTCCAACTTGGATATTATTTTATGGTAAAATGCGGTCGTTGCTGTGTTAATTATAATGATAACTTTATTATGGCTACAAACACACAACAGTCAAGTGGACTCATAAAACACTTATTATTACACACGCCGACGCTCTAGATATACTTTCAACGCACGCAACATTGTTTAATTTTTATTTTTTTTTTTTAATTTTCTACCGACTTTTTTTGAGTAATTATGGCATTTAATTTTAAAAAGAAGAATAGCGTTAAAACGGCATTTACCGGCATGTGTATTGATCAAAGCAGCGCTAAGCGCATTTAAAAAAAAAAAATAAAATAAATAAATAAATTTGCATACAAAATATGCTGCTGAACAATAGTACTTACGAGAAAAAGGCGCGTGTAGGAAAAAGAAATTTTTGTTTTTGATATGTAAATCATATCACATAAGCGGAGACATTACTCATACATATGTATGTGCATATGAATGAATATATGTACATACATACATATGTGTGAACGGCCGCGCGACCAGCCTGAAGAGCCACCGCCCAGCTGCCAGTTTCGCCACAGCTTATTATCGCACGCAGCCGCTCATTCACCTGCAATAGTACATGTGCGACAAAAACAAGGAATATAGATGTATATACACATGCACATGTGCATACATATATATAGTATATGCATGCGTGCACATGTGCACATTGCCATTCAATTAACTTATGTTTGGATGCGTGTTTCTGGACATACATACATATGTAACATATGTATGTATATGTGTGTTGATATATCATAATGACCACCGCACTTCGTACGCAACGCGTCAGTGCTGATGCTGCTGCTGTTGACAATCACGTTGACAGCAGGCGACAGCTAGAAAATAAGCATTGAAAAATTCAAAAGATGCCATAAAATGCGACACAAATACCATAAGCGTATAAGAAAAAAAAGCTGGAGAAGACGACGACGCAACGACTTTCCCTTTTTCTTAATTAATTCATTAAAAGCGCAGAATTATCAAAACAAAGTAAGTACTACATAAACTGATGCGCGCTATGGCCACGGTCAGTCAAGCGATCGTTATAACGAGAAGGAAATTGCTTTGGAAATATTAAATACAAAAAATATTTTTGAAGTGAAACTTCTTTAGCGGCGATTGGTTGGTTGTGAGTAAATTGGCAAATTCAACGGAAATTGCACACGGAAATTGTCCAACGGAAATGATGCAACGGAAATGGTTGGGTCTAAAACAAGGGCTTCTTGAGTGTGTGCAAATGGTATTAATTTAACAAAAACACGCTAATAAAAGGTTAAAGAATAACACTTAGAAAAAGACCAATACAAGAATGCAGGTAAAAGGGAGAACGTACATAGATGAACAAAAGGATAGAGGCCAAGGTAAAAATAAAAACAAAAACAAAGATGCGTAAAGATAAAGTCAAAATTTAAGATCAAGGTAAATTTAAACACTTTACTTATATAAGGGCAAAGGTGAAAGGGAAATATGTAGATGAAGAAAAGTATACACGCAAAAGTAAAAACAAAGATAAATATAAAGAAAGAGATGAGGATGAGAATACCTATAAAAGGAAAAGATGAAGATAGAGGAAGAAAAGATAGAGGTAGAAATGGATATAGATAGAGACCCAGCTACTCTTTCTGTGAACTATTTTGGGATTTTAAAGATTTTTGGCATTCTCGGGACTTATCGATATAGTAATCGATACTTTCACCGCTTTTGTTATCTATATTTTTATCGATTTTGTTATCGAAATTTTTATCGATATTGTTATCGATTTTCCAACGATATCTTCGGAACCTATCGATACCTTTATCGATTTTGCTATCGATTTGGTATCGATATTTTTATCGATTTTGTAATCGACATTTCTTAACGATTTTATTATCGATATTGTTACTGGTTTTGTTTTCGATGTTGTTATAAACTTTACCACCGATATTTTTATCAAATTTTTTATCGATATTTTTATTTGTTATCAATTTTCTAATCGATTTTCTACCAATATAATAATCGAATTTGCTATAGAAATTGTAATCGAAAGAGTACAAAGATAAAAATTAAGAAAAAGGAAAAAAATAACATAAATGAAATAGACCCAACAGGGGTAGAGGTAGGGATCTAGATAGAAAGAAGGAAAAAATATAACATTAAGCAAAAGCAGATGTATGTATGTATGTATGTGTATTGGTTATGAGACAATTAAATATGGAACGTATGTTTCACTACTCCAGTGTGGCCCAGGCGCACTTACTTTTTTTAGTTTAACTTTTATTTCAACATAGTTTGATTAAAAATAAAATATTTCACAATAACAGGGTTGAAATTTTTAAAGTCGTGTCCGTATTTTGTTTGCAAGTCAAATATTAGAGGCACTGTGCTACTATGATAGCACGGCAATGTTTTTATAGTCAACTTATATACAGTACTGTGTTGCCACGGACACTTTTTTTCCTACCAAAACCAATTGAAACCCGCCAAAAATTTGTTTGACCTAAGAAGATCTTTTTGCTATACCCTAATTGTAATCACTCCAACCTGAGGACATTTCAGATGTTAAGCACTTTGGAAGGTGCTTGTTACAAATTTTTGATGGAGCAGACAATCGTTCCCCAAGGCGTGTAAGTCTGCTGTTGATGATACATGGGGTTCCCTCCACCATCCCAATTCAAATGGTACCTTAACTTGCAGTGTCCTGTCAGGTAACGAGCAAGGGTTCTAAGACCCTCCCACCTAAGTTAAGGAGATTTTCGGAGTTCCTCTTGGAAGGAGTTATGGATTTATTTGACTGCCTGTTCTGGGCTCCTTGCTTTGCGAGACAATCAGGCCTTTCGTAGCTTTCATGTCCCAGATCGTACCATAGCATTACGCTATTGTAGGCTCTCAGGTACTTCAAAACAGTTTTTCAGCCGTCCACAAGCCTTGATGCCATTTGAAAAGAGTACAAGTCATTTAACGCTGCCTGACTATTCGAAATAATATTTATTCAGTCCCCATTTGTCCTTCTATGAAGACATTCACGAACACATATTCCGATTTCGAAGACTTCCTCCTGGAATATGGTAAGTAGCCGCTGGTAACCATACCTCGGACTCTTGGTCAATCATAGTATTATCGTTTCCCAGCAGACCGTTTCAGGAATTCTGACCTTATAATGTTTGTAGAAGGATAACCTCGGTAGCATAACGTCCGTGAACTTGATAGCGGGATAATCCAGGAATGGCTTGAGAACCTCTAAATGACCCAGAAGAACTCCAGTCTTCATGCTGATAATATAAGACAGCCATAGGGTCAACAGGCCAGGACCGCATGTGTAACAACGAGAGAGAGAGAAAAATGTACTGGTGGGAAAAACTTGTCCCGTATATCATATGTGATTCCTTGGATAGAGAACCTGTTAATAAATATAAAATAATTGAAATTAAATTAATTAAAAATATTTAGAGTCGATACAAAAATTTCATTATATTACAAATAGTTTGTTTCCAACAGCGCTCGCTTCTCGCCAGGTAATGGCAAACCTCCGATTGTATTTTTGTCACCAAAAAGGTGGTAATAAAATCTATTTGCCGTTCGGAGGCGGGGCAAAACTGTTGGTCCCTCCATTTGTGTAATAACATCAAGACGCTCACCACAAATTGGAGAATATGTTCGACCAAACTCTAAGGAAATGTGTATTCGTCAAAATATTAATGTTATGTACATATTATAATATATATATTTTTTTAAGTGTTCAGTTCTGTTTAAATCTCCTTCGATTTGTGGCGCGCGCCTTGGTATTGTCACACAAAGGTGAGGGAGCTGCAGTTTAAGCTAGAGAAGAAGGGAGCTAGATTTTATTGTTATGAGAAGCTGGTTTTCATGGCATAAGTACACAAATGAATACAGACACATATTTATGTATACTGAAAAAAAAATGAAATAAATATATTTCTTTGAATACAAGATTTGGTAATGAGAGAAATATATTTAGCTGATTTAGGGATGGAAATTTTTGAAAAATAATCGATTCACGATTCTCGAATCTTATTTAATCTTTACGATTCACACACAAAATCGTTGGTGCTAACGATGTAGACGAAATGAGAGAATCGTGCTCTCAGAGTAGTTTCCGAAAATTTAGAATCAATTCTCTAAAATCGATTGTTTCGAGCAAATCCTCGACTCTGGAATGGAATTGGAATCGATTTTTCCATCCCTAAGCTGACATAACTAAACTCTTTTCGCATATAATAAATTAAATTTTCAAATATATAGAGAGTATTGCATTTGGCTTCAACAAGTTGAATCATCATTGACTTAATTCGATTCGCTTTTTCTTTTTCGATTTGAGTGTCGATGACTGCTAATGCATAGTTAAATAACTCAGTTTTGTCATCTGTGAAATCGGATCATGCCGAAATAGTGGTGACACTATCGCATGCTCGTTATCACGAACGCCGCTAGCCAACAAGCATCGTTTCCAAGCCCACGGCAATGACCACTAACAAGCTATGTATTTATGGCAGTGTGCATACACATGTATGTATATTTGTATATTTGCATGATTTGAAAACGTCATTGCACTTTGCTTTACAAAAAAAAAAAAAAAAAAAAAAAAAAAAAAAACTTGGCAATTCATCAGCATCAGTCCACTTTGCGGTAGCTGCTCTTAAGACGCAACCGCAACCACTTCAAATGCATTCTGCTTGCTGGCTTGTATCCAGCAATTTCCATTGACTTTTTAATATTGCCTATGACAGCGCCGCAAAACTTTTTCCTCTGCTAACCTGTTGGCTTAGTTTTTTACATGAGGCTGATGAAAATTTATTATTATTTTTCTTTCGCTTCGCTTTTTTGTGACACCATGCATGTCACGTGTAGCGAATACCAGTCTTGCATTATGCATTTAATGAATTCGTATTGTATGCTATGCACACGGCATTGCTCCTATTGTAAATTCGTGTACTTTTATCATTGAAATTTTATTGCGCTGTTTTTTTGTTTTCATTAAAGATTATTATTTATTGTGCAGATATGAAAAAAGAGATATAGCGGATTAAGTCATGGAGTTAATTTTGATTGAGAGAACTGTTTAACACATATATATACGTATGCTATAAACGTGAGAGCGTGGAGAATTAAATGCTGGGAAACAGCACAGCGGGCCGAAATTTTCCTCAAATGATTTCCAGGGCCGGGCTTGTTTCTGCAGCGAAGTAGAACGTTCAGCGCGCACTTAGGATATCGATTTATCACTTCACAACCATTTTAAATAACGGCACAGGTGGCAAGATATTTGAATAATACTCCTGACAAATGTACAGGGATGAAGCTTATGTCCTTGCCGTAGACCGGGGCGAGGTGAGAACAGCAATAACGCGGCTTAAAGGCAACAAAGCACAGTCGGATTACATTGACTTCGTCGGTTTAAACGCCAACAATTTCCCAGTTTATTGTCAAGATCAGTTTAACATTATGATTCACGAACGCCCTGTCTCAGCAAATTGTTCGAAAACGCCCTAGCCCAACTGCCGATGAATTGAATTTATTTTGAGATAAGGCGGCAGCCGAGATAGGGCGATCTACACTCAGCCGACGATATACTACAAATACATTCTTTTAATTATTTTTATAGGCTGCTATTTCTTAAAAAAAATTGTCTGAATAAAATAACCAACCCTCTTTCTCATGTTTAGCAAAGTGTCAAAAATAATCTATATATATAAAAGAGGATGTATGTATGTGTCTATGCAGCTTATAGACTCCGAAACCACTCAGCGGATTTTGTTAAAATTTCCAGGATAGCTTCATAGATATCCGGAGAATGTTCCTGTGAAGTTTGGCTATTTTTGAAAGAGTTGTCACCTGTCAGAAAAATAAAATTTATTTAAATATGCAAGTAAAGTATTACGATGTACATAGATATCAAATGGAAGGTATTTGGGAAAGATATTTAAGAAAATTTACATCAAAAAATATTTTAATTAGTGTTGCCACCTGGTCAAAAATTGAAAAATAATGAATAATGCAACTCACACCAAATATTACAATATGTGTATCAAACGGAAGGTATTGGAGAAACATTTACATATGTGTGAGTAGAGTTGCCACCTCTTTCAAAAAAACTAAACTGACATAAATGTGTACATTAAAAAGTATTTCGCAGGATACGTATCAAACGCGAACTATCGGGAAATGTTTCAGTCAAGACCAATTATCATATAGGGTTGCCACATACCTAAGAAAATAAAATCGGACAATATTTTTAAGAAATACCAAAGATACCAAAAAATTCAAAGTCTGTCAAACTGAAAGCTTACCGGAAGGAAAATGCCGATTCTAAATTTTTAAAACTATATGTGTATATGTATGCACCTCGATCAACGGCTACAGAGGTGTTGAATGCGTGCTCAAAAGTATCGAATCTGTGGAACTATGTCGAAAAAATTACGCTCCCAACAAATATGCGAGTGCATTTGCTGCAAGATGTGTCTGCCCAAATATTTTCAAAGCAACTTTTGGATATCGGAAACGGTGAAGTTCTATTGATCGCACAACAAATGAGATATCATTTCCGTCCAAATTTTGTCAAATGTAACAGAGCATTCAAGACGTCATCGACAGAGTATTTCCGATGATGTTAATAAATTAAACATCAAATTCAATTGAAAATTCTAGGAGAAGCAGTCGAATATAAATCGATTGATGCAGTAATGGATAAATATCAAGCTGTTAATTACCCAACTGAATTTCTTAATTCTTTGGAGCCACCTGGAATGCCTCATTCGTTGGCGTTAAAGGTTGTATCACCAGTGATGCTTATTCGGAACTTGAATGCGCCAAAACTGTGCAACAGAACCAGTGATAAAAAAAAATTAACACCGAATTTGATCGAGGCAACAATCATCAGCGGTATATTCAAATGAGAAGGTGTGCTGATTACACGTATACCGATGGTTTCAAACGATTTACCGTTCGAATTCAAGCGGTTTCAATGCCCATTGCGTCTTGCTTTTGCAATAACTATAAATAAAGCACAAGGGCAATAATTAACCATAGCGGGTTTGGATTTGAATGTGCTTTTCACATGGCCAATTATACGTCGCCTGTTCCCAAGTTGGGTCACCACAAAATTTATATATTTACACACCAAATGAAAAAACTTAAAATATTGTTTATCTGTTAGCATTAAGGTAAATAAAAAGGTCTTCAGTTTCAAAACTCTAAATACATGTGTCTTTCTTTGGCGTAGCAACGCGCGCCGGGTATTGCTAGTATTTCAATAAAGTAGCTGACTCAATTTAATTTGACTTTTAAAAAGGTGGCAACCACTTAAAAAAAATCGAAATAAAACCTTTTTACTTTGACTTGACATCATTTTGTTATGTTTGATTTCGCTTATTGACTTCTTGATAGGTGGCAACCTTCTTTGAAAATATTTTAAACAAAGCTTTCTTATCTTTCGATTGACATCCATATTGTAATATTTTATTTAAGTAATGAAAAAATTGGAATTGGCTTTTAAAGAGATGGCAACCACCATCAAAATATTTTCTAAATAAAGCCTTCTTAAATTTCATTAGTTTGCCACTTGAATTGTAACACTTTATTCATATTATTAATTAAATTAAATTTAACTTAAATTGATTTTAACCTATTAAAAAGATGGCAGCCCTCAAAAAAATATTTTCGATGTAACTTGCTTTTAATCCCCTTCGTTTGACTCCTACATTGTTTTTCTAATTTATTCACCTTGTTAATTAATCCATTTTGAATTACTTATAGGTGGCAACCCCCTTAAAAAATATTTTCAAAATACATATATTGTTTTGGAAAATCTTTCGTTCTACATTTATGCAAACTTTTGCAATATTTTATATGAAATATTAATTAATTGGTTTTAAGTTTTAAAGAATGTAGCAACTCTTTTCAAGGAATATCATATCTGTTAATCCAGATTATTAGCTAAATTTTTTTTTATAAAAGCTATTTAGTGGAACACAAACTGCGTATTTTAATTAATTTTGCCAAAAGTTTTGAATAAATAATAAATGTTAGACTCGTAAACATTTCTAATCTACTTAACTGACGTAAAGAAATGCATTGCTTGCATTCATATTAGTGTTGCAGTGGATGCAAATCTCTAGCCCATTAACTTCAAATACCTCAGGTGAAATGCACAAATAACCGTGAAATATTAATTTTAGAAAATATCCAGAAATTAAGTTAGTGTTCACGGATCAAGGGCCACGTAACTGCGTTTGCAGTAGTGATGCATGCAACCAAATAGCCACCGCAGCGATCATAAATTCCATTTTTTTTTTTAATCGCCGCCACAAAATGGAAAACTTTAGCAAATAAGCTAAGTGCCAAACGGGCAGACATGCAAATCGGCTACATAATCGTAAATACTACTCGTATGCGGGCGGATATTGCATAGAAGTACTGCGAGGAGTCCAAATAAATTGCCCAGTGCCGATGGCAGTAAAATGCATATACATATGTATATATGTATAAATGAGATGGACTAAGTCTTTGTATAGGCGCGTTGTAAAAAATCATGAAACATGTCACAATCATTCATGGACATTTACACAGCATTTACCAACACCAAAAAAAAAAAAAAAAAAAAAAAAAAAAAAACAAAAAAAAACCAAAAAATTATCCATCCAACAAGAAAAACAGGTAACAATAACAATAAAGATTTCAAAATAGTCGCCTAAGTTAGCGCGATGTATTAGTCTACATGCCGTGGTATGTGCGAGGCGGCTTACAACCGCATTATTGTCACCGAGAGTTGACAATGTTAGATGAACTTGTTGAATGTTGCATGTCGATTGTGGTTTGGGGTTTACAATTTGCGGCGGCCATCGGCTTGGGTCAGCCACAAACCATAGATTCCTTACTTGTCCGCAAATAGAAAGAGTTGCATTTTCCTAAAGCAGCGCAGCGAAAGCAATGCAACGCGTGCACGTGCGCGTACCGAAGTACATATGAATGTACATACATAGATACATACATATGTATGCACAAATTCACAAATAAATATTCCCTGTAGGAATCAATTTTTTGTGTGTTTAAAAGCGTCCACATTTTAGAGGCTTAGCATTATAAAGAGCATAAATAATTCTTAAAAACCATTTGAGCATGAGAGTCACTATGGGTCTTAGAGTTACGGTGATCATGCGTCCTGTTTTTTGCAGGACCGTACTAGTATTCAAAGGTCTGTACTGGGTAGTTTTTCAAAACAGAAAAACCTCAAAATGTACTGATTTTTTCCAAGTGTCCTGCCTTTGTTCCGCATTTGACACTTTGACATTTTAAAATAAATGGCGGGAGCCCAACATATAAGCAGTATTGATAACTGATTAACAACTACAATGCATTCTAAATTTTATGTGGCCATAGACAATGGACGGCAATAAAATGGAGACCAGCACCACAAGTATCAGTAACAGTACTCTACAAATGTTATACTATTCGCATTAACTTATAGTTTTTCAAGCATATTTGGTTGGATGAACACGAAATAAGTACACAATTTTCTTTTCAAAGATATTTCAAGATTTTTTCGAAAAGCGTATTTTTTTTGATACTTTTCGGAGCTATTCGTCAATATCTCATGAAGAGATCTCCTAATCAGCGTAAGCGATCTACAGTTCGAAAAGTATCGAAGTGCCTCTTACAAAAATGTATAAATTGTGGCGTCGGCATGAAAGAATCATTGAAAATCAAGGCGAGTGCTTAGCCATTTAAAACTTACAATGGGTTTACTATAATTATATAACCGATGTACCCGCATGTCCAGAATTTTTCCCACAATTAAGTCGGTACCTCATGAATTCGAGACAATCTGACCCTAATAGTACTTATCGAGTAGCTAACATTTTTAGAGATATCTTCCTTGCAGCGACACCTATCAGCCCATTTTAGCAAAAAACCTTTCTCGCGTCTTAAATTCGTTCAACTTCATCGGGAAAAGGTACAAAGTTTTGTAAATTGTTTATGATGGTTCAATGGACTTATATATGTCAATTTCAAAATAAACGGCTCATAGACAAATGTGCTGAATTCAAATCCAAATGGACTTTAAATACAGGCTTTAGAGATATATCGACTCCAGCGCCGCCTTTAGGGATGCTTTTCCAAAAAAACAATTTTCTACTTGTATGGGTAAAACTAGTTTTTAATTTTAACTAAATTGGACTCCAAATAAGCGTTTTGTAGATACCTCTACTCCAGCGTATCCTATCGGACACATTTTCAAACAAAATATTTATTTTTACGCGGCTAGCACATACCCCGGGGACCTTAGTCAACGGCTGGCAGTAGTTTCTGCCTCTTAATGTATGCAAAATTGGTTAATTTTATCAAACTCAAACCTGAAATGAATCAAAGTGATTGTTGTTTAATACTAACAATGTCATTGTCTTATTGTTTAATAGCTTTTCTTTAATATTTATATTGTGATAGTTAACCTAACTCACTTATTTAATTGATTTTAATTTTTTATGTAAATTTTATGCAAAACATAAACTAATTATATTCGAAAACCCTATTTCTCATAAATTACACCGTCCACTAATGAAAACCATAAAGAAAACTAATAGGCAGGCGCATAGGGCTCTCCATTTTACAATATGTATTGATTAGGAAATTGGTAATCTTGTATGTATGTGTGATATGGGCTCTTGCAACATGGGGTTAATTTTGTTAAGAGCCTCGAAGTATATAAGTATGGAAATTGGTCTTACCGTAGGCGAGTTAATTTTCGATTAATTAAAATTTGGAAAAGTACTAAAACTCTTTCTTCCCCCTAGGGACGCCTTTATAGTATAAATTAAGCATATTGGCATTTGCATTTAAAATTCGAAAGTTCATATCCTTGTATTTGCCTTTGTCAGCCTGTCGGCGGCATATTATCATCGTATGGTGAACTTACGTATTTATGCTGGTTTGCTGTTCCCGCCTGCATGCAACAAAATTAATTGTTAATTCCAACTCAAATTTTATGCACTGAACTTCCACTGTTTTCTACTTTTTCACACATAACACTTTTTTATTATCGCAAATGGAATTACAGCCAATGTTGTTGTAATTGATAGTGCCATCAAACAGACTTACATGTGTTCATACTTACTTCATTTAAGTTAAACAAGAGACGCTGCTACTAAGAGCCGCATGCAGCAAGCGAAACTGCGTCAACTCGAAAATGAAAGACTTAAGCGAGAAACCTGCTGAACCAGTCTTCAATTGCTTTGGCAATGCCACTGCCACTGTTGCTGCCGCTGCCGCTGCTGCTGCTGCTGCTGCTGCTGCCGTTGATACCACCAGCATTGCCTTCAGCACTTTGACACTGACAATGATTGTAGTGGCAGTGAAAAGAGCAAGAGCAGAGCAACCTCTGCAACAGCGGTTACAATGCCACAAAAACAAAAACAGAAACAGCAGCGTCTTGGCGGCAACTAAGTGTCAGCAGAAGAGAAATGCGAAATGGTAATATAGGCAAATGTTTACTGGCTGTATGGTGCTTTTATATTTTTTGTTGTTGCCATATGGAGAATATGAATTTACGCTTATGCTGCTGCTTCTTGCACTTATATATATTTATATATATGTATGTATATATGTAGCTTTTGCTGCTCTGGCGCTTGCTCAAGCCATTTCGCTCGTCCGCTGGCAATGCTCGCGTCTTCGGTGGCTGTGTCTGCCGCCATGTGCGACTTACAGTGACTTTGCGGCCGCTGCTGACGTTGCTGAAGAAGAGTGTAGTCGCTATATAAATTGTTGGGGCTATTGAAAAATTGTATCATTTCATCCTTTCACGTCTAAACGGCAACACAACCCGAGCAACAAATAATCTAAGTGGCAGAGTGGTGCGCTTTTATCGTACGATACCGTTATTGTTGAGTGTGGATAGACTATTTTTTTTAAGTTTGCTACAAAAAAAAAACAAAAAAGAATAAATTGGAGACAAAAGAGAAAGTGCATTCAACCGAAAGTGTACAAGTTCAAATTTCATGTCAAAAACTAAAAAACGAAAACCAAATAAAAGGACTTTCAACTGAATAGTTTCAAAGCAAAAACGGAAAAAAATTTCGCAACAACAATTAAATACATAACGAACAAATTTCGCGTTCTGAAATTTGTCGACGACGAAAACCAAGCCAACAAATAACTTACAAATAAACGAAACAAAAGTGCTCGCAAAAATGTCACAAAAGAAAGCGATTTTCGGTGTTTTGTGTTTAATCACAGTTGCTGCCGCTCTGCCCGCCGAGGAGACGCGCGGTCATGCCCGCAACGCCGTCAGCGGCGACAACGACATCATGGATAGCATCTACAGCGATTGCCTGCGCAAGGATTCCGTGTCGTGCGTCAAGTACAAGCTCTTCAACTTCGTCGACAAAGTGCTCTCCGCCCGCGAACAATTCTCGCTGACCGAAGGTGTAACGGTGGTGCGTTCACCCGATGCGCCCGTCACCGAGGCCGCACGTTCCATATCCGGCGATGAGTCATTCGAATCGCTGGCACTTAACCGCATTTCTGGCTTCCTGAATACGCACACCATCAAAGTTGAATTGAAGGGCGCCGATATTGTCCAAGCCGTCAGCTCAACTGGACGTGCGCTCGAAGATGTTTCCGAATCGTTGTTCGGCGGTAGCGACGACCCCAACGCGACCGAAGAGAGCCGTGGCAAGAAGAAGAAGGCTGCCAAAATCTTGGGCCCCATTCTTGCTTTAGTTGCCCTCAAGGCCGCCGCGTTGCTGCCACTCTTGTTGGGCGCGATCGCTTTGATTGCCGGTAAGGCTCTGCTCATCGGTAAGATCGCCTTGGTGCTGTCGGCTGTGATCGGCCTGAAGAAGCTGTTGTCACAGGAGAAGCATGTCACCTATGAAGTGGTCGCACACCCACACCACAGCTCATCGCATTCCATCAGCCATGACTCGTACGGCAGCGGCTACAGCGCAGATGCTGGCTCCTCTGGTTCATACGGCAGCTCCGGTCACGGTGGCTGGGGACGCTCGCTCGATGCACAAGACTTGGCGTATGCTGCCCAAAAGCCGCAAGCATAAGTGCGCAGAGGGAGAGTGTAGATAACGACGACATTTGGAAGGGGCACAATATTTTGAGCTACAACCCAACGACAAACACAACGATTCGAAATACGATTTAGACAAGTGGACAGGCGAAGCGACCGGCAACTAAGCAACATTTAATGGGGCGTACGACATGACGACGGTCGAACTTAGGCATGTGTTTTCATATGCAATTATTTGAAGAGTGCGCAGCCACGGTCGATGCGCAACTACTACGACACAACGGGCACAAGACCTAAGAACAGAAAAACAAATTAAGAACACAAATTTTAATTATATTAATTTATTTTCTAACTAATTTATTTAATTTATTTTCTACTCTTAACTTTCTAAACAAAAAAGAAAACGAGACACAAATCAAAGCAACGCGTAACCTTGACCTATTGGATCAATGGAAAAAATTACAAAAAAAAAACAAATAAGTACAACGAATACAAAAAATATGCAGAAGAAAAACGTATAAAAACAATATTTAAAACCGAAAAACTTGTGTGTGTGCATTTTTATATCATAATTATTTACATACACATTGTTACGTATTTATTTGTAAATTAATTAATTTTATGATTTAGTAACTTCTCTTTTAAGCTAACTCTAAAACCACAAGCTGTTTAAGATTATGTAAAAACTAGCAGAGAAAATGAGAGACGAAGTCGGTACCTTAATAAATTTGTATACATTTCTTTTCCTTTTTTGCACGCCAGCTATGCAGCATTGTATGCAAAAACAAACGGACGCCAGCCTAGTGCTTAAAAGGAAATGCTTTAATTGCAATTAGAGTATATATTTACATTGCGGCTCGTTGTGTGCTGACCTCCAGCTGGCAAAGCGATTAGCGATAAGCGGTAGCAGATCAACTAGCCCCAGCCACATCTACTGCCACAGCGAAGACTGTGCGCACTTAACACACATGTACTCGTATAATAGCGCTCTAAGTGCACTTATAACTCATCTAACTGTACTTAGCAACAACTTTTCTTTATTTTCATGCCTACATTTCTTTGCTATTTGCACTTGCAGCTGATTTTCTTGCAAACTTTCAGTTCTTCATCCTCGGATACTTTTTTTGTAAGCTCTAACTCTTCAATATTCTATTGCTTGCAACTTCATTTTCAAGTCTTTCTTCTAATCTTTCTATTGAACTTTTGCTATTTATATTCTCACTTTTTCATGTTAATATCTTTCCCTTATCACATTTCATTACTTTCTGCACAAAACTGACTTACTTACTACACTTTCTTTGCTCATTACCGCAACGCACACATGAAAGCATACATGTTCGAGCTTTAAAAGCTAAGACACTCACAATATAGCCACATACAAAAAATCAGTCCCCTTCGCTCATATTTTCATCTACGCACTCGTACTATCTTCAAATACTCCTTAGACTATTCTTATTTACTCTTAAGTTTCGCTTTAATATTTAATAATCTAATACTCAAACTTAGCTTTCTTCTGTACAAATTTTAATTGAATGCTATTCTAAGCTTTCCCTAAATCTACTGTCTACTTACTTACTATATTACTGTATTTTCAATTATAATTCTAGTCTTACGCATACAAATACAAAGACAAACACATTTAAATGATGTGAGAGTTTTATTGAGAAAACATATATAAAACGTCTATATAATTTTCTCCTGAACTCGATCTTGCAATTTCTTTTAAAAAATGCTCAATTACTTTTAAGACTTCAAATTTCATGCACAATTTGAATTATTGTTCTAAATCTTTTTATTTCTCTTTACCTAGCTCTCTCACTCAAACTTTTTCTTGCTTTCTGTCTTAATTTTAACAAATTTCGTGCGAAATTTGCATTATTGTTCTATAGCTCTCTCTTCCTTTTTAACTAGCTCTCTCTCTCACACTTAATTTCTCTCATACTCACTTCCTCCATGTCTGTATCTGCACTTATCTCTTTCACTTTCCATCAAAACTAATTCTTGTTCCTGGAATTCATACAACTTCTATTTTCCATTTATAAAAATGAATTCGCAACTAATTTCGGTCATCGCCATAACTTGCCATAGGTTTCGAAATAAACTGCTCACTCTCTCACTTTTATACTCATTGACTTTCATTCTACTCACTCAAGAACTTAAACTCTTATTCTACGTTATTTTCTGCTCATTTAAACTAGTTTTCGCTCAACTCACTTTTAAACTGCGCTCGTCTATTTCAAACTTTCACTCTTGTCCTGTTATTCTTCACATATTTTCACTCTTTTCATCTCTCAATTTTAAACTTCGCTCTTCTATCACAAACTATCACTCTCTTTCTGTCATTCTTCACATAATTTCACTTTTTTCATCTATAACATTTAAATTTCGCTCCTCTATCACAAACTATCACTCGCTTTCTGTCATTCTTCACCTCGTGTACTTCAAACTCTTACTGTCTTTGTGTGACTCTTCACCTTTACTCGCTATCTACTCTAGTCTACCTATTTTTCCAAATATTACTGCAACTTTCTTTCGCTATGATTCTATTTTCATTTATATTTTCATCCCTTTACTGTAACTCAATACATCTCAGTCATTATTGCCACTACTCTCAACTATCATCTTACTTGTCTGCATACTTTCACTTCCACTGTGTATACTACTGCTCTTGCCAATAAACTCTACTCAAATATACACTCTCTCTCTCTCTCATTAATGCTCATTTGTTTACTTTTTGAATGAGTCATAACTTCTTTTTTCAATTTCTACTCATTTACTCAACTCAAAGGGTACTCACAATCACAAATTATAGCGTAAATATAATGTTAGACAATTAAGTATTTATTGACTTGATTCTTATACATATGTTTAAATGTATCTAATTTATTGACGTTAAATTATTTAACATACTATACATTATGAGAGAAGTGAAGTAGTCCTTTGCAAGTGAAATGTAAAAAAAAAACTGTAAATGTTAAAATGCTATAAACCAACAAAGATTATTTGATTTAAATATCAAGCAAGAGCACACACTCAAATTACACGCATATAAAATGGTATTTGTTAAGAAAATCTAAAAAAAAAACACTTTAAGTTACTGAGAGGTATAGAAAGCGACAATGTTAATTTATATGTATTTATTTAAATCACGTTGTCATGCATGCATTTCATTCAAATATGAATAAAAAATCACCAAAAAAAAAATTAAAAATTACAAAAAAAAATGTTGAAAATTTGTACATGAACGTGGTAATTTATTTTCAGCGTTTAGTTCATTGAGTTGAGTTGTGAAGGAGATGAGTTAACACTTAGATATGCGTTCGATAATTTTGAGCATAATATTATTGCTGAATTGCATTTGTGAGAAGAAAAATGAGCTGAGCAAAATTGAGTTTGTGGTGCAAGTTCACGGACTTAGGCTGCAAGCGCACCAGATCAGTCAAAACGTTTTATTTTGTTTGATAAAACATCAGCACATCTTTTATCGCGCTTCTTAAGGTACAACACCCCACTCGGAAAAGTAGTAATGCATTACATGCGTGATAAATAATATAATGTATTTTTGATGAGTTCTCGATTATATTACTGCTAACTATGTAATCAGCATACTAATGTATTCAAAAAGTTTCAAAAATTTCATATTAAAACACATTTATTCTCGATACTAGGTAATGCAAAATTGAATTCCCCACTTTTCTTAGGACATCACAAAGGATTTTTTGCTGATTATTTTTTCGATTACTAGACATTACATTTTCCCACTGGGAAGCTGATAGTTCATCAAGCAAATCCGGTGCACAGATCCGGTGTGTGTTTCCGAATTGAGATGGGAATCAGGCAAAACTGCCGATGTAAGTA
The DNA here is from genome assembly GCF_013731165.1 of Rhagoletis pomonella. Classification (NCBI taxonomy): domain Eukaryota; kingdom Metazoa; phylum Arthropoda; class Insecta; order Diptera; family Tephritidae; genus Rhagoletis; species Rhagoletis pomonella. The sequence continues at coordinate 13,760,067 of NW_023458558.1, read as the reverse complement.
GTTCTAGTATAATACTTGGACGAATTTTCAACGCAGTTGTGATAAACGAGGTATTAATGCTTATTTCCTAAAGGTTAATCGAACATTGACATATAATATATAAAAAATTTCTATAGGGTTTTGAAATTTAGCAATATAGTGAATTTTAGTATAATTCAGCAGGCGAATTGATTTTATGTATATTTTTGAATAAAAAAAAAACTTTACGAAAGAGTATACCTTCATATTTACCTGGACTCGATCAAACCTTAAATTATTTGCATCTATTGAGCTAAGCCATTAATATAAATAGCAAAATTCAGTTCATTCGGCAATAATTTAAATGAGCATAAGTAAATATTAATAGCTGACGACGCAATTAAAAAATTTATTCAGCAAAAATTCGAAAGCCGATATTCAACGGGTATTTAATCGGCTCTTCATGCTTATTATGAAAATCAACTCTTCATTGCTGTGCATAAATTCAATAATTTAAAGTAACAACCTCAGTTATGGTCAATTCAGCGTATACTCAGCACAAAGCAAGAATAATTACAAAACAATATAAACTTTTATGGAAAAAAATGCCCACTCAGCAGAAAATTTAGTAAAAAATCTACATCTAAATCGAAATAAGGAACATTCTAATAAATTTTCAACAATTCAGCGCATATTCAGCCAAAGGGTTTTAGCGAAAAACAATATTTTTGACTAGTAGCATAAACTGTCATAATTTAAAATAATAACACACGTTTTAGTCAACTCAGCGCATATTCAGCACAACCACAAGGATAATTTCTTTAAAAAATATAAAGTTTTATTGAGTGTTTCAAAAAGTTTTAATACCTTTAGGGATTATAGTAAAATATTATAATAACTTTCATTAATTTCTAAAAACTGAATAACGAAAAACAAAAATGCTTTAAAAAGCTTAGAAAGATGTAAAGCAAAAGCATTCAAAGACTCAGGTGAATATATATTATTGAACATTTGTTGACAAGTGAAAGTTTTCGTATCATTTCTGTATTCGAGTTGTTGTGCTGATTGAAAATGCCAGAAAAAAAGAGAAAATCATAACAGACTTATTGCAGGTGTGAAAGATGTGAATAAAAAATCAATAATGCAACACAATTCCCATACAAATATACATATGCACATATGTACATTTCGAAGTTTATGTATGTATATGTAAAAAATATGCAGATTTCTAACAAACGAAAGTTGTGGTCTTTTTTGTAGGCCAAAAAAGATAGAAAATGTTTATGTAAACAAATGAAAGCAAAACAAAAAAAAGGCGACCGAGCGATCAGATTAGTAAGCGCTCAGCTATTTATGTAGTATTGTTTTTGATACCGCGTAGAAAATGAATTAAAACTCAACGGGTTGTAATAAATTATGTTGTTGCTTTTTCACTTGTGTGAAAAGTTAGAGATTTATATTAAATAAGAGTGCCAACAACAATGCCATTACCAAAAATGCCAAGTTTCACTCGCAGATTTTCAATTAACAAAATCTAAAGAAATGTTTATACTAAGTATTTATGTACATATGTATGTATGTGCACATAGAGGTTTAAAGAGCAGTCAGACATTTTAATTGCCGCTCAATTACCTGCTTACCATTTACAAATGAACCGACCATAAATCAATGTTGGCAATTTGATGTAATTCAAACATTCGGCTGATATTGAAAGTGGGAATACAAACCTAAATACATACAGATTTGTTGTGCGTCGTATTGTGAGTGAAAGTAAAAATTTACGGACATTAGCAAATAGGCAACAAATTGCCAATGACAAAAAATTTACGATTCGCCTTAGTGTCAAATCAGCAACATAATTTGTTTGATACCTTAAACCGTGGAATTTTAGGGCAAAAGTATTATCCAAACCATTTAATTTACGCCAAAGATAGGCTTGAAAGAATAGAAAGCGCCATAGCGCGGGAAATAATTAGTTTTGTTTTTAAATTCTAATTTTGTAATAATAAATCGATAAGGTGGCGATAAAAGTTGAATTGGGAGCTCGGTCACTAAGAGCCAAATTTGTGATGTCTAAATCTCTTGGTGCGCGTTTTGATAAAGTAAAATTTTACGCTGCCTCTGAATGGCGGGAAATTGTTTTATGAGAAGAAGAAGTAGAAATACAAACGCAGGTATGTCATTACCTGCTGTGGAGCGGAAGCTGCCCAGGCTTCAGTGACAGCTATAAGAAAACTTTTGCCTTATGAAACATTAACCGGTAAAGCGTTAGTCTGTACCGGGAATTCGAAATTACTCCAGCTTTCATCACGCAGTGGTCAGATAACGAGAACCACCCATATGGCTATTTAAACGTGAAATGAAAAAAACTGATATTTCCAAAATGCTTCGACCGCTCAGGAGCACTGTTAGTCTACCGGTGCATAAAACTGTTTGAGACGGCTAGAGAGGTTTAGGACCGCTAGCACCCTAGTGTGTACAGTATTTAAAATTATTTGTAAAAAAATATATTTAAGCCAGCAGATTGGGATGAGCTTTGTGATCGGTTAACCCAATTTATTCCCCAGTGCTTCTGAAAAATTAGATATAATGTTGATCATGCGGTTTGATCAGGTTTAATGAGCATGCTTTGCATTTATTATAAAACGAGGTAAAATAAGCAAATTTCCCCTAACTACTATCCTATAATTTTCATCTCGTTCTTACTGAAAACGTTTCAGAAATATGTCGATCTTCAAGGTATGGTTTTGGAAATAAAGAATTGTACACTACTGAAATTTCACCATTGCAGTTTTTGTCGAGAACCCAGAAACTAAAACAAGGTTTCCATAGTCTAGACTAGGCAATTTCTATCTCTGGTAGACGTTCAGACTCTGTGAGTGAAATGCACGAGATAATACTGAAAGATAATCGCCACTGATTAAGGGAGTTGGGTTTGATATTTAGTGCTTTTTACAGGAAAGCATAAAATGCCATACTGGTCACCGCTTGAGCTTCAAAATACGCTTTACTAAGCTATATAGCAAAGTATGTGAACATGTATATGAACAGCGACTTTTTCTGGAGGTTAAATATTGAAAAGTGAGACAAGAAGGTATTCAATAACTGTGGGAAGCACTAACTTATGGCTGGACATCCAATATTATGCTTTGCTCTTACATTACAAAAACTAGGGATTATATGTATTTTAGCACTTCCAAAGTTGTATTGCAAGTTATCCGCTCTGTCCACCTTTAAGAAGATTGCGACGCAGCTACCTTAGATATGCTTCTCTTGTCTCAGTAATCCAATTGACATCTCCAATTTTTTTTTTTAATTTCATTTTCGATGCTGATATGCATCTGAATACTTCAAGAACATTTCTGCATCAAAAAGAAAATTTTGAGAAAAATTCAGTGGTTAGGGTTCGATATAACAAAATGTGTTTTTTTTCATATATTTGGTACAAACAATATCAGTTACTGCCGAAAATCGGCCGTTTTTCTAGTTTTCTTTTTAAGTTTCTGCAGATTTTTTTGTCTTTCTTTTAGTCTCTGTCTTCATATACTTACATATGTATGTATTTGTTTTCGTATTAAGAAGCTTTTGCATTCACCGTCGCGTTCGTTATTGTCGATATCTTCGTATTCGTCTTCGCAATGTATTCGTATTAGTCTTAATATTTGGATTCGTATTCTACTGCGTATTTGTTGTCATATTGTTCTAGGTATGTATCCTCCACCCCGACTTCGGATCCCTTTCTTATTCGAATTTGCCTTCATTTAAGTCGCTTTCTTCGTATTGGTATTCGGATCGTAAGTGCATTAGCCTTCGTCGTGGTATTCTTCTTCGACTTATCTTCGTCGTCATCTTCGTATTCAACTCCGCATTCGCCCTCGTATTGATCCTCTTCTTCGCCTCACCTTCGTCTTCGTATGCATTTTCGTCATCGTAATCGAATTCGTCTTCCTATTCGTCTCTGGTTAGTTTAAATGTACGCTCTTCATCTACACAAAAAACCTTTACAATGGTATATATGGTTTCATTATTGTTAGAGTATAAGCGCCAAATTAAATTATTATTATTATTATTAAATTTTCAGTGAATAGAATGTAGGATTTGCTAAGCAATATTAAAAAGCACTAAAAAACGTCAAAAAATGCTGCATATCTATCTAAGTGATTTAAACAATATAACTATATGCTAATCGGTATTTATGTCAACACAAAAGGCGCCCCCAATAACGTAGTCAGCTTTAAAAATGTTCGTCGCAGCGGAAGCTTCAATAACGTTCCATCTCTAAGAAGTAGACTTTTATGCTTAAATACAAATTGCTGACGTTTATCCGGTTAATCTGCTTTACAATTATATTTTTTACCGCAACTAGTATTTCTATAAAAAAACAACATTTTTTTTTAATGCATACATATGTATGTATGTAAATGTATATTTTAGTGTGACATTAAATTCTGATATTCATATTTAAACTCTCTTGCCCGTTTGGCGTTTAAATGTAGTGTCTTTATTTTACACATCTGCTGCAACAACAAGTTTGGCCAGCTCACGCCACTCAGCACACGCTTTCACATACTTAGTACATATTTATGTATGTACACAAATTGGTATTTCTATGGAAAGGTCATCTGTGACCGAAAAGCAAAATATTTATAACCGCCATATAGTGCATTTACGCTAAGTAAAATTTCTTGCTATATACTTCTGCCTCATTTTGGCAGGAGCTTATGAGTTTATATGTTTTACGAAACAACTTTGCTCAAGGGCCGTTTTGTCTGTTGGATCAAGGAATCGCCTTTTTTGTGGATTGGGCAGAGCACACTTAAATTCCGGTCGTCTGGAATGCGTTAATCTCACCATATTCTACATAAGAGTTGATACATGCACCTTTTCAGCCCCTCCCCACCATACTTGAATAGCTGAGCCGGCAGTTTGTTGTTTTTCAGCCGCGTAATTGCTATTCGTACTTCGTTAAAATCAGCCGTTGACATATCGACACCGTCATCACCGGCTAGGGGTTCGGGTCCGTCTTATCTACAACTTGCAGTGCTGCTACCTTTCAGAAGATTACAAAATTGTTCCCTTCATAATTTCAGTTTCGGGATCCGTCGAAATCGATCAGCCTCTAAAAAGAGTCTTCGAAGGGAATTTGATTATATTTAAAAGCAAGAATGGTAAAATATTCTGTTTATGAATACAAAAAAAAATAAAAAGTTCATGGAGTTAACAGTGAATTTTAAGATGCTGTTGTATAAATATTTTGGAAGAAAAAATCCCGTTTATTCGATATTAGAAAAATTACGATGTTAAAAAAAATCGCCCAAAAATTTTGAAAAAAACCGGCTAAAGCCTAGTACAAAATACTTGATTTCCAAAATATAAAAAGATGCTTCTTAAATTGTCCCGTATTTTCCCCATACAGCCATTATAAACAAAACTGATTATTATCTGTGAGTGCTTCTATTAAATTAACTGAATCACAGCTTTTATTAGCCCATTTAATTATGTTTACATTATTGCCTCTTTGTTCGGCTATTTAATTTGCTGCTACTAGCACAATTTGCTCCCTGCACATTCGACGAACTTCCATAACGCAGACAATAAAACAACTGCATAATCAAAGCAAAACGAAAGACTCAAGCCACAAACTCGATTACATTATTTGCATTGTTGTTCCATTTAAGTACAATTGACAACATTTATAACCTCGTAAAATGCATGTTAGATTCATGCATAGTTACCTGCAAAGTTGTACCAACAAAAGCATTAATTTTAATTGCAGCTACAGGAGCTAATGCTGCAGTTGCAATTCCTAGCTTAAGGCAGATGTGAGCAAAAAAAAATATGACATGCTCTACTAAAACAATAAACCAAAACGAACAGAAAGTAAAAAATGAAATTATGAAAAAATTGCTCTTGCGAACAAGTGCTTGCGCATACATATGTACATACATATGTGTATAACACATGCACATTTATGCGCATACTTTGAGAAATTTGCAGATAGGTGCAGCTAAAGCGTGAGTACCCATATAACCGTTAATGACTCTCAAACTTAACTGGTGGTTTGGTTGATGGTTTGGTTGGCCGAACGCAATTCGAATGATTTCACTGTCACTGCCGTAAAAATGACGGCATGCAACTTGCCAGCAACGGCAATGGCAATAAAATACGCATACATACATACAGATAGCTACATATACACTGAGCAAAATAATGCATAGTAAAAATGAATACTTTATATTTGCTTAACGATTAAAAATGTTCGAATTTAAAAATAATATTTTCCTACACATCTGAGTGTGTACATCCCCACATACGCATCCCCAGCATGCAAAGCGGTGACAACACACACATACATACATAGCACATGTACAAAGTACCTTCGTTAACGTTTATAGTAAGGCCAATTACGTTTCTATTTGATTTAAACTTTTTTTTTTCTCTCAGTGTAGTGTATATTATTTTTACATTCGTATATCTGTTAGTATCTTTGTATGCACAAACAAGATTGAAAGTATGTCAGCAGAACAAAATCAACTTCAGCAAGCGAGGGAAAGCCCGCGAGATGACAGCAGGGTAAACGAGCAGCACCAACGAGCAGTAGCAACATCAGTAGTGAAGCGAAACAAAATAAGTGAGGCTAAGCAAAGTAAGAGGCTCAGTTAAAAGAAGACTGAAAACAACTATGGCAACATTCCGCTACTACAACTGCATATTAAAGTATGTAACTATGTATGTATGTATGTGTGTACAATCAAAGCACTTTTATGTTAAAATTGCACTGAATCAAAACTAAAACCAAAGTCAAGAGCAAATTTCTTCCGCTGCGTTTACTATTTGCCGCGCACATCACCTGCATTAGTTTGCATGCGATGCAGATTGTGTTATTGCTCCTTATATGCTAGTGCATGCAGGTATTCGTGGAAACTTACATATGTACATACTTGTATGTGGTTTCGTCATGGTGGCGGAAACGAATTGGCTACAGCACCAGCTAACTGGCAGCAACAAATTACTCGCCGTTGTTTGGCGTTAGCAATGCCTGTGGTGCTTACATTACACTCGCTTTATATCATTCAATGTCATAGTCAAGATGGGAACATAACTCTTAAGGGGCTAAGAACTCCTTTTTGGCTGACCTTTTCCAGGAAACTTAGCAAAAAAAACTGTAAAAATTAGTATATGGCTTATAAAAGATAATAAAAAAATGCTTAATATACATAAAGTGGGGAGCAGAAATGCGTTCATGGTGATTTTTTGTTTGTTATTTTTTCATAAAAATATATTAACCAAAACCATATAAATTAAAGATTCAAACTTTATACCGAGTTTAACACAAATTTTGCTTTAATGAAGATTAAAATCAAAGTGCATAGAACAAATTGTTTGATCACGGAATTATTTTACACAGATTTGCGATATACGTATATAGATATTTAAATATTTCAAAGATAAACTAAATTCATATTACTATTATAAGACCCAAATCTCCTTACAATTCCGTGCTATAAAACTCTAAATGGGCTACTGGAGCCTTCAACGAAATCATGTCTGGGACAAATGGATGTCCGTTCTTGCAAGTATTCGCAGGTTGCACGAAAACATTCTAGCGAAGCATGCGGGCGTCTCCCCTAGTCAGGACAATGAAGCTCTCTAAAGAAGCCGTCTCTTGGCTGGAATATCTGTAGGCCGATGCTGACCGCGTGGTTGTACAAAGAAATAAGGTCCTCAATTGCCGCGTGCCAGGCCTTGAGCCTCTAAGGAGCCTTAAATATCGTCAGAACTGATCCGTCTCTTCAATTAATCACTACGATGCTTTGATTTAAGAGTTTGATGTAGTGGCACCCGCAGATGCTTTAGATCTAACGTCAGACATAGAGGGTGACTCTCAATCTACGTCTGGTCTTCATAACCGCGGGATCTCATCCCTTGATGATAAAATTCTGTCTATGGAGTCGGAAGTCCACGCGGACATAATCGTTAGGCACCGGCGAATGGTTATAGTGCGATTTAACTCTATATATGGAAAACCAGCCATAATACTTCTTCAACTTCTCTACTCCTGCACCTAAATGAAAAAGGGGATGAGCTTGTATTTTTCCCGGAGCCTTGAAGCTTAAGATAAGATTTGTGGCCCTATTTAGTTCTGCAACCTACATACCTTTTGGTAGCAGCTTCAGCATCTGGTAGAATCAGAATTTAAGTATTTCTGAATACAAACAGGAACAGGTGAGTACTGGTTACTGGAAGCACACAGAGGTTTACCGTCAACATCTAATGAAGCGTATATGGCGTATGATTGTAATCACCTTTCATATCATGGTCGTTGGGTATATTTTAAGTTTCCATGCCTGCCGCTAAATTAACTGTAGTTTTATTATCTTCACTATAACATCTGAGCTTTCGTTTTTGAGAAGAAAGACTACTTACACTATTTCTGAATGATATTAACCACCTTCAAATGTCCATAAGAATGCCTTGATTAAATGCTCGAATTACCACAGCGGCCCAAAGCGCGTAGACTTCGGATTTTTATCGAAAACAACCCTGTAGAGAGAGCTCCGTGACCTTTTGAAATTCAGAACTACTGATATTTGGTTTCGTTTGTCCTCTCGCAGCTTTTCGAAGTCTCAGTTTTTATTATAAAGGTACATCGGTTTTGGTGTCCGGGGCTATATGGATGTGCTCTGGGGAAGCTTTTGGCCCTACCGCAGATCATTAAGCGGTCCTTGTGGAGGGCACAGTTGGTTTTTCCGTTGCAGGCTTCCTATCTGGTTTCACTTTTCTTAGGGCAACTAAGTACCCTTTATACTTCCTGTGCCGGATATATGTACCTTGGTAGTACAAAGTTGGTAAAAATGTTGATGGGTGCGATCGCAGCTGCTAGGCGTCTATAGTGTGCTCATTTCTTTTTATCAGTCGAGGAGGAAATCCTGAAACATATTGAACTCTTCTGAATATCTCCAAACAACCGATTTTGGGGGGTTGATTTTGCAATATTTCGTTTGTCATCGGTAATTGTGCCTGCGAAATTTTGTTACCGAGCTTTAACTCTTCCAAGAGCAAACAGATATTTGTTTTCCAAATTAATTATGTCTATTGTCAAATGTGTCAAAATATTTCTTGGTGAAATACAGTATATGAGTTGCATTCTTTCGAAGAGCACCGAGTAAAGGTTTTCCAGAACGATTTTTAACCATGTCACCGAAATTTTTTGAAATAGCCTGTGACTCTTTTTGAGACTTCTCTGTACAAGTGACTTAATTTTTAGATTTGATTAGTACTTTCAAAGTTTACCCTATATGATAGTTAGCTAGTATAACCAATCTGACGCGTTTGCAGTTTACAAACTCTGTAATCTTAAGGATCGTAGAAGACCAATTGAGTCCGCAGAACGTTTCGGCTTCCTCAAAGGTAGTCGATGAACTTTCTTTCACCAGTTATTAGGAGGTATGTTTTCGTTCGCTTCCGCTAAGAACTAGATAGTGGCTCTTCTGTAAAAGAGTTGAAGGTGACCATCCTTTTAGATAGAGCTGAGATGGGCTCTTGGCTATCGAAGAAGATAAAAGCGCATATTAAACCCACATTGAGGCATCTTTCTGTGATTTTGGCTTAAAATTTTGAGCCAAAACTCACTTTTCTTCCAAAATTTATTAACCAGCAGCAAATTGATCAGATTTTATAATAGAAACTATTTTACGAAGTTGTTCGAAATGGTACGAAATCCTCCCTTAACCAACTTTTGTTACGCCCGCAAACGAAACGCAGTGACGCTCAACTCGAAGTGATCTATTAGTGTAAGTAAGAAACCAAGCCAACGAAAGCAATGACTGCAAAAGCGGCCAATATAGAGGATTGAGGCAAAAAAATTGCCAATATGAGTTTGGCACATGCATGGCCAACAGCATTTGGCGAAGTCAACTAATCACCAGTGGAGCGATTGAGGCGACGAAGCTTTCAAGCGACAAGGCATCGCAGTTTGGCGCCAATAAGACAGCGAAAATTCACTTTTTCCGCATGATTCCTCGCTTTTCTACTTCCTTTCAGTTATTTTCTCTTTTTCACGCAACTAACCGTTTCGGTTGTTGTCGGATGCTTTTGTTCGTTGCTTCGTGCATTTCGACCAGGGATGAAAAAGTAGGTACAATTGTACCTTTTTCCGACGTTTGATGACTTGAAGGTATATTAGGTACAGTCACTAGATTTTAGGTACCACCATCTTTTGATCAGATGCATTTTTAGTTTTTTTTTTCTTTTTCCTTTACCGTGCTAATATATATATTTAAAATAAATAAATAAAATATATTTACTTGTAGGCACGGGAGAAGCTTCGCTTTCATTTTGAAGAATAAACAATTCTAAAGAAAAGTGGTCAAAAGGAACAAATTAAAAAAGTCATATTATGTATTATCTTAAATATTTTACATTGCATTTAGAGCAGTCACTACGAAAAATTAACGCATTACTTAGCTATCCTCAAATTCGTAATTTTTTCTATTAATTTTAACGCTTATTTTCACTAAGTCAAATTCAATGGCATTTGCGGTCAAATGAGTGAAAACAAATTGTCAAATGGGACTAGAAAATGGTCTTTTGATTGATTTAGATCAGAATAGGCCGTCAGGCGTGTACATGCGCTGCTAAAGCGGCTATTTGTAAGTTTTTAGCCCATAATATCATCGATAAAGGTAGGGATAAAGGAAAGAAACTTTTGTCAAAATATATCGACAAATTTTGTTGTCAAAATATGACATAATGAAAACCGACATTTATTCGCCCATACAGTCCAGTGTCTACACTCTAAAAAATCTGTTTAAAAATGCGACTATAAATCGAGTATATTTTTGTTTATTTTTAAATTTTTTTGTTAAATTTACACGATGAAAATGTATTTTTCTCGTTTACACATTTTCGTGTGTAAAAATCCTTTTTGTTAGCGGCTTTACACAATTCTATGGGTGAAATCAAACAGCAGATGTGTATTTGTACCTTGTATATTGCATAATCGAGCATGTAATTTCGCGAATAATAAGGTAGGAAATCAGTAACCTACCTTTTAGCTAGGAAATTTACACAATTTTTTTAGAGAGTAGGATGACTTCAAATTGCATATTTTCTTTAGATGAGAACTATTGCTATTTGACCCATATTCGCTTTTTAATTTCTGGAAATATATTTAAAATGCTTTCGAAGCTATTTACGGCAGTTTGCTGCACCTATTAAAAGGAACCGGATAAATTAGCAGACTTTTCCTGTTGTTTTGTAAAAAGCTGGATAAAGAAGTATACTTCGAAAAGTGCGTTTTTTGCCTTTTTCGCCAATATTTTTCAGTAGCCAAAATTAGACAAAAACAACGCATTAAAATAAAAACCGAATAATGTTTAAAGTACATCCATCTTTTGTATTCATGTTTTGTATAAAATTTATAAAAAAACTACAAATTAATGATGTAACTTTTTTTAGGTACAATCTGTCTCATTTAGGTACATTTATTTTATGATATTAGGTACAATCTGAAATTTCCATTTTTCATCCCTGATTTCGACTTCATTGAGTAGCAGCGGAAGCGTAAGCAATGTTCCTCTTTTTTCATTGCTTTGATGCTTTGGTGATGGCGACCGCTGCTCTAGCCAAACGGTGATCACTGAAGTGATCGCTACCAACATAGCAATAGAGTTGGTGCAAATAAATTTCTCCTTCATTAGTCGATGTGACATTTATGCGGTGATCACGTGTCAAATTGTGCACCTTAAAAGCGCATTATGCTTGCAACAGCTGCTAATTCATGACGACTTAACTTTGTTGGCAATGCTTTAAAAGCATTTGTTTCGCCGTTTTTTTGCCATCTTGTTGTCGTTGTTTGTGTTGTTGTGTTGTTGTTCTCCAGCTAACCAAATTGAGCAATAGGAGTGTATGTAGTATTACGTTTTGTTGTTTGTATTCGATGCATCCTCCGCCACCACTATCAGCTGAATGAAAGATTGAATGAATGACTCTGTTTGGCTTTTTGTGGCGGCAAGTTCATTAGTCACTTGCCGTATTTAGGTTATTTGTTACAATTTGTTGCTGCTGCCGCGTTGTGTTGCCGGCGCGTGATGCTCTTAGAAACAGCAGTTTACCATTTGCCACGCTTTTCTCGTACTGTACATAAGGTGCTCTTTTTATGTTTCTGTATGTGTAAAGTTGTTTAATCATTTGGCGCGCTTGAATTGATACTTTCCATGCATTTAAGTTTTACTCGGGAAAACGGTGTTGCTGTTAGTGTTACTATTAGACTTGTTTTTGCCTAGCACTTGTATATATATCTTGACTGTCAAACTATAGGTTTTATGAGTCAATCAGTCTTAGCCTCAAGTTTCCCTTACTGGACCATTGAACTCCCAATTTCCTGGCATCTAGCGACATTCCTGGCAACTGCGTGGTAAGGAAAATTACTGAAGTTCTGCTCAGGATGTTGACATACTTTTAACCTCCAGCAGGTAGGCTGTGGATCCCACCTGTCAGGCAATAAGACGCATATGGCCAAAAGTTGATGTAACAAATTTTTTACTGACAAATTTAAACTTTTTCATGAATTTTTTTTGTAAAAAACACTGTGACAAGAATTTGTCACTGATACAGAATTTAGCCGTAAAGCTTTCACTCGAGTTGACCGTTCGTCTCTCAAACTAGTAGTCGGGACAATAATCGGGCACTGCTCTATGTAGGAGACCAAACATCAAAATGATAATAAATATAAAATATAAAGAGCATCGAACAATATCTCTGTCAATGTTCCGACCCAGCCACTATGGGCAACCAATTCGTCAACAAGTCCTTTTAGGATTTAAAGTAGTACTTGTTGGCAAGAGTTATTTGGATTTGAAACCAATAAAAATAAATTATCTACTTTTCCCACATTACAGCTGTCGACAGTGACGTGAGTTTTTTTTGTTATAGAGCTGACAAACAGCATTGAAAGCCGATAAGTGTGGGACTTTCCTTTCGGCTCACCGCACTGAAAACCCAACCTTGCTCCGTTTCCCTCCTTCTGTGGAACAACCGCTAGGTAATACTTCGCGAAGGGGGAGCGACCTATTGCCTTTCCATGAAGATCTGCGGAGTTGTTCCGCTTGACGCAATTTTCTTAGGATAGTGCTTGCCATATGACAAACCACTGACCAATTTTCTGTTGAATCAAGCATGATATCCACAAGGTTCCCCACCTTTATGCTCAAATCATCCCTTTGGGTTGCGAACTGCGGACAGACGAAAAAGCAATGCTCAGCATCTTCGATTACCTCTCCTGTATAGGAAGTGCAGTACGGGTCGTCTTCGTGCGTAAATCTGTGCAAGTATGCTTTAAGGCAGCCGTGTCCGGTTAGTATTTGGCTTAGGTAGAAATCAACCTCTATTTCTTCTGTCAAGCCATTTGCTTATACTCGGAATAACTCTATTTGTCTAGCGTCCGTTAGTTGAGTAGTCCCAGCGGTCTTGCCACTGCTGCAAACAATTTCGTCTCACTCTTTCTTTCTTCTGCTTTTCGGATGTTGCAACTATTTCTTTTTCCACTACGTCAATAGGACAGAGACCTACTACTACTAACGCTGCCTTCTCTCATGTTGTTCGGAAAGCGCAACATACTCCTAAGGCACAAAGTCGGTACAGTGATCTAGCTTCCTGAGCGTAAGACTTCGTTTTCAGTGCTGCTGACCAAACTAGTGCTCCATACAGCAGAATGCTTCAACAAAGTCAAAAATTAATTATTGAGACTTTTTTTAATTAAACCCAACGCATCATTGCCTAAGCAGTGCAAAGGAATGCGATGGAAGAGCTTAAATATGCGTCGCTATCGCGAGCCAGCAGGATTTGTTCGCTATTAGCACTAATGAAATTGCAGCCAGAACCTTCGCAAGAAAGAACTTCTTTACCTGAGCCGAAAAGAGGCAGCCGCGTTGGAATGACTCAGTATACACTCTAAAAAGTGCATGTAAAACTACTACTGAAAAGTGTTTATTTTTCAACCAGAATCTGTTCAAGTATACGCACAAGATGTTCAAGATTTGATTTTGAGCATGAGTTGTTTAAAATATACACATGAAATGTTTAAAATTACAAACATTTTGAAAGTAAAAATATATTTTTTACAAATAATAAATACTAAGTGCCAGGGGCGCACGCAGGAATATATTTTTGGGGGGAAAGGATTTATACTTCTAAATATATATCGTCAGAAAATACTGAAAATTCGCTCTTTAAAATACATTTATGCAAGTTTTATGTACAGTATGAAATAAATAAATAAACTTTTTAAAGTTTCATAAATTGCATTTTATTTACATAAAATTTACAAAGAACTCAGACATTTTCAACCGGCTTCAAAAAAGGGCAGGTTATCAATTCTTCGGAGTATTTTTACTTCTTTTATTTATTCCACCGCATAACTTTGCACCGCGCGAACCGATTCCAATAATTATTTTTTTTACCGGAAAGATGGTACCTTAAGGGTCGTCTCGTAATTTGGTTTAGATCCGATCATTAAATCATGAAAAAATTAACGGTTAAAGATGCACTCAACTTTCAAAAGTAATACAAAATTTTACAAAAGAATTTTAATATAAATAAATTAAATAATTTCACGAAATTTTTACACTTTTTTATTAATTTTCGCCGATTTCTGGTTTCTCATTTTTTAATAATTCGAATAACGAAAATTTAACTGAAATTGTATTTTTATCACGTAGCTCATTTTGGTGGAACGAATTCGAAGTTAGCAAATTAAATCTTCGAATGCTTATTAAGTACATATTAGTGGTAAACTTTTATAGGCAGTAAAGTGTAAAAAGCAACAGTAAGTGAGTATGCATTGCATATTTTTAGGACAATGTTTTCATTCGCAGTTAAACTTTAAAGAGCTCTCAAGAAAAAATGACAAATTCTTACAAATTGACGCACAAGAAATGGAATAGAAAATTTTTTCTTTCAAAATTTCTTATATCATAATAAATTTAGCACCAAAACCCACCCCTTGTGTGCGCTACGTGACAAATTTGATATGTAAAAGTAAACAAACATTGTTTAATTTTGCACACACTAGGAGAGGAAACTGGTTACCTCTCTTTATATGCGTAAATTTAAACGAACATTTTTTAGAGGAAATTTTAAACATTTTATGTGTAAACTGTGAAAATGTGAACAATAAATGTTTAAAACTCAAAAAACAAATTTGAAATTTGTTCTACGCCACACATATGATGAGTAAAAGTAAGCAAGCAGTGTTTAAATTTGCATTCATTAAGAGAGGAAACTGGTTACCTATCTTAATATGCGCAAATTTAAACAAAAATTTTTTAGAGTGTAGTTTTTACCTGTACAGCGCTAAAAAAAGGCATTAAAGAATTGTAATTGATGATATGAATACAAAATTAGCACACCATCATTTCTGCTGTAGCATTTAACGCCCAGCTTGTGAGTCGGGCATACAGTGAGTCTAATATATATAAGTATATGTGGCGCGATCGCCAGTGGAATTGCCCGAATATTCCAAGCACTGTGCGCGACTCAGTGGACATTTCCTGCAGGGTATATGAACATATACATGTGTTGACACTTAAACCGTTGCTATACTAATGAAAGATATACAAAAAAAATATGAGCAAAAACTTTCTTCTCTTCACCAGCGATAAATATTAATAACGCCTGAATGCAGGCAAATGAATATCAAGATTTTCTTCCTGTCAGAAATTCTTTAAATAACGTAGCATCTATTTAGGCTGAAACAGTGTGTTTGTGTATGTATGTGAATTTGTACAGACCCTGCAGGGAAATCATGATACAAATTTCTTCGATAGTTGATAAAAAAAACGGGGGGGGAAAAATTAAAAGCCATAAATACAAACTTTCACATCATTTACCCACCCCGCCCATCTAAGAACGGTACGTTTCCAAAGAAATACTAGAATTTGATATTGTTTTTTTTTTCAATATGATTCATGCTTTAACAAAAACTATATAAATCACACTTTCAAACTTTGCATAGAACTTAGATAAATTCCAAAAATTTTTATCTAAATTTCGAGCTTTTGAACCAGAATTTTTAGAAATTTTCGGGGTATGCAGTTAATAAGCTTGTAAAATTATAGTAAAACGAGTGCAAGTTTTGAGCGGCTAAAAAATCACATTGATTTTTAATAATTTTTTTTGTTGAAATTTTTTTGAAAATTTTTTGAGTTTTTCTAAACTCTGTATAAAGTTTGCAAGTAAGCCGAGTTAAGCTTGCACCATATTTTTAAAAATAAATACCAAAAAAAAATTTAACCTGAAAAACATTCGAATTATTTAACAAAAACCACCATGCACTCAGTTTTTATCGTCAGTGTAGGTACATATCTCTCATTTACTTCAATAATGTCATAAACCAAAAAATACAAATTTTTAGTGGAGTATGCCGAAATTACTGCAACATCTTCTTCTATGTTACGCAAAAATTTCATATCTCCATCGTTTACCAGTATTTCACTAGAACAAAATATTATTTCACCTCAGCTCGCCTTATCTTACCACAGCTCGACCCACCCTAACTCACCTCGATTTATCTAAACTCAATTCACTTTAACTCAACTTAGTCCTGATGGTGCAGAGGTACTGCTACATACATACAAATATACATACAGTCAGTCAATAAAGTTTAGGTACAGCGAATTTTTTACAATACGGGCAACTATTTTTTAAATATTTTATTTTTCGCTAATTTTTTATAAAAATATGGTTAATTCTACAACAAAAGCCCCAAAAAGAAAAGTTCCAAACCTTGTGCAAAATTAAAGAAAATTCTGCAAAATTTCATTCAAATATTGCACTTTTTATTTACGCTCTCTAGAAAGAAGTAGAGTATGCAGTTTTTTAGCCCATTCAATTTTAGTATAACAAAGTGCAAGTTTGTGGTGGCTAGGTTCGGAACCCTGATTTTTGGGTTTTTTGTAGAATTGACCATATTTTTATAAAAAATTATCGAAAAATAAAATATTTAAAAAATAGTTGCCCGTATTGTAAAAAATTTGCTGTACCTAAACTTTATTGACTAACTGTATTTACATACATACGTATTTTAAGTTTTTTTTTGTTTTGACTGTCGCCCATCATTCATTGATCAAGGTCACGGTTTCCAATTCTCCTACGAAATTTCACTTTGAATTTACCAACTTTAACGCGTAAATACTTTCATTCACGTAAAAATCAATGCGGTAAAAAAAAAAAAATATATAAAATAAGTTATCTATGGATACACGCCAAGCTAATTGGCTGGCCGAAGGCGCCAATATACATACGAAGTTATTAAGCATTTCTAAAACTTTTTAAAAAATTCGAAAATGAGCTAAAGAATACTACTAAATAGCTGTTTCGTGTTGATAGTTAGAAAGATTCACTCTGATAATTATTTGCGGTCTAAATGATAATGCAAAAGTGCTCGTACATACATACATATGTATGCATAGTATATGTGTATGACCAAAGTGAATTTGGCACAATTTTCAAGCGTTTCGATGTGTTCTTCTATGCGGCAGTTTTGTTTGCAGCGACTAAACAGCAGTGAAAATTATTATTTATTTTTTATTTTTATTTTTTTCGTTAGTATCTGTATCCACTGTTATAGCAAGTATTGCTCATGATGCATTTTTTTTTTTTTGCTTTATGTACAGTCATAAAAGTGCAGCAGATTAGAACGCTTAAAACTTGCTTGCTTGCTTTCGACGAGTAACAGCAACAACAATTAAAATCAAGCATCGCCTTATTATGAGTAATTGGCCGCACAAAACACGCAGCAAAAAATACCACAAAACACACACAAAATGTCTAGAAAACAATGACGCGCTGTAATGCAACAACGCCAATTTTATATTTGTTGTTTTACATGTTTTAAATGGTCGCGTTGAGAAAGAAGAAGAATAAGATGAATTCGCGAAATGCACAGCTGGTGATTACTTCAAGCGCATAGTTGCATACCGCACAGACTTCGTTGCATCTTTGTTTGCTGCACTGTAAAAAATGTAAGTACAAGTATCTTTTTATTTTTAACCGACTTCGAAAAAAGGAGAAGGTTAACAATTCGTCGGAAATTTTTTTTTATTTAGGTTACCGCATAACTTTGGATCACATTTACCGATTTCTATAATTCTTTTTTTTTTAAGGAAAGGTGGCAACTCCGAGGTGGTCCTATACTGATTGGGCTTAGAGCCGATCATTGGATCATAAAGAAATTAACGGTAGTCTTAAATTTTTATATGAGAATTGAAGTCGGTTTTGTTTTTTAACCGATTTCCAAAAAAGGAGGAGGTTATCAGTTCGTCGGAATATTTTTTTTTTATGTCTCAGAGGTGGTCCCATACTAATCCGGTTTAGATCCGATCATTGGATTATGAGATATATATATATATTTTTTTTATGTGAGAATTGAAGTCGGTTTTGTTTTTTGCTAAAAAATTAAATTTTTTTACTAAGAGTTATGTTAAATATACATATGTATATAGGTACGCTAAAGATTAGAAATACGATTAGGATTACGATTTCTATTACGATAATGATAATTATTGCGATTATGATTATAATTATGATGATAAAGATGAAGACTATGAATATAATTATGATTATTGATTATCATTATGATTATGCTTATTATTATGATTATGAATACGATTTTGATTATGATGATGATTATAATTTAAAAATTTAGCCCTTAGTATTTTTCCAAGTGTACAAATTTGCTTTGCGTGTTTCGCTGCAGCTTAGTCTTCTTCAATTTTCCAACAACGAACGCGAACATTTAGCAGTATTTTAAATCTTACAGCTCCTAATATCTATTCACAAATTTTCCTTTTCGCCGTAGACATGAAAAGATGCAATTTGTAAATGCCATGAAAACCTTAAGTGGGGTATAAAACAGTTTCACAATCTGTAGAGCATATCAGTTGCATTTCCAGCGCCACCTTTGGCGGTGATGGCATTTTAATCATAAAAAAAGAGCAAAAAAAAAAAGCGACAAACTCAACGCAACGAAGTACAAGGATTCTACAAGGATATACCGAGCAGACACTCCATCATCAATTTGTTTTCCATGTGTATTCATAAGGCGTCACACGAAGCCTACCAAAGATACGCACAATCATGTTAGGCTACTCTTTCTGGCTGCTAGCCACACTGGCCATCCTTTCGTGTACCTTCGGCAATGTGACGACGCGTACGGCTACCGGTTCGACGGCACAGCAACTAACCGCGGCACAGGCCAAAGATGGTGGTGGTGGAGGTAGCGGTGAAAGTGCACACGCAGGCGGTCACTCAGGCCTGGCTAGCTCGGGTGCCTTCTGGGGTGAACTCTCGCAAGCCTATCGTATTTACAAGCAATGCGCGCAAGATAATCTCTCGGTGTGTTTGAAGGTGAAGTTGCTGACGGGATTGCAGCGTGTGATGCGTGCATCGAAGGTTCTTAAGCTGATGGACGGCGTGCAGTTTGTGAAAAGTGACGATGAAGTGACGAGTGGCAGCGCACCGAAGACATTGAGTTTCACCAGCGAGAAGGAGCTCGAGGCGGTTTTACCGCGCGGTGAAGCCGCGAAGGAGCAGGTGCTGCACAGTATGATTGCGCGTGAATTTTCTAATTTATTGCAGAATTTCACGTTGCAGGTATGAAATAGATTTAGATTTTTTTTTTTAAGAAAGATATAATGCGCGGTAATAACCCTTCTAGGTTAAATTTCCCTACATGCGCGGCACTGCGGAACACACTGATGCAGATATTACGGAAGGACGCAAGAAGAAGGATAAGAAAGGCGGTGGCGGTGCTTATATAATGATACCACTGCTGCTTGGCGGCACCTTCATACCGATTGCATATGGCGCTCTAGCCATGCTGGCCGGTAAGGCGCTTATCGTTTCCAAGTTGGCGCTCGTGTTGGCCTCCATTATTGGTATTAAAAAGCTACTAAGTGGCCACAGCAAGGAATCACACGAAGTGGTTGTCTCATCGGGCGGCCATTCTGATTGGGGGCGTGACATGGATCTGGCGTACAATGGCTGGAAGCCCGGCAAAGAAAATGTGAAGACGATGTAAACGAGTTGATTGGCAAATGATTTGTAACAAACCTATGAATGCAATGGCAGCAGGACCAAAGATGTTGACGATAAAAACTAGTTATATATTAAGTACAGTTATCTATTTATTTATTATTTGTTTATATATATATATATATATGTCATGTTAAGTTCAAAGTAAGCAGCAATTAGATGTGTGTGTCTTAAGTTTTCGCATTAGTACTTTAGTTTAAATCAGTACTTACATACATATACATACGTATTTAGCTAAGTAAATATTGATAATATAAAACAGAAGTTGTTTTCAAAAAGCTTAATCTACTGTTTTGTTGTTTGATTGTGTCCATCGTTAATCTACATAAAAAATACGCGAAAAGGCTTTTTGTCAAAGTCATCAGGTCGGTGCCGTTCCCGATTTAATAGATTTTTTTAATAGATTTTTTATATGGATTCTAAGCAAGAGTTGTCCCGAGTTTGGTAAGCATTGATGAAGCGACTACTAAGATACAGTATTTCATCTTAAGTGTGCGGGGTCACACCCCTTTTCCAAAAATTTCATCATAGTATTATTTTGTACCAAAATTCTACTTCACATGCTGATATCATAGTTTTTGCATTTTTCGAAAATACCATTATACCATTTTCAATAGCAACCTACCTTGGGTAATGGGCAAACTGAAAACACACATGAAATAAAATCAGCAAATTTCATTTTCTATGGCATCCCAATGTACATACATATGTACATAGGATTATGCATATTATCCAGTGTTTAGCCCTTCGGCGTAAACCTCTAGCAATTACCAGTTAGAAATAAGTCAGAAGATTTTTTGGAACAAAGCTCATTCTGATATTATTGCAAAATAGGATGCACTGTTCTTTGCTGTAAGCTGTTGAATTTCTTCTTGGGTATTAACTTTTGCTTGCTTCCGGCTTATTAACAGGTGTGTTGTCTAACGTCAAGGAACTGATGCAAAATTATTGCTACCAACTATTGGACCCTTCCGTTTGTGAGCAACAGTGTGTCCGCACCCACATAAGTAAATATGAGTAAAGAGATAAACATACATATGTAGGTAGTTCGTAAGACATATAAATGTGTATTTATTCGTCCATACATACTCAATACATTACATTAGAGTGGTCCTTCCAAAATATTTCATCTTGCCAGAAGAGGTACCAAGCTTCATGTTTCTAAATATAAATTTGGAGGATGCTCATGATGCTCATATTTTATTCTAGAAGTATTGTGTACATATATTAATAAAACAATTGGTTAAGCAACCTAAGAACATTTCAAATTTAAAGTTTCTAAAAAATAACACAAGCTCCAGTTGTCATGCCAACAGTAGCTTTTTATAAAAATCACAAATATTTTTGCCAGTATCTCAGCGATTCATTAGCGCATTTGAACCCTTAAAGTAGAAAATCGAATGTTGGTATATTTAAAGGAAAAAAACTAATTGTGTACCCCGTTTTCTAGGATGAAATTTTTTTCCCCATGCAGAAAATTGGTACACTCTAATGTGCATACGTGCACGTTACTAAAAGCCTCTCGATATCAAACGTATAAGTATACGTATATCCATAGGTACGTATGATTTGAATCACTTCGTCATTTATGCATAGCACGTTCTGAACCACAGAAATGTTTACCGACTTCGGTTAGAGGAGACACGTGAGAGTGGTTTGAGTAGACAGTCGCCAACTCAGATAATTTAAAATTGAAATGCTTCCCTGCAAAACAATGAGAGTGAGAGAAAGTGAATATAGTAATGCATTAAATGAAACAATTGCGCTTAAATTCCAACAGTAAGAGTTATGGGAATATGTATTTGAAGTGTCAACTCATTTGGAATTGTAAGAAAATACTTATATGCTTGTAAATATATGTAGTGCATATACATAAATGCAATTATTTAAAGAGTTTTGACTAGTTATTCCCTGTAGTTTGCAAAATTACTAACGAGTCCAGTGTTTGTTTATGTTTTCGGAATATCTGACCAAACAAGGCTTTATTTCATTTTGTGGTCTTGTGTTAACTTTCTCGAAATGTTTCGCCTCAAAATCGTGTCACAAAGAATGCACGACAGCTGTGGTGAGATATCTAAAAAACTTTTTTTATGGGAATTGGAGTACACTCCTTTCATCAAACTCCTCACAAAGATGAAGAAAAGGCCGGCGTAAATATTTGAAGAGATGTCTACACTGGAGCCGACAATTAAAGTGTTCAAACACTGCTGTTAGCACCATTTTGTTGGATTGTGAAGGTATTCTATTCATCGGCTATATTTAAAAAAAAGTTAGGTTAGGTTAGAGTGGCTGTCCCCGCGCAGAGCATGGATCGCATGTAGGCTGGAAGAGTCCGTTGTGATACCATTGGCCGAAGCCATTGATTTTTCCCTCCCTTCTTAATTGAACCACCGAGTGCATTTATATAGCACAAAAAGTCGAGGACGTTCACCGAATTCAAGTCGACTAAATAATCTAGAAAGTACTTTTTGAAGAATTTTTTGCGCGCAATGGCCAGGGCGTGACAATGGTATTTACCTCCTCGATCAGTTCAGCCTTAAGACCGTATTTTCAGGAGTTTAGAGGTGTGCATTATTAGCAGAATTGAATGCCGGTATACGGCCGGCCGGACAGTTTCTCAAAATTAAATATTTCAATTAAAATACACTTTGTTAAATTTCGAAAAAAGTTTTTAGTAAAATGATTGCAATAAATACTCAAACTAAATCCAACAGCTATTTTTTTGTTTAAATGCTACTGGAACGGAAACAATAACATCTTGGGATTAGCTGACCATATAAAAAGTCGCTTAGAATAGCCAGTTTTAACAGAGGTTTGTGCTTGGCAGTTTTTTTTTAAATAGTGAAAGCTTCTTTTAAAGAAAACTGTAAAAATCAACAGCTTTAGCGTAACCTAAATTAAATATTATTTTGATGAGCAAGATGGGCACGGGTTGGTTTTTAGAAATCTATTTACTTTGGACTTTGTATGCGGCCGCCGGATATAGCTCGCCATATATTCGGTATCCGGTCATTAGACTATCCATGAAATCTCTAGTATGTACACATACAAAGGATTTAAGAGTATCAAAACCGTATCTTTGAATATAAATAATTTACATACAAACATAAAATAAATCTTACGGAAAACTTAGAGGCTCGCTTAAGAAAAACATCCACCACGGAGAAACGGAAAGCTTTGCATTTGGCAGGTGAAGGCGTCTGGCACAGAAATTGACTAATTTAAGGCGGAATCGCTACCGCAGTTGAGCTACCGCTGCAGAAGGTAAAACAAATTAATATGCGAATACGTTAAACAATTTCAATTTATGTACATACAAATGTATGTATGTACGAGTACATATTTGCTTTGCATTTCGGAAACTGAAATTTTCACTTTTGACTCACTGATGAAATTAATAATGAGGTGTGGCGTTGGCAAATGTTTACCGATTAACACCAAAGCCAACTCCCGGCAACCAATGGCAACCCAGCCAGCAAAAAATCCGCAAATGGATCCGGAAATGAAAAAAAAGTGTATGAAGTGCGAATTTTGACGATCCGTTTTTGCTCTAAAGTGTACGGCAAAACGTATGTACAGAAAAGTACCGAAAATGGTTGTAAAACGGATATGTTTTTGGCTATTTTCTGATGAAAATTTTTCCTTTAATTCGCTTTCCTTCTGCACTTCACAAATGCTTTTTCGTCGTTTGAAACAAAAATAAGTTAGGGAAGCCCCTGACGGTATTCGAAACCGGCACATTATGAAAGCTAGCAAATAGTAGCATGCTCCCACGCACGTTCAGCCGCTGCCGACTACATTAGTGTGGTTAAAAAAAAGTAAAGTGGGAATTTTAATGCCGCCACCCAATAGGATTGTTCCATACCGAAAAAATATACCTTAATTTTTTTTATTTTGAAACCGAAAAATATTTTAGAGAGGGCTCAAAGTTTTTTATATACTTTATATGGGGGAAACAACAACTTTTCGTAGAAATGGTATAGAATTCTTGAAAATCAATATTTTTCGATCGGAAAACTTTGGTTCCATGCAGGAGACTCTCATTTTTTAATACTAAAGATTTTTTTATCCGTGATTGAATGAAACTCGACTCGAATGGAATGAAATAAAATGACTGCCGTTTTCTCTAAAATACAATTTAAACTGGATAAGGGAGATAATATTTTTTTTTTTTGTAGTGCGCATTTCTAACCACTCTGCCATATATTGAATGGTATGTTTAGTTTCTTGTTTCTGTGCGAACAATATGTAACACTCAAAGTCAAATGTTGAAATTAGCTAAGCTTAATTATAGCAAAAAACTACTGAATGAAGCTGCAACAAGTATGCAATTGTGTACAAATACATACATTACTCGATATACATATAGATATGTACATACTTACGAATTTGCATGCGAGCAAATAATTGTCAATATTTAATAACGCAAATGATAAGCAGACACTTTCTTCCAACTACAAAGTAAAATGTACATACATATGTATGAATGTATGTACACATCGTACTATGTATGTATGTAGTTGCAAATGTCGGCAATTTCATTGTTGCCAGTAAAAGTGTTGGCAAGAAAGCAAACTTAGATAGCTAAGTAGCAAATAAATTTGATGCGTTAAGACGTTGACAACATTAACAAATCGAAACGTTAAGAGTCGCCACCACAAAAGGCAGCGGACATTCCAGCAGACCGGATAAAACGCACGCGTGAACTTGGCAGCAGCAGCCGCCGCGGCGAATGCGGCAGTGTAAAAACCAAGTGAAACTTTTTCTTTCTATAGTTATGTAGTTAGCTTGTTGCTTCGAACGCGATAATTTTCTAACTTACTCTAATTTGATTGCCACACACGCCTTCAAGTAATTGTGTATCTATGTATGTATTTATTATTGTCTGAGTAGCAATAATAATAGATAATTATGTATGTAAATATTTGTGCACATACATACACACATACATACAAATGTGTAAAATATGTGTTTAATTATGATGAATGGAAATCTATTGTTAAAATTACTTGCCTTAAAAGCTAATCAAATCTTATCTAACTTTAACGGTACTAGCCAATTAAACATGACCTATCCTAAGTTTGCTTAAATATACCAACTAACCCGCTGTGCAAAATTTCATTGATCTGCGAGACCTCCTACTACATTTGGTTCCTCTCTATATGGGGGCGTTACACTTTATGCCGCCAAAGAGAGCATATGCGGAAGGCGTAGAAGGGGGTATTGTCTCCAGCTATCTAAATATCTAAATAATTTATGCTCAGGCGTCATTGGCGCCGGGTTAAGATATTTGTATAAAGTCTCCTACACACTTAGACATATCGTCAAATTAATAGAAACGCAAATTTTAAATAGTTTTAATAAATTTTTTGTATAATAAAATGCAAGTGTTAAGTTGCTAAAAATTACGTTGCTTTTTGATAATTTTTTGTTGGCGGTGTAAGGCTTTTCCTTACATACAAAGTAAGTAGATACATAACGAGCCCTAACCACCGAAAAGACATAAGCGACATATTTTTAAAAATTTTATTTTTGATGCAGAAATACATCGAGATGCTCTAGGAATATTTC
Organism: Rhagoletis pomonella; assembly: GCF_013731165.1. Lineage (NCBI taxonomy): Eukaryota > Metazoa > Arthropoda > Insecta > Diptera > Tephritidae > Rhagoletis > Rhagoletis pomonella. The sequence continues at coordinate 13,734,444 of NW_023458558.1, read as the reverse complement.
TGCATCAAAAAAGATTTCTAAAAAATTGTATAATCTATATCTAGCAAGGCATCAAATTTTATTGCGGAGAAGGCTAGCTAGTAAATATTTCTTTCTTTCTTTTCTATTCTTTTTCGGAAGCTTTTTCTTTGAAGCGACGAACCCTTCGAAATTAGCCTGGAAATTTTAGGACTTAAGTTAACAAAACGTAGATTTTATTGTGGATATCGGTAGAATGTCAATTCGCTAACTACCTTTGTTACGCAACTTTTTTTGTAAGAGAATAAAGTTTTGTTTTTGAAGTTATTGCAAATGCATGTTCAAACAAAACGGTCAACCACGGCAGCAATAAAAAAGGCTGTGAAAATTGCAAAAGATGCGATCTCTGGCAAGGAGCTATGGAAGATGGGCGCACACCCTCATGCCTGATTTGGGAAATTGGTTTCAGCGCACACACGGAGAAGCCAATTTCCATTTGACGCAATTCTTTAAAGGACAGAGTATTAATCGGAGCTACTTTTAATGGTTTGTACACGACATCTCACCTCTGTGCCCCGTCTGCAACGTTAATGAATACGCTTCTCCATGTGTTCTTCACGCTGCCCACGCTTCAACGCTGAAATAATGAAGCTATCCGACGAAACTGGCAAAAAAAACCAAGCCCGCAAAGCACAAACAGGCGATTGAGAGAAGATTACGACAGACACCGCAGAAACCTGGGACCAAGAACGTGACTTAGGGTTCCCAGGTACGCACTAAGTACATTCAGTTGTGAGTTTTACATAGTATATGGTGGATGTGGGTTAGCTGACAGGGGTGGTGTTCATGTAAAGCCAATACGGCGGCGGTCCAAATACTTAGATACAAGTTCGCTTAATGCATCGCGGCTGAACTGGCTTTGAGCGCAGTGCTCACCCCATTTCGTTGCGCAATACCTTTTGGTACTACCGGGCGAAATATGGTACAGGTGGATAGGAGGTTTACTTCGGGTTAAAGTCCCACACTGACGGGGTGCAGGCTTTCAATGCTTCCTGCTCATAAAAAAACAAAGAGGGAGGGGGAGGGGGGAAAGGAGAGAGAGAGGGAAAGCCGATCTCAATCTATTCACATCTTCCTCTAGAAATGCTGCCATTAATCTTTCCATAATTAATCGATATATTTTTCGGCAAGCAGTTTTGTCACTTAAAATCAAATATAGAGTTTCTCCAGGCACAAATTCGTGTTCAGAGCGCTTGCCCACTCTTTAAAAAAGAGAGTATATATGTATATATGTAAACATATGTAAGAGTGGTAATTTTTTTTTTAACTCTCAGCAAAATGCCAATTCAAAGCTCCACTTTAGTTGACATACATATATATGCAACAACGACAAAACCCCACATCTCGGCCTGTTTTCAAGTACACTCTGCTACACAGGCCAACTGAGAGTTCGCGCCAGCAAACCATCGCAGGAGTGAGTTGAGCAAATGTGAGTGTTGAGTTGTTGCAATGTCATTGTCAATGGCAGCGACTGCTAAAGAGTCACTAAAGTGGATTCACTAACAGCGACATGAAGAACAACAACTGCTAAAATGCCAGCACTTGGTACTGTTACTGCCGAAGAGCTAACTACACAGGCCGCAGCTGATTTATATTCTAAGCGCGGTTGTTGCCTTACCAATGCAAAGCTGTGTGTCACTGTGTTACGCATAGAGAAGTTTGTCGGTGGTGGTCGGTGGTGGTCGGGGGTGGTCGGTGGTGGTCGGTGGTAATGTGTTGGTCTATTTATACCTACATACATACATACGCTACAGAGGTACACTAAAAGACCAACAGCTATTGAGCTGCAACATTTACACGATTTTTCAATAAACTACTCCACCAAGAACAACAACAACAACAACAACTGATCGCAAATTAAGTGGCTTTCTCACCGCGATTACGTTAAACTCACTTCAATTGAATGCAATTCAATGTGACTTACAAGTAAGTAAAATGAGTAAAAAATGTATGTATGTACATACATAAATTTATGCGTACGCATACGTATGTCACATATGTACAACAACGATGAGATTTACATACATATGTACATATAAGTGTTTGTGTATTTCACTGCGCATTTGTTTGAGCGCCGGGAATAAAACTCGATCCACATGAGCCTCCCAGTCACAGTTTACCGGTTGCCTTCTGACCGACCGATTGATCGCTTAGCTGAGAAAAATAAAATTTCAATAAATTCTCATTTGACTAAGTAGCAGTGGATTACCAGGATAAATAGTTAAGAGGATTATAGCTGAGAGACGACAACAGGAGGAGGGACAGACGTGTCGTTAAGTGTGAATTTAATTAAAAATCAAAGAAAAAAACTATTATAAAAAATTGTGAAAATGTTTAAGTTTGTGTGTTTATTTGCCTTGGTGGCGACCAGTGCCGCCTCCAGCGCCAAGCAAGTCTCCGAGACAGATAGCCTCCTGACTAGCGCCCTTAAAATGGTCAAGGAGTGTGGTGATCGTTCAATGGTTTTATGTATGAAGGTAAGAAAAAAAGCCGAAAGAGCACGCAAATAACTATACAAGACCAATCAGTGACTCTAAAGTGTGAAATGTGTCTTATGTACGTACAAATTAAATCAAGGTGTTTTTTAAAGCTGAATGGATTTAGTTAAAGTTATACATTTAAATGTTATCATGCAGGGAATAATAGCCAAGAATGCAGCAATAGTGAATATGTGAAATAATTAACGAATCAAAAAATATCCAACTAAAGGAAAATGAGATAAATAAAACTTACTTTTGTTTAGCGAGAGAACACAAGTTTGATACGCTGATGGCTCCAAACTTGAGAATGGGAACCATGGGGCCGGTGTGTATGGACCTAGATTAAACAAAAAAACATCCTGACTGTCATATACCCAACCATATTCCGGGCGGAAATTTTCGCAACTGAAGTCTATGTCCACGAATGTCTTTTGCAGAAGTACTAATGGAGCAACAAAAAACACCTTGTCAAATATCCAGGTAGCGTTAAGAGCACTTGACTCTTGCAAAACAGTGTCCAAGGTAGTAGATAGTTGCAAAAAGATACTGGTAAAACTAGGAGCCAACAACTGAGTAACCTTGCGATGGGTTCTGGGCCATAAAGGCCTCGATGACAATGTAAGCGATGACACTCTAATGAAATGCGGTGTGCAACGGAGCCCGGTCGGCCCCGTCAGCCTTTTTTGGGCCATCCAGAGACCACATAACAGAGTTACTAAAGGGATGGGAGGACTTGCAAGTTACAACTCAATGGCGCACAACAAAGGACAAAAGATTCCAAAAGATTCATAAATCCTTCTGGTGGATTCTCTGAGCGGCTGCTAAAACTTAGCAGAGAGGGTGTCAGAACTCTAACCGCATACTTGATAGAACATTGCAGACTGAGGTACCATCTACACCAAATGGGACTTTCAGAGGAGACGAACTGCATATGTATGTGACGCAAAAGTATTTCTTTTCGCAGCTAAGTTCGCAATTTGGTACGGAGATATATGAAACTTATTCCATATAAATGGGAGGAAAATGAGCGTTATTGAAAAAGACGGCGTGACACATCACAAATATACAAAAACTTTTAATACGATAAGCCGTATGGAAGTTTTTATGGTAGAGTACTGGCGCTTGCTGGAAAGATATATGCATTACATCCTATACTTATAAACAATTCGCGGGTATAGGTTATTTAGGTATAATTTACGTCAGGTTTGCAAACTATAGTAGTGCAAAGCATACTCCGTTAATGAGCATCCACTATTTTGAAACTCATTATGGAAAGTATTAATTTTATGCAGAAATAGTGCTTCTGCTCGATAACATTCTATACTGCAAAACTCGTTTCCATAAACGACTCTATGTATTTCAATAGACAAACCAATTAGTTAGGAAAATGTTTTTGAGGTTTACCATGACTTTTGACATATAGCTGTTAGTATTTTATTAATCCACCTATAAACTAAATTCCCCAATCTGTGGGGAAACGGGAATGGCCTTAAATTTTGTGGGAATTCAATATACAAACGGTTTTTATTACAACATTTCTTTTAAAAATAAAATTAGAACTTGTAATAACAAGCTGTTACTACGGTGTTGCGGAACCTAACCTAAACCTAAAACCTAACGTTATAGCCACGTACAACCGTTTCGATATTAAAGAAATTACAACCGTGCATAGCGACTCTCTTGACTTGAAGTTTATATTTGACACTATCATTTCTCACTTGATTTTCGGCGCCAAGCCAACGTCTGGCAAAGTTTTGAGCAGTCTAATAAGAGTAGGTATTTATCAATATATAAAGGGTATTCTTTCTGAACCCTGAGGGTCAAATGCACCCCACATATGATGTGTTATCTGAACGTAGAATTTTCCATTCTTTCTGAATTCGAAACAAAAAAAAACATGTTTACCTCGAGATGACCTTGCAATTGACCCTCACGTTATTTTGCCACTCGGCATTGGTAAGCTTGTGTTTTTTAATGAATTTTCCATATTTTTTACAAAGTTTTAATTTAATTGAAAAATACGCAGTGGGGGTAACGTTCAGAAAGAATACCCCATAGAAAATTTTTCAAAAATTAATCTAAAAAAACTGCAATCAGAAATAAGCTTGGCTTACAACAACAAAACAGCTATTTAAAACTGAAAACTCTGAAAATAAGAATCTGACCTTAGAAAATTCAGATTGGTTCTAGTTTTTGGGATATTTTGACTAAATTTGTCAAAAATAAATTATTTGCATATTTTGAGACGCTATAATATAAAAACGGTAAATGATGGAATATTTTTATTTTTTTTTTGAATAAGAGGTAAAGAAAGACTAAACTCTATTGTTTTATGCCGAATGATAAAAAAGTATTTATTTTTGAAAAGTTTTTAAAATGCACAGGTAAACAAAAATTCGAACATTTCCGCACATTTCTACTTTAAAAAATTAAAAATAACTGGGAAATTTCATGCTATAGGTACTAACTGTGTATATTTTTGTAAACGTTGTTTTTGTAACTCATGTTTATAGATTTCAAATTTATACATTTAATGTTTAGCTTTTTTCTTTGCAATGTAATCCAAATATCTTTTCGCTCCCTTCCCAGGAACGTGCGTTGCACTACTTCGACAATGAAAATGGTGATGTCAAATTGACCGAAGGCATATCGCTGATAAAAACCGATGACATCCCAGTTGGACGTTCGCTAAGTGATGCCGCCTTGCCCGAAGAACCAGAAGCGCGCGAAAATGAGGTCGACGCTTTGTTGGTGGAGCGTGTGGCGAGATTCTTCGGCACACATACACTGCAATTTAAAGTGCCCAAAGACTCAATTCAGGATATGCAACGTGCGCTAGAAGAATGTAAGTACATACTATTTATATAAACATCGTCACCTGAAATGCAAAAAGACGTAAACAACTAATAAAAAATTAAAAATTCTTTTTTTTGATTGATATCATGGATTTCATTGAATTACAACTCCCACATCATTTTATGAAAAAAAATATTTTGCATTTCAAGGTGACGACAGACATACACATGTATGTATATATAAAGAGATACAAATGTAAATGCAATGCCTACAAAGTAAATTATTATTGTCTTGGGAAAAGTGGAAGGAACATTTTTCAGAGAAAACTAAAAAGTGAGTCAGACACAGCAGAGGTGCAGCTTTTCAGTTAACGTTAAATAAATCACTCGTGATAAAACAAAAAAAAAGCAACGTTACTGCTATCATCAAGCTGTTATCACAGTCTCAAACGCGATGTCAATATGTCTGTACAGCCCCACGTGCATTCGTACATACATATGTGTCGCTTGCATACGGATGCAATTTAATTTTATGTGGGTTATGTGGTTGCATGCAACAAGCTCGAGGCGATCGTGCTGCAAAAAAATCCTGTTTTCACTACTTAATACCACAATTGGCTGCATTTCGCTTCATATATGTATTCTACATGTGATAGTTTTTATGCGGATTTTGAGGTCACCAAACCGGTGTCACAAAACAGGCTCTTTGTTTTGCTCTTGAAAATACAACGGTGTATTTTTAATCACATAAAATACGTACATGACTGCGTTCATGGTTTTCTTCCTGTTCTAAATTGTGTTATAAGTTATTAAATTAAGCTGAAATATATACATATATGCATATGTACATATGCCTGTATGCAGCAGTGATGGTGTTAGTGTTGTCACGAACAAATTTTTTTTCCTACAAAGACTAACCAAAACCTACCAAAAATTTTTGAAGTTTTAAAATTGCTTATCCAATGCCAAGTTTTAAAAAAATGTAGATAGCATAAGATTTGGTAAAATTAAAACACAGCTAATACAACAAAAACCACTTGACTACGTATGTTACGTGGGCAGTCACATAGAATATGTTCTGGGGTTTCCTCTACCAGCTCACAAAACGCTATGGACCATGCAAGAGCATTTGGGCTCCAGGCTTTGGAGACAGTCAGCACTTTTGTTGCTTTCAAACCCTTCATGTCCCAGGAACAAACCACAGCATTACGCTATTATGGGCCCCCAGGTGGTTCAAAACAGTTTTGAAACGTCAACAAACCTGATGCCGTTTTAAAAGAGTCTAAGGCCTTTAACTTGCCTGACTATCCGATATTTTATTTATTTTGGTCCCATTTGTCCTTCTACGTACAAAGACCTCAACTGCGAAGACTTCAGCATGGAATATAGTTAGGTATGTGGAAATTGGCAGACTTTTTCCAAATCTTGGTCCAAAAATGTCTGCCTCAGTACTATCGTCGTCCATCTTTGATCCGTCGGTGTACCATACTTGGGACCCTTCGTCAATCATAGTTGTTAACACCAGGGCCGAAGAAAATAAGCACGAAAAAATAATAATATCAATAACAAAATCTATAAAAATATCAATAATGAAATCGCCAAAAATATCGATAACAAAATCGATAAAAATATCTATAAGTAAATCGATAACGAAATGGATAACAATCATCCGATAGAAAATCGACAAAAGTAACGATAACAAAATCGATAAACAATCGATACCAAAATCGTTAACAAAAATCGATAACAAAATCCATAAATAACACTGGTTTACAGCAAAATTGTTCTCCAGAAAAAATTAAAAAAAATCTAACTTTAACAGAAGCAAAATGTTTAAAATAACATATTCTGCGCCAAATTTTTGCATTTGTACTAAAGCCTATTCTGTTACAAAAAAAAAACAAGTTACTGATGAAGAAAATCGATGGATAAATACGAAATATGAGTGGTCAAATGAAAATGCGCGAAGATATTTTGTATGCAATACGAACAGTATACCGTATTGCTTATACGCCACGTACACCCGAATAACACGATTTACTGTTCGTATTGCATACAAAAAATCTTTGCGCATTTTCATATGACCACTCATATTTCATATTTATCCATCGATTTTCTTTATCAGTAACTTGATTTTTTTTTTTTTGCAACAGAACAGGCTTTAGTACAAATGCAATCATTTGGCGCAGAACCTGTTAATTTTTAAATTTTTCTTCTGTTTTTCTTTAAAAAATAAAAAAAGCTGGAATAATTAATTAATTTGGCAGAAACTATTCGCCCTATCGGAAAATGATGTATATACGGTTTATGGAGAATTCCATTGGCTTTCATTTGCCGTATTTGATATTAAGATTTTTAAATTGGTTCGTAAGATATACGTGATTAAAAGGGACCAGTTTTTGCTTTAAGCTGAATAACGGTAAATTGCAAATATTTCGAAAACGTATCCATAGAAAAAAAGATTAACTCGATTTTCGGAATCACCGAGCAATTCGACATAGAAATTGGACAGTGGCGTCTGGAGAACAAAAATCAAATTAAAATATGTGATCCAGTGTAATTGATAACAAAATCCATAAATAATTGATAACAAAATCGATAAAGAATCGATGACAAAATCGATAACAGTATCGATAAGAAGTTCGATAAAAATATCAATAACAAAATCCATAACAATATCGATAACAAAACCAATAAAAAAATCGATAAAAAATATCTATAACAAAATTTCTTTAAACATCGCTTACAAAATCTATAACAAAATAGATACAAAATATCTACAACAACGTCGATAAAAATATCGATTCTTATATCGATTAGTTCCGAAGACATCAATAGCAAAGTCGATAAAAATTTCGATAACAAAATCGATAAAATGTCTATAACAAAAGCGACACAAATATCGATTATCATATCGATAAGTCCCGAGAATACCGCAAATCTCTAAAATCCCAAAATAGTTTACAGATTAAGTCTCTGTGTCTAAATTTACCTTCATTTTTGCCTTTATCTTTACGAAGCTATGTTTTGGTTTTTATTTTTAACTTTGCTTTAACCTTTTCTTTATCTATATGCGTACTCCGCTTTTACTTTCATTCTTGTAATCGTCTTTTTCTATGTAAGTGTTATTCTTTTACCTTTCATAAGCAAGTATTTGTTAAATGCATACATTCAAGAAGCACTTGCGTCAGCCCCAACCATTTCCGTTGCATCATTTCCGTTAAATTTTCCAATTTAAGGTATCCACACACCTATGCGATTCTGTCGGTGTGAATCTGTTCCGACAAAATTTACAACAGTGCCGACCATCGTTATGCGACCACACTTATCCGATTTTGCTGCAGCGATTTATTCGAACAAGAGAATTAAGAATTAAGTTTATTTCTTTTTTTAATATTTTTGTTTGTCTATAAATTGACATTTTTTACTGTGATAAAATCGCACAGATGTGTGCTTGCTTGCGTTTTCGAAGCAGTAACGTCTGTAGCATTCAAAATTGGTGCGGGTTCGTTGCGGCAGAATCGCATAGGTGTGTTGATGCCTTTACTCCTGACCAACCAACCGCCGCTAAAGTAGTTTCACTTCAAAAACAAGTTTCTAGTCGAGGGCATTTAAAGTAAATAGGAAAAAATTATTTGAATACATAAACCTGATATTTCAATACAATTATTCTGAATTTGACCTTGGCATGACCTATAGATAACTATGAAGGATCAAGGGACGCCCATATTCGGATTCAGCTACAACAAAAACCTATGAACATATATGAATTTTTATTTTTATTGAATACATTTTTTTCCTATTTGACCCTCAAATGAGCTCCAACCTGACATGATGTTGGCTAACAAACTTTGGATTCGCATTCTGTTCTTCGAATGCCATAAGGATATAGAGGTTTGGTTCAATATGCCGAAACATTTTTTTTGTAAACCTGTGATATCAATAAACTAGTTTGCCCTCACCTGCTTCGCTGAGTGTATGAAATAGATCAAAGTTCTAGAGATATGCTGTATTAAAAATTCTGTTCGTATTGGAGCTGCTACGCCCCTTTTTCCAAAATTCTGTGTTTACTAAGTTTAATGCCCAATATGCTTTTGTAACTCACTTTATCATAATTTTACCGTTATCTCGAAAACTAGTCCGTCGCTTGTTGCTAATAACAATGTTATCAACATCTTTCAGAGGAGAGCTATTAACTCATTTTGTTTTTGATTTTGCAACAGTCATGCTAAGGGCCAGTTTCAGGTGAAAGTTTAAATGTCACTTGCGTTTAATTTCTGTTTTAGATCACCTTTGTTTTAATATGCCAAAGAAGTGGCAACGCTGTTTTCTTGTTCCTTGAATTTGTTTGGTATAACCACAGGCCTGCATACCTCATAGCTATATAAATAGCCAATATTGATAATTTAAGTGCAGTTTAAATATATGATCTGAAAATGAAGTTTTGAAGTTAATCAACAATCTCTACTTAAATAGCTGATCTGAAATTGAGCCTTAAACACCCATACTCACCGTGCGCTCTTTAAATTTCAATAAGCGTTCAAATTGCTTGTGATTATCGCAAATTAAGGCTACTTTGTTGGTAAATATCTGCACGCCATAGCCAGTTTTCAAATTGAATGCCAAAAATGAACACATCCCAACAGGCTGGGTGGGGCAGCTGAAGCACTTTCTCGCGCAAAAATCAACAAACGAAACACACAAGCACAATTATTCATGCGCATGCGCATACCGCCAGACTTTGAGGCAACCGACGTTAAAATGTGTTAATTATGGTCTTTATGAGACTATTGCCTTTATTGTTGTCGATGTTGCATTTGATGTCTACTTACTTAGCCAATATTTGTATGCGCCATAGCTGTTAAAAGCATATTAGTCAAAAATTACTGTAAGCAACACAAACAGTTAAAAGAAATTGGCAAAGTGGGGTAAAATTCAAAGGGGAAGTGCAAGCTTGCAGTAGGCATATAAACGAGTTGAATTCGAATATGTAGGCGTACATACAAATATGTAAATATGCATGTATGGGTATGATGTGCACAAATGTATGTATGTATATACATAAGTACATATGTGCCAACATATGAAAAAGGAAAAGTTAATTTATTTAATATGTAAGCAAACAACTGTAAATAGAGAAATTCAATACGTGTTTTGTATGCTGAGCAGGCGGCGTGTTGGTTAACGAACAAGGAAAGTAACCGCTATGCGCTGCACAAATGTCCGACCGACCAGCATACAAAACAGCCTTGGAGAAATCAACTCAACTGATGGCCAATGTAAAAAAAAAAACAAAAAGCTACAAGAAAAATAAAAACAATTACAGTGTTTTAGAAACTGGCATAAACAAGAATGAATGCTGGATGTGGACAATTGTAAATAACAGTAATTTCAATGCTTCATTTATATGCTAATATCAGCGCATACAGATAGTAGACGCACGCATATGCAGATTAGGGTAAGCACGAACTGAATTGTTTGAAAAGCGCATCTGTTTTGCCTCTAAATAAGTTGCTAAACTGCCAGTTTAAAGTGCAACCCCATTCTCTGGTTCAAGGCTTTATGTATGTATGTCAACAATTGCGAGATAACTTACCAAGTCAGTAGGATGCGACTAGTGCGAATGCATATGTATGCATTGTACGGCTACACAATAAACTTGTCCACCAATGAGGCTATGCTTTCTGCGCGCCGCTGCCTTGCATTCTTGTTTATTCCATGTCACCAACAGCGAGAGCCAACATTCTCACGACAGCTGCCGATAGTGATATCATTTGAGTTGTAGTTTCAATACCAAATTCCAGCAACAGGTGGTACGGTCATGCGGCGTCATGCTATGCCGGCATTATCTCTTTGAATTTAGTTATGTATGTATGTAGGTAGATTTCTGTTGACAAAAATCTGGACATTTCTAAAGCGTCGAATCTGAACATAAATTTTTTTTTTAGAATGAAAAGACATAACATCTTTTATCTAAAATAAAATAATGAGAAACAAACTCGAAAAATTACCACAAAAATGGGTACACACAACACATATCTGGGGACATTTGACAGAACAACTTAAATCTATCTATGTTTCACGGACAAACTAAACAGCTAAGTCAGCAAAGCTCTTTTTACCGTCAGGTAAAAAATTGTGAATAGCGATAAAATAATTTAATAGTATTTTTTTTTTTCAACAATAACATTTTTTCCAGGGCTGAAAACCGGTTTTGAACCGAACCGTCGCTTTTTTCGGGCTTCGAACCGAACCATGAACCGAACCAGTTTTATTTTAAAACGCTAAAATCGCTAAAATCCCCTAAAGCATTTTTCAAATTTTGTTATACACAACTTTGTCTAGAAATGCAAGCCTATGGTAAAACTGCAAACATTTTTGAGTTTAATGACATCTGTGTAAGTTATAATTTCACCCATATACAAAATGCTTGAAATGTTTTTGTATGAAAGAAAATGCATATTACCGCCAGCAAAAAAAGATCAAAAATCGGTGCGGATTTTAGGATATGTAATTCAAACTTCCACTGATCATATTATATTTGAATGAGCTAAAAAACTGCATACTCGGATTTTTTATTTCTGATTAAAAAGTTTAACCCTTCGGAGGGCGCGCCGCGGCAAATTAGCCGCAAAAAAAATTAATTTGTGATTTTCAAATACTAATTGTAGTAGCCGGCCACTGCCACTTAGTTAAGCTAAGCACACAAATTTTATCTATCAAAGAGCAATGTTGTCAACGGATTTGTTTCGCTTTTGAAAAGGTAATAATGTTAATTATTAGCGTCAATTCACCTTATTTGCGTTGATTTTGTTACCTGTCACCTAAAATTAAATGCGCTACAAAACTGCATAACAAAATTGTATCTAGAGATGCTGATTAGGAAGTTAGAAACTTAAGTTAAACTTAAGTAATCAGATATATACTAAAGAAAAATAGCCAAAACTTGCTGAAATGTCGCGTCCCAGTTGTTATTTGGTTCACTGTATATATAAAATTGAAGGAAATTTTCTGTTTCATTTAAACAAAGTATTCAATTGTATTACTAATTAGTAATTTTTTTGTAAAAAATATTTTTTTTTTATAAAAAATTGGTATTTTTTTCTTTTAAGTGTTTTTCCACAAATTTTTATATTCGAAGTATACAAGAATGCTTATAGGGAGAAACTGGGTTTAATAACCTTTTACGATATCACTTTTTTAAGAATCAGTTCAAAATTGTTAGAAATATAAGGTTTTAATTTTTCGAAGATCTGACCGTTGACCCCTTATAGCACCTGTAATATAAGTTTGCACAAAAAATTGTATACCATACCATTTAAATAAGAGCAAGAGGCCAACTACATACCTTTTTAGTTGTTCACATACAATAATTAAACATAGTGTTTGACCATAGGTCCAATTTCGAACTTCGAAGGCCCAAATCTCGATTTCGGAGATTAACGCGATTTTTAGCCGCTTACAACTTGCACTTGTTTAAACCCGATCTATCTGCGTACTCAAAATTGTTCTAAAAATTCAGATTAAAAAGGTCAAGATTTAGACGAAAATTTCTTTGAAGTTTTCTAAGTTCTGTATAAAGTTTGAAAGTTTGACTTATGTAGTTTTAATTAAAGCATGAATCATATTTTTATAAAAAAATAACAAAAAATTGTAACTTTAAAAACATTGCAAATATTAAACAAAATACACCATGCACTAACTTTTGATTGCCACAGTTAATAATAATAATAATAATAATAGATTGGCGCTTACACAATATGTTAGTGTTTGGCCGAGCTTCTCTTCCGTTCTGTGGCGAGCGCCTTAATGTTGTCACACAAAGCGGAGGGACCTACAGTTTTACGCCGACTCCGAACGGCGATGCTATTTTTATGAGAAGCTATTTTTTAATGGCAAAAATACACTCGGAGGTTTGCCATTGCCTGCCGACGGACGACCGCTGTTAAGAAAAAACCTTTTTTCTATATTTTTTTGCGATGTTGCTTTGACCAGGGCTTGAACCCGGGTGCTGCGGAGTGGAAGCGCGCACTGCTTACCACTGCACCACTGCACCACAGCGGCCGAGATTGCCACAGTTCACACTTTGTAAAAAGTCACACCTGATTACTCGATACATTCCACATACCTCTGGGGAACCATTGGAAATGGTCTAAAATTATCCTTTTTACACCGGTAATGCAAACGCGATAAACAGTATTTTTCACTAGAATTGTGAAAGGTATTCAACATTTCTTGTGCATATAACTGCGGCTACGCCATCCACCGTATATTTACGTAGAATTCACTCCGAAATTCACAAAAAGTGCATTTTTCAGACCGAATTTATTAATAAATTTGTGACCGCAAATTATAATATTAGGTTTTATAATAACGTGTGGACCCTTTTCTACAAGTGTTTTTTGATTTTTTGATCGGGTCACCCATTCGGACACAATGCCCGAAATCATTGGGCAAATAACTAAACCGTTCCGAGTTAAATCGTTATTGGGTCAGAATTCGTCAAATCGCAAAGACAAAAAACTGTCTGCTGCTTTTTTAGTGAATTTAATATAAATCGGTAACCATTAGGCGTCTTTAGTTGTTCCTATACTTTAAAAAAACTCTTTTTTTACCTTTTTTATACTAAAGTTTTTCGAAAGTTTTGTTTAGCTTGTCGTTAAAATTTAAATATCTCGGCAACCGCTGGTCCTATTTTAGTGATTTAAAAAGATTTATGACGCAAAATTTATAAGCTATTACAATTTCTAATAATATTCAGTAAGAAATCATATCTGCTTTCGTCCGTTTTTTGATTTCCTTCCGCAAATTTTTATTGTTATACAATTAGAATGGGTCGATTCGTTAGTATTACGAAATAGTTAAATAAACAATTGTGTGCTATTATTGTAATTCTGCTGAAGAGAACCAGAGTTTTCCGATCGAAAAATATTTATTTTCACGAATTATATACCATTTCTACGAAAAGTTATTCTTTCCCATATAAAAATGCATGGAAAACTTTGAGCGCTTTGGGCGACCTCTAAATATTTTTTGATTTAAAAATAAAAAATAGGGGTATATTTTTGTATGTATAGAAAATTCCGACTCTACATTTTCACTTACATTTTTGGACCACCATAATGTATACACATGCATACATATGTATGACAAGGGATGACGGAAATTCGTTCCAAAATACATCATATATGGAAAACTTTGAGCGCTTTGAGCGACCTCTAAATATTTTTTGATTTCAAAATCAAAAATAAGGGTATACTTTCCTCGATATAGAACAATCCTAGGGGGTAAGAGCATTACAATTCCCCAATTTACTGTTTTTGGACCACCCTAGTGTGCATTGCTACATCTGTTATCCTTGCAACACAACCGTAACGCTTTTACTTCGCCGCTATGGCATGCGTATTCACATTCCTCCATCACACTCCCCTTTCATTTTACATCCATTAAACAGCAGTTAGCCTCTATGACCTTATCTGCAGTTGTAACGCAACTGAACTTGCAGCTTTTATTTATTGCACGCTATCTTTTCAGCAACAACATGACCGACCAGCGCTCACTTTCCCGCCTTCAGTCCATCTTCATTACCAATATTTCCAATACATGCGCGCATCTTCCTCTTGACTGGCTTTGCTGTATGTTTATTAACTTTGGAAAGCTGTTTTCTCCTTCTGCTGAAGCACTTGTCTCTTGTTGCAGCTGCTGCTGTTTTTCTGCTTTCATTTAATTCTCAGAAAATTTGCGGAGGCATAACTTTCTGCATTTGTTTTTGGGTTTTCCTCTATTTTCTTCTTTTCCGTATAAATAAGTAGTTTATTGCCAAGTATTTTAAATGAGTTTGAAAAACCATATCATAGAAAGCTAGTGGTGGATCCTGTCGGTGTTGTGGCACATATGCTTACACATATGTATGTATGTATGTATATTTGTATGTGATTGGTATGAAGTACACACAAGTTCAATATTTTCACACACGTTTATGTGGCAGAATGCTTCGTGTGCCAACTGAGAACGGAAATGTGCGCTGAAATTGTTAAATTGCCTGGTTAAGCTGTTTCCGTTGTTGTTTACCGACAAGTTGGAAAGTATCAGTGACAAACAATAACAACAACAACTGTTTGACAAATGTGACAGGAGAACATTTGGAGTATTCAATTTATTACCTAAGGACTTTGTTTTGTAGGCTAAAATTTTAATTAAGCTCCCATGCTAAAATCGATTAGAGTCGACACAAAATTTATTAGTTGGTTATCAAATTGAAATATGAATGCAGTAAACTTTTAATGACGCTACAAAGTTAGTAAAATCGTATGGTGTGCTTGCAGATAGGTATGTACATTAGGGTGATAACAGTAAAGCCGGAATTGTAATGCTCTCACCCCCTAGGATTGTTCCATATCAAAAAAACGTATACCCCTATTTTTTTTATTTTGAAATCAAAAAATATTTAGAGGTCGCTCCAAGCGCTCAAAGTTTTCCATGTATTTTTATATGGCAAAAAAACAATTTTTTCGTAGAAATGGTATAGAATTCTTGAAAATTAATATTTTTCGACCGGAACCCTGGTTATCTAGGAGACTTTCAATAATAACACCCAATTGTTTATTTAACCATTTTGGACGCTTTGAGCGACCGCTAAATATTTTTTGATTTCCAAATAAAAAATAGTGGTATATTATTCCGTAGAGAACAATCCTAAGAGCATAAAAATTCCGACTTTACTTTTTCACATACATTTTCGGACCACCCAAATGTATATACATTTTTGTGTTAAAAATAAACAAATCAGGCTTTAAAACTAAATAAATGAAATTAACTTTTTAATCTCAATCTAAGTTCATTTCAATTTTTACTAATACTATAATTCCGCTGTAATGTATTGACTAGAGATACGCGCTTCCATTCCGCAGGGCCTGGGTTCAAGCCGAGTTTCCGACCAACATAAAAAAAATGGAACAAGTAATCAAAAAAGTTTTTTTTTTTAAAGACAATAATAAAAAATCTACCACAATTTTTGTGTAGTTATGCCTTTTCATGTAGGCAATGAAAATTCTAAATAGTTTTCAGTATGCTTGACAAAATTTTTACGATTGCTGTATTAATTCCCGCCACTCTCCTGTTTTCACTCACTCATCGCAACTCACAGCTGGTGAAACAACACCATCTTATATACATAAATTCGCCTTGTTATATTCTTTTCCAAATTAAAATTTCTTTAACCGTTTGGCATTGCGTAAAATTAAAATCCACTTATAGAATATTTATCTACATACCTGTTTTTTTCCTCTCTTTCTTCACTTGCAGCTCGTGGCAAGAAAAAGGAAAAGAAAAAGTACCTCCTGCCATTGTTGTTGCTCTTCAAACTGAAAATGGCTGCACTCCTGCCACTTGCCATCGGCTTCTTGGCATTGATCTCCTTCAAAGCGCTCGTTATTGGCAAGATTGCATTACTACTGAGTGGTATTATTGGACTGAAAAAATTGCTTGAATCGAAGAAGGAGAACTACGAAGTCGTTGCACATCCGCATTACTCGCACGAGGAGCACGGCTATGGACGTTCGCTGCATGAAGCGCAAAAATTGGCCTACTCAGCGTATCAAGAATAGGAAAGCAAGATTGGGAAAGCTTAAAAACGTAGAAGTTGAATGTGGCTAAAAGGGAGTGCAATATGTATATCCTGAAAAAAAAGAAAAACAAAATACTTAACTTAATTTTCTAATTTATTTATTTATTTTACTATTTACAATAATTAATTTAAAATTTAGAACATTTCTACGTTAACGAAAAAACATGGCAGAGCGGGAGAGTATATATTTGAGAGAAGAAAAATTACATACATATGTATAAGTACGTAAATGCATATATGCGGCACAAAATTGTCACAATACAGTTTTGAAAAAAAAAAAAATTGTTTATTTAGTTACTCAATATTTTGCGTCACTTTCTAGCGCTGTTTTGAACCAGAGCTCAGCAGAGTTGCCAAACAAATTTAAATGCATGCCATTTCTTTTTTATTCAGCTCGCTCGCCTGCCTGCCTAACAACTCTCCTACTAAGTACTTAGACATAAGTATAGGCAGACTATAAGCTTGCTACTTTTTACTATGTACTATAATACTTTATCTGCGCTTAACTAGTTTATGTATTGTATTATTACTCTTTTCAACTTGTTGTCACCGCTTATTGTGTTCTTTATTAAACTAAGTATGTGTATATGTACAAACTTTCGTAATACATACTTAACTTTGTGCTGTAATGCTTTGTGTAATGAAGTCTCACCTAATTTGTTTTAAACTCGCAAACAGACTGGCTTTATGATACTACCTAGCCGAAAATTAACCGCAACTTTAATGGATGAACTTTACTTAATTTAACTAGAAACTTTACTGAATCTATAACATTGTGCAAGCTTTTGAACTATCAGCACCTAACAACAGTTCACCATTTTCAGGAATAAGAAAGCAACTCTTGCTTACTTACATATCTAAATATGTCTCACATATGTATATACCTATGTACACAATATGTAGTTTTAGAGGAATATTCTTCTACCACCTTACTATAACAATTTTTCGCCTAGTAAACACCTTCTAGTATTTACATACATACGCACACACTTACATATAACTGTGAAAAGTACAAAACTAACAGAAACTACATTTTTTAACATTTACTAAGTAACACAATAATGATGTTCACTTGAATAACTTAAATTAACAAAAAAGTTGCTTACATTATGCATTTCAAAACAATTTAAGTGCCTTAGAATAGTAAAAGTCAAACAAACAATCTGCTCTGTTTTTCGCCTATCAGTGAAAAAAAGACAAAATCTTTAAATCAAGCATTTACTAGAATATATCCGATGTTTACGCGAAACGTGTCATTAATTTTTTCCTATATACTTCTTTGTTCTTTATAGACTGAAAATAAATATTTGCAAAAAAATCAAAAAACTATTAATTTTAATTAATTGCTAATCGATAGCCGCAGCCAGCTGAATTGCGAAAAAAAAACTCAAGCAAAAAATAAAAATAAAACTGAGTTAATAATGTGCCTTGGTTAATAATGAATTTCTTGCATAATCTAACAGCTCAACAATTGGATTCAGCGGTGCCTCAATAAAGGTAAGTGATATTTTTAAACAGGGTGGTAACGCCGCACAGTGGTGCCCGAGAGGAAAAAAGTCAATTCTAACATCACAATGTAGTTTTTGTGTAGATAAAGGGTATTGTACCACTGCAACTGTTTGGAAAAGTAAGATAATGGCAACAGGTGCGTTTTTTCACCAAACATGTAGGAACTTTTTAATGTTACCTTTATATTATTATTATATTTACCTTTTAAACGTTTTCTGTCTCTACTTTATTTGACAGATTTGATATCTTGGCATCAATAATTTATAACTTTTATCTTAGGTTTTTATTCCTATCCTCATATACTAATGATGGCATATATTGCACTTTTAAGGCGGCTCGCAGGTCTGCCAACTTGGCTCAAACCATGCCATCTTTAGCCCTATTTTACATCAAATAGCACTTAATTTTTCAATTTGGCACAAAGTGCCTAAATGGCACTTTTTAAAACGGCAATATGTCAATTAATTTTTGTGAAATTCTTTGCATATGCTTCTCTTTCTCAACTAAAATTTTCTAATTTCTTAAGATTATTCAACTGCTTTATTCTATTTTGGAATTGCACTTTTGTTTTAAAAATTTAGTTTCAATATGGCACTTCATAGCTAAGGGTAGTTGGCAGAACTGGCGGCACGCCCATTTTTGGAGCGTTCTCTTTTAGTAGTATTATGAATACATATACAAAATCTCGGAGTTTTAT
>NW_023458558.1:13705993-13715309 GCF_013731165.1 Rhagoletis pomonella | reverse complement strand
AGATACCAGGTACCACACTAATCTTCTCTTCATTATAAGGCATTGATCAAACCAAATAAACTATTTATTACTTATATATTAGTAGCACAGGTCTAAGCATTAGACTACGGCAATTGTGTCAATAATTGTCAATCAATAACCATAAACTTGCTGCTCTAAAAACATTTGAAGAAAGTATCGATAGTGACCTTATTTGGCCATATGTGTACAATTATTTTCCATTTTTAATTATTTCAATTACTTTTGTTTCTCTCTCTCACACACACTTTTGTAATGAAATCATGCAACAAACGGCTGTAACTGCGTAATTGGCAAAGCAATAAAAGCAATCGAGAAGTGGTGTATACAAGTTTGTTGCAACAATGAAGAATGTGAGCACTCACCTGTGGAGAAGACATGCAACATACATATACATACATAGATATACATACATACATATATGCATATGTGCAGCAACACGATCTGCAAATAATTGAAAAGTATTGCAGTATCAAATTCTTATATGAACGCAAACAGATCGAATATCTTCTTAGAAAAAAGAAAGTCGGTGCGAAATACTCACATAGATTTGTATGTGCATACATACATACATATGTACATATGTGCATACATTTGTAGGTATGTATTTAAATAAAGTAAATTAGACTAGACTGGACTTGTGTGCCCACATACTTTCAACTAAGCATACATAAATATGTACATCTGTATATGAGTATGTATATAGTACGACAACTTATGTTGGCCAGCGGAGAGGTTTGTTCGATCCAACTCAATAAATGTTCTAATGCATTACGAAGAATCATAATTAAACTGCTCTCGAAAAATTTCTTCCAATTATTTACGCTTTGTTTATGTAAAGTATAATTTTCAGTGAATTTTTTGCACATTTGATTTACTTTTGGGGAAAAAAATTTCACACACGTTTACGCTCTTGTTTAAGTATTTAAAAACACAGAGGTGCATATCGAGCCCAGCCGCCAAAAAGAGCTAAGCGATATTATTATCTTTAATTTTAGTTTTGAATGCATAAATGCGCACGATGCTTTAGGAACATTTTTGCATCAAAAAGAAACATTTTTAGAAAAATTTCACTTAAATCTTTTTGGCGGTTAGGGATGGAAAGGAGAAAATATCTTTACATGGTGGTGAAAGCAAATAATTTTTTTAGTATTTAGAATCGCAAACAATTTTTTTAAGTAAAATCTTTTCCACTCATTTATTTTTTGTCAAGAGAAGCTGCTTACTCCATAAATGTACGATTTATTACAAAGGACTTACAAAACATTCCAACCGACTTACAGATGCTATCGAAGGTCGCATTGTCAAAAGCACCCAGAACTCAACGCGAATTATTTGGTTTTTCTGGCAACCAGACTTTGCAGAGCTGTCTCTCAAGACTTTCCCTCCTTATAGGCATGTTGGTGCAAATACAGAGGACGTGAAGGAAACGCCTCCCAACGAATGCGCAACTCAACCAATCTCTGCTGGCATTTGAGCATGAAGGACATCATGCTACTGGGCTTGAAGCTTTTAGGGCTAGCACAGTCGTCACTACTAAATTGAAAAGCAAGAACCAAACAGAAACAAAAATATTGAAAGCTGTTTGAACGAGAGCAAAATGAGAATAAAAGGTTCGGAAACATTTCCGTAAAGAACAAAATGCGAAGTGAACTCGCGGTAACGTTCTCAAGTAGAAGATAATGGGAACGATACTTTCGGCAACATGTGCAATGAGAGCAAAATGAGAACGAAATTATCGACAACGTTTGCAAGGAGGATGAGATAAGAATAAAAGTCTGGAGAACGTACTGCTAGAGGAGAAAATGAGAACACAAGTGTTGAGAACTTCACGTTAAGAATGAGAGGGGCGCCTGCGTATTGGGATGAAAAATCGTTACATTGAGAACCACTCCTGGTAATTCTATGGCATTAGGGTTAACTATCCACTTGAAAAGTTCGTGTCTTTCGTTGACTTAATTTGCATAAATAGCTTTCAGTTCTTTGTTGACTAATTTTAATATTCAACCATTTCAAACTAATGAACGCTATATGAAACTTTTTTTCTCGCTTTCATTTTCGCGTATAGTTCAGTGAAGATTTGTTCCCGTTTCGCTCTCTGTCAGAAAATTCCTGTGACTTTGGTTCTAAAATTGTTATTGGAGAGAAAGTTCCTTAGGCTTTTGTTCCAATTTTATTCTCTTAGAAATACTTCCGAAAGTATTGTTCGCAATTAGTTCTCTTTCGGAACGTTCCCCAGGGTTTTGTTCTGATATAATTCCCATTGAGAAGTTTCTCGAGATTTTGGTTCTTATTTCGGTTTTGGTTTTGAGGAGTTCTTGGGAACATAATTACAAGAACGACATTTAGTTTCGATCATACCTTTTATTTTAGGTCACTGCAAAAGTTACAATAAAGCTATTAGCAATAAAGGAAGCTTTTAGGAAAGAGCAAAGCAAAACAAGTTCAAAACTTTCTAGATCAAAAGTAAAACTAATAAAAATTTGTGACAAATTCACGTTTGGTATAGTTTGAACTCTTTTTTAATACTTTATTGAATTTATTCTAACACATTTTTGTTAACACATGAAAACATTGGAAAAAGCAACAACAGTTTACATCGCGAACTTAGCTCAGTGGATAGACTACTAGCTTCGGACACTGGAGTCCCTGTAGGACTGTGGTTATGTGGTTATCTCCAAAGTAGCACCTATTGTTATTTTTCTACAAAAATTTTCATTTAAAACCGCCTCAAGCTCAATAAAATTGTTGAATAAAATTGGTTCAGTTAAAAATAGATTGTTTATTTACTTGAAAAATATAAATGATGAATGGCATTTTTTGACGGACAAAAATTAGAAAAATGATTGGATGCACTTGTTAGCCAGGATTTCTTTTTATCGCTATTTACGAACATGATCATGAAGTTTAAATATTTAATATGGTGAATTCAACATTGAGGATTCAATAAATTTTTGGAAGTTGGATCCGCAATTTTAAATTTCAAAAATTCATATATACATATGTACTTGTTAACATATCTTCGGCTAACATTGAACGTTCGATCGTTTGAATTGAATTTTCCTGCAGACACATGGATTCATGTATAAGTGAATATAGTTACACACATATGTATGTATGTATGCATGTATTTAATACTGCCTTTGTGGTTACAACAATGATTAAAGGATGATGCCGTCATGTATGGCACATGCATTTGTATACAAACGGCATTTTATTGTGAACAACTTACCCACCAGCGAATGGAATGCATTACGCATCGATGCCTCATGCCTCATCACTCATAGCATTTGATTCCGCTCTCGTTTCTATTTCTATTGAATGAGGGCTTCTGCTGCATTACTTTTCATCAACGCAGAAGTGTCGCTCTGTCTGCATTATCTCTAGCATAGCATTACGGTCAAAGTAATGCACAATGTTTTGAAGAGCAATGTGGCTATTAAGCTCTAGATTACTTTTTGGCCAAAGGTAATGCAGCTTATGTTATGATGATATATAGAAATGTCTAGCAAAACATTTTTATCCAAATTTAATGCATATAAAATAAAATGTAATTCGAAAAAATTAATGTAGTATTTGATACTTTGGATTTGATTACATTTGAGAAGCAATTCATGTAATGTGTAATGCGATTGCATTACTTTGGAGTCTACTCTGGATTTGGTGGCGTTCTCATGCAATCGCATTTTCGCTGCTGGGTAAGGTATATCTTGTGTTTGATTAATACATTAGTATGAGTATACAGATGTGCAAATGGATGTATGTATGCGTGTTGACATGGCGGTATTTGCAACATATTGCTTCCACAGAAGCGCTCCAATGTCAGCAATGCGGCAGGCGTTGAAGGTGAAGGCGAAAGTTTGTTTACACTTCGATGAACTTTTACTTTTCGCATAATGAGGCAAGTTCTTATAAGACACTTTGTGTTGTGGAATTGAATGTCAGTTCAAAGTTTAAATTAATAATGCAAATTGAGATTTGCTACAAAATGAAAGTGAAAAAAGTTTACCGTCAATTCACTTTCAATAAATTTGCATGGTAATAATTCAGCGCGCTCTGTTTCTTCGTATAATTTTTAAATAGCAAACTCAAATTTGCGCAAATACATACAAAAATGTGTGTAGGCAATTTTAAAGAATTAAATAAAATTGTGCCATCAAAGTAACACTTCGAAATATGCCAAGACATGTCCCTACCTTTAGCACCTGTTAATTGACGCAGAGCTCTGAAAAGTAAAAATGTAATGTTAAAGTCTAATGGGGTTTCCTTCTAACGGGCTGTTCTATATAAAGTTTAATTACCAAATTTTTTAATATGTTCAACTGATTAATATTTAATGAAACATTCATGGAAATCTTTTAATAAAAATATTTTAAAGCAAGTATCATGAGTCCTTTTCTCCACGTTTCACCAATAAAAAATGTATGTTTATTTTAAGATAATTGTATTCTAAGCTATTATTAAGCTAATATTGTATCCGACCTTCTGATTAAGACGCGACCGCCAATACCATACAATATTAAAAGTTTTTCTGAAGATGACTTTTTTAATAATTTTTTTTTCAAACAAATTCACGTAAGATACACGCAAATGTGATTATATTATATATCAATAGAATTTTTATTTAAGAATTTTGAAAACTAACTTAAAAACCCGATTGTAACCCAATTTTACGTAAATTTATTAAATATTTTTCAAACACAACACATTTCTATTAACTTTAGGCCCCATATTGCATTGCCCATTTCGTTTTTAGTTACTTTGATTTCAGATGCGAATTTAGCGACTACATAAACTTTTAAATAATATAAACGTGTTTTTGGCCGAAAATGCATTATCTTCAGTTTTGTATATACTTATAGAACAAGATTCCATCGAGAGATTGTGTTTAAATGAAAACTTAACAAAGATATACTTAAAAAGTAAAAATAACCACTCATGTTAATATACCCGCAGTTGCGTATGTAACGTATACGCCCCGTACTACCAAAAGAAGTATTCTAACAAGTCGTTTAATTGTAACATTTCGTTTAACCCTAGAAGGGTACTGTGAGTAAAATTTACTCACATAAGGAATAGATTTGTTCGTAAATCTGCAGGTTGGCCACACTGAAAGTCAAGCCACTAGCAGTGCTTGGCCCACTCTGTCATTAGTCGGCTGCCGCAAGCATTGAATGGTGTTGTTTGATTTATCGCGCTTGTGGACAATTTAAAAAAAGTTAGTGAGTAAAATTTACTCATCGGTACCCTTTACGTACTAAATTGTGTGAGTCAAATTTGTTTATCAGTAACTTACTACGTGTCTAAAAAATATATTTTGTGCTGAATTATGACAATTATGTTTATGTTTTGTATTATGTTACCGTAAAGAAAACTACAGAGCATACAAATGGCAGGTCGAGGGCTATCAGAACAAAATATTTTGGATGCAATACTTGAACTAGAATCTGAGGAAGAAGACAATTTGGAGTTGGAGCTTTGTAACTTTGATGACGATTCTTGGGACAGTGTTGCAGATCCGGAATATCAACCAGAACCGGAAGAATTAAATGATGTCGAAGAAAATTTGATACACGGAATCATAAATGCAGAAGAAGCTGAAAAGGAAGAAAAGGAGGAAACACCTGGAAGCAGCAAACGTAAAAAAAAGAAACTTATTGAGGGGAGAAGAAATGAAAGACCAGCTGCCCAAGAAATTCGTGAAACAGAAGAGGTAATTACAATTATTACACCTAGTACCAACAATCTGATCGGAAAAGATGGAAATTTTATTTGGAGTAAGGAACCTGTTGCTGCGCTAGGTCAAAAAACTCCCTCAAAAAATATTGTTCACATTCGCCCTGGCCCAACAGCAAATGCAAAAAATTCGTTGTGTCCTGCCAGCTGCTTCAAACTGTTCTTTACCGCAGACATATTGGAAGAGATTTTGGTTTATACAAATAAAGAAATAAACATTCAAAGGGAGAACTATAACGATAAATCTCACGCGGTTTTGTCAAATTTGGAAATGGACGAACTTGAAGCATTTCTTGGTTTGTTAGTCTTGTCCGCTGCTCTCAAAGATAATCACTTGGCAACACATATGATGTTTGACACTACCTACTGTGGGGAAAGGTACAAGGGAACCATGCCTGAGAGAAGGTTCAAATTTATCCTAAATTGTCTAAGGTTCGATGACAAAGAAACAAGAACTGCTAGAAGAGAAATGACCAAACTAGCTCCAGTTTCTTCTATCTGGGACAGACTTCTAAACAATTGCAGAGTGAACTATAAGCCTGGAAGCTATATAACCATTGATGAGCAACTAGTTGGATTTAGAGGCAAATGTCCATTTAGGATGTATATTCCCTCTAAACCCAACAAGTATGGCATCAAAATTGTCATGTCTTGTGATAGCGGAACAAAGTATATGTTGGATGCCATTGTTTACCTTGGAAAAGGAAGTGTTCCTCCTGCAATGGCTGCTGGTGAATATTATGTTCTTGAACTGCTGAAAAATGTAAAGGGCACCAATCGAAATGTCACGATAGACAATTGGTTTACGAGTGTACCACTCATTCAACGTCCCCGTCATGAATACAAAATAACAACTGTTGGCACAATAAAAAAAAAATAAACCACAATTGCCTATTGAAGCTACAGATATAAAGTTTCAAAAACGAGCCGCATCCACTTCATTGTTTATATTTCATGAGGATTTGACAGTTGTATCATACAAGCCCAATAATAATAAACTTGCATTATTGGCGTCTAGTATGCACAGTACGGGTAGTATTCATGAGACCACTGGAAAACCAGAAATAGTGCATGTGTACAACTCAACAAAAGGAGGAGTTGACAGTTTTGACCAGATGTGCCAAAACATTAACCATGGCAGGAAAACCAGAAGGTGGCCTCTAGCATTTTTCCAAAATATGATGAACATAGCTGCAATAAACGCATACATCATTTACGCGCACAACATGTGTAGCCGTGGGCAAAAGCCAGAATCCCGGATTTCAAAGTAAAAGATTAGCAACTAATACAAACATGAGCCTGGCGTTGAAAAAATCCATTGGCGCAAGCCAAGAGGCCCATAGTGCGGAGAAGACCAAAAG
Organism: Rhagoletis pomonella; assembly: GCF_013731165.1. Lineage (NCBI taxonomy): Eukaryota > Metazoa > Arthropoda > Insecta > Diptera > Tephritidae > Rhagoletis > Rhagoletis pomonella. The sequence continues at coordinate 13,708,194 of NW_023458558.1, read as the reverse complement.
GGGCCAAGAAAGTACTGTAATTTTTGTAGTTATACCAAACGTAGATACACCACCACTTATTGCAATTGTGGATTAGCTATTTGCGGTGAACATGCACAAAAAAAGTGCCCTGAATGTGCTTGAAAAATAATTTTTATGTATTCATAATCGTCAAAAATCAATAATAAAGTATTATTTTTGCTTATTTTACATATTATAATAAAAAATTACACTTATATTATATGCTGGCTTTAAATTTTTTCCATTTAAAACTACTATTTTACAAAATAAATCAGATAATAACGTAAAAATTCTGAAGTGAGTAAAATTTACTCATCGGTACCTATAAGCGCCTACAATTTAACCGTACCCTTCTAGGGTTAATTTTCACATTTGGAAGTAACTTTAATTATTCAAATTTAAAAAGTCGTAACATTTCAAAAATTACAAAATAGCTGTAACAGGTATTCTGCATGCTGACATTTTTTTTTTTTAATTTCGTGGTACACTCTTGAAACTTTAGAGATATGTTTTTTTTTGATGCCAACGTCCATTGCCTCCGAAAACTAACATTCTATGTGAAAACTTACCAAAGTTATTAAGGGTAAAATTGTTCAAATACTTTATATATTTTTTATTTTACTTTTTTCTGGAACTCCATTGATTGAAATAAATGCAAAAAGAATGCTTAAGTGTTTAAAAAAGGATAATTTCGGAATTCAAATAATCTAAGTCTGCATAATACTTAAATGGCATGTAATAAATGTCTACTTACAGTTTCGAGCGTTTTCATTGATCCTAGAAAATTACATTGACCTCAAAAGGCAAGAAATTATTTTCTTATATGTAATTCCCGTGAGAAAACTAAACGATCGACGCCGCGGGACCTCTTAGAAATGTCCGAGAGAGGGGGAGATTCATTTAGGATCATAACTATACCAAATGCTAAAATTTGAGTCTTATCCAGGTCGCACATATATTGTGTTTTTGTTATAATGTCATCGTTTCTTGCAGTTTTTTTAAGTTTTAATTAAAGAAGAAAGAATACTTACGTTCTCAGAAAATAATTCACACAATTATAAATACTTAAAATTAATCAAAAGTAATAAAATTTATTGTAAAGCTAATCGCATTCGTTTTTCTTTTTTGATTATTTTTCTTTTTTTTCTTCCAATTGGCTTAATATACGATTAGTTTCTGATTATTTTTAATAGTTATCGATAATTATTAATTTAAAAGTAGAAATAATGACAATTATTTATTAAGCAGAATAAGAAAAAATTAATTAAATCGGTAGTCATTACAATTTATAATCATTTCTTAACAGCTCTGTCTCGAGAGTGAGGATGATCCAAAGAATTTTATCTGTGTGTCTTTACCGCTACAGGGTACTCTGGTTCATCATAGATCCTATAAAGTTTGCTGCATTTCGGTTTCACTCGGTTTCAGGTTCGAGTGAAGAGGAATTTTATATACCCGGCGCATATAGAAAATATCGCTTTTTTCGCCGTTCTCTAAACTAAAGCCGGTTTGATTTCCCGATTTCGAACATCTTCGATAACTCAATACAGCAGCATTTTTGGGGGACGGAATGATTCCCTCTCAGGAAGAAATACCTAGACCCATATAGTGAACCCTCCCAATCCTTTTGTATTCGCAGATAACAATTTTTTAAGGCCACATTAAGTTTAAAAATTTTTGCCTGAGTATTTTTATAATAAGCGGAAAAGGGGTTAAAATTCATATCGGAGCTAAATACGTAGTTTGGCGACATACAGTAAACAAATATTTTAGTCGAACCCATTATCCTTCTCTTGTAAAGGGTTTTTGACTCTTTTTTTTGTAAAGTTTGCTAAAAACCCATCGTCAAAGCAGAAATTTGCTGGTGGAGTAAGCAGGTGTTCGAATATCCTGATTATGAAAAATTAAAAGAAGAAACAGCAGTAAAAGACACATGTGGAAATCATAAATATCTCAGATACTTATGATAGATATCATTGCGATACTGATGGCCCAAACCGCGACCCATCCCTCTAAGCGTAACTAGTTGTTGTGTATTTCAACGGGACATAAGTATTTGTTTTTTATTATTATTTGTGTAAATATTTTGTCTGAGAATACCGTAAGTGCAATTTTCCGTTGAAAAATTTTCTAATAAATTTTAACCCTCTAAAGGCCATTGTGGTCAAAATCTCCAAAAAAGAGTTCATAACGACCCGTTT
>NW_023458558.1:13691796-13695993 GCF_013731165.1 Rhagoletis pomonella | reverse complement strand
ACTCGTTTAATTGTGTATTTATTTATATTTATTGAGCAATAAAATGTCTTAAGACCTAGCTGCACTACGAGTATTTCAAAAATTATTAACAACACCCACGATTTGCACAGAATTGAATTGTTGGAAGCAAAAACAAAATACATACGGCAGAAATAAATTTGATAACTCCGTGCGACCGTAAATTTTACTCGCAAAAAATTAGTATATTGCAAAACTGTGGGTAAATTATTAGAGAGATATATTTTATTAAAGCGCATTCGTAGTTGTAAACTTTTTTCTTTTAAATTCTACGGAATTTGCTCTCATATTTGGTACCCATATTGATATTCAACATTTCACAAATTTTTTTAAAATAAGTTTTTGAATTAATCATATCTTTAAAGCTTCAAAGTACTTTGAAAAAAATCCTAGCGTCAGAGTGAAAAATTAAGTACAAAGTTTTGCTATACTTGATTCGGAGTATATCGATCCTAACGTGTGTTTTGAATTTTTTTTTGTTTTTGTCGCATGGTGTACTAAACAAGAAAATGCGTTCTTGAAGGAAGTCAGAAATTTTGCTTTGCTCTGTTATTATTAAATTAATTTTTTGACTATCCAGTTTTGTAGTTCACTCAGTTTCCATATACATAATAAAGTACGAGTTTAAGTACATAGCTATAAGCTAAAAACAAAAAACAACTATCACACATTCGTTATATGGAGAAAATAACCAACATCATCAGCCAAAAAAATCTCAAAAATTAACGGTAGCGTATAGCCACTTTATTAGCCTGAAATTGAGTGAACTACAAAACTGGTTACTCAAAAAAAAGAAATGGTTAAAAGTTGAAAATTTTGGTGAAAATTTGTCGAATTTTCCTCAATTTTCTAAAAACTGTGAAACATCAATTTAAATGCCAGTTGACGAAGAATGAGCTATGAATATTACTATTAAAAATTAACGTAAAAACTTATTACGAAAAAACATCGCAAATAGCTGGAAAAAAAACAATGTACGTAGACTTATTCTGGTGTATATATACAGTATACCGCCAAACGATTAGAAACATTACCCGCATGTTTATATTTTCAAGTGTATGCTACTTTTAATTTTTATTCATATTTATTCTACGTGTAATTCTAAGCAAATTTGCCGAGGAAACAAATGGTTTGGAGTTTGCCAAATTGCGAAAATAGGTTTCTTTTACTTAGTATTTTGCTGTAGTGCCGTAAACAAGTGCTTAGATTTTGTAAAAGCATGCTAAAAGAGGATTTTGGTATAAGGAACCTATTTCAGGGCTTACCTTTTTCCTAAAACATTTGCCAGACGGCGCAACAGTGAAAATTCTCAAATTTTCTTACGTGTAAAAATAAAAAAAAAAACGTATATTTTGTATACTTGAAACTTTTTTTCCTTCCAATTAAAATTCAACACAAACTACATGCATAGTATGCATTGTATACACATGTATGTGTAGGTTTGTACATTAGACTGCATCACGAAAAAAAGTTGCAGTTTTTCCGCTGGGATTACAAAACTTGTTATATTTGAAGATATCCACCAAACTATTTCGGCAATGTATTAAGATTTACGTTAGATGGACCGATTTGAAAATAACTCCATAAACGAAATGTTTTATGCATAAAAATAGTTTTTTAAAGAACTTTTCGAAAAAAACCCCTCCGATGACAAAATGACAAAACAGGTTAGTTAAGCTTAAAAAATCTGTATAGAAACATTAAAAAATATTTTCATGGGAATCGTAGTAATGAGATTTTTGATGGTGTTTTTAACTTTTTTCGAGGGTTAAAACTTTAATAATTTGGGCAATTACTTATGAGCTACCAGTGGAAAGGTATTTTCCCCCTCTTTTTATTTCTGTGCAAAAAAAAAACTGATTAAGGCACTTTTTAACGACACTACAGCAAAATGCTAAGTAAAAGAAACCAATTTTGGCAATTTGGAAAACTGCAAATCGATTTTATACCCATGGTTTCTATGGCAAATTTGCTTAGATTTACACGTACAATCTTCATATGCTATATGCTTATAGTCGAAAAAATTTCCCATACAAATTGACCCGCCCTATTTTACATATGTATACATATATAGTAATCTTCTATAGCCATACTGTCACCTAAGCAACAAGTCAGCGCTGATGAGATGACAATCAATTTCTAATTTCGCTTTTCGTTTTACCGCTTTGCCAAGCACGGTAATTGCAATGTTTTTGGAAATGAGAGAAGGCAAGTAGAGTAAAAGAGTGTCATACCCTTTTGGGCTCAATTATGTATATTAAAAAGCACATCGTTTCATCGTTTGTGGCACGTGCTCTCTGTTCTTAAAATAATCGTTTTTCGTTTTTTTTTTGGTTTAAAGCAGTCTAATTTAATTTTCTCAGTTTCTTATTTTCAATTTTTCTTTCATCCAATTTTTTTGATTTTTCTGCTTCACTTTTGGGAGCGATGAGCGTGGGTTGTGTGCATCCACCCATACAGAACCCCTATAAATGCGGACAAATTAAAAGAAAATATTTTAGTAGATATTTAAATTAAAGAGTCGGTAGAAGTGCAGGCGCGTGAATACAGCAAACTTTTTCGCGTGGATAAGAAAAATTTTTAAAATATTATCCAAAATAAAAATTAATTAATTTTCCCTTCGAATTATTTACTACATAGTTAGTGAGCATGTCTGCGGTGGCGCGCAGCAGTAAGAGTTTGTACGTGGCAGGTATGGTCCTGCAATTTTTGATGCTACTCAAATGCAATGCGATTACGGTAACAACGAAAATCCCAATTAAGGACAACAGCAATTTTAACGACACGAAAGGGTTGGCTATGTTGCGTGAAATTGGACGCACACTCACGCTGTGTTTGACCACAGCAGAGCGTTGGAAATGTCTTGAAAAGCAATTAACTGGCGCCATAGATGCCTTGGCAAAGGACAATAGTACCTTGCAGTATGGCGACTTTATTATTATCGAGCAATTGGCAAATGACAGGAGTAATGAAAGCACAGGACAAGCTAGCCAACGTGCACAAGGACAACGCTCGTTGCAGTCGTCGGACGACAATAAGCCAATGCCGGGCAGCATCGCGGCGAGTTTATTCAAGTTGGCTAAATCACGTTCAATACGTTTACTGCTGCCGAGCTCAATGCAAGCATTAAAGAAAATTGGCGTAGGAATTTCGGATGCCATCGATGGATTTACACTGGAAAGTAGCACGCCAGCCGAAGCTTTAACATCAGCGGAGATGGCGCAAGCGGAGGAAGGTACGAAACGAATTTTAAATGGTCTTGTAGATGATAAATTAGAGCAATTCGTTAATAAATTGACCGCTAGTGGTAGTGATAGTAATGACAACTTACAAAATGACAAGGATAAAATTGAAATCGACAAGGACAGGGACAAGAAAAAGAACAAAAAGAAGAAAGACAAAAATAAAAAGAAGAAAACCACGAAAAAGAAGAAGAAAAAGGATAAAGACAAGGACAATTGCAATGAGAAAGACAAAAAGAAAAAAGACAAAGACAAACACAAACACAAAGACAAAGACAAAGAGAACACAAACACAAAGACAAAGACAAACGCAAAAACAAAAACAAAAACAAACATAAGAAAAAGAAGCATATTAAAGAAAAAGAGCATTTATTCAATAAAAATTCACTTAAAGGACGTAAAAAGAAAGGCAAAGACAAAAATATGGCTATGATGGGCGGCATGGCGATGATAGCAATGGTCGCGCAAATGTTCCTCGGCAAGGTGATCCTGATCGCAGGCGCCGCCTTCGTGATGGCGAAAATCGCACTGCTCGTCTCTGTACTTGTGAGTAAATATATTGCAAATTAATTCATCATAATCATAAGCTAATATCAATCAGTGATAACACTGTGCGACAAAAACATAAAAATTTCTAAACACACGAAACAATCAATATGCTCATCAAAGTATGGGCCAAATATAGCAAAACTGCGGGTTTAGTTTTTCTCTCTCACGTCAGGACTTTTTTTAAATTTTTTAAAGTTATCAACAATTCAATAAATTATTTACATAATGCAGTTCAATATAGAAAAGCAAAATGGGTGTCAAATGAAAGAAAAAATTCTTTAGAATTAGAAAAAAAATTACAATGGTTATTCATGGAAACAAGTAAATGCCTCGTAACCGCATAAACCTCGTAAATAAACCGATTTGCCATACACAATTAAGTAAGTTT
>NW_023458558.1:13607360-13691786 GCF_013731165.1 Rhagoletis pomonella | reverse complement strand
TAAATTCCAATAAACGTAGATATATCGCCGATGCCTCTGCCAAACCACCCATCGACCAAATGCAAAACCGCCTAAATCGCGATTGTGACAAAAAAATGAGTTTTGGTAACCCTGAACTCCAAGCATCGAGATTTATGCATCAAAATCGTAAAAGCATTATTAAAATATCACATTTGTAAAATAATAGCTAGAAAAAATACTACCTTTTAAATTAATGAATTCAAAGAAAAACAATTTTTTCGATTAAATTTTAGTGCCGTAAGATACGTGGTTTTGCGATTGGTAGATGGGCGGCTTTGCAAAAGGATCGACGATATGAATTTTTGGTTTCTTTCTCAACGCACATTTTTTGTAAATTGCGCGTAATTTTTGAAAATTCAACCCAGAAAATGAACAGTCCTTTTTATATTATAATACTGAGAGTTGGTATGTTTGTGCGTTTGAATGTTTGTGGCTCAATCACGCGAAAACGACTGAACGGATTTCCATATGAAAAATACTTGGATAGCCGCGGTTTCACTAGGTTGAAAACAGCATTAGTAAGGCCAACATATTTTGTAAAGGGCAATTTTGTTGTTATTATTTTGGTAACACTTAAATTCCAGTTATCAGTCTTCGCCCTGGTCGTCAAACCTTCCTAAAGTCGCGTAACCTTTATATGTAATTTTCCTGCGTTCTTCCCAACCTTCAGCATTTCAAGCTCCTCGCACTCATGTATTTCGGCCTCTCTGTTTTTATTACGGAAAATACGTTTTTCTTTCCTCTTCAGTTCCCGATATCTGTCCAACACAACCCAATCGCAGCGTGGTCCTTGAGGTGGCACCTTAATACTATGCTGACGTAGCAGTTGCTCTTTAAAACTTTTTTAAATACAAATTCTTCGTTGAAGGCGGTACGTAGTAAACAGGAGTTGCGGTCCCACTGATCGATTTGGATTCTCTTCTTTCGATCTGGAGACAGCCATATAAGTAGCTAGAAGAATTCTAATATGCTGAACAGTATACGTAGTGTAGTGACGGGGTATCGCTCGTATTTGAACTCCAAGTGTTCATAAAAGGGGTCTTTGATCACCTCGTCCTTCTTTTCCGTGTGGCGTGGCCCATTTCTCTTACAGCTGCAAGGATATTTAGGGAAGACCGATAGTTAAAAGCACAAAAACAGAGAATACAAAGCATCCCAAGTGCTGTATGGAAAGTTTCCACAACCTGTTAAAGCCTTCGAAGTATTTAGTACGTAAACTGGTAAATTTATAGGGCCGTATACTGAAATCTGATGAGAAGCAATTATAAAAGTTTAGCGATTTTGAGTACATCAACTATAACCACTTGGCGGTATTGATGAATTTCAATATATTTTACTGAGATATGCTCTGAAATACTAGTGTATTAGGCTCACTCACGCCAGCGCCGAGTACTCACAAGTTTCCAACTATCTTCTTTGAACCTGGGCCTTTGCAGCAGTGGCAGAACCTATTGAAAGTGATGCAGTTCATTTCAGAAAGCACATCTACATCACTGTCCTCTAGATAAAGCCGTGATTTGTTTGTATTTTCCTTGTCAATTTCTACCAGACCCTGATTTTAAGAGGGTCGTAGGTATTTCACATCTGAGTGGTAATCGTCCTCTACAATTCCACCACTCGTGAAATGCATCATTTGGGAAAGACTTTAAATTGGAACCCATGAAAAAAAGTTATGCGAAAAATTTGGTTCGAGATAGTTTTTTTGTTGTTTTTTGCACTCGGTGCCATATGGCAATGCTGGTATCATTTTTCCGCCATTTCTCGTCGTTTATAATATTATATATAGTTTTTCAATATATTTTACACATTTTCTTTTTATGTATATGTAGTAATCTATCCCCGAGAAATATCTTTGACAACCTAGAAGAGCTTTGTTCGAAGAAATATAATGAATTTGATTAGCCGGTAGCTAGGGTATTCACCGAACCACCAGAAAAATAGATTAGCAGTGGTGAAGTATATGCAAGGGATGATGGTTACGGTGGCATTGCATTCCAACGACAGCCGGGTTCTAGGTATCGGAATGAGTCAAAGGCTGTTGTTTCGGCGACCTAACCCGACTTCATACCTGTAACGATGAAAACATCTAAGAAACTGCTCAGGCCTAAGGTCACACAGGGATTGGGCCACAAATCTCATACGAAGGTTAACCAGCAGATCTTTGTTAATCACACAGTCACATGTGTGTCAGAACAAGATATACCGGAACGTGGCTGCATTCTGCAACGGACTCCAGAGCAAGATCGGAGAGATAATCGTCTGTATGGGTCGGCATGTGATACGTAAAGATGCGGTTCAGAAAACGTAGTTGCACAGTTACTCGACTCTGTTTAGTTCAAACGGCTACAATGTCCTCCGTAGAGATCGCGAGGGAGACAATGGTGGAGTATCGTGCCATCGCAGAAGATATAGACCCTTAGCATTTAATTCAAAAAAAAAGCTGTAGGTACCCTAGGACACCTTTCGAGGTCTCTTTTTCATTTATTTCTCATTTATTCTAATATATTTACAAACAAACTTCAGGGTTATTGGGGTTAAGGTAATTTTGTTTTTATCAGAACTTGAGGCCAACTCTCTCCCATAGTCATCCACAAGTTGCGGCCTAACCGAGAAAGGGGAAAGTGCCTGAATTTCCATCTGAAAAAATTTGGCGTGGTCCGTTAAGCAAAAGGATCAGTATAGGCCGCTGTGCCCTGCCAGCACTGGGTCTCTGCCCGAATCTTGTCGGTGCGGCTGGGTAATTTTGTGCGAGGTTTATAGTATTAAAATATATTTGTTAACGACGCCAAGCAAAATATGTACATACATACTTTTATTTATAAACATTTTTGACTAAGTTTAATTAAAGCACCATAAACTATTTATATTTACCTGTATTCATTACATACGTATATCCCTTTATTAAATAATCATTTGCATAAGCGACATGGAAATCTATTCGTTTCAGGGCAGTCTCAAAAGGGGATCGATTGGAAGCAGTGGTAGTACAGAGCACATCGTTGTAAAGAGCCACGATCATGCCGGAGGTGGAGGTGGCGGACATGAACACGGACACGATGGTTATAGTTACGAATCGGGATGGCATCGTAGCATGCCACACATTTTTCCTGAAATAGTTAGCGTAGAGTCAAAGCATAACAAAAAATACTACCACACACCATCACAGGCAACTCATCAAAACCATGGCAACTACAACGTTGGTGACATTAGCGAAACAACTAAAGAAATAATTGGCGTCGATGACAAACGAAGACAAGTGCAGGCTGGTTTTCTTTAGAGTTAATTGACGTTAAGTATGTGGTGGTTAAGTATGTTTTATCAAAGTGAAAGGGTTAAGCAGCGAAAATAAAACAAATGTAAGTACACGGTTGTAAATGTTGGTTTATTACGCCGATGAATTTACAAACTAGGCCTTACATATCTATGTAAAAGTAAATACACATAACAATAATATAAATATATTATGCATTAGTAATTTAAAATGTACATGACATTTGAACATACATAAATAAAATTTTAGCTTTAGTCTTCTTTGCTGTACGGGATTAATTTACAATAACAAATAACGATAGAGTGCCGTCAACCGCATTTATCTATAATTACTACGCAGCACTTTTTTTTACAATTATTGGAACAATTTTTCTAATCTTTTTTGGTGATCTTCTTTGGTTTGATCTCAAAATCGTTCTGCTGTGACGGTAATGACTTTCTCGCCGCTACAACACATCAATGCGCTTTCACATTCACACGCGATCTAGCTCCCCAATTCATAACCTCAACCTCAACCTTCCGCTCACTCTTATGTTTGCACACGCGAGGGCACCCAAGCATTATACGCTTTATCCTGCATCATCATCTCGTCGTCTATGCTCCGATGGTAGGAGCCGCCTTCATGGCCGGCCTCGTATTCGCCCGCGTGACTCGATGAATAGGTCTGACTGTGCTGCACTTGCGGGTGTTTGACAATTTCGTAAGTGGTCTTTTCACCGCCCTCCGATGATACCAGCTTCTTCAAGCCAATTATGGCGCTTATAATGAGCGCAATCTTGCCCACAATCAGCGCTTTGCCAGCAACAATAGCGATCGAGTGATAGGCCATTTTGAGTATGGCCGTCTTTAGCATAACGGCCGCTATGAAGGGCCCCAAATACTTCTTATCATCACCCTTTTTCTTGCGTCCTTCTACCATCGAATTTTGCGCATCCACTTCGTCATCGCCGAGCGTAAATTGTTGGAAGTAAGCGCTTATGGCGCTGAATAAATCCTGCCCGTTGCGCTGACTAAAGTTGAGTAGTCGCGGCAAGTTCACCTGCAGTTGTCGACTATCAATGAAACGCAAAAAACGTTCCATTAGCAGTGCATCCAGGCTCTTCATCGATAGATTTTCCAAATCACGATTGCTCAGGTTTAGTTCGGCGTTCGCGCTGGCGCGCCCCGTACGCGTTTCATTGTCCCCTTTCTTAACAATCGTCACACCTTCGACGATATTGATGTTCTGTACTTTTAGCGCGCGTCCCAGCAGGCGCGTCGCTTGCACCTTGAAACACCAAAAAAGATCATCACGATCACCGCAGATACCGTAGATGTGTTTGAGCGTACGTGTAAGACCATTCTCCAGCATTGTGCTACGGCCGCCATCACTCCGCTGTTCATTGCGGGTGTGAGTGTGAGTGGACACCTCAAGCAACGCCGCTTGCCGATACAGCGAGATCAATATGAGCGCGGCCAAGAGCCTTAATAAACTGGCATCCATGACGATAGCTTTATGCGGCTAGCAGGCGGCACAGACGGCAGGATATTCTGCGTTAGCACAGCGTATTAATCCAAAATTAGGCAGGAGTGCTCGAGTGATACCCCCTACCGCATATCCTTACGGCGGTGCTTGAAGTTCAATGTCTAGCGGGTGTTTTTTGTTTTTTTGTTTTTTTTTGAAACTTCTTATTTCTAAAAAGTAGCACGAAATATTCGATTGATTAACAGCCTCTTCTAACTTTCAGCGAAATGCAACTGATCTGCGCCGCTTGTGCGGCAATCAAATTTATACACTTTGCCTTGCCACAATTAGTGCAGCGCGCGATCGGTTGCCTTGCTGCTGCTATCGCTGGACCCACTTGCCAAGTCTGCCAGAGCCGAAAAAATCATTTAGTATTTATTTCTACTTTGCAACTGATCTGCGGTGAAGCCGTTTTACCACGCTTTGCTTAGTTTTTTCTTCTCATGCGCCAGCTAAATATTTAGAGCGTGTTGGATGCGAGCTGCTAACGCTTACTTTTCCATTGCGGCTCGTCAGTTTTGAGTGAAAAATTGCAAGCATCGCTGCTGATTTGGTGCAATTGCTGGCTATTGCTGGCTGTTTGGTTGCTTGTTGCTGGCAATTGAAAATGATCATCTAATTATTTATCAGATATGCAGTTTTTGTTGTTATTGCAACTGCTAATAGCCATTGGAGTTTGCCTTAAGCGTTGTGCTTGCGTTTTTGTGTATCTTTATCTCTAGGCAACACTTTCATGTGCCAACTTTTCCACCCACTTTCTTCTGCGGATTGATTGCATGAATTAAATTTATATATTTAACTGCTCGTGTGCTTACATTTTTAAGAAAACATTCATTTCTCCACTTGTCTTTGGTGACGTTCGTGCTTTTGCCAAAATGTTTGTCGACACGCGAAGCCATTGCTTGAAGATTTAAAAACACAAGTACAAACATGTCTGTTAGTGCATGTACACTCAACAGTGGTGAAATTTTCCGATGATTATGTTCAAACAAATGTATCTACATATCGATGGCTGAGTGAGATAAGGCGTTTTTCAATCAAATTTTCTGAGATACGGCGTTTTCTGGTACTGGCTGCCGGGATAGGTCGATCTTCCACTTAGCCATCGATATATACTGTGTAGATTAGGGTGCTTTTTTCGCGACTATTTTTGATTCATTCCCACCTCGAAATTTTGTGAAAGTACCTAAAAAAAATTATCTGAAAATGTCTCAAGAAATACCGATGCTACCGTTTTGGTGCTTTTGTAACTTTTTTGTAGCAAATTAAATTTCCTACAAGTTTGTAATTTAAATTGCTTCTATTAGCTTGTTATTTACGAAATAGGGACAAAAAACGAGAAAATGCCTTTGAGCTGTAGAATTTTGAAGAAAACAAAAAGAATTTCCTTTTTTTTAAACGGGAAATATTTGCACGCCTTGGTCGAGCATTAATATTAAGGGCTCAAATTTTCAGGGAATCTGTTTTTTTTTAGGTGTTTCCCACAAAATTTCGAGGTGGGAGTGAAAAAATCACCCTAATATACATACGTACGCATCTGTGGAAGTGTATATTAAATCATAAAAGCCCTAACTGTTGTAACCATCTGCGAAGAGGGACGGTGCTTAATAAATAGATAATGTAATGTTAATCTGATGAATAGGAGATATTTATCAATTCACTATCAATACTTAAAGATGGATGATCGAAGTGAGAGTCTTCACATAGGTTAATGCCGATTTTCCACTAGGCATTGAAATGACAAAAAATTATGCCATGTGGAAATGGACTTAATGACTATTTTTTTCACATAATGACATGATAATTTTTTAATGCCCAACTTTGTAATTTGTCATTTTTGCCATTTAATGCCTAGTGGAAATCCAGCATAAGTTAGATTAGGAAGGTGAGTATGATAGCCCGAACACAATGAAAACGACGAGCTACAAACCACAGCTGTCAAATTATTTTAACACGTGCTCTTATGTAGATAATTATTTTGGCGACGATCGAGCTACGCGGCGGCTGTGGTTGTGGCCAGATTAGATCTATTTCTATTTTTCTGGCGACAGATAAGGTTCTTCCTCTTCTTTTATGTCAAACTCATACAAATTCATGATGTCGCTGCCGCGTTCAAAGAAATCATGTCGCCAACGACAAAGCGTTTAGATAATGAAGATGACAAATTGGAAGCTGTGGTCTGTAGCTCGTTGTTTTCAATGTGTTCAGAACTTGAAGCTTTCATTTTTCGAACCGCAGCACAGTGCTGTGCGAGCGGGCAAAATTCCAAAATATTTGGAAAGGTAATTTATCCATTATCGAGGCTCCGGTTCCAAATTTTGTACGAAATTAATAATACATAGAAAAAAGGCCCTTGACGCATTTTAAACCAAATATTTTAGACAGAGCCAAATCAGTTTTAGGCTTTGCACGGAAGAAATTGCCAAAAAAAAACGACTTATGAGATATTAAGTTAAATATTAAATTTTTCCGTTTAAAATTGCTTAAGATAGCTGCAAAAAATTAATTTATTAAAACAATTTTAAATCTGTAGATTAGACTCGCTATATTTTAGATGCAAATTTATTTTGTTGAAAGTAAAAATATTACTAATGTTTAAAGGAACAACTCTAAAAATCAAGTGTTTTTTTATTTCATAAATCAAAAATACTGGTATTTTGCCACTTTTTTCCCCTTTGCGAAGCAGTAGTAAATTAGTTATTAAAAGAAGGGTATCAATTGAAATGGGTGTTGAAAGAATTGATTTCTTAACTACATATGGGAGGGTTGCCAGCTGTTAAAAAAAATCAAATTCCATTTTAATTTAGGGAATTAGGTGACTGAAATTTGTATCAGCATATACATAAATGGGAGTCAGACGAAGGAGGTTAAAAGTCATAGCTTGCAAATATTTTGAACAGGATCGCCATCTGTTTGCAAAGGGAATTTAATGAAATTATACAAAATTTGCATGTATGAAATATTAAAATATTTATATCCAAGGAGAGAGTTACGACATCTTATTTGCTAAAACGTGCAGTTTATTATATTATAAATTAATGGGCTACAAAACTGCATACTCAAAGTGTTTCTAGAAAATCGAATTAAACCACTCGAAATTTTTACGAAATTTCGTTGATATTTTTTTTCAAATTTTATCTTATTTGTAGGTCCTCTGCATAAAGAGACCAGCGTCAACTCCTTTTTTGAATCTTTGACCAATCTTTGCATAATTTTCAGCAGGCCAGTCCACGTTTGCCATTTTTGCCAAAATATATACCATTTTTAGTACATTTTTCCAGTTGGGTACACTGGTACATAACTTTCAGATTTGGTACATTTTTGAAATCTGGTAAAATGAGGTAGTTAATACTTACATCATATATTTACCTAATTCCAGGCATATCAATTCGGGAAATCTACTTTTATGGCATCTCCGCCGAGAATCAGGAATATGACACGCTCTAAAATGCCCAATTTCGTAAATGGCCTAAGAATGGAGTGAATTTTTATGGCATCAACTCAGTAAATTTTATCCGATTGGAAAACGGTTTAACACGATTCAATGTAGCAACTTTTCTGCGCTTTTAGAATTTTGAAATCCAAAAACTGATTACTCCTATCCACCCTATCGTAAAATGGACATAACAGCTAAATGTTTGAGCCTTGCAACGTCCGAGAGAATAGTTTTTGAAAAGGTAGTAGAAGTTTGAATCTAAGCAATGGAATGCTCTATACTTCATTATCTTTAATTGCTTGACGTTTTTTATCGACCTGGGAATATCAGCGTTCGACTTAAATGGGGAATTCAGAAGCTCAGTCAAACGCCTAGCAGATATGTATTTTAACAGTGAATAGTTATTTATAGCATCCATTCATTGGCATTGTTGCAACAATTGTTGTCGAACTTCAAATCGAGTAAACACTCGCTTAACAGCCACTTAGATGCAAAGCGAAAACAGTGCCAATGTTGCTTTGACTCAACGGGGGCCGATAGCCAAACAAATCGGACGTAATGTGTACTAAGAAAAAAAAAATTACAAACTCGTAGTCGTAGTGCCGAATCAGTGAAAAGACAACGAGGTATAAACAACGCAGTTGCAATGCAAGTATATACATATGTACGTCCTTATTAGTACTCAGGTACCTTATGTTGGGTCCATTGCAGCTACCAACGCCGTTTATTTTTTCTATGCAGTTTTTCGTTTTGGTTTTGCTTTGCATCTACATATGTATGTACATATGTACATATGTATGTGGGAGCTTTCAAAACAATGGATTTATAAATTTATCTGTTGCATCGGTAAGTCAGTGTAATTTATACGTAGAGAAATTACGCCTGCACAACGAATTCAATGAAGTCAGAGGTGATGGCGCCGATGGCGGTGGAAAGAAAAATAGATAAACAGAAAATTTAAGTAAACGATTCAAACGCCACTTGCAAGCATACAATGCATTCCTGCAGGGATATATTTGTTTTTGTTTTTAAGCTCATTCAACTTCAATAAACCAGTGTCACTTTCACTACACGTAATAATGATTAGCAGAATAAATTGAATAATTTTCAAAGTAGCGAGCAGCAGTAAGTAGTGGTTCTATTGTTCAATGAGATGAGGAAAAATATCAATGATTAGTAAGAAGTTTTTTTACAAAGCGAATAGATTTTAGCATTGCTATTTATTAATTGCACTAGTTTTGACGAACTGGTTACAGTGGTGGTCAAAAGAAGCAATCAGTAGTGACACTTAAGTTGAAGTCGACTCTTAAAGTTATTAGAAGTTTTTAAACCGACCAGCCACAATCCGTTTAACTGAAAACTCTGCTTAATAGGCACGGCAACTCTGGTCCCAGTTTTATTTTAGTTGTTTATTTTGCTGTTATTTGAGACTTCGGCTAAATGAAAAAATCGGTTTCATAAAACAACATTTATGCCCCCAAAACTCGAAAATACACTAGCTGAGACCCGTTTAAATGGAACTGTTTGTTCAACTCCACTTTATGAAATGAAAGGGCCCTGGAAGTGTTTTCGAAATTATAACAACCCGGTTCACGCAAATGATGAGCTGATTTTATAGAATTTGTTCAGCAAGCTCACTTAGTTAGAATCCGGATCTGTCCGTAAGGATATTGGATTGGCTCTAGTTTTCTAATAACTTAGGTTTAAAGATGCCGAAAAACCCATTTTCGGATATTTTCGAGCCTCTGTAAAACAATAAATTGATGCAATATATTTGTATGTGTGGGAGGATATGTAAGCCTAAACTTTAATACTCAAAATCAAAAAATTATAGGCCGAACACTAAAGGAGTACGCTCGATTCTTTTTTAACTCGGGCTTAACAGTACAATCACTTGCTAGTGCCAGCAAGCTGGTGTCGTGTATTTCCCCTTTAACACTAGACCCAACCATCCAATAGAGTACCGCAGAAGGACAGAGTCGCACTTAGTTTCTCCTTGTCGTGGGATAAGTTTTAAAATTGTCCTTCCAATGCCAGGTCATCAGCCGCGCATTTTTCCGCATTGTCACTATGATCCGGCACCTTAACTAGGTTTACTAAGAAGTACTCCGACGGGATTGATAGAGAGGTCAGACATTCCTTTACCGATTTCGAGGGCACCATCACGCCCTTTAGTAGTGAGTAGGCTTTCTCATAAAATCCAGTTGCCGTTCGGAAGCAGCGTAACTTGGAGGAGAAGCTATGCCAAGTGCTAGCAAATGTGTACCAAATATTTATTTTTTTTTTTTTATTTTTAGAAAAACTTTGATACCTAAATAAGTAAGATGGAAACAAGAGAAAATTTGCGTACTCCTTTATATGTTACGAGTGTGTATATAACCATAGAGATGTACACATTTTTTAAATACCAAATTTCCGTGACCACCACTGTCCGCTTTAAGTGAGTTTGAAAGCTATAAACCGTATAATAGTCCAGTGATCTGATTTAACCCCAACATGAATATGTAGTATGTGGTCCGGAAAAATATTGCTTTCAGTTAGTAGCCAAGGCAATGACCAAATGGCCAAAAATAACAAAATTAAACTACTTAAAGAAAGTAAGATTTGCTTTAAGAGTATGTATGTACATTAGGGTGGTCCAAAAACAGTAAAGTCGCAATTGAAATACTCTCACCCCCTAGGATTGTACTATATCTAAAAAAAAAGTATTCCCCTATTTTTTATTTTTAAATCAAAAAATATATAGAGGTCCCTCAAAACGCTCCAAGTTTTTCATGTATTTTTATATATGAAAAAAAAAAATTCGTAGAAATGGTATACAAATCTTGAAAGTCAATATCTTCCGATCGGAAAACTCCGGTCCTCTTCAAGAGACTTTCAATAATAATACCCAATTGTTTATTTAACAAGTTTATAATATTAACGACTTTTTATTGGTCACCCCATTGCATTTTTCGGGGCTTTTGTGGGTTTTTTGCGGACCTATAAATTATAGTTACGATGAAGAAATGGTTAAATAAACAATTGAGTATTATTACTGGGAAACTGCTGCTGATGAGCAGAATTCTCCGATATAAAAATATTGATTTTTAAGAATTCTATACCATTTCTACGAAAAGTTGTTTTTCCCCCATATAAAGATATATGGAAAACTTTGAGCGCTTTGGGCGACTTCTTCTAAATATTTTTTGATTTCAGAATAAAAAAAAAACTAAGGGTATATTTTTTTCGGTATAGAACAATGCTAGGGGGTGAGAGCATAAAAATTCCGACTTAACTTTTTCACATGCATTTTTGGACCACCCTGATGTACATACATATGTATGAACAAAAACGTCAACAACATGGTTGTTTAGCTGACCATGACTATGAATAACTTGGCCGCCAGGTTTAAGGCACGGCCAACTAGCTGCGATTGTACGAAAGTAAAAAAGGTTATTTCAATGATACATACATACGTAAGTTCATGTGTATGTATTATGATGAAATGCCATTACAAAGATGATGATTATATAAATTTTTTCCCCAATGAGAAATATTTACTTATCGTTTGTAATTGTACCGAAATTTTGGAAGAAAATTGGTAAAGTAATGCTGCGACATGAAGAATATTTAGGGAATCGTACGGAAATTTCTTTACGAGCTCCTCGTATGATTTTGTTTGAAAAAATGTTATAGAATTGTGAATAAATTTCCGATACTCTTAAATATTATATTTCGTTAAGGTTTTGGGTAAGTTGGTTTGCAGAATTTAGAAAGGACATATACACTCAAAATATGTACCCTATAGCCTGGGGTAGTTTTAAGTAGCGTGATGACCTATGTAATTTTAATGCAAGATATTTATTAAATTTATTAAATTTAGGTCGTTTCCTCAAGTAGCTTTTAAAATTTAACTGCCCTTCAAACACATTTTTGAGAATAAAATTATTTTTTTTATAGACTTCTTAGGAACATAGCTTTTGCAAAGTTTCGTATTTTTATTTTGTTTAACTGAAAACAGAGGTACTTATTATGAGGTACTATTAATGTCTTGATTTAAGGGCTTATGTAGATGTACATATATATATCACATACTATAGAACGCTGGGTAGGTGGCAAGATTCCGTGCAATAAAGCCATAGAAAATAACGCCACATGGCTTTATTTAACTTTTCATTGAGAAATAAAGCCAAATTTTTGCGTATGATCTTATTTCTCACTGTGAAAGTGAAATAAGGCCATTATGGCATTATTGCAGTTTAGATTGTGTGGATATGTACTAAAGTAACTCGGCACTTCTCTAGTTGAAGGTATAACTTGCAAAATAAAAAAAAAACGTCCAAAAGTTTCAGGAAGGATACCAATCGGTGGATTTTTATCTCTGTTTTAACAATTCGGGGTGAGGGGTATATATTGTTAACCGCGTACAAGTTATTTAAAAAAATACTGTTTTGAAATGTTGCTCTTTTTAATGAGTAATTGCAGGCTCAAAAATCACCATTACTCTCTTTTGAAACACTAGCAAAATATGTATATTATTTGGAAAAACTTTTTCAAAAAGTACATAAATTTTACAACAAAAGATTCTCTATTTTGTTATAAGAACAAACAAACAAACAATGTTCCCATGTGTGTAAAATGACGTAAAGTGTTGCCACTTTATTTATATTTCGTAATGTCTTACTTATTTAAAAGAAAACCTCCGGGCCGGACACGTGGCACGGAGCGCGAGCATGGCGCGGGGTGGCGAGCAAACGCGGACCGCAGCTAAAGAGACAACATTTACTTTTTGTATTTAAATAACATCCTATGGCTTTATTTTTCATATGTAAAAATTTCGCGTATGACTTAATTTCACTTTCCCTATGGAAATAAAGCCATGTGAAGTGAAATAAAGCCATATGGCGTTATTTCCAATGACTTTATTGCACGGCATCAGGTGGCACACCGCTGATTTCAACCACTATTCTGAACAGAAAGAACAAACGGACGCCTTCATAAGTCCACGTTTTTTCGCAAATTACACAGCTTGATTTAGGTATCATTATAATTTTATTCACAAATAAATTATATTTCACAGATCTCAAGTTTTTTTTCACGAAACTTAAAATGGAAAACTTATGGAGAAAACAATCTTGCAAACAAATAATATTTTGATGATAAACGACCCTAAAGGTAAGTGCCTTTACAGAAGCAGCGCATAAAATATTCAACGAAAAAAGGCAACAAGGTATGAGTGAATGTTTTATTATATGGCAGAAATACGTAGAGCCGACAAAAAAAAATTTTTTTAAATCAGCGTGATTTCTCAGGATTTGAGACAACTAAAAAATCTGGTGTATGGTATATATTCCAGGTCAAAAGCCGCATTGATAAGGTCCAATGAGTTCAGTCTTTGACACAGTATCGTCGATTGTTGGCCCTTTTATTTTGAGAAGGCTTATACTTTGGATTAAGTACGTTGAGATTCTTGTCCTTGTGGGTGTATTGAGCAGACTAAATTGCACTTTGTACCGCTAGCAAAACCATGATATCGTATTACATACCTCCAAATAAAATCAAATATTTCAATTTAAAATTTGCGACTCATGTGATTTCTCATTTCACCATCGCTTTCCACTCCCATTTACCTCTTCGTCAACTGGCTTACATATTTAAAAAAAAATTTAATTTTTCGTTACTAATCGTCCGGTCATTATTGTTGCAATCACAAGCTTTCACAGCGACCACAGCAAGCTTTCGCATCCTTTTAATTATACATGCATAGATTTGTAGATAAATGGATGGTAGAAAGACATGCGAAATGCCACACACACACATTACCCATCAAAAATTCATCAACTCGCCAAAAGTTGCAATTAGAAGGCATGGAAAGTAATTTCGAATTGAAAATATGCATAATGTTATGAGACAGCCGGTGGGCAATTCAACCAAAATGCAACGCAATAAAAGCACACAAAATGTGCGCAACTAAAGTTGTGTTTGAAACTCAAAGCAAAAATCAAAATTATTGTAAAACCTACGGCATTTTCCCAGCGTTTGCCAAGTGAAATGGGAAAATGCAACTTAAACTATGACCGCAGGAAAGCCTGCTGTCAACCACCGAGATTGAAAGTTGTAAATAATGACAAAGGCGGTGACGGCATGTACCTCGACTGAGGCTGTGGATAGTGGCTTTAGATATGACAAATTAGTTTCCCCATTTACGTGATCTTCAACAAGCTGTGCAGCTGAGATAACAATAATAATGCTAACCTTGCAACGCACACACACACACACACACACAATTATTAAGTTGTAACAGTGAAATGAAAAAAGTAAAGTTGTTGACACCCAGCAGGGAAACCCCAAACTAGTGAAGAAAAATACTAGTTTACAACTAGAATTTCCTGAATGAAATCGCACTAGTTCGAAAATGGCTCGAGTTGCACCAAGTACAAAACAATTTATTCATGTCCGGTTTTATTTGACTTCGACAGTTTACTACAATAAAGTACACAAAATATTACAAATTTTATTTGGTATATTGTAAACCATTAAAGCGAGTACATATTCGATTATACCAGACCTGTTAAATAATTACTAGTAATCATAAGGATTATTAATTAAAGCATGTTTTTTTGGATTACCGTTTAATGATTAAATACCTTCTTAACGATTAATAATTAATTAGAATTTGTTAATTAATTAATTGATTTTATTTACATGATTATCTTGTTATTTTTGAGTATTTTCAATTATTTTTGAGTTTTTTTAATTACACGATTAGTATATTTATTTGATTAGTTTTAATTATCTATCAACAAGCCAAACTATGGAAAAAAAATTAATAATATTTAATAAGTGCTTATTTATCTTATTCTTATCCAAATCTCAAATGTTAAGCGCTAATTATTACTTTTATAAATTTTTAAAAAGAAAATACTGAAATGTGCAAAGTTAATGAATTTAATTTAATTTAATGAAAACTTTTATTTTTATTTAAGTTCACTCGAAACTGGAATAAAGTATTTATTTTATTTTCAACTATAATGTTTTCTTTGCATATCCAATATTATAAAAAAAGATGAAAAATATAGTAGTTATTATACCTAAAACTTTTTACTTTTAACAACATTTAACGAAAAATGCATTTAAATTTATGTTCGCAAGTTTGAAATATTTATGTATTTATTTTCTTTTTAATTAATACTCAAAAAAATTAGCATCAATAATAAATCTGACTAAATCTAACAATTGCCATCTCGTAGTACATCACCAATGTTAAAAATACCAGTTGACTGCATCGATAAAAGATAGTTGGCTGACTAGTTAGGCATGCGGTTCATACTAGTTGTGAGGTAGTTTCCAACAGGTACATTTGACTACAGGGCTATCACCACATACATATAAACATAAATACACGCATATATATACATAGGTATAAATATGCTAGTCCGGGGGCGAGTGCTACTCATGCTTGCTTCTAATTTATTTATCCACCTACAGAGGAGTATGCGCTCGCACGAAGAAATGTTAATTTCAGGCGAAAATAATTTGATGTCTAACTAACTGGCGATGGCAAAAACTGGTTGCGACAGCGATGCCAACATCAAAGAAGTTTTGCACAAGCGCAAATTATTGTTCACACGCACATACATACATACATATATACAACAGCTTGAAAATATTTCAGTTTTACTTTCGGATTTTCAGGAATTTTCGTTTTATTAATTTTTCATGGTTTTTCTTTATCTTTCTATGAAACTTTGCTGATAATGATACGAGTATCAAGCGTGACCCAATGCCACAGTGCAAAATGCGTCAGCATCATTAGCAGCAATTTCATTAATGTAAGTATGTATGTACGATGTGTACGACTACAACAACAATAGTGATTATGGCTGTCAATTGAATGTCAACACTAATAAGCTGACCAACTGTCCTCCTCCTCCGTGAGTAGGATTGTCCACCCCAAAAGTATTCAACCTCTCTGTCCTCCTTTTGAGCAAAAATGTCCTCCTTATCCTCCTTTTCAAGTTTTATAGCAGTGATGAAATTCTGAAAAAAATCGTTTTTTTGTTGGTGTTTTTTCCGGGAAATTTTGCTACTTATTCTTTTTACTTTAAACCAGTAACTCTTTTATATTTATATATAAGGGTGATCCAAAATAACTAATCTAGCGAATTTACGGCCTTAAAATAACCTACTTATTAAGAAGGAAATTCTCCGATTTGGAAAAATTTTCTTTTCAAGTTTTAAAAGTGTCGGTGCACATTTGAAATGTTTCATGTGCATAAATAACATGTAAAAAAGTTTATTTTCATTAAAAATTGTATTATTTACTTTTGAGCCGTTAAGTTTTTGTGTTTTCAATGTGAATAATTTGTTCTCCTGGAATGTTAAAAAATTCTGGTCACCTTAACACTACTCATTAGTATGTGCATCGTTGTTGAGTAGTAGGCGCGGTCTTTACACTCCGACACCTTTCACAACTGCCGTCTTGGTGTCACAAGTACAGTACTACTAGGATATAGTATGCAAGCTCACTCTAATATGGAGGTGTGTCAGTTTATAAAAGCAGTTTATGAAAATCTTACCTGTAGGATGATCCAGTAAGACCGCAGATTTTCGTAGTAGTGCCATTGTTTCATGTGCTGTCCACCGTTCTGTTGAAACCACATTTTGTCAAAGCTCATGACATCCAATTTAGACCCTTTATAAGTTTGTTATCATATTACGATAACGTCCGTTCACCATAACGTCGTTACTGGGGCGTCATTTTCGAAGCAGATGACTCCACTAGCCCAAAAAATACACAAAAGAGTATAATTTTGCTTGCAGTGGACGCAGTTTCCTTGTTATCGTATCCGTTTAGGTGTCATCGCTCATGATGATTGTTGTTTTATCGGCGTCAATTTTCAAGTTCAAGAGCTTTTGCGATTCGTTACGCTTTACTACGGCCTACATTCTTATTCGCCATTATTATGGCTACTAACGGTCAACAAATTACACTGCAGAGATGCAAAAATATCACAGCTAAATGGCCAAACACATAAACTTAATTTTTGACCTCTAGATTACGATGCCGTTATCAGAAAATCTGTACCACGTCAATATTTTTAGATATTTTTTTAGGTGGGTAGTTTTAGAGCTCTGAAAGGGACACTTTCGTCGTTTATAACACTGTACTCAGGTTTTGAACCTCTTTTTTTAGAGAAAATGTTTTGATGGCTGATCTGACTTAACTGGGACCTTTTTAATTCAATGGCGTCCCCCGTTTTTCCAGTTTGCCTCCAGTTTTCGAGATAATGGTACTTGAAAATTTGCTTAAATTTTAGCTTTTTAGTAAATGATTCCCTCAGTTTTAAAATTATATTACTAAAATTTTGCAATATTCGAAAATCGTGGAAGAATATGAACAGTAACAGACGTAGAGCTTAGTGCTCAAACCGCCTCCCGACGAAATACGCGTAAAGGTGTTCTGTGCAAAAATACTGTGGCCCCTTATCTAGTTTATTCTAAGCAAAACTAGTTTGTCCTAAGATCGGGTTTGGCCGGTAACATATATACTACCAGGTAAGCAACAAATTCTGAAGGTCCAATCAACTGTCTGACGTGCAGTGCCCAAATTTAAATGCGAAAAAACAAAAAATAATAATAATTTCATAAAAAATTTTTCTCAACGCTACAAACATACAGATGTATGCGTATGCGAGAAGGAGCTGAGTTTATTTCCATTAAGGCTGGGCGCAAACAAACCCTAAAAGGGAAAATATAGATACTAATATCTCAACAAGAATCTGTCTTGTTTGCGGAATGAAATTGCAACATGCAACCTAGGGACTATGGGTCTGCAACTGGCATGCAATGTTGACAGCGCATCCACACCTCACTCCAATGCAAATAAATAAATTAAAATCAACCAAAATTGCTATGTAGTACTGTTGCAGCGTTTTGCACGTTCCATTGAAATTGCAAATAACAGCAACGTAAATTTAGTTAGTGAGGCATCTGAGAAAACGTGACATGTCAAGAAAAAGTGAAAGTATCCTTAGACCCTGCAACAGTTATACCAAATACAGAGCCATTGTGGCGCATCCAATACAATGCAGCATGCAAAGCATCACACAAAAAAAAAAAAAAAAAAAAAAATAATAATAATAGGGCAACAACAAAAACCATAAGCAATAAGACAGACCAATGTGCTGGTGTAGCGTAGAATTTGGAAGGTGAAAAATATAATAGTTGCACAGGCATGCTTTTTAGTAAGAAAAAAATTTAATACTCACGTTGTGTTTGTTATTGTTTTTTTTTTCAGTGCGAGTACCTTATGCCTTCTGAAAACTTTCGTCATGGGTTTGACAAAAATTTGAATTTTTTCGTGGCTTTCTTGTTGCATCGCATGCTTTAACACACAATGATACATTGATACGAAAACTTAAGTGAATTATGGAGCTATGCGCACCTGACGCAGGCATCATAGCTTTTGTCGCATGCAATGATGCCTTTGTTTCTGCATTTCTGAACTAGCCCAGAAAGGGAAAGTTTGTACATATTTTAGATGGATTGGTATAAGAAATTAAATGCTAAACTAGCATTGGTGCCACTCTGCAAAAACTAAATAATTTTTTTATGCCAGGGATATAAAGAAGTGTAACATGGATATGCATATGCTTATATGCATATACATATATCTACACTATTTAACGCTTTCAAATTTAACTTATTCCCTTATAACAACTATTCTAAAAAAAATTTTTGCGCATGAGTCAGTCTTTTATGAAAAAATGTTATGGAAATGCAACAATAATTACGCATTGTTTAACTCGCCGGAGTTTGGGAAAATTTTTACCGTTATCATGCTTTCATTGCCGAATACGGAAAATGTCTCAAAAGTCCCCGAAACACATAAACATGTGCAGAAAATTCACTGAATTTGCGCCAGTTTAAGATTACTCGGAGTGCCAGTTACTGTCGAAATTCGACCGTTTTTCTTGTTTTTTAAGAACCTTGTAGATGCTCTCAAACTTAGCACGTCTTTTAACTTATACTTACTTACTTCATCGTGGTGTTTTAAAAAAGTCATCAAAATTTTTGTAAAAATTATATAATAAAAGTTGTTTGATAATATTTTTTTTTAAGTCATCGATAACTATTATTTTAAGACTTATATAATATAAGTCTTTTCATAATAATTATCAGCGAGATAAATATTTGTAAGTCTTTAAAGACTTTTATTTTATTTTGAGACTTATATTATAATTAGGGCCGAAGGAAATAAACAAGAAAAACTTAATTTTAAGCGCTTAAATAAGCACTAAAACATTGGTAAATATGTTTGCAAATATGCTCGCACAACCAGAAAGTAATTAAGACTTAAAAAGTTTTTCGCATGCATAATTATTATAAACAGAACAATTCAGCACAATTTCGGCTCAGATTGCCGTACATATTTCGAAAAATTGGAGAAATTGGAGCTTAGCTTTAGGCCATAATGCGGTTGCCAAACGAACGTTTTTTTTTTCAATTTACGAGTTATTAATTTAATTCTGCTAAATTGGCTCTTTCGCCGCCGTAGCCGAGTAAAAAGACTTCTAGCCTGAGGAACCCTAAGAAAGTCTGTTAGTAGTATTCCATTTGTATGAGGCCGAGCAAAATCATTTTAGAATTTGATTACCTCAAATGGATGCAAATTTTTGGAACCTAAAACAATATCTCTCAAATTGTTTCACACAGATATTTACTAGATAATAGTAGAATATTCATTTCTCATACTTTTTATGTTACGTTCGTAAAAATGAAAACCAATAACGACAGTTTGCAAGTGAAAATTTACGTGACATTGCAACATCTGCACGTCTGTATGGGGCGCCAATGTGTATCAGGTCGCTAAATTCACAAGCGAACTAAAGGAAATTTGAATACCCATGTTCATACATATGTATTTGTATACAAATAGCTACATATAAAAACAAAATCAGACCATAAAGTCATTCGTATAAAACCGCAACATGTTGCAATGCTTTCCACTACCGATCGGAACATATGTATGTATGTATGTATATTGAACCACAAAGCCTGTCGCAGCGTTGTGGTTGTTTATAAAACTGTTTATTGTAATCAACAAATTATCTGTTGCAGTTGCATTGATCTTCTTTTCATTAGCTTTGAGGTTGATTTGGAATTTCTGTTTCAGGCAGGGATGCCAACTGGGGGCGAAATTTTCCATTTCGGTGGAATTCGAACTCTGTGCGGCAAAGGAAAATGACATAAAATTTCGGGGATATCAGAAATACAAACTAGTTTGACCAACACTTTTTATATTTAAGTGCCGAAACCAGATACATGATGGCAAAGGCGATGGAATAAGTTATATGTAAATTATCTTTTATAGAATTGTTGATTAATTAGTATTTTAAATTAGTAATATTAATAAACTTTCTCAAACCAATTTTTCAGTGTCCAAATTTGGTATGAACAAAGAAAAATTCAATATATATGTATACTGAGATTCCATATTAAATGTAGCAGAGTGGCGATTTTCTGCGTGATAGCCTTCGATTTGGCTCAAATTTTGCACAAAACCTAATTTCATACTAAAAGTGACAAAACTGGACTTAAAATATTCTTTAAATTTGTTTCTTAGAAATTGTGGGCCTGGCAAATATAGATGAAACAGTCATGTTAGGTCAACAAAATTCCTTATAAGTTCACTATTTAAATAAACTTTACCCACTTTTGTTTATACCATCTTTGATCAGAAATTTTAGCTTTCTTGCCTTCTATCGAAAGCTGTAAAAAACTAAAATCACCAAATTTTGGGTTATCAAGCCTAGAGATAACTGGATTTTTCTTGAGTAATTAATTTGCGTTTGAACTCGACCGAGACAAATTTTTGTGTTTTTCCTCTTTTTGGAGTAACTTCAAAAATTCATAACTTCTATAGAATTTGCGGAAAAAAATGTTATTGGAAATTAATTTTTTTTTAGTATTTTCGCCGAATATGGGTTGGTCAAAATAAACTTGGGAATAATAATAATAGATTGGCATACTTACCTCCTCGCAAGCAGATCCTTTAATTAGACATCAAAAAGTTTTCAAGATAGTTGCCAGACTTGACAATTGTCTTACGAAAGACTTTTGCCTTTCGAAAGACTGTGGTGAATTAAAGGACTGTTTCCGGAATTGACATGTTAGTTTGGAATAACCCAATAAATTATTCCTCAAACTATTCGAGAAATGGTCGTTTCAAATAATCAAAAACTGGAATAATCAAGTAGATGATTGACTCAATTTTACCCATCCTGAGCTGAGTTAAGTTCGCCAGCTGATTCCAGCAAGGTTTCACCTCGCCTCAGCTCAACATGACCACACCCCAGCGGCCGCCAGAAATATAATTAAGTGCCTTAAATAAAGGCAAAAAATTACCATTAAAAATTGGGCATTAATTTAAAAAAATTTGGAGAATCGACTTTGACAGAATTGGCATCCCTGCTTGCAGGCAGAGGAGCAGAGGAAGACGGCAAATCAGAGCTTTGCATTTGGGTAAGCAATGTAATCTTTTCGCTGAACCCACGTTTAAAACTCATAAGCAAATAGTAAATGGCGCTGCTGTCAATGTCAGTTGTCAAGTTTGTGGTAACAATGCATGCGGTGGCAAATGTGCATGTGGTGGCATGGTGGCATAAAACGTGAGAAATTAAGTTTAATAGAATTTTTACTTTCTTTTAATACTTTTCTTTTCGCATTTTATGAGCCTATTAGCGGTTGTAATAAGTGCTTTTGTTTTCTTTTTTACGCGATGTTTTTAAATTGTGTGACGCCGCGACTATACGCATTTTCTTGAAACATTTATAAACTTTAACTTTTTCTCTTTCGGCGCGCATTTCTAGGAAAAGTGTGTTATGCTAAAACATGAAATGTCAATTTAATTAACAACAATAAAAAGTGCACTACACAAAGGCGCTTAAGAATCTTAAAAACAAAGGGCTACATACAGTTGTGAACAAAACGAGAGTAAAACTGTGGGAACACTAATCTAAACCAATTGCAGTCAATCTGAAGGGAAGCGGACAACTTTCACTGAAGCACTCTTTTTTGGAGGCCTAATGGTCTACCTCATTTCCGACTTAGAATAAGAAAGAACCCGAAATACGCGCCTAAGTGCGAAAAGCTTGAAATTCTGGTCAAAAAGAAAAACGTTAGTACGGGAAATTTTAAGACAGAGAAAAATGTCTGGAATACTTTTAAATTAAGGAGGAATATTTGAAATTCCGAAAATTATGGAAATAGCGAAACCCCTCGCCTCCCACGAGATTTGGATAGCAATAGCAAAGCTCAAAGATAACACTTCAGCTATTCAAAAAATGGCTAGTGAAGTGCATTCACCAAATTCTGTACAAAATATGGTCCGACGAAAGTGTGCTTCCAGATTGGAATTAAAGTGCGCTCTGCACAATCCATAAAATAGGCCACACCAGCACATAAGACATGCGTAGGATTTAGGTCTTATCAAGCATCTTGAATATGAGGACGTCTAAGTCCTACCGACAAAAGACTCACGAATATATCTTTCGATTTTTACAGCGCTAGAGCTCCATCTTTTCCAGACTTTTGGAAAGTCAAGAGCGCGGTATTTTCGAACGAATGTCTGTAATCCCTAAACTTTTATTTAACCAGCACAAACGAAGCTGAATGTATTAAATAAGCTACGATTTGGGACTTTGAAGCTAATTTTGCTTACGATCCGGCAGATATCAATGGGCTGGAAAGAGTGATCGGGAATTGGAGGTCAAAATGGACTATCTCCTTTTTTTCAACTTATAAAAAACGATTTCATCAACAAATCCAATCGTATAAGTTCAACGTAGGAACCCTTTTAATATGCTAATTTTCTTCACAGTAGTGCTTTCTCACATCGGAAAAATGCGAGGAAGTTGAAGAAAGCAAAAAACAGGTGGAAACAAAAAAATTAAATGCAAGTGAAATTAAAGTACTAACACAGATGAAATTCGTTTGGTTATTATGCTATACAATATCATGGTGAAAAGCTAGAAATGTCATGAACACAGGTTTTAAAAAGTCATTATTGACAAAGTATACAAAAAACAACGTATTAAAATTAACCATAACAAAAACACTACATCCGCAAAATGTGTCGAAAATATGCCAAAGCACGCAAATTTTTCGCATGAAATTCGTAGGCGCGTTAGAGGCACACTAATCACCACTTTGAGGCACATGCGCAGGCGCATGCATATAAATGAAATGTAAACAGCCCGCTAAGCTAGAAAAAGGGACTAGCGCAAATCGAACATATGTATGCATGACAACATGAAGCCCACAAATCATTAGCGAAGTAAACAAAGCGGTTAATGCTTGCAACCAGCAGTAAACAAGATTTACTCCTACTCTGAAGCAGCACAAGTCATTATCGGTGTTGCCAGAACTTTTTCAGAGAAAAGGCTAAATGGGCAAAAAAAAATAAAGCTAAAAAAAACTGAATCAAAATTTTAGCTGGGGCTATGAAAAATAGCCAAATAGACAAGTCCAATATTTTTGGACGTTATTTCAACTTCATAGCAGTATTTTATACTTAAGTACATATTTTTCGTAGCCTCACAAAATCTAGGCAGCTGAAAGCAAAGCTTTGATTCCACCTTCCGCGAGAAAACCAATACTTTAGTATCCTCCCAATAAACTTACCAACTCTACAACTTGAGGATACCTTTCCTGGCCAACTTCTCTGCGACGCGATACACTGCAATATCAATATGGCCTGGTACCCAAATGAATCTGACCGGAGAAAATTCCCTTGCCAAAGTCGAGCAGTTAAACAGACATTCGACTGCTTCCTTAATGCTAGCTCTGCCTGATGCTGGCCCCCTGCATGAAAGAACCATGCACCGACACTTCCGTCAAGCTTCGACTCATCCGTGTAGAAATTCATCGATGTCGTCTTGCTTCCCATTCGCTTATTTCCGAAGATGATGTGAGTGTTGAAATACCTAACCACGCAGTTGTCGGATAAAGTCGAAGCCTCAGAAGCCCTTCTTTGTATTTTCTGACGGGGGAAAATACAATCGTGTGCAATATTTTTGTACTTCATCATCGCAAAGCGTACTTTTTCACGCCACTAAGTAACATTTGAAGGGGAGCATTTAGTTGCCGTTAATATTTCGAGCAAAAGTAAGAAGCTAAATAATTTTAAGAGAAAGCAAAGAAAAAGAATTTTTCCGGCTAAACCAAATAAAAAAGCTAAATCTAGCCGAAAAAAGTTAAGACGGCAACACTGGTCATTATGTATACATATACAATAGCTTTTAATGTACATACATATTTAAGTATGTAAGTACATATGTGCGAGTATCTCCAACATCAGCAGCAGTGGCAGTAGCAATTGCAGAAACAATTTCAGTCAACAATGGACAACTAAATTGTTGACAGCCAATGCTTAACAATGAAGCGAATCAGTCGAATTCGTGCTGAGCAGAGACATTTGCGCGTCATTTTGTCCCCCGTAAGTCACAGTATGACCACAGAAATAGTGTTGGGGAGACTTTTGCATTTTACGACTATGCGTAGTTGAAAATACCGTTTTTATACCTTTCATGAGCATGAAATGGTATTATAACTTTGGTCCGATGTTTGTAAGTACCAGAACAAAAAGAGATAGACCCATGAAAATGTATACTTATATGATCAGAACGTCGAGCTGAGTTGATTTAGCCATGTCCGTCTGTCCGTCTGTCCGTCTGTCTGTCTGTTTGTATGCAATCTAGTCTCTCAGTTTTCGAGATATCCGGATCAAATTTGGTAGGTGGGTGTATTTTTATAATGTATTAATCATTTGTCGGAACCGGAAGAATCGGACCACTATAACATATAGCTCCCATACAACTGATTGTTCAGATATGAGATTTTTCATTATAACTTCTCCATTTATGCAGCTACGAACATGAAATTTTGCAATACTTGCACCCATTATCAACAGAATACTTACAGTGAAAATTACAAAGATCGGGTCACTATAACCTATAGCTCCCATACAACTGATTGTTCAGATATAAAATTTTGCGTTATAACTCCTCCATTTATATAGCTAGGAACATGAAATTCCGCACTGTTTTCAATAATTATCAACAGAAAACTTACAGGGAAAATTAAAAAGATCGGGTAACTATAACCTATAGCTCCCATACAACTGATTGTTCAGATATGAGATTTTTCATTATAATTCATCCATTTCTGTAGCTAGGACCATGAAATTTCGCGCTGTTTTCACTCATTATCAACAGAAGACTTACAGCGAAAATAACAAAGATCGGGTCACTATAACCTGCAGCCCTCATACAAGTGATTGTTCAGATATGAGGTCTTTTATCATAACTCCTCCATTTATGCAGCTAGGAACGTGAAATTTCGCACCATTTTCACTCATTATTAACAGAATACTTACAGCGGAAATAACAAGGATCGGATGACTACAACATATATCTTCCATACATCTGATTGTTCAGATATGGGATTTTACTGTAAAACTCCTTTATTTGAACAGCTAAAACCGATAAATTTCGTAAGATATTTTATAAATAATAATACAAAGTCTACTGAGAAAATCGTCAAAATCTATGCTTTATAAGCTTTATCTCCTATAGCACTGATTGTTAAGATACCAGTTTTTGCCATATATCTCCTTTATGTACGAAACTAAACCCAATAAATTGTGTTACCGGTTTACATACCGATCACATAGCGGTGAAAATCACTTAGATTGGTGTCATATAAAGTATATCTTCCATACCTCTGATTGTTTAGATGCGATTTTTTATATAAGTATGTAACTCCTCTATCGATGTATGCAGATGTATTCAAAAGCAGTAATCTGTCAAAGTAAAATTTGCAGATGTTCATGAAAGGTATGAAGCCTTCGGCATAGCCGAAGACAGCGCTGCTCTTACTTGTTTTTCTATTGCTTTCAGCCTTGGGCAATTATTTTCCACGAAAGCTCTTTTCTTAACCCAAAAAAGTTTGTCCTGTCGTGGTAACTCAAAGTGGATGAGTGGATTAAGTAGGCCTCAGTGTCTTGGCGTTTGCAAATTCCCCGACTCATCTTGAATTCAGAACCTACTTGAGCTGGAAATCTATCGATGTTCGTTGCCATCGATGTTTTCAAAGCAAAACATATAGGTAACGAATAAACACAATTTATTTTTATATGTAAGAAAACGGTAACATATCCGGCGAAAAAAAATCTAAAAATCAAATGTAATTTTCAGCCATTTGAAACTAGCATTTTATGTATTCGAAAATCGAACCTACAATGGATTCAGTAATATAGCATGGCATATGAGAGAAAAACTATCGATAGTGGTGGGTAAACATCGATGGTGAGGAAAATTGTAAAACATCGATACTATGTCATCGATTGATTTCCAGCTCTAGGACCTACCTGAGTTTCGAAAAGTATCTTAGAGCTATAATAGTGACGGTAGCAGTTCAGGTTCAGGGGCGGTGAGGATTCAGGCAAAAGGGCGTCAATATGTAGGTTCGGAGATCATTGAGACTGTCCTCAGGTCGTTGTGCTTTCTCCTTTGCTCTCGTGCTTTAACAGGCACTTCGCTGTGGTGTGGTGAGAATGGGGTGAGAATGGGTTTTCCGCTAGCCCAACCAAAAGTAGTGTTATGCTCTTCACCAGAAAGATAAGCTAGAGTAAAGTATTTAGGTTTAATTTTATTTAGTGAGCTTTTAAGGAAGTTTCACGTTGAGCAATGGACCTTCAAAGCCTTAACAATGTTTTGGAAATATATAAAGCTCTTTGGTAATACGTGTGGTCAATCACCTATAGTAATCCATTTATGCATCAGTCAATTGAAAATTCGTGTGGGGAATGTGCTGTAGGTTCTTTGAAATAATAAATGTTTTTGCAGTAAGCAGATTTTGTTTTCAATTATTTTTAGCGATTCTTAATACTTGCTAAAAAAATATTTACTTTCGCCACCATGTACAGGTATTCGCCCCTTTCAAAAAATTTTGTTGACTGAAAAGTGAAGTTAGCAGCTTTTAACGCGGCGGCGACGGTATACAATTCTTCTGCAATACATACTTATGTAGGTATGTGTGGCAGGAATTTTTAGTTAAATCACGAAGACATCTAGCATATACATATGTACAAACATTTGTGCATGCACAGTGAATTATTCCCGTGGAAGTGATTTATATCTCACATAAAACTGTGTTTTAATAAATGCCATCTCATTCCGAGCCGCTTAAAGATTTATGCTCATTTATTTACATTAACGAAAATATTCCAACTTTCCACGCGCATGTTTCTCCCTTCATTCAACCAATTCAAAGCCACTTTTCCCGCGATTATTAAAAAATAAATTTTCTCCTTTGTTTTATATTTTTCGCTAATTTGTGGCTACACCGGCATACCTGTCTATTCGCATTACTTTGTTGCTGGCGTTTTCGGTGTATACGTTGTAGTATGTATGTACATATGTACATATGTATGTAGGACAGTAAGTCTCAAACTTTTCACTGTTGGCGCGTTTATTTTACAAAAGTATGAATGTATATATGTAACTACAAATAAAAATAATTGGTCATTTTAAACATTGCAACACATTGCCCAGAATGTTGAAAAAAAGGGAAAACGCTCGTAGATGCTATTTGTACATTACTCACCGACCAGTTAGCGGTGTTATGGAAACTCTTACTATTCATTGCGTAAATATATATAACATATACCTACATACGTACATATAAACAGGGCCGCCAACGGTAAATCCAGGTCCAGTACTACATATTTGCTTAGAAAGCTCCCGCACCTTAGACCATATCGCAATTTTCGGTGATATAGTCTATATATGTATGTATGTATAGTCTATATATGTATAGTTCCAGTCTTTTCGAACCGTTCGAAACCGGGTTTTGATGGGCGAGAAGGAGAAGAGAGTAGTAGTTTAACTCAGAAATTTCAGACGCCGAAAAATGCGGTATGTCTTCGGTATGAAACAGACACAGAGAAAAATCTCTTACCTACACAAATATATACTGCATACGTACACAAGTACATAACCGGTTTCAGGCGGTCTGGAAAGGCTAGTGTATTTTCGCGTGCTAATCCACTCAGACCGTTTAAAAATACTAGTGTATCGAGGCTGATTAGTTCCATTTGAAAGGAAATTTTTTATCACCTATTTCATATTAAATGCAATTACATTTGAAATTTCGAGCCTTTTCTCAACCCTAGAAAATAAGAAAAAGAGATTGCTTTTGAAGAGAATGAGGAAACGTCAAATAGCAATAAACAAACGAAGCACGACATTGTTGACAGCATTACTTCGAAGCTATACAGTTTGATTACTCTGGAGCCAGTCTACTTTCAGTCAAAGATCGAACGAAGCATAAAGGCTGACTTACACTATGTCAAATTCAGTGGCATTTGTCGTTAAATATTTAAGTGAAAACACATTGTCAAATGAGATTAAAAAGCGGTTTGTCGACTGATATGGATCCGGATAGGTCTTAAGTCGTGTACATGCGCTGCTAAATCGGCTATATATCTGTTTTTGGCCCATAATATTATCGGTCAAAGTATGGTTAAAGGAGATAAAGTTGTGTCAATATATGAAATAGTGAAAACCAGTCTTAATTCTTGCACGCAGTTACTTAGTCAGGCTTGGCAGGGTTTTCTAAATGAACAGAAATCAACACCTTAACAAATCTTTGATTTTTCTCGTCTGAGATGTGTTAGAGAGCATTCCAGAGAACACATTTGCATAAGGTTCGTGGCCCTAAGGGCCATGCTATCCAAACCCAGATGGATTTGTCTATACTAGGTTGGTATAACTACAAACAGGAATCAATTCTAGAAGATATACTATTATTATTATTTATTTGGCTAAGATGAAATGGACTGAAAATGCTATACATGTACCGAATGTACTTTCAAACTATAAAAGGGCTGAAAAAAGTAAAATTCTCGCTAGCTTGCTGATGGAGACTTTTGCGTTGTTGCTGTTTTCAGCTTTATGTGCCACTGATAAAGTGAAAAATAATAAAAACAAACAAAAAACAAGTAAAATTTAAGCAAAAAAAAACCGACTTCAATTCTCATATAAAAAAAAATACGAGTACCGTTAATTTTTTCATGATCCAATGACCGGATCTAAACCAGATTAGTCTGAGATACTACCATTCCGATGCAAAAAGAATTATCGAAATCGGTTGACGTGGTTATGCAGTAACATACATAAATAAAAATATTCTGACGAACTGATAACCTCCTCCTTTTTTTGGAAGTCGGTTAATAAAAAATTTAAGCAACAATGCATTGCGAAAAAGAGAACGAAAAATGATACTGAAGATGGCACAATGCCGAAACCGGTTTGTCTGCAAACCAAACTTGACAAGGGATGACGGAAATTCGTTCCAAAATAAATCAGAAAAGCTTGTTCATTCATATTTACACAGTTTCCTGCCCGCAGGCGTAGCGCACATTAGGGAAACTGAAATCAGCTGGCGTGTAGGAAAAACATGAAGCTGAATCGCACAATGTTTCGAAGAGGCCAAAAATACTATTGATGTTTTTTTTATCTAATAGTAGGCTTACTATATCAGTGTGGAGTAGAGAGCACTTTTTCGTGTTCTCCAAATTTAATTAAGAAGTATAAACAATAAAGTAATGATAAAACTCCGAAAATAACAGTCGCTTGAAATTTCATCTTAATTTTGCAAAGCAACAAGTAAAAAAATAAAGTGTGATTTATAAGTTATTATGAAA
Source organism: Rhagoletis pomonella (assembly GCF_013731165.1). NCBI lineage: Eukaryota > Metazoa > Arthropoda > Insecta > Diptera > Tephritidae > Rhagoletis > Rhagoletis pomonella. The sequence goes on along the minus strand of NW_023458558.1, from coordinate 13,661,801 downwards.
AAAAAATCTAATATACTTTGATTTGAGGAAATAGGTACTGAGTCGGGTTTTCTGTCAAGGGGTGGATAAAAAATGGAACTTGCTTTTAGAACTAGTCGATGGAAACTCTGCGAATTGTCTCTCCGAATTTGATACTAACAAATAAAAAATTATTGTTTTAAATATATTAGAAAAAAGTTAAATTACACGTTATTCCATTTTCGCTATGAAAAGAGGCTTTTAGTGTAGTCCATATTAAAAGGCTTGGTTATTAAAAATGTAGGTGTACAGTGATATTAACACTCACGATTTACTGCGCTCCTCAAGATCTCTTTTGGCGTACAGTGTTACCTCAAACGAGAGCTAATGATCCCCATGTTAATGTTATTGTTAAACAGATATTGGAATACCTCAAAAAACAGCACAATAACATAAGATTCACAATAGAACCAGAATTGGAAGGAAAACTAAATTAGTTAGACCTGACAATTAAAATATACAATAATATCAAGAGTCTGCAATATGAAATTTATAGGAAGCTATATTATTTCGAACCATCCTCAGCAGCATAAAAAAGCCGCCTTTATACAGCCGGTCAATAGAATTAAGCGAATGCCATTTACAAGCGAAGGCTAAAAACGGATACAAGAGAGATCGTGCGAAGGGAGCACAATAACAAAAAGCCAAACAAAGAAGAAAACAATGGAAAATCGACACATATTTGGCACAACGCCGAAACCAGTTTATTTCCAAACAAAACTTGACAAGGGATGCCGAAAATTCATTCCAAAATAAATCTTCCAAATTTCTATAAAAATAATATGGCATCCCTAGCCACACACATTACATAAACTGTTCCGATCTAGCACTGCTTAAGATTTTTACTAATAACTGCCTATCACTAAACAAAGGTTGTTCCGCAAACTGGTTCTTGTCAAAGTCATACGGCAGGTGATAAAAAAAGCCAGGGTTGCCTTTCTAAAATGTTACCATGTACGGGGTTGTAGAATTTCCGGCAGGGTTTTTACACAAACTAATGTCATTCTTACCGTGCCATTGAAGATCTAGGAATGGTTAAGTTTTTAAGTGTTCATACTTATATTTATTATTAAAATGTACTTATGAATGTAGTTGTGTTTACTCTATTTCTTCACTTGGTACATATGTATGTATGTATGTATGTACATAAAATTACTTGACAGAGAAAGTAAAGAATTAATTCTGTTTTTACCTTTTGCAGCAAAATTACTCTGTATGCATGTATGAGCGCTTATGTCTTTTTATTACCACATTCTCGGCAATTCCAACTGCAATAAATTGTAATAAACCTCTTAAAATTACCATACTTTCAGTTTTGTTTTAGTCCATTTCCGTGCGTAAAGTCTCAAATTGTCGCCGATTATTGTTCTAGAATAAAACAGTTAATGTAAACGTACTTTTTTTTGACATGACTATGCCATGTTTGCGCACATACCTATGAGGGTAGGAAGCGTGGACACATAAAAGCGAGTACATTGAGCGTACTGAGGCAAAGACATTTTTACTGATTATATGCATGGGTATTTTTTTTTTTATATCATTGAGGTTACTTTCTTTAGTTGTAAACATGTCCACGATTCTTATGTTGTCCGTTTTTTTTTTTTGTTTTTCTACAACATAATAACCGTGACTACTGCATGAGTGTGGCTTAAAGTTAAAACTCGCATGCAAAAATTTCTAGGGAAAGATAGTTGAACGACTTTGTGCCTAGTACAGTGGCAAACTTAAGACTACATTTAGTAGATATACCCTGCAGACAAAAAAATTATCAATTGATTAAAATAACCAACTTCTAGTTAGCTTTTTTGCGGGAGTTCGATAAAGAACTGAAGTTAGCTATGACAAAACTAACTTTAAGTTAGTTGTTAAGTCATGCAGGAGACATGCAGATATTATCGGGAGTTTGTTTTCTTTACAAGTTTCTATTTAAATATATCCTCATACAAAAATTAATTTCAATAAACTTTTTTCTGAACTTCGAGGATTCTTTTTCGTATTAAGGACAAATAAAAGGCAGATCGAAACTTTATATTAACATTTTGAAGTTATGTCTGACGGTGTTCGAATATGGGACTACCTACAGCAGAATATGTAAACAAATATGAAATTTAATAAATAACGTAAATAAATAAATATAAAAACATTTTGTTTTTCTTATTGATATTTTATGTCCAAAAGTAGTTAGCTACAAGTTAGTTGAAATCTAATGCACTATTTTGCGACCATCGGTCTTCAAAAGTAGTTAGTTGCGGCCACAGGAAATAGTTAATAAATAGTTACCACCAGTCGACTGCTAGTTAGTTAATAGTTAGCTGCAAACTAGTCCCATTTCCTGCAGGGTAGTAAAGGAGAAAATAGTGGTCCTTTGCATATAATTTTTCAATAACAAATATTGCGAAATTTCAAGAATAAAATTTTAAAAATACATTTTAATTACTTACCCGTCCTTCTGTACGAAAAATTTGAATCTGTTTAAATTTTACTGGATTTCCTTTTTAATTTGATACCCACACGTCTTCTCTAAGCACATTTCTCTGAATTTTTAAAATGATTTTTGAATTACTGACGCCAGAGTGAAAAACTAAAAACGCAATTTATATTTGTGTTAAAAATTTACCATCGCGCGGTGTTATATGTACAATGAGCTAGACATTTATAAAAAAATATTAGTTATTAAATAAAAAATTAAATATAGCCAATACTCGTCAAGAATATTAGTTTCTATTATTGCCATCAGTGCCAATTAAAATTCCTAGTACATACGTCCTTTGTCGTAAATTTGATATTGAATATTCAAATGAAGACAATGAACTTAGCAGTAAACAATATCGACTAAACATTTCTGTTGTTGTCGGTACATGTTATGTATATGTAAGTGCAACAAGCTTCCAATTCAGTAAGCAGACAAAATGACGCGAAACTGATTAAAAGTGCTTTAGCAGTAACCAAGTACATACACATGTAAGAGGGTAATATTTCTGAAAACAACAACAAAATAGTTAAAAGCGCAAAAAAACTCACACAAAAAATACTAAAGGAACTTTGCACAAACAAAAAAAAAAACGACGGAAAGCAGACCGCTTTTGCCTAACTTTACTTCGCCACGCAAACACCTGTCGTACTTAAAAACAACGCTACTAGTACTTGTCTAACTGTGCAGGGAAAGTACTGGTAACTATTGTAACGCCAGATTCATACCATGTCTGATTAACTCGGTGGTTGCATGTTTGACCTTTGCGGTGCCTTATTAGACGCCATCGTGCAATTGAAAGCAACATAAATGGCTGCGAAAGTGAAAAGATAGATTAGTATGTAGATAAGTAACCATGTACTTCACATTCCTATTTATAAAATGTATGGATGTATGAATGTATGTACATTAGGGTGGTCCAAAAATGCATTTGGGGGGGGAAAAAGTAAAGTCGGACCATTTATGCTCTCACCACCAAGGATTGTTCTACACCGACAAAATACCCCAATTTATTATTTTTAAATCGAAAAATATTCAGAGGCCGCTCAATCGCACAAAGTTTTCCATGTATTTAATATGGGAAAAACCACTTTTCATAGAAATGGTATAAAATTCTTGAAAACTTATATTTTTCGAAGAGAAAACTCTGTTTCTCTTCAGGAGGTTCCCAATAATCATACGCAATTATTTATTTAACCATTTTTTTCATAGTAACTATATTTTATAGGTCCGCCAAACCCCCAGAATGCCAGAAAATGCAAAAGGGGAATAAATAAAAAAAATTTTAATAGGTCGGCAAAACCCCCAGAAAATGCAATGGAGGAATAAATAAAAAATCTGTAGTATAAAAAAATCGTTAAATAAACAATTGGGTATTTTTATAGGAAGTCTTCTGAAGAGAACCATAGTTTTCCGATCGAAAAATATTGATCTTCAAAAATGCTATATTATTTCTACGAGGAGTTGTTTTTTCCCATATATAATTCATGGAAAACTTTGAGCGCCTTGAGCGACCTCTAAATATTTTTTGATTAAAAAAAAAAATTGGAGTATAATTTTTTCGATGTAGAACAATCCTAGGGGTGGGAGCATTAATATTCCGACTTTACTTATTTCGGATCACCCTAACGTGCATACGTATACATAAACATGTTTGTGACATACCTGTGGCAAATTATTAAGAGAAATGCAAGTTTAGATTTTTGCAATTTGTTTTAAGTTAAAAAGTTTTACTTTACTCCGATAAACGGAAAAAAGATTAACGACCATTTGTTGTAGCTTTCCATATTTCGCAAATTTGCTGGAGGATACAATTCAAAAGACAACACAACTTTAAAGATTATGAGCAATTCCTTAGAACAACAAAGAAATTAAATTTGTGTTTTTTAAGACATTTAAAAGGATAGCTTGTTTTCGGTTTATAATTTCACTTGCAGCGTTTTAACATCAGAATTTATTTTTAAATAATTATACATAGAAACGCTCCACTTCGCAGGAAGTAGTCAAAACGACTGAAGTGTAACACAGCTGGCCAAAACATATCAAAACTAATGAGAATATTAAGAGGACAACCAATTTTTGGTATCCTTAACTTTTGAAAACAAAGTGGGAAAAATTTTCTCTAGTGGCCAAGGAAAAAAAATCTAATTTTCTCCTCTTCCTCAACGTTGGTCGTCTTGCCGTGGCGTGGAAGCTTAAATAGTGGCATGGCAAGTGTCACAGTGTCGAATGAACTAAGGAAATACAGTATTGCATCCTTCACACTTCAGCACTTCTTGACGCTTCAATATGAAAAATTACTGTTGCTGAGGGTTGAAATGCTGGGTTTACCGAACCAACACTCCGATGCCCGAACAAGATCGGTTCTAGGCGGGCTTTCTCTATGCATCCTGGCTCTGCGGACGAGTGACGAACCCCTTCCGGACTGCTAGTGGGACCACTATTATTAGTGACAACAACACAAAACCAAAACAACAACAACAATAACAACAACAGCAAAAAGAACAAAGAAAATATATAAGATGTGACGTTGCGAGAGGAGGAAAAGCTCCCTGTTAAAGCAACATTCCCGTCAGCGATTTGAGCCATAGTACCGCCGTTTTGCAATTAAAAATTTTTAGAGCAGGTTTGGATTATCAAAAACACAAACCAAATTCGGTAAAAAAAGGGTTGCACTCGCTTTAACTCCAAATAAAATGGTGTTTGAGGCGAGTTAAAAAAAAAAACTATGTATTTGTATGGCAAACTCCGAGTTAATGAGTAGTGTTAATTGTTTAACTCCAAATAGGCCCATAAACTCGAGTTAATGGCTCAAAGTAAACACAGTGTTATGGCCCTATGTATGTATGTATATTGATTATGAGAAAAACTAGATACATATGTAATATAAAAACAGGTTTATTTACCTAGTTTTGAGGAAAAATATTTTTAGCAATTTTTTTGGCTATGGAAAAATTTGTTAGCTATTTTTTCGAAGAATACATCTATAAGCCTAAAAATTTTCTGGCAACATTGGTTTGCAGCATTCTGACGGCATCGCATGTGTTCTCACAAGAAGTTTTAATCCCGGGATCCCGGCCTTTTTTTCGTCCCTAAAAACCCGGAATTCTGGACAAATAATCCCGGGATTTTCGGGATTTGTAATTTGCACTGATGGCAATAATAGAAATTCCTTTCCTGGATCGGTATTGGCTTTATTTCTTTTTCATATATACATATGTATAACAAAGTGCGATAGTAAATTTTACACACAAAAATCAATATATTCGCGAAACCATGGGCCAAATATATGTAATAAAGTTGGGTTTTAAGTTTTTCACTCTGACGTCAGTAGTTCAAAAATGATTTTGAAAATTCAGTGAAATGTACTTAGAAAAGAAGTATGGCTATAAAGTTAAAGAGGAAAATCTGTAAAATTTAAACAGGTTAAATTTTTTGGTGCATAAGGACTGTTATGTATTGAAAATGTCCTTTAGATATCTTATCCCTGAAATTTCGAAATATTTATTTTTGAAAAATTTATATTTTAAGCTCTTATATAAACTCGATAACATCCTCGAATTTCATCCCTCTAACTGTGTCAGCTTAAAAAATTACCTATTCGTCCTTGTGAATCCAAAAAATTTTTTTTTTTTTATTCTAAAGAAATTTCCTCTTTTATTTAGAATCGATATTTTTATTCTAAATTTCACTGAATTTTTTAAATAATTTTTGGAATCAGTCATATCTTTGAAGTTACAAAGTCCTTTAAAATAAATCCTGTCGTGCCAGCCTGTAGTGTCATTAGTGATGTTACCATTCGACCATTCAATTGGTGTACCATTCACAATTTTATCACGCTGCATTCATCGCTCATTAGATGTCCGAAGGAATTCACACTTGACATGAAAACTGCCTTCAGTTAGACACTCTGAATTTTCAGGCGGTTTTTCCTGTCGGTCAGCATATCAAGCTCTTCGCACTCTCTTATGTATTTTGCTTTTCTCTTCTTATTGTGATCCCTCATAGCACGCGTTGTGTCCGATCACTTCGTGGCCCCGTTGGCGCCATGTTTGTTTTAATTCAAAGTTGCACGTTCTAAAGTTATTTTTTTGATCAGCCTAGACATGAAAACCCTTTGAGAAGCGAAAAAGGTTTTCCATTCAAGTTCCCACAATCCTGATTTCAGGAGCTAAATTACTGCTCGCACTTTTTACTTCAATGCAAAATAAATCAAGCTGCTGTCGACTCATCGCCAAGTGCAACGCGATCATGTTGCATATTTACCTTTAAACAAATAAAAAAATCAGCGCAGACGGCGAAACTAAAGCGATAGCAAACAAATCCAAATGTAAGTGAATAATGTAAACAATGTAACAATGTGAGAGAAGAAAATTGTCACGTCAATGTCAGCGATTGCCAACTGTTGCAGTTTATCGAGTGAAACAATATTGTCTTTGCATATTTGCCTGCAATTCAAAGGCATAAGCCACTAAACGCTAAACGTGGGAGAACGCAACATTTCAAAGTTAAAATTTCAATAGAAAAATTGTTTCTTAACAAAGAGAAAAGTGGCAGAAATCGGTTCAAGTTAAACCAAAAAAAATGCATTTACCTTCTCACAATTGTTTAGCAACAATGTTGCAGACACAAAATACTAGTTGGCGCAAAAATTTCAACAACCAAATGCCAGTCAGCAAGCAGCCAACTAAGTGACTTTGCAGCAAAAAAAATGCACAGAATGCCGGCTGTGGCCGTGTTCGCAATGAAATTGCAAAGAAATTCGGAAAAGCACAAGAAAAGCAGTTGGTAATTTCTTTGCTGGTTTTTAATGTGAAGAAAAGAGGTGTCTATAAAAGAATAAAGCGCGCTTTGCGGTGGCATCAGTGTGTTTTGAAGACTGACAGAAGCCGCTTCAGCCGGTGGTTAATCAAATGGATACAAACAACACCAACAGCAAAAAATAAATCCATATATATGAAGTGTAGTAGTTAAAGGCAACCAAAAGTTACCGTTGAATTGCGCTTGGTGCAAGCTTGCGTTAACGAGTGTGCGTATGCATTTGTGCGATAAGGCAGGATACTGACTAAACAAGTATAAATAAAATGTGATTTGTGCTTACAATTGACATAAATATTGCAATTAACCGAACATACACTACATACGAAAGTTAGTGGCAATAATTAGTGCAAATAAAAAAAAAAATAAAAAAATAAGAATTTGAAAACTTTGACACTCAAAACCGATTTACTTAAAATATTACAAAAAAACAAAACAAAAAAGTTCTCAAAATGCTTTTGAAAAAGACATTTGCGCATGCGAAGTTAAAAAATCGCGCCACATTCTGGAGTTACGCGTTCGCGTTCTGCCTCTGCCTCCTGTTATCCGCTTGCAATGCCGGCACCGAGAATCTTAGTAATTTCCCTTTTGCGCAGCAAGGATTAGCAGCAGCAGCAGCAGCATCAATCGCCTCTGCCAACTCAGCAGCAACAGTCAAAAAATCATCAGTTCCGCCCGCACCTGCATCGTCTTCGCCGTCATCTTCCCCGCCATTGAACACCGCTAACGCCAGCACACGCACCATTTTGCGCATCTACGATGAGTGCAGCCGCGCAGATGGCGGTTTTGTGCCATGCCTGAAGAAGAAGGCAATCTCCTTCATTGATCGCATATCGCACATAGATGCCATCGCTGTGGCGGATGGCATTAAATTGGTGCGCCTGCCGAATAGCGCTATTAGCGCCGCCGCAGCCGCATCTTCTGCGCCACTTCAGCCACTTTATGGCGAAAATGAGCTTGAATCTTCGCTGTCACGCTCCAGCGATGATCGCGATACCAAGCTGACAAATATGCTTATAGAGCGATTGAGTCACTTCTTCAATGGTCACACGCTGCAAGTGAATTTTCCCAAATTGACAGCCGAGGAAATAGGACGTGGACTAGAAGAAGGTGAGTGAGTTGGATGAGTGTGTACACTGGGGGAAAAATAAACCGTATCGTATTTGTTTCAAACTAAAATACATATGATTTGGCGCCAAACAATCTTTCGTTTAGCGTTTTTTTTTTTTGAGATTTAGTCGTTTGAATGCACTTTCGTTGTGAACTTCACTACTGCTTTTTAATATGTAATTAGGAAAACCAAACAAAGTTCAGAAACTGCCAGTTGCGTGAGACGACATTGGAAACTAGGACCTCTTGGATTCAAACGAATAATCAATAGCAAACACCTCTGAACATTGAGCTAAGCCATGATACAAAAAAGAAGTTTCAATGAACAACCTTTTTTGGGGCACGTAAATCCCCTCCCATTAGAAAGAGAACTGCCCAAACTTTAAGAAAAGTCGCCCCTATCCTCTCCAAACCCCTAGCCACCCACTTGAAAGTGGGGTAAAACTAGCATTTCGCCAGAGATATGTAAACTCCGGTTACGCCAACCCCGCGATTTTCGCGCAGAATACCTTTCCGCCTTGGAGGCCTTTGGCTGCGCTTAGAAAAAATTACCCACTCCGGCTACGCTAACTACAGAATTTTTTTGGAAAACCGCTTATTTCAAACCGAATTTATTAATAAAGTTGTGTTCGAAAATTTCAAATCTTTATTTTAAACTAAAGTTTCATCGTTTGACCACACGTGCATGTTAAGTTTTTTTTTGATGCGGGTTACACCCAAAATTATTGTACAAATAACCGAACCTTACCTAACAAAATAGCTTTTGCTTGTTCAAATTTCGATTCTAAGAACAAAATGATTTTAAATAAACAAAAAATTAATAATAAAATTTGAAGGATTTTAGATATTGGATATGAAAGCACGCAATGCCGCAATCTGCTTAATTGTCAGGTTGTTGAAAAACTGACAATGGAACTACCTACTTTTTGTGTCATGCAGCTAAACCATAACGCTTTTTATTATTTATGGGCATTTTCCTTAATTAAAAAAATTGTACATGTTTTAAAATTTAATGTTACTTTCTCTGTCCATCAGAAACAGTATCAGCCTTACCATTTTAAAAACAGCTTTCATCTCGTGCTACATCTTCAGTATTCATTATCATTACTGCTCCGACATCTCTGAAGTTTTCTCTATATCTACCCCTTTTTCCTCGGTCTTATTTAACATCAGTGTCCTGCATTTAATCTTCAGTTTCGACGCTGTTCAACATGTTAATTTTTATTATTTTCAAGACCAGGTGTCTATAAGCCACCAAGCTCCGGCTTGTGCGATTTCTGAGCTTTTTTTTTGTTTTTAATATAGAATGATAAGAATCCTTGGTATCTTTGCAGGATTTCTATCCGCTGATTAATTTCAGTGCCTTAAAGCTAAATAACTCTAGACTTAACTTAACTTACGCAATAAGTCGTCATTGATTACTCAAAACGTAAACTTAGCCAGAAGCGGAAATATTTCGTTTTTGTATTTTTCTTTTCAGCTGATTGTCACTTTGTCGCCTATAAGACTGAAATATTCCTGAACAAAAATATATTACGTTGGCCAATATATTAGGTTACGTTACGTCAACTAAGTCTAGGCTATCTGAGCCTTTAACAGTTTTTAATAATTCAGCTGCTACACACACTTCACTTTGACAAATAAAATAAAACTAATTTTTCAACATCAGCAGAACGACAATCTTCTTCTTCCATTTGCATTTTTATCGCAAATTTCAAGCTGCAATGCGAAGGTTTTGCGATCAAAAAAGTTTTCCAATCGTTCATTGCTCTTATACGAGATCGTTTGAGGACATTTTGCGAGACTCTCGTGTGTTGGGATGCTAAGTGGTGTCGCAAAAGCTCTGAAAATCAACGTTTCGGCTAGATATTTGCTTTTTTTTACTTTTACATACATTCTGCGAGGTCATACTATGAACACGCGTGACGTTAAAAGAGTAAAAATGAAACTAACTTTTATAAAGAGCTGGCTGCCTTATTCAAAGCACTAAATAAATATATTCCCAATGTTTCACCTAAATCCGTCCAGCCGTTTCTGAGCGAAGAAAAGTCTTAAATAGTATCGGTTTTCCATTTCATAAAATTTTAAATCACCACTAAACAAAGTTTCAACTTAAAAAAATAAAAGCTTACTGCACACCAAAGAGCCCAGTTCATTAATTTGGCATCTTGGTTTTGAAATTCGAGATAACGGTGCAGGTTTGATGACCTTAATCAATTCATTGTTATATAGCGCTTATTAGCTTCCCGGCGAGGTTTAAAAATACAGTTTTACAAATCGTAAATTAATGATTGGTGCTAGATATAGTTCTTCGTTTTGTATAGTCAGCAAGTATATTTGCATTCAATAACTGAAATGCAAAAACAATGCTCAAAACTAATGCTTATTTTCTAATAAATAAATACAATGTGTACAGCAGGCTCTCAAACACAAATATGCAGTGAAACCTCGATATAACGAACCGTGATAAAACGAAAAACCCAATATAGAAAAAAAATGCTATTGACGGCTAAAGTCTGTAAACAAAAACTTCTATATGAGGAACTGTCGATTTAAAAGCCTCTACACACCGAATTCTGAATATGTTGACGGTTAGAGTCCCGTTAAAAAATTACCAAACTATACTTATAACACCGTGGATTGGTCAATTTTACACACACAAAATATCAATAAATTAGCGAAACTACGGACCCGAAGTATCAAAACTGCGATTGTAGTTTCATTCCCAGATATTAGGATTTTTTTTATGACTTTGAAATTTCAAATAGATGGATGATTAATTAAAAAAATTCAGTGCAATGTAGAATAACAATATGGGTATCAAATAAAAGACAAAATTCAGTAGAATCAAAAAAGGTAAAATTGTTTGGTGCAGGTGTAAAAAGTTCCCTTTTTAAATTTAGTCCTTGAATATTCGTGAATATTTGCAATATTTTTTTTTTTTTAATTGTGTGTCAAGAGCTATCACCGTGCGACAAAAACCAAAAATTTTTAAAACACATGAAAAAATCCATATATGCACAAAACCAGGAGACAAGTATAGTATAACTGGGTTTTTAATTTTTCTTTCTGACGTCTCGATTTTTTTTAAGGACTTTAAAATTTCCAGGATATGATTGAATAAGTACAATATGGGTATCAGTTAAAAGAAATAATTCCGTAGAATTAAAAACAAATTTTTTTGTTGCACCATGACGAATAAATGTTGAAAATGCCCTGTAAAATTGTATCCTTGAATATCATGAAAATTTGCATATTTTTTTGAAAAAAATTGTATATATATATCAAGAGCTAATATACACACGATGTGCTCGTAGTATTTTGTTATTTTTTTTTAAGTTTATTAGCTCAAAAAATTTAAAATATCTGAAAGGGGATTTTGTCCTTGGGGAGAGAAAAACTTTATTTTTTTATTATATTAGTTTTATATTTTTAAATCTATACATTAATTTTCTTTATTGTATAGTTTAAGGCAGGCTCATCCTAAACTCTTTATTTGTCAATGTTATTGTGGATTATTAACATTTATTTGTAATATTGTTATTGAGCTTTATACAACGACTATGATTATTAGCTGCTCTTTCGGAGATGACCACATCTGCTCATCAGACTTTTGCACTCATTTCATAAGTCACCATAACTACAATGAAGGGCTACTGCTACTATTTAGACTTTTTATTTCTACAGAATTTTCTCTTGCATTTGGTACCCATATTGTAAAAGTAAATATATTGACTGTTTCGTGTGTTTTGAAATATTTCGGTTTTTGTCGCACGTTGTAAAGAATAATTTCCAAAATATTGCATTTTTAGATTTATCGTAGTTTTGATATTCTATAAATACATAAATATAACGAAACTGTAGATATAACAGCTAGCAACCAACGAATATCCAACCTCTTCGACTTCGTTATATCGAGGTTTCACTGTATGTAGGTACATTGCTTTGGTTGTGATAAACCCCACAGGCGTAATTTATATTTTAACGATTTAAGAAAGGAGTATGCTGATCTGGTGACCAAATTATGGTCGGCCAAACTTCTTCTCGAATTTGTGTTGTGCTTCTTAATGTTACACCATAAACGCAGGGACAGTTTAAGGTCGCTTTCGAATTGCAAATCGTGTTTGTGAAAAGTTTTTTTCTTAGCAAAAGTAGATAAGGAGGTTAACCATTTCCTGCCGAAGGGCGACCGACATAGAAAACAATTCTTTAGAAATTGCTCGACCAGAATCATACCTACGTTTTACTTGCATATGTCGACCACCCTAGTTACGTTACCAAAATTTAATGGAACATTCTACGTGTAGGTTTGCAAATTTTACAAGGCAATTATTACGAGTAAGATGATCGGCCCATCCCCTGCAAGTGATTGAAGTGTCATAGGATGCGGTGTCCTTGAATCATTTGTAACTCATAAACTACAATATGTCTAAAACAAATACCTCATTGCCTAAATATAAAGAGATATGTTTGGTAGTTTAAGGAAAGCACCTATCCAATTAAAGGAAGTTGTATGAAGCTTAAGCTGATAACCATATATATACATACATACATACATACATATGTACATAGATACATACATAAATATGCATGCATGTAAGTTGTGGGTATTGCATTATATTCTAAAATTTACTCATTATTCATCACACATTTTTTCACACTTCAGTAATTTTTGCTCCAATTCGTCCAAAGTAGACGTTAATAGAAGGTTTGGGACTACATAGAATGTGCTTCTTAATGTTAATAAGCCCGAGCATGCACATTTATGTAGATATGTATGTGCATATGTATGTACTTGTACATATATTCACGTGAGTAAGCTGACACATTTTAGGCGTTCCACGCCGTCTTTCATAATCATATTTTACCCGTATAACATCTACATACATATATGTATGTATGTATGTATGTATATTTATTTATGGCAGTACTAGTTAGTTGCATGCCCCATATATTCATTAGAATCTACTGTGCCATCTGCAAAAAGCAGCAGCAACTACAAAAACAACACTGTCGCATAAATTGTATGTGATTATAAAAATATTTATTTATTCGTAGGTTGAAACGTCTGGTAATTCCCATAAGTTTTTCTATCACTGAAAGAAATTTTTAATAGATTTGGGAGTGTTATCTGTCTAACAAAATTTGAAATTTCAATAAAACAGATTTTATAAAAAAAGGTGGAATTGAGATATCAATCCGAATTGCATGCTGCCAATTTCAAGTATGTAAATATTTTCCAAATTTGGATTACACTGGTTTGATGGTAGCAATTACTGATTCTAAAAGTTCCCAAGAAACTTCAAAGAGACATTTTTACCAAGTGACTACCACATTTTCACTCATCGACATTTTATTTTGATTTGTTTTCACATCATAAAAAATGCTATATTATGAGGTAATTAGATTCACGCCTCAGCATAACTAATTAGCAAAGTGTACAGATGGATGAGCAAAAAGTGGCGCTGCCTACTGCATTGTGCTTTCGGTGAAAAAATATGAGGGAATATATTTAATGTCATACACAAGAGCGAACACATTTATGTATGTACATAAATGCATACAATTTTACCCAATTTTACTATTTTTTTGAGGCTGATAGCTAAAAACTTTCGAAATTTGTAAAAACCCACCTGACTAAGTCTGGTTGCCCAATTCAAATATTAATCCGATGCGATTCTCCGCTTTGTACTATTTTTGGCTTTAATATTTAAGAGCGTGTTCAAGGAGATGGCAAGGGCAGATATTGTGGAAAAGTGACGCCCTATTAGGCTGCATATATGTTTTCAAAGTCGCTGAATACCATGGAACCATTTATTTTTCTCTATAATCAAAACTTTCTGAGAAATTGTAAAAAATCTGGGAAAAAGGAGAAAAAATACAAACATGTTTTTGTTAATGCTTAAAATTATTGTTTAGAATTTGTTTTTATATTTTCCATTTCTGTTGTGGGATCGCTGGATAGTAAGTTGCTGTGGAAGCGCCTTTTGATGATGTAAAATAGTGTTAAGCGTCACTTGAGGTCTGTCATCTGCCCTGATGCATTGGTGCTACACAGCAATAGTCAGACCAATACTACTTTATGGCGCTTTGGTGTGGTGGAATGTCCTCGTGGGAGCTCATGGACAAAAAATGGGTCCCAATAGCGTGGACAGGTGCAGGAAGTGTCGTAAGCGGGAGACCAGGGAAACCTTGAAGCATCTCCTCTGCCAATATCATTCACTGTCAAAACTACGATTACAATTCGAGAAGTTAGACGACATTTCACAAGTTGAGCTGAAGTTTCTACTGAAATTAACAAAAAGCTTTCACATCCTTTGTGATGTCTACTTTAACGAGTAAACACGAGCTCATACTGGCAACACTAAGGGCCTACCAGATTAGACTAACTTAACCTTGCAATTGGTTAACGTACATATAAGCATTTTTAAGTAAACGGTTTTTGTTTTACACCCTCTCATACATGATGTATTTTGCGTTGCCATATGGCAACACGGGGTCGATTTGGGTTATCAATTTGAATAATGCGATATGATGCGATAACCCAAAAAAAAAAATGGATAGCTCGATACATTTCGATAACCATAAACTTTAAGCAATTCGGAAATCGCTAATGTATAAATTGAAAGGACCCAAAATAGATCCCTGAGACACCCCTACGTGATTAACTGCTTCACTGGGCGTAACTCTAGTCCGATTTCAGACATTTTCAAGGCCTTGCTTTTATGTATCAAGAGTAATAATTGTACGCAGTTTGGTAAAAAATTATCATTTCAATGCCTAGTGGAAATTCAACATTAGTTATCAGTCAACATAATTTAATTTGAAAAATATGAAATTTTTATTTAAAAACAATACATAGTATGTATTTCATGACATATAAATCATTTCCAAGTGGACAATCAGAGAAATTGATAGAAATGTAATTACCATTGACAAACGTTGACGAATGCGGGTGCATTGAGCCAAGGTGTGAGTGGAAAATAAAAGCTAATAAGGCTTAAGGCATGTCATATTTCTGAAATGGGTATCAATACAAATATATTTGTATGTATATATCTATATTAGACTGCATCACCAAGAAGAGTTGCGGGTTTTCCGGCATGATTATAAAATCTATTATTATTAAGACGTCCACCAAAATATTTCGAAAAAATATTAAGATTTAAGTGAGCTGGACCGATGTGAAAATACCTCCAAAAATGGAGTTATTTATAAAAAAAAATATAAATAGTTTTTCCAACGACCTTTTGAAAAAAATCCCCTCAGATTACAAAACAGATTATGATTAAAAAATCTACAAAAAAATACTTAAAAATCTTTTCAACGGAATCGTAATAATGAAATTTTTGATGCAGTTTTTTTATATTTTCAAAGATTGATTTACGAAAAACTTGAATAACTTGGCCAAAACTATTCTGATTTAGAGTTATGGGGTCTTTTTATTTCTGTGCAAAAATATGTCATTCATGTGCCTTTTTTTTCAAATACCAAAACATCTTAATCCAACTTTAAATGACGTTCGTTCATCCTACCTTTCTCTTTCATCCTTTGAATGAGCTTATTAGCAAAGAAATAAAAAGGGTTAGAAAATGTCTTTCCAATTATGCCTCAGAAGTCTAAATCGAGAATTTAGGTTTAGTTATTCAAGTTTTTCTTATACCAATCTTTGAGAAAAGTCAAAAAACAGCATCAAACATCCCATTATTACGATTTCGTTGACATTTTTTTAAATATTTGTATGCAAATTTTTTAAGCTTAACCCGTTTTTTCATTTGAGGGGAGTTTTTAAAAAAAAAAATCTTTGAGAAACTATTTTTATTCATAAAAAAACTACATTTTTGGTGTTTTCAAATCGGTCCAACTTTCGAAAATATTTATATTTTTCCAAAACATTTTGGTGGTCGTCTTAAAATACAATAGATTTTATAATTCCAAAGGTTACGATTTTTTTTGTATGGGGAGTGATGCAATCTAATGTATATTAACATTCATACTATATGTTAGGGCTGTGCAATTAATGGGTTATACAATTTTTTATTAATCAAAAAGTAAGTAACTTAATTGTTCGATTAATAGGAAATTATGATTACTCAATAGTTCAGTTACTCGAGAATTCAAGATTTCGATTAACCAAAAACTAAAATATTTGAGTAATTTGCTTTATGACGAGTAATCAAATTTTCAAAGTATTCTTTTTTTATTTTATTTTTTTACATTTAAAAAAGTAGAAGTCCCTCGATACCTTGAAAACAACGTTTCTGTTTTCAAAAATTAAAATAAAATATTGTTGTCATGTACACAACGGAAAAAGAAGTTAAGCATTTTCCAAAGCATACTCTTTGAACAAGCTAAATTAATTTTTTTAGTAATTTTATTTTAGGTCACTCGACTAATCATCGTATTGAGTAATTGAAATCTTGATTACTCGAGTAATTGATTAGCCGAACAACTAACTAGCCAAACTTGCTCGAGTAATCGAATAATCTCACAGTGCTAATCTACATATGTACATAAGGGCGATCCAAAATAACTAACTGATCCTTTTGAGGCCATAAATTCGCAACATTAATTATTTGGGATCACCCTAATATACATCATACATGAAGCAGGAAAGCGAAAAAATACACATTGAAGTGAATATGAAAATGCAATTTGAAATACCCATTTAAATTGCATGATAACTGGTTAGTTATGAGGTTTTTACACATTTAGATCAAGCGTAGCTATTTGTACACTGACACTATCCAATTTTGGCTAGACAAGTTAGCCGTGACAATGTAATGCCCAACTAAATGCAAGTAGCAAGTGGCCATCGGCGGATAAGTGTAAGCGAGATCGCCTTGGCACGAGCTTGGATTGCAAGTAGGTATGGCAACTTATGTCAATTGCGATTAATCAAATCAAACAAAATGAACGAATACAAAAAATAATTCGCAGAAAAGTGAGCGACAAGTCTGCAAGTATCAGGTTAAAATCAAAAAAAAAAACTTATTATTTTTGCATTAAAAGCATATTGAGACTTTTGATAACAATTTACCAATTTTAGCAGAGCTTTCACTTTCCTAACTTATCAATTAACAGATATACAATTACTCTAAACAATTTTCCATTTTCTCTCCTTTCACTCCCGCATAGGTCGTGGCAAAATGAAGAAAATGATGAGCATGATGATGATGGGCATGGCTATGAAAATGGTTGGCATGATCCCGGTTGCCATGGGTATGCTCTACATGATGGCCGGCAAAGCGCTGATTGTCTCGAAGATTGCCCTGCTGTTGGCGGGCATAATGGGTCTGAAGAAGCTGATGTCCGGTCGTGGTGGATCAGGTGGTAGCTCGGGTTGGTCATCGGGTGGCGGCGGCGGTGGCTGGTCTTCGGGGGGTGGTGGTAGCGGCGGCTATGATAGACGATCTCTTAATGAAGCGCATGAGCTGGCCTATCGCGGCTATAGCAATCGACAGACAACAGGTGCATATGCGCAGCAGAAGCAACAGCAAGAGCAGCAGCAAAAGAAACAGCTACAACAGCAGCAGCAACCGTTATCTTTGCAACAACAGCAACACCAACAACAACAACAACAACAACAGCAGCAGCAGCAGCAGCAGCAGCAACAAGTGCAAAAGTCATAAACAGTAGGCACACAGAATGTATAGTTGAACTTCATAAAACGTCATTAGTAAATATAAACAACAGCAGCAACAACAACAATAACAATAACGACTGCCTGTATTATACACGCTGTGCAATATGCTGCATATATCTATCCATAAAAAGATGCAGAATATAGTATATATTGCATTTTTGCCACAATGCAGTGACCGACCGTAAGTCATCTCATAGATGAAGCGCAGCCTTAACCGGCGCACAACTGCAACATGCACTACAGCAACAATACAAATACCGACCAAATCAACCACAAGTGTTGCTGCAAAATTTATTGCGTAGCATTTTGTAATTAGAATTTCTGCTACTGATTTCTGCTAGCCGCCTCAATTTGCCTTTGGCGCCTTTACACACTTCACGGTACTAATACGATTTCGCCAAAACCCCTATGTATGTGTATATCTATGTATACACATTAGACCGGGTCGGTGCTGATGCAAAAGCAAAAAAAAGTTTGTTATTCTAGTAATTTGAAAGCTTATTTTGAGAAGATTTGGCGTCATGAAAGTGTTCATGATGAAAAAAGCCATAATGGATTTTGAGACTTCTACGTCTCTTTAGGAGCATGGAAAACAGCCGCATATGATAAAATTTTTAATTTCATGATAACTAAAATTGAATTTAGTTGGGTAGAAATTAAAATAATCGAGTTTCCTGGTCGAAGGAGGTAATATATGTAGATGAATAGAATATTAAAGCAGTGTATATGTATGTAAATGTATCTTTTCTACGATGTACATGCATATGTATGCCCCATGCATACATACATATAAGTATATAACATTGTTTTACAAATAAAAAAGTTATGAGCCAAACGCGATTTTGAACGTTTTTAGCAGGCATTCTTTAATGAAGCTAAAATTCTCTCTAAAACAGTTTTCAAACTGGCTGGTCAAATAACAAACGACACAGTCTAATACACATCCAAATGCATATATGTATCTCTCTTTTTACTATCTAAGTTTTTCCTCAACCAATTTCCTTGTTGCTCACTTGCAAAATGGACTACTGTTATTTATTAGTCTTGATAAAAAAAGCAATGTTTTAACGAATCAACGTATTTCTTTCGATTTTCATAGTCGTCGCTAATATCGTTGTCTGCTTCTTCCTCTTTCCCTTCTTTACCTACGATTCCCCTGCCATACCCATTAAGCACTTATGAACTCTTTTGAACTCTTCTTCTAGCGTTTTTTACTGGCTTCAAAGCTATTCCGCTCATCTTCAGTAGAGACCTGTTCTTATTCATATTGTTTACAGTTATATTGCAATTATCAGTAGTATGTATTGCATTATTTTCCCCATTGTACATGTACTTCCGTATTAAAGCATACTAACGTGTACACACACACACATACATACATACACACATACTTAGACACGTTTATATTAATTTCTCTTCTTATTGCCTATCATTTTAATATGCCATCAATTTCATTTCGACTTTAAACCTTATTTCTATTCCACTTCCTTTTGCGAGTTTCCTGCGCAAATTTAATTTAAAAAAAAAAAAATATTTGTTTTATTTATTTATTTACTTATATTGTAAGTTTGAATAAGTTTTAAGTTTTTCAGTGCTATGCATTTACAATGGAACATATGTATTTAAAAACAAAATATGTATATGTAAAGCAAAAATTAGAATATTTTATATGTAATATTGTATGTAAAAAAATTTTTTTCACATTTTTAGTTATATAAATAAATTGCGATTTTAAAACTCAAAAGGTATTAAATTTTCTTTTTTGTGCATAGTTTATTCAAAACCACATTATTTATTACATTAGGTGATCTAGAAATGCAAGTGAAAAAGTAAAGTCGGAATTTTAAGTGCTCTCACCCTCTGGGATTGTTCTATATCGGAAAAAACTCTACCCCTGTATTTTATTTTGAAATAAAAGAATATTCAGATATTATTTATTTATTAAAATTCTTCGTAGAAATGGTATAGAATTCTTGAAAATCAATATTTTTCGATCGGAAATCTTTAATTCTCTTCAGGAGACTTCCACTGACAAGTCCCAATTGTTTGTTTTAACCATTTCCTTTATTAAATATTTTTTAGGACCCCTAAAAACCTCGTAAAATGCAATGAGGTACCCATTTGATGTTTTTAGGGGCCATATAAAAAAAATTAATAAAATAAAATGGTTAAATAAGTAATTGGATATGGTTATTCGATTGAAGAGAAACGAAGTTTTCCAATCGAAAAATATTGATTTTCAAGAATTCCATACCATTCCTATGAAAACTTGTCGAATTGGTGACCGTCGTAGGCGCGGTATTAGAGGAACAAGCTACCGTCCAAGAGGGCCCAAGTTTATTTCGACATTACATTTTTTCTATTACTGCCATCAACCAACGTAGAAGAGAGGTACACTTATGTATACCTGGTGAGCCCGTTGTGATACCAAGTGAGAGCTCTAATTCAATCCCGTCCGTTAACCTAGAACTATAACCAGTTGTTTATTTTCAGAAAGCGCGAGAATTCATGAATGCCTGCCGCATTCACTAGGTCGGCCAGAGAGACAAAGAGGTGGTGGTGAAATGTATGTCTTCTCGTAGTTTCACACTCTCGATTTTGTGCACGTTGCGGCAACTTCGGCAGAGGTCATTGGCCATTCTGCTAGCATACCTTCCCATTAAGCAGTGGACCGTAATAATATGCCATCAAGTCGTCTAACAAGTGGGTTCTTCCGACCATATTTTATTTGCTTCTCGACGAAATATGCCTTGCAGGTAGACAGCGCTATGCCCAGCGCATGAGAAGAGTTGACATCAGGCAGGGTGGTTCGTTTTCTCGGAAACTCGTCCGCTGCACAGTTACCTCAAATGTTTCTGTGGACTGGCACCCTCATAAGTTGGACTAATAGACTTTGAAGTTAAATCGTTAAGGACTTTCCCACATTCCATCGCAGTTATTGACGAGGTTCCACAGCAATCTAGTGACGCTATAGCTGCTTGGCTATCGGAGTATATAGTTACTGAAGGCAGGTTAAGAAAAGATTTCATGAGCTAGAGTGCAGCATCTTTTATGGCCGCGAGTTGTGCTGGTGTTACACTAAAGAGGTCTGGAGGCCTAAGGCTGCGATCTAATGAGAGGTCCTTCGAGTGTATCCCATTCCGCCCTACTCTTAGATTTACTTAAGAGCCATCCGTATAGATGACGGTGGAAGAATAATAAAGAACACTTATTAATTTATCGGTTCATCTGAATTAAGAATTCAACGCACTTGACTTTCATATTCTTGCAAAACTAATACGGCTTTGAGAAATCTCATTGAGTAATTCCACCTATAGAGTCAGGATAAGGAACGACCTCTCCGAGATTTCATACGAAGAGACTTTTTTCTCTACAAATGCTTTAACCATATGTTAGAAAAGCTGATTCAAACAGTGTAATTAAATTTCCTAGGTACCAAGCACCACTTACCAACAAGTGTAACTTTGGTTTAGGAAGGAAATTGAAAAGAAAAGTCCATACTCGATATACCAAAATGGCAGTATATTCTAAAGCGATTCTTAGAGTGTTTCAGAGAAATATTTTTCGTGGGATTTTTGAGCCTTTCTGCGTTATTAACGATGGGTATTAGTGATCGGGTTAGAACTCTACTGAGGTCATTGTATATTTACCATGATTTCCAATAAAATTAAAAATTGAATAGGCTACTCCACAATACCCAAGATCTACTTCGGTTCTCGTTCTAAAATAAGAAAGTGCGCTTATTGCAAAAATATCAACTAAATTTGGGTGTTATTGGTATTATCTAAATGCAGGGGGAAGCACATAATGACCAAGTCCATGTCATTTAATTCGAGCCCTAAAAATATTTTTACCGTGTTACGGTAACGTTCACGGTAACGTCGTTATCGGCATCATTTTCGAAGAATTACGGTCCGATGACTCCGCCAGCACGAAAACTTCAACAAATAGTGACTCGTTGCGGGTGAATAGTTTTTCCTTGAATGATATGTGGATTTGCAGTACCAGAAATGGGGCAGTTTTGTCTGTTACATAAGGTATCCGTTATGTGGAAAACGCGCAGGATAATTTTTTGCAAAATCCGCATTAACTGCTTGTTGTTCAAGCATCCGATTTGTGACTAGACGTCAATTGAATTTTGTAAGCGTGTAAACAGAGGTATTTTGTTAAAATCCGCTGAACGGTGCTGTAGGAAGGGTTCAATTGCTGTGCACAATAACGGATTGAGACTGTCGCGGCCTGGTCCACTCTTTGTTCCACAGCAGCAATATCTTCGACCGAACGACCTGTACGAAGACATACGGGTGTGGAGACGTTTAACACCAGCCCAGTTTCTTCGAACTTCTTCATCAAACGGCTGATTGTTGACTCAGATGGCTGGTAATTAATCAGCTGTACATTTAAAATTTTTTCCAATATACATATTAAAAGTTTACATAAAGACTTGAAACTAGATTTGATCAAAAATTTTATAAAAAACGTTATGTGTATGTTTTTATTCAAAAAAAAAAATGACTTTGAGGGATTGATTTTCTTAAGATTAATTAATAATAAGTAAATATATTTTTTTACTAAAGTTTCAGTTGTCTTCGAAAGTATTAGTTCTACATAATTTAGTATCCGAACCTTTTTTTGTAGAAAATCAAGTTTGCGATCGACTTGGGCGAGTCTAAGATACTTCTAAGCTAATAACATAATAGCATTTAGCAATAAAAATAAAAAATTAAAAGCATTTTTTTGGACCCACGCAATTGTACGTTCACATGAACATACATATGTACATATATTAAATCTACAACAGAACTTTTAGGCCTGCCTTTGTGCTTACCTTGGTGAGTATTGAGCTGTAAGAAATTTTCGATGCCAATATTGGCATGTGGAATAGTGGAACAGCGATACCAGGACAATTTTCTAAAACCAGGAAAAATACGGCAGCCCTACCCCAACATCACATACTTTTACTGTAGAACTGGGTTTTATCCCAGAAAAAGTATTTTGGTGGTATGCAAGAATGCAAGCTCGATTTGTTTAGTCAATCTTCCTCATTCACGGTTAATTTAGAGAAACAAAAGCTATTTAAAACTTCGCACACACCAAAAATGCCTAAATATTTTCTCTAATTAATTCCTAAATGCAGGCAACGGTTTGCGATTTTTAGGCATTTTTGGTGTGTGGGTGTATATAAACGCCTGAAAGTAGGCAATCAAGGTAGCATTTTGTTGCAAATTGTCGCAAAAGCAGCTACCTGTGCTGCCTACATTCATATCAGGGATGTTGCGAATATTTGCATTCGTATTCGTTATGCGAATGATTCGCATCATTTTAAATATACGCATTCGCATCAAATAATAAGAATGTTTTACGAATGCGAATGTGTACATGGGCAGAGAGTTTTCTCTAATATTGTTGAAAAGGTCCTCAGTCTGTCTAACCAGGGTGAGCAAGCGAAGGCTCGGATGTAGAATCTGGAGACATTAAAAAATGTGAAGGCCTATCTTAAAAAAAAAAAGAAAACGAGCTCATATCGGTGAAAATCCTCTAGACTGGTGGAAAACTAAACTAAAATACAAATTGACAGATCTGACCCGCAAATATTTGAGCGCTCCGCCCGCCAGCGTTCCAAGAGAGCAATTGTTCAGTGTTACAAAATTTTTAAGTAATAAAAACGATGACTTGTTTAATGTTATTCCTAACATTCGCAATCGCATTCCAAAAATTTGCATTCGCATTCGCGAATGTAATATGACATTCGAAACATCCCTAATTCATATACACAACATTCATTCATACAAGCGTATGCTTTTGTATGTGTTGTATGTGTGCAACAAGTACAGTGTCTTTTGGTGAGCATAAATTAAATAAATACATATATACATATGTATGTACAGTTGTCCACGAAATAAAACGTGTGCGCGGGTTCGACCAGTTTTGACTATTTTTCTTTTTTATAAAAGTCTAGCTAGTTATACCTGTACAACAAACACCATATCGCCCTCTGAGTGGAAGATCGACCTATTTTGGAAGCCAGTTTAAAACCGCCCTATCTCAGAAAAATTTTCAAGAATCTGACTGAAAAATGCCCTATTTCAGAATTTTATTGAAAAACCAACATTCTCAGAAATTGGTTTAAGAACGCAATATCAGCTCAGCTAAAATGCACTGGAAATGTGCTGAGATAAGGCGTTTTTTAACCGATTTCTGAAATAGGCCATTCTTCAATAAAATTCTGAAGTATAGCGCTTTCGACCTAGCTGCCTAGATAGGTCGATCTTCCACTCAGGTGGTCCACGAGAGAAGACTTAATTTCTCAATTATCTTCCCAGTCCAGAGTAGCCCTTGTTGGAAAGTGTGACTCTTCGTTACATTTCAAGGCCGACATTATTATTGGTGTTAATGCTGGTTCCCAAATAAAACAGGTCGCCTACTTTCCCAAACTTGTAACTCTCAGGAGTGACGTGAATGCCAATGCGCTTATGCTCTGACCGTTTGTCAGTGCTCTAGGCTTGGGACCCGCGACGTAAAAACCTCTTCCAGTGAATAATAAAAAATAAAGGCTCGGAGGAAACTCATTTTGGTGACGACCACGGCAAACGTTTAAATGATTACGATTGGGGCGCATGCACCCTCGATGGGGAAGATGCCTCTGGCCGGCTGTTTGATGCCCTGGTAAGGACAAAGGCTGACATCACCGCCATCCAAGAAATGGGTTGTATGGGGCAAGACAAGAAATGCCATGTTCGAAATGGGTTTGTTCATTTGAAAAAAAGTAAGCTTACTGTTTATGAAAGTATTTGTAATCAAGTTATCAAACTGTAAAGTAATAAAGGGCTAAATATTTCTCTACCATGCATTGCAATAACTGTATATATAGCTTACCCGTATTCATAAAGAATAAATGTGCAAATATATATAAATATCTTACCATTAGCTTTGTATATTTCCTATAAACGGTCACTTGGTTGTTCCAGCAACGGCACTTCACAGCTAATAAGTGAGTAAAAAAAATAATAATAATCGACCTAATTCGTCAAACTTATTGAAATGATGACAGCATGAACCGGAAATCTCTGAGCCAACATAAATGTAGATATATATGTATGTATGTATATATAAAATATGAATGTATGTGTATATGTATGCAGATATGTTCGTTAATGTAAGCAGTTACCGCCAAACGGAAGCAGTGGAAATACAGAGAATATAAGTAGACACAGTTAGCACGTGCTAATGAGATAAGTATATGAAAGTAACATCTTCTTTAAAGTTTAAACCATTACGGTAAAGAAGGCAAGTATGGCTATTCTTAAAAAAAAAAGTTTCCGAATCGCATATTTATGGAACACAAGACCATTCAATATTTGTAGGTATTTCTGTTATAACTAATGTAAGTTTGAATCTCGCAATTCAAGCGCCACCAAAATATTAAAATCCATTGAGCTATTAGAAAAGTAGAACAGTTTACCAGATATCGCAAATTTTCATTTGGCAGAAGCTTTGAAAAAAAGCGATTTCACTAAATATGGTTAAGCAGTCGCGAACCTACGTAGGGAAAGTACGCTTTTGGAGAACTGACAAAGAGCAGCTATGAAAATGAACTGAATAATCCATTATAGGCGGCATACACGGTGCGTCTGAGTCGCGAGTCATTTGTGTATGTGTTGACTCGCCCTCGACTACACACGGTTGAATCATTCAGAGTCATGCCAGAAATCCTGTCGGTGTAACTAACACATATCTATTTCACAAACACATCCAAACCGACTCGCGAATCAGACCCATGGTGTATGCCGCCTATTACAATCCGGATGAAGAGATGAACACGAGTCAGACTTTACGCAACATGAAAATGCATGTTTTTACTGGGCATCTGCAAATGGAACTGGTTAAGTTATCTTTACGAATCATGGAATTTCCTTTAAAATGGCTCACTTGTGCATATTTTTGCATATTTCAATGCATAATTTGCATATTTTGCAAGAAAAATAACTGATTTTGCATACTTCTTTAGTATTTTTCCAATAAATGCATGTGGTTTAAGCAAATTTTTGTTTTTTTTTTTATTTACAGCCATTTAAAAATAAATCCCATTGAGAGAAAATTGGAAGACTGCAGGAGATATCTGGCCTCTGATCAATACGAACTTACCCTAATATGGGTCCTGGCACATAGAGATATTTATGAAAAGAGGCAGCGGACGAACTAACAAGTGCGGCTCCGCAATGAATATGAGCGCCTCGCATAGGAAGATAAAAGCAACAATTACCGAAATTTATCACTCGAAGGGCAAGCAGAAGTGGAACCTTACAGGATCGCGCAGGCCTACCCGGCAGTTTTGGGTGTTCTACGACCTGCTTAAGCCATTGAAAGGAAACACCCAGAAATATAAGAAAAACCTTTGCATGTAAAAAGTTTAAGCATAACTCAGTTCAAAGTAATTACACAAGGAAGTAAAACGACTTTGGCCAGCTAAATTGACGTCATATACCACAATAAGTCCTACTTCTTCTTCTTCTTTTTATTTAGCGCTTTAACCACCTAAGCGATTTTGGCCGAGTTCAAAAAAGCACGCCTGTCATTTCTCTTCAGTGGCAACTGACGCCAATAGGAAATGCGAAGTGAAGACAAGTCCTTCTCCACCTGGTCTTTCCAATGCAGAGGAATACTCCAAGACACAATTTGTCTTGACAACACAGAACTTTTATTATGAGTTCGTAATATAGCAATTTAAGGAAACCACGCATTTTTCTAATATAGCGGCTGGATCCCAGGCCCTACAGTTCCACAAATCAGGGGTTTGAAGCGTTTTTACCTGCGGAAACCAAAGGTGAAAGAAAATAACTTCACAACGTGTCCGCGTCGGTTGCCCGTAGTTTGGTGACTGTAGCGTTCGGTGTTTTCTTGTCGCTGTCCTTCCTACATTTTACTTCCTCTTGCTATTATGCGTAGTCAGAATAACTCCGGTGTTTGTCCGCTACTGGTTGTTCGTACGTCACGCCCTACATTTATATGCATCAAAAATAAAGTTTATGTTTACTTATTAACAGTTTCAGAGAATTCAACTTTTACTTTTCCGTAGGCAAACACACACAGTGTAGCAAAGTTAGTCGTAATTAGCCAATTTTGTAATGAAACTAATAATGCCTTGTTAGCTAATTCAGTTATGTTGCTGCAGGATAAACAATTATTTTTCGCATATAATAATGTAAATGCCTGGCCGAAAAGATTAATACAAACTGTGTGTTATATAGCTGTGTATGTGCATGTATGTATTTATTCTGATATCCAACCAGCCCATTATTCATGCTGAGGTGGGCGCCATAAAAACATTAGCGTTAGCTTTCACACACAACAACGGTAATTTGCCGACGCTCGGTGACTTTTATACATATCTTGAAAGATTGCGAGGAACAATTTCTAGCATTAACAAATCGCCCGTGGCTTTCATTTGAGATCACTGGGTTGTCAGTTCTTTGAGTAAGTATGTTTGTATGTAGGCAACGCCTGTGGTGCTGTATATGTATAGATACGGTTTGCAAATATGCAAGCTGCTATGACCTTGTGAATTATCGCCTACCTTTTTTTTATTTTTAAGGTGGTCAAGCCAAGCGCTTGTGATTTGCACGAGTTAATTATGTTGAATTATTTCATAAACAAGCATATTTATATTTTTATAGTGGAAGTACAAGCAAACATACAAACGTGCATAAATATTACTTATTTTTCTTTTTCAAACCTAAACTCTTTTCCACGCTTTTCCTTTCAATTGGAAAATTGCCGGTTCCACATATAAAATGCAACTAAAAATTGCACTGTCCAGTTAGTCGAATAGGAGCCGTCAGGATGGAAGTTGTGTGAATAGCTAAGTGCAACAATTTATTCTAAATATAAAAGATTTGATATTAGAAAATATTAGCGAAATTTTCATCAGTCAAACGTAATATATAGTGTTACATATTTTCTCTTTAAAATATGCAGTTAAAGAAACAAAGTGACAAACTTCATTAAAAAAAAAAGATCATATTGGAAAGTGAACAAAAATTCTACACTTGATTAACCACACAGAAAGTAAACTCTATAATTAAATAGTGAAAAATGGAGAAATTCCATTTGTGAGAATATCGTCAGGGGAAATGTCTGAAGTAGATAAGCAATAGAAAGCATAGAAGAAATTTTTAGCTGTACATATAGTCAAGTACTCGGAGTATTCAACTGAACTTCAAAAAATATACCAAATTCTGTGATTCGCTATGGAAAAATCAATTTCGTTTTTTCTTTTTTTCGTTCAGAGCACAAGGCGTCTTCTCATAGATATGCAAAATATTTCTTTGCAAAATAAAGGATAAAGTAAAAAAGTTACAATGTTTAAAACAAAGCGTGAATACTCGTGGCTAACAATTTTTTCATCATCTCGTTACAAAACTTGCCACTAGGCACTTCAAATGTATATACATTAGGGTGGTCCAAAAATGCATGTGAAAAAAATTAAATCGGAATTTTTATGCTCTCACCCCCTGGGATTGTTTTTCTGTACCGAAAAAATATACCCTAATTTTTTTGTTTTGAAATCAAAAAAATATCTAGAGGTCGCTCAAAGCGCCCAAAATTTTCCATGTTTTTCGTATAAATGGTATAGAACAGTTAAAAAACTACATTTTTCTACCAGAAGACTCTGTTTATCTGCAGGAGATTCCCAATAATAATGCCCAATTGTTTGTTTAACAATTTCTTCATCGCAACTATAATTTATAGGTCCGCCAAAAACCCACAAAAACCCCGAAAAATGCAATTAGGCGATCAATAAAAAATCGTTAGTATTAAGAAGTGGTTAAATAAACAATTAGGTATTATTATTGAAAGCCTCCTTAAGAGAAGGACCAGAGTTTTCCGATTGAAAACTATTGACTTTCAAGAAATCTATATCATTTCTATGAAAAATTGTATTTTTCCCATAAGAAAAATACATGGAAAACTTTGACCGCTTTGAGCGGCCTCTAAATATTTTTTGATTTAAAAATAATAAAAAATTGGGGTATACGTTTTTTCAATATAGAAAAATCTTTACTGTTTTTGGACCACCCTAATGCACATATGTTTGAGCAGTAAATAGCACAGATTACCTGCCCTAAGATCAATAGCAACATCGGCAAATAAAATCAACATCGTCAGGCCGCTTTGATGTTTTTATTAATGATTCGTGGGGCAATAAACCGTACAGAAATTGAAGTTAAAAGTTATGGTCTACGACACAAAGCAGTCATTGGCCATAAGGGCCAAGCACTAAGACAAAATTAGAAAAACAAGAACAAAAAAGAAAGCAAAACTGTAGAGCAAAAGCATAGAAAGACGGCAACGTTGATTCGGATTAACGGCGCAGCTGATCTGATCAAAGTTTTACCCTGACAGGCAACCTGCGAACTTAGGTCTTAGGTTCGAGTTTAACGGCCAGTAAAATTTTCATATATTTTTTTAATGCATTCAATTCGTACTTTTCTTTTTTAATATTGGTGTGGACTGTTCTAATGAAATTATACCTTGAAATATAAATTAGCTAACAAAAAAAAAATTTATTGTAAAATAAAGTAAAACAAAAGAAAATAAACTAAAATACAATATATATGAATGAAATAAAATAAAAAGTAGAAAATTAAAAAAAAAATTAAAAAAATTTTTTTTCTCTTTTGCAACCGCTCGAACCGAAGATCGAACCTGGGTCCTTCATAATTGTAGTACGCATTAATAATGAGGATAAGCTGCAGAACATAATCCCATCAACTGCAGTTAATTCCCGACATAATTCCAAATTAATGAGTTGATGCAGATCAACGCTGCCGTCTGTCTATGCTTTAACATAAACTTAAAAATTCGGACCAACAGTTAATTATAATAAAAGCAGCTACATATCGCTCATTTACTTCAATAGTGTCGTAACTCGCAAAAGGTAAAACTCGAGAAAAACGGTTTTGAAATTTTATATTTACATGTATTCCCATAGTAAATATGAATACATATCTTGTTCTAGTGAGATACTCTTATGAAATTTTTACACAACATAGAAGAAGAGGTGGCGGTAATTTCTGCATACTTCGCTCAATATTTGCTTTTTTGCATTATGACACTACTGAAGTAAAAAGCGATATTTCAAACCAATTCTAAAAACTGGAAGTGGTATTCACAAACTTCTAAAAGCTCAGTTCCATAAAATGCAAAAATTCACTACAAATAAATAAGTAGTTGGTGCTTACACATTTAGCTGTACTTAGTGTTGTGCGTCGTAACGTTTTAACTAGGGTTCCGAAAAAAAGCCACAAAAAAAAAGCTGTTATATGCACTTAGATAAGCACTAAAACATTGGTAAAAATTATTGCATATCGATGGCTGAGTGGAAGATCGACCTACCTCGGCAGCAACAGTTCGAAAACGCCCTATTTTAGAAAACTTTTCAGGAACGCTCTACTCCAGAATTTTATTGAAACGCACACTATCTCAGAATTTAGATGAAGAATGCCCTATCTCGGAATTCGGTTCAAAAACAACCTATCTCAAACGATAATACATTTAAAATGTGCCGAGATGCGGCAGTTTTGAACGAATTCTGAGACAGGGTATTTTTCAATAAAGTTCTGAAGTAGGGCGTTCTTGAAAAGTTTTCTGAAGTAGGACGTTTTCGAACAGAAAATTTAAGTATAGTTTAACGTTTGGTTTTTTTATTCAGTTTATTTCAAGCATTGAAAAGTATAATGGACAATCAAGTGCTAATCGTTTAAAAGCGTTGAATAGACGAAAATCCACCCTTCGACATTCACTGATGTGACTGGTAGTGTTGGATAACTATGGATAGCGTATACATTTCATAGTTTCGTTAGTTAGTTAGTTAGTTAGTGATGCTGCAATATATTCGAAACTATCGGTGCTTTCTTACATAAATATGTTAAATGAGATATAACACTACTTCATGTTTTCCCAAATCAATTTTAAAAATTATTATTATTTAGTTATTATTATTATTCACTTATTTATTATTATATTCACACAACGAAATAATGCAGTTTCATACGGTTTTCTTAAGAAATCCGTACTCTAACATTGAACACACTTTACAAAAAAAATACATGCCATGGGGCTGTTAGTTTGCTATCAAAAACTTAGGGATCATATCTTTATATGTTCAGGAAAAAGCTAACTTTATAGAAATAAAAGTGAACAAGGGATTTTAACCAACATTAAGCACCAGCCCCCTCGCTCACAAATAATTGGAATCAAGCGAATATATGAACTTTGATACATACTTATTTCTTATTTTTAAAAGTGATTTTATCACATATAAATAAGCAAGTACATATTTGTTCTAATAATCTGTAAGATATATGTAGGAATTAAAGAGTACATAGTTCACATCCACTAGCTATAGGACATCTATCGCGATGGTATACTTAGTAATTATGGTATGTATATACTCGGCACCTGATGTGTCTTTATGAAATGTCTTTTGAAACATGTTCACTTTCTAATTATCAGAATTAATTGTGAATACCAACATTCTACTTATTTTCGTATGCATTTTATGGATGAACTTCCTCGTACATTCCCCTAGTTGAAATATATATTTTTGTATGAAAAAAAATCAAGTCTATTAAGTTCTACGTTTTAGTGCCTGCTTAGACCAATTAGTATCTGGTTCGCTGGATCCGATTGACCCATTTAATTGAGCCAAATCTAAATAGCGGTTGCGTGAGTGCGGTCAGAGAAAAACCCCAATAAATAAAATTGTGGTTCGGTGACTACTGGCCACTTGTATTAAGTTGAGTGCGAATGATACATTAAGCTCTTTTTATCTAATGCGTTTGCTGCTTTCTTCATTTTTTTTTTCACGCTGCCATGCGTTTCCGATGTATGAACAGTGGCAATGTTTATTTTTGATACCAATCTTCAATGCTATTCGAACTCTTTGGCCTTTCTCTTCGTAGCTTAATTGTTAAGAAATTTCGAGTCAAAAGTGATTTTTTTACGTAAACTATAATTTTATGCTTTTCTATTTTTGTTTTGATTTTCTATTGTAAGGCATTAATGGGGATGGTGACCGTGCTGGCAAAAGCAATATTCGAATCGAAATCAACACAAACTTATCAGCAACACAAACAAAATTATAAGTGTAGCAAAATAAGAGAATCTGCTGGGCATACGGTGGCTAGTTAATAAAAAATTGACCAATCCGTTAGTTTGGTTTATTTGCGCAACAACTCTGAACGAATAATGAACTGCGTTGGTAGTCAGCGGTTAGCGAACAACCAAGAGTGCATCTAATCATCAAATATTTAAAGTGATCTATAATAATTAAAACAATAAAACATTTGTGTGATAAATTACAGACCCAAAAATTTAGCTAGAAAAATACATAGTGCAACATGTTTCTGATTGCGTTAATTTTGCTTGCACCACACTGTTCCAGGCCCGCCGAGGCGAAAATGCTTTATGAAAAGTTTAAATCCAGTGCTCCCATATCGGCTAAGTACACCTCCTCCTCCGCTTTTTTGCCTGCCACAACACATTTGTCGGCAGCGGCGGCGGCAGCATACGCACAG
Source organism: Rhagoletis pomonella (assembly GCF_013731165.1). Taxonomy (NCBI): domain Eukaryota; kingdom Metazoa; phylum Arthropoda; class Insecta; order Diptera; family Tephritidae; genus Rhagoletis; species Rhagoletis pomonella. Next base: position 13,629,160 of record NW_023458558.1, on the reverse strand, counting down.
CAACAGGCAGCATGGCCGCCAACACGAATGCGCGATAATTGGATTATTCTGCAGGCAACATCAAATACTGCAGTTGCTGCAGCAACCACGGCAGAGGGCGAGGTAGCGGTTGAGCAACCGCCGAGTAATCCGCTTAACAGCTATGACACACAGCCAAAACAGCAAACAGTACTTCCGATTGACTATTATAGCTACAATAGAAGCAGTAGCGGAAATTACCATTCGTCGACGCAGGATGTGCACATAGCCGAGCCGTATGTATTGACTATAAGTAATCAACACAACAGTCAGCTGATGCCACCTAGCGATAGTGAGAGAAGTCAAGTGTTTGGCAACAGTGACAGCCACGTTGGCAGCCCTGACAGCGGTGTGAACAATCACAATAACCGTCGCTATGTCAACACCAAAAATAGCGCAGCACAACAGAATTACAACCACAAGAGTCAGAGCAAACACAATAACAACAAATACGGCAGCAACATACGAAACGATGCAAATAATGACAACACCGCTGCACTACAACCACAGCGACCAGCATTGTTTGACAGGCAGGAGGATATTGCGTATAACAGCCATTCTCTTTACAATGTTAACGTTATCAGCAATAGTGCCAGGCTTGGTGATGACAGCATGGAGGTCGATGGCTTCGAAAATGTTTTAGGTGGAATGGAGGATGCACAGTTCGATGAAGTGCTCGCACCATTGGGAAAACTGCTAGACAAAGTAAAGCAATTTTGTGAAATTTGGAAGCAAATCATCAGCGTAGAAGATACAGGTAAAGTTGTAATGCCAAAAAAGCTGATTGTAATGATTTTGTGTCGCAATAATAGCATTAACAAAAAAAACACCTACTTATTTCACTCAACACACATTTCCTTCCTTGTTTTTTTTTTTAGTGTCACTTCCTTCTCTCACCAGAAAAATAAGCGCTAAAGCATTCTTCTTGCATATATTTTAAAAACAAGAAAATATATAAATATCTAGTGTTTGAACAATTTTAGCCTTAAAATCGGTTTTTTTTATAAATTTGGGAACTACCCAAATACTTAGTATGTTCATATAAAGGCAATGGACGTTGGCATCAAATACAACATATCTGTGAAGTTTCAAGAATGTGCCAACAAATTAAAAAAATGGCAGCATGCAAAATATTTGTCGCAGCTTTTTTGTAATTTTTGAAATTTTAGGTTTTTTTTTTAATTTTTTAAAAATGACTGTGGTTTGAGAAACTAAAATTCCATTTTTACAGTTTTAAATGGCACACTCGAAATTCACTATAAAATTGTTATATAAGTGAATACATGTGTGTGCATAAGGAATACTGTTTAAAAGTCTCCCACCCGATTATTTAATTACTTTTAAATAATATAACTTTTAAGATAAGGCATGCCAGTAAACGTGTTAGCTGCCTGCAAATGTGTGGTGCTACGGGGCGTATACGTTACATACGCAACTTCGGCTATATGAGCACAAGCGGTTATTTTTTCGTTTAAATAACAGAAAACCACCCGAGTTTTTAGATAACATGATTAGGCATAGTCAAATCTATATTTCTGTAGAAAAAGAGTTTAAAAAAATTTCTTTGGTATCAGAGTTATGGGCATTCGAATGTGCACTGGCCACGTTACACAATTTGGAAGCGCACTGATAGGTTGTGTCAGAAAATTTTAAATTTCTGTGAACTTGGTCAACGAATATTGCTAGTTTTTCAGTATGTCATCTGCAATGAAGGCAGGAGGGCATCTGCTTACACACTTGTTCTTAGTTTTAGGTTTTTGACAATTTTTGCTCATAAAATTAGGGCACACGTACGGTGTGTATGTTTTAACCCAAAGGCTTTGCTTATCAATTTTTTCTTCACATTGCTATTGTGCAATCATAAACAGATGTTGGAGCTAAAATTGTGGAAGGATTAAAAAACACAATTCGATTATTTTTAAAATTTCTGACAAAATCTAAAATCTTCCTACGGTTAAAATCATGGATTTGTACGAGTTTGATATAAAAGAAAAGGAAGAACCTTATCAGTCACTGGAAAAATAGAAATAAATCTAATCTGGTCACAACCACAGTTGTCGTCGCAAAAATAATTATCTACATAAGAGTACGTGTAAAATAATTTTACAGCTGTGTTCCCTAGCTCGTCGTTTTCATTGTGTTCGGGCTATGAAATATCATTAGTTGGGGTGAGTTAATTGAGGAGAGGTGAATTTAGTTAGCATGAAATGAGGATGTGAAAAGGGGGGGAGTTGAGGTGATTTGAAGTGAGCTGTGGTGAGTTGTGGTGAAATACGTTAAACGCCATAACATACGATAACATGATATAACGCAACATAACGTAACATAATTTAACTTAAAATAACATAACATACCATGACATAACGTAACATAATCCAACATAATATAACACAGAATACGATGGCATACCATAACATACCAAATCATAACATAATAGTCATATCTCATTCTTCAGCTTAATCTTTTTATTGTCTATACCTCTATCATATACTTCTATCTTTGCCTTAGGTTTTTTATCTTTATGTTTTTCTCTTTTTATGTTTCATTTTACTTTTTTCTTTATCTTTTCCTTTATCTTAATCCCGATCTTCATCTACATTCATTCATCCCCACCTTTGTCATTATATTAAGTATTTAAATTCACCTCCCTCTTTGCCTTTGTCTTTGTTTTCCAATTTCTGCAGTTATCCCTTTCTTCTTCTACATACTCAACTTTACCTTCTTCCTTGTCTAAATCTTGGTCTACATAAATCTTATTCCTAAACTGTTGCTATGCACGTCGTGCAAATTCAGTACCAATACATTTGGGAGGCATTTCTGCCCGAACCATGTACATGTATAGCATTTGTATTGGTGTCACATTGGAAAGTATTATAAGATTTAACTGCAAAACACACACACACACATGTTTATTAACTCCAAATATGCATGAATTCATCTAAAGTATCATGTTCCGTTTTCTTTTCAATCCTTTTTGAATCATTGTTGTTTTTCCATACCATCCATCTCACAGATTCGGGCATCTTAGATATATACATACATAAAAACAAATATTCCGATGAATTGATAACCTCCTCCTCGCTTTTAAGTCGTTAAAAAAAAAGAGAAATTAGTGAGGTAAATTAGTATGCTCTGCGTACGCCCATGCCAATATGTAAAATCGGGCTGCTTTACTTTTCTATGGAATTGACCATAGATATATGATATTTTGCAAAAAAAAACTAAAAACTGAATTCATTTTTATAAATCGAAAATTTGCATGAAAATGTCACTTCCATGTCGTTCGATGGCGGATGGATTTTTACCAAATCCAAAACTTATTTTGAGGCCCTGATTACAAAACTGAAATCAGTCTTCTAAATTAAAAACGGCGCGCGGATCCCACGTGACAGATTCTGTTGACCGATTCAGCATAGGAGTTGCTAAGGGTTCTTTTCCCTATACATAGACACAGTAAATGACTTGATCTAGAAAAACGGCAATATACGGATAACTTTTGTCTCTCTTGCAAAAAAATTTAATTTTGTCGGACGGTGTTATTTATAGTGTTATCTTCGGAGACATTTCAGAAAATCGTTTCAAATTAATAATATTTTCAACTAGTTATTCACCCAACTTTTTTTGTATTTTTTTTTTCTTTTTACAAGGCCAAACAGTTCTTGGCTTTTTAATTTATTTCGGGTTTAACTAAACGCCCACTAACTTAGTTTTGCTTTTAAATTTATTCTATTTCCAACCATAAGTCATTTTATATAAATACAACAGTATACTTCATTAACATGTTGATTCATGAACTAAAGCTATGCATATTTAATTAAACCTAACAAACACCAGCATGCAAGTTGATTACTCATTTCAAACTTTTTCTTTAGCTCAGCTTCTTTTTTTAACTTTTTTTAATTTTATTCGCAGACTTGGCAAGCAGCGAACTCGCCTCAGCCACCGATGACGGCACATTTGAACACGCAGCATCCGCAACAACAACAACAACACACACAGCAACTGCCGTTACGAACACCATACATCTGTCGGCTGAAGTTCAAGGTCGACGGAGCGCACCCACCGGCGCTGCGCCTGCAAACTCAGCCGCCATCCAACAGTCAATGTCACCAACAACAGACGATGAGGCGCCACTCTTATGGTCAAAAGCTACAGTACAGCCATCTTCAACGGCAGCGGCAAAAACAACAACAACAACTGCAAACAAATTAGTGGCCACAAATGATACAACCAAAGCTACAGCAAAATCATTAGCATCAGCTGCGTTGACCATTGGTCGGGGAAAAAAATTGAAAAAGAAATTGAAAAACTTAATGTTACCTTTACTGTTAGCGTATAAGCTGAAATTCATAGCATTAGTGCCGCTGCTAATTAGTGGTCTAACACTGCTTGTCGGCAGCACCGGCTTAGCCGGCTTTTTCTTTGCGCTCTTCATCACAGTGATAAGTTTAAAGAGCGGCGGCAAGATTAGCAAATCGATAGTAATTAAGAAAGATTGGTAAATGCTCGACATGGCAACCACTTTGAGGTTAGGTAATCGGCGGAGGGAGCACCGCTGGACAATTAGATAATCCATAATTTTTTTTTTTTTGCCGTAAGGAATTAATGAATGACAACTGCTGCTCTTTGCACCGAGTAAGTGAGGCAGATTTGAGTAAATAAAATAAATTGCGCAATAGCAAACATGAGGTTGGAAAACGCACTTTTTTAAAGGTTGGCTACTGTACTATACAACTACACTTAGGTCTTTTTTTATGCGGTACATGGTTTGCTCAGAAAGCCGCATTAAAAAAATCTGCATAAAAGAGTTCTTTACTTTCAAACAAAAAACAGGGGAGACGTTCCAGCATTTTCAAAAACCGCATAAATTCAGATACTCTATGTAAAAAATTCTAAAAAACCGCATAAAAAATCGAGTGAGGCAATGTTAACCAAAAAAATATTATTTCTTCACTTCAACACTTATTATTAAATGTAGAACTGAATATTAATGAAATATATGAAAAAAAGTAATAAAACTCCCAAGAAAGGAAAATCGCTACAGCGAAGAAATGGTTTAAAAACCGCATAAATTCAAAACCGCATGAAAAGAGGTCTAAGTGTATTTATAGTTATAAGAACACGTGTATGTAAGTACCTATTTATATGTATGTATGAACGTATAAAATAATGTTAACGCCATCTTTTAAGTTTAGGTTATGAAACAATAAACTAAAAAATTATGCTCTTTGTTTACCTTTGCTTTCTTTGTTGTAATGTAGTATGTTCGTGTTTAATTTGGATTTTGTTGAATTCAAAATTTTTATAGCTGCTTATGCATGCAGCTACTGCACTTGCCTGCATGCCAAACCGGATACAACAACTACTCACTCTAACACTGCTAATTTACGTCAATTACTATCATACCATAAGTTGCCAAACGCTTGAGACATGTCTGCAATAAACAAAGCAAAAAAATAAAACACTTTTATATGTACATATGTAAGTATGTATGTATCAAATACAAAAGTGCGATACTCAGCCGTCGCGCTGCACCCGTATCTATTGGGCTTATTTTCGTGTGCGCTACATAAGAAAGTTGCGGTCATTTTAGTTGCAGGCAGGATTGCCACTAGAAAATTATTTTCCACCTAAGTTCCAATCAAAACCGATGACAAAAGCCCAAAGAGTACAGGGGTTTTTAAAATAAATTTCAAAAGTTTTTTCTCTGATTCAATGATTGGGACCTCATCTTCATAGGAGGGAGCCCACATACGGGCAAAAAGCAGTTGCTAGGTGAAAATACAAACGTTTGAATAGGGTGGCCACGTGTCTAAAATTTTAGTGAATTAAATATAAACATTTCTTGAGTTTAGGGAACGAAAGGCAATCAATTGCTCTGTTATCAAGAAATAATAATTTTGAAAAGAGTTGCCTACTATCTAATCTATATACATATTTGTGGGCATAAGCAATAACCGCTTAAGTTGACTTAAGAAAGAATTGAGTTAAATATGCTATCATATTTTGCTAATCCATATACATATATGTGAAATCCCCATCTCGCCAGCTATGCTATTTAAAAAGTTATAGACGAACATAATTTTGGTTTCCCCATAAGGTTAACATTGCAACCCAATTTTTTAAATCCTTTTTTCTCGAATTTAGGTTTTTCGACTTAGGCGGTTATTGCTAAGGACCACAGATATATAAATAAAAAAAAGTTACTTACTCTCAGTGCCCAAAATATAAATACTGAAAAGATATTTTAGCATTATCTAATGTCCTTTATTTAATCCTTATCAAAAAAAAAAACAAAAAAAAATCATATAAGTCAAAACTTCAGACTTTGTACAAAACTTACAAAATTCGAAAAATCTTCATTGCAATTTTAAGCATTCTAATTAGATATTTGGTTTTTTGTGTTTTCTTGGCCTGATAAAACATATTAAAAAATTAAAAAGGCCGTTTGATATGAAAAATTATTGTGAAAAAAAGAACTATAGTTTATAAATGATAGAACTTATAGCTGTTATATCGGAGATCACTAAAACTCCTCATCAGACTTCTTCATCGCGGTCAGCGAGATTCGACACAGCGACCCCAGCTTATAGACTATTGGTCTATCTACTGCGCTTAGTTCGCCTTATAAACTATTGTTGCTTTTGTCACTTTTTTATATCCCAACCCAACTCCAATCAAGGGCTGCTTTTTTTGTGGAAGGTGTTGCTATTTTCGCTATACAAAAAAAATTCGAACATACTTGGTATGCAAGATGTTAAATAGCAAATTTTGCAACCAATTCCAGTAAGGATGAATTTATTAATCAAAGGGTCTGATAAAAATGCAAATATGCAAATGGTTTTGTTTTTTTTTAAGCCTAATTATGGTTGTGCCCCGAATTTCAGATGACTTTTAGAATTAAATATTCCGATGCAATCGGGAAGGATGTCGGGCATTCCGTGATTAACTTTATAATTACCCTTTTGAATTGTTACGAAATTTGCATCCAATACTATATTTCCACTCTACCAATCTTCCCATCCTTCCGTAAATAAGCTCACTGATTTTAATTATCACATTCCGTCTAGTGCTAGCCAAGCATCACAGCCGAAATGCCAGGCATTAATAAGAGTTGAATAATTGGAATTTCGCACCTCTTTAGATGTGAATACATAGCTCAAATTTATGGACGAAAAAGTAAAAACTGGTATCGTGAAATGTTTCGCTGTACCTTTTCTCTTCTTTAGCTCTGTAACGGAAGGTAAGTGCATCCCGGTGAACTCCACAATAACCTATTAGGTATAGCAAACAAGTACACTTTAAAAAGATATAAAGATACATATGTGTGAAAATGGTGTTTCTTACGACATAAAAAATGCTTCAAAGAGTGGATTGCTTAGAGGAAATCAATAATACATACCAAAGGTATGCAGCTCAATAACGAACTTTGTATTCACAAAAAAAATTGAATATAAATAAAAATACTGACAATCTATCAACATAAGCAACCTCGTAAAAATCCCATTTATTGATTATCCACCTAGACTTAAATTACCCACGAATCAGGGAGCTTCCGGCGAGTCGGTGACCCTGCAAACTATACAAAGGATATGTATAAATCGCACATCCAACTTTAATTCGTGTTTGTTTTAGGTTCCCTTGAGTGGTTTAGATGCTCTGACAGTGCATCGAGCCAATGGAATCACAGCTGATGCAATTTTTGTTGAGATGACAAAAAATTATCGTTGTAATTGAATCATGTTTATGCGCAAATAAAAATTGCCTTATTTATGAAAAATGTTGGTTTACTGCGCATCATAAAATATGTAATCTCCTGGCCGAAAACACATTTATTATGCTGCTAAGTTAATTCATAGTTGGTAACTTGCCTCAAGAAGCACAAAAGTATTAGCAATAAATTTGATCTCTCTACCCTTTACTACGAGTATTTGACTAACTAATTTAACAAAGATTAATTAAAGTAAAGATAAGATAAAGCAATTATAAACGTCGATCTGTCCGGCGCATCAATTTGATAGATTTCGAAACTTTCATGCTGTGTACATACATATGTATCTCGTAGGAGGATTTTATGGCCCAAGTAATTTTTTTATGTTGTTTTTCTATCCCCATCTCCAATCGCTGCAAGCAAACAGCAGTTTTGTCAGTTAAGCCATTTTCCGGTTATATTTATCCAGATTGAATTTATTTTAGCCGGAAAAAAAACAGTTCAAAATTTTAGTCGATTTTTAGCCGTTTCTCCAGAAAGTATCAGCGCTTTTTAACCGATATTGTGTTCTCATATTATCTTATTTTAAATTCAAAATAACAATTTCATAATTTTAAGAAGAATAATATCTTTATTGCTTTGGTTTAATATATGCATCTATTTTCAATCAAATCTGAAATGTTTTCGTTAAGCAATTTATTTTCAAACATTGTCCTGTTGTATGGGCGGCACACAGTGTTCCGAAACGATAATCCAGAGGGACATTTGCGATTTTGGTGAAGCGTCAGATTCAATATTGCGAAAAGTGTCAACTTGAAAATTCATTATTCCACTAACTTATTCGCAAATTATTTTATTTATTTTACTAAAATTATACACTTCTATTATAGATTAAAAATTTGTTTATGAAGAAACCGTATCAAAAGACATAATGGGCAGATGCGCCTATGGTTGTAGCTAGGTAGGAGAAACTTTAAAGTTTTCCCTATATATATATAAAAAATGTTTCCCTGAAATGTTAGATTACCTCATAGTTTCGAGGCCCCAGCCCCCTCTAAATTTCATTATGCCTGCGACGATGACTGTGCTATTGAACAAATGGCGTTCATCGGAAAACGCTTCTTGCAGAAGCTCTTGTAATGATAAAAAGTGGGGATCGATTCCGAATTTTCTATCTCCAGTTATACCGAATTAACCATTGCACTTTTTCACCAATTTAACATAGTACAGTTAGTGCAATGGAACAATTATCTTAAAAGGAATAAAAGTACTCCTGGCGCTCACAGCTTACGAATCTAACAAATTTTTTTTATTATAATTTTGGCGAAATAAACGGCCCAATTATGGTTGTCGATTTCGATGTAATTTTTTCATAAAAAGATATCCCAGGAACATCCTTCCTCAAAAATTCTGTGGCCAGCGTAGCGAGAAGAAGGACATCGACGGCGACTACCATAATAGGGCCGAATATTTACTTTTTAATAATGTTTTTTTTTTGTTATGTGACGTCCTCCCAGAAAACGAGTGACATGTGCCTAGTTACTTATGAAGATATTAAGTTATACAATTTTAAAGTAAAACATTTGTTTAAAACCTTCGTTCTATTGTAAAAAGGGCAAGAAAATTAGTATATGAATTAAAATTTCCATTAAGTTTGACAGATTAAACAAAACTGAAAGTTTTCACTTTGTGGCTGCAACACTCATTCAGCAATTCAAAGAAGATGGGATTTTCTTTTTTTTTTAATTCACCAATTTGTTTACTTAATACGCCACAAATCTTTAAGAAAAATACTCAGTAAATTCATTCCACATTTCAAGCATATTAACTGCCTATGTACACACTAGGGTATTCGAGTTATTCGGAAAATTGCAATTTGAAAAAAACATGCTTCCCCATTTTCTAATTAAGAAAAAAACATATTCAGCCTTATCATGAGTTTCATTTTCCCCGAACCGGTTCACTTTTCACTTTTGGTTTCCATTGTTTTACCATGGGCGGATGACTAATTTTGGGGTGAATTTTTTTCAGGCGAAACTCAGGATAAGTCAGATTTTCTCTTAAGTAATACTTATTGTTAGTCCGAAATCATGACCAGAATTACAAAAGATAAGACTGCCAAAAATACGTGCATATCACTTTATTTTAGGAATAGTTAAAGCAAAATAAGTTCGGAGTATTTAGGAATAAAAGTAAAACAGAAAAAAATAGTTAAAATTTCTCACTTTATAGGTTTCACCGCTCTTAACCTTCCTTTGTCGGGAAACTCGAGCATGTATAACCATCCACTGAACAAGACCGACTATATATGTATATATATATATATATATATATATATATATATTATAGACGGGACATTCATCGATAATCAATCAACACCGTCTTCAATTCTATCATCGGAGACCAACCTCACTTATCGTAGACGAAGAGCTCGAGATGCTTCATGAGGCTCGCGTTAATAAGACACCACTCCATTCTGGATATTGTAGCTAGTTAAACTCTTCTGCCCAATTTGAATAAGATTCTCCGACAACACTAAATAACCACCTTTTTATATGTCTAGTCACATAAGCTCATTTAACATGCCTCTCTCTATGGCCCTGAATCTGGCCTTTTCCTAAGCTTGCCGATAAATGTTCTTAAAATAAATATTTAGAGCTTTTAGATTCTGACATATAAATAAACTAGGTGAAGACCTGGTTTATTCGATTTTAAAAATCCGGTTTACTCGTTATTCAAAAAATTAAAGTTAAAAAAAATCGAGCCAATACTAAAAAAAGCCGATTGAAAATGGTTTGGAAAAATAGAGTCAATCACCCTAGTGCATAGTTTTTGCCAGTACTTAAACGGTTTTTAAGCGCCTTTTACCTTTCGGGGAATTTTTTCAAACAGCCTCCCCAACGAATTGGTTCACCGATTTAGTGAGTGATTGGGTGAGTGACATTGATGTCAACTCGTTAGTGGCTTCAAACAAAGTTAACGAATTCCATTTCATTTTGGCTTTCCATGTGACCTAGAACCAACCGCCATCTGGGTTGGCAAAATGCTGATGGCTGTAACTCAATTGAGGCACAATTACCGCACTTTTCATTCAAAATTGTTTGGTTTTTTTTTTTGAGTGTGCAAATTGATGAAGTCAGCGCAGCAAAATTGAAACGAATACAGAAAATAGATGAAATTGGAATTCAAGAATGTATGTAGGCAGATATTTATGTGTGCATACCACTACCATACAATATACAATATGTACTCGTATCAAAAATATGTTGTATATCGGTGGCATTTTGATAAAACAACTTATCTCGAGTTAGGCAATTTTCTCTTTAAAGCAATATTTCATTGGGTTTTCAAACACAATTGTAACGATTAGCTAGCCATATGTATAGTTTAAAATGCCCTTTCAATAGAAGCTTAACAAAAACAAATATTTTGAAGGGAACTCTTTTTTTAATCCAAATTCAAACCTACTTAAGGCACTTAAGCTGTTTTATTCAAATGCAACATACATATAAATATGTATAAACTTACAAGTTAAGTGCTCTTATTCATAATTTAACGCTTTTGGATACAACAACTAAACAGCTAAGCAGCCAATTTAATGGATAATGAAATACTTTCCATAGAATCAGCAGCGGCAATTGCAGCTGAAATGTGGCAGCAGCACGCGCTCAACACCAGTAATGCAACCACAAGCCACTCAGTAGCCAGCTGCCACATTCTGACAATCAACCTGAAAACTGAATTTCATAGTTTTACGGTACTTAGTCTGCGCGCAACGAAGCGTTTTAATTTAAAATGTTCATACAAAAGCGCATTGATCGCCTCCTCCTCGCCCACATCGCACATCACACATCACCAAGTATGGATGCACAACTTTTCATTGCAATTGTAACTTTTACATGCAGCAACTGCTGCTAGCTATTTACTACAAACTGAAGTGGCAAGTGCATTTCCATTTTCAGTTAGAATTATGCTCAAGTACTCAACGGTTTTAAAATTGTGGTTGGATATTTTGCGCTTTTACGTTCTCTTCTATTTAATCGGATATTTTTAGTTAAATACATATATAAAACTTATTGCATTTGCGCCGCCAAAAAATAGCGATGTGCAGCGTGTTTTTGTTCATTTGCGGTTTAACCTGCGGTCACTGTTTGCTGCTGACCACTGTCAGTGCAAATCCTCTTTCGCTTGCTGAAAAAGAGAGCAAGGCTGCAGCTGTGGCCGCAGTCATGGCAACAAATTCTGCACAAATAGAAGTGGATAATAAAAATGCGGAAAAGGATTCGCCACAGCAGGCAAATGTGTCAGCTTATCAACGAGAAAGTGTAAAACCGAAAGCGATTCGCGCGGAAGCTGCAGCGTTGGAGACTTCTGCAGTAGAATTTAGCGAAGGTTTGTACTAAGTACTCATTTGTACATATCGGTGGACTTTCGACAAAACAGCTTCTTTGTTTTTCGGTTGGTTGGAACTTAAAGTAAAATTTAAGAAACTTCCGTTTAAAATTGTGAAATTTCTGGAATTAATCTCCAATAACGATATCAATTATCCCAGTGTGCGCCGTATCCAGTGGCGGATTTTTTTCCTAAGGCACAATAGGCCTCGCCGAAAATTGGCTAATTTCTATTCTATCTAGATATTCTTAGAAACATTCTGAGTATGCAGTTTTTTGGCCCATTCAATTTTAGTAGCGCAATTTAAGTGCTAATTTAAAGTAGCTAGGACTTACTGTGATTTTTGGTTGCTCATTTCCTTATTGTCGAACATACTTTGAATGGAAGAAAATGCGCAAACAAAAAATTACAAAAAAAAAAACAATGGCAAGTGCGAGCTACTAAAAACTTGTAAGAACGGTGATTCCGGATTCGTTTCTTCCGATTGGCTCCTTTTTGCGAATAACGAATAACTGCAGAGTTTTCAGAATTTTTAGTTGCTAAAATCGTGATGCTTTTCCAAATTCAATTGAATAATCAACTGAAAAATTAAAGTAAAATAATGCTTTAAAGTCTGCTAACTATTAAGCTAACTAATTTTATTTTATTTTCTTCCTAAAGCAACCCTGACATACTACTTTTACTCTCTGTGTCCGTAAACGCAATTATTTTTCCGACATGCTGTCTTAAATTATTATTATTAAAAATCTGAAATCCTGACATGTAAACTTTATTTCACCGGACTTAACGCACAGAGAGCATATTTGCATTTTAATTCACAGTTCATATTATTAAGTCCACACTTACATTCTATAATACACTGTTGAAATAACCTCTCTCTCTCTCTCTTCTTCTTCTGCATCATTACACAGGTCGTGGCAAGTATAAGCGACGCAAAATGTTGAAGTACCTGCAGCCGTTGCTGATTGGTGTTTTAATTGTAAAGTTCATCATGCTGCCGCTCGTTCTGAAAACGTTAACCGCGCTCTCAACATCGTCATTTGTGATGAGTAAAATTGCATTGGCAACTGCTGGACTATTTGTGCTTAAATGGCTATTTTCCGGCTCCGAGGACGGCAGTGGCTACAATGGCGGCGTCAAGGAGCGAACACATTTCGAGATTGTACATTTACCATTACCACTGACGAAAACATATCAAAGGGGAAATGCAGGTGGTGACGTCGTTGGTGGTTGGAGTGATTTATCGCTAAGTGGCAGCCACAGCATATTGGCTGTAAAGCATGCAAACAACAAGCCCAGCAAATATATACCAGTAAATAGCGCCAAGGATATGGCGCATGTGGTGGCAGCAGCAGTGGCGACAGACAGCATCGGCGGCAATAGCTATCGAAGCACGCGACCTTATGCTCGTCCTTATGACGCTGCTTTTTATGGTAAACCTTTTTTGTAAAAGCGTATATTTTTGATCAGGCGATTTCCCAACGATTACACTGGCATTTACATAAGCTCACCACAGTACACAATTACCTTTTTTTAACAATGTTTGCGCAAGTATTTAATTAATCATTATATTCGCTGATTAAAGCAATGGTATTAACTTGTATCATCTAAAGCTGTAACACATAACTGAAATGAATTTTAGCATGAATAAATTTATGTATTTACATGTTTACTGTAATTATGAAATGCTTGGAAAATGGACACAGTCCGCCCACTTATGTGAAATGCTGTATCCGAGTATCCGCTTTACAAACCCCCACCAAACTCGGTAAGAATATTGCGCCTTGAAAACTTCGAAACACTCGAAATTTTTATTAAGAGGCGAAGATTTGTATGAAATGAAAAAACAGGTTTGTTCGATAAAAAAAATCCGGTTTATTCCATATTCGAAAAGTCAAGATTTCAAAAAACCGCCTATAGATATCCAAATAAACCGATAGAAACCGGTTTGAATCGAATCGAAATCGAATCAATCACCCTAATATACATGTATTTATATGTGTGCATAAATATGGATATATTTGCTCTTACTTTTTAACTAGTCTTAATATGTGTAAAAAATTACGGATTTATAACACCGTTTAGCAAAAAAAACGACTTCAATTCTCATATTAAAAAACTATATATATACATATATATCTCATGATCCAATGATCGGATCTAAACGGGATTAGTTTGGGACCACCTCTGAGATACTACCTCTCCGATGCAAAAGTTAAAAATTATAAAACAAAAAAAAAATTATCGAAATCGGTTGACGTGGTCCTCTGACCGTACGATATACCTACGGTTTAAATACTTCAATTTTTTTGTATACAAGGGCGTAGCCAGCCTTTCATCTAAGGGGTAGGAGTTTATATAGAGGGTAAAAATGTTTTAAATTAAATTTTTTTTGTGTATATAAAACGAAATTTTGGGTTTAAGCAAGTATAAGTTTTCTGGTAGCCTTTACAACGATACCATTTTTTTAAAAATCGGTTAGTAATTTTTTTTGTTTAAAATATTTTTCTTTATAAAAAAGGCACTTTTTGCTTTCAAGGGGTTCAATCGCCTTTACAACGATACCAAATTTTTAAAAATCTGTTAGTATTTTTTTTTTTTTTAAAAACGCTATTATTTAATTTTAAGTATTCCTTCCCAAATTTTTATATACGAAGTATACAAATACGCATATAGGAAGAAAGAAGGTTTCCTTGCATTTACAATGATATCAACTCTTTAAATATGCATTAGTAATTTTTTTGTTTAAAATATTTTTTTTATAAAAAAATTTATTTTTTCCTTTTAAATTTTTTTCTCAAATTTTTACATACAAAGTGTACAAACATTTATTCATATCAGAAGAGAAGAAGATATTTAGTCTAATCACGTTTACAATGAAGCCAACTTTTTAAAAATCAGTTCAAAATTGTTTGAATTTATAGGTTTTTAATTTTTCGAAGACCCGACCTTTGCCCCCTTATAGCACCTGTAATATAAGTTTGCAAAAAAAAAGTTATAAACCATTTAAATAAGAGAAAAAGGCGATCTACGACTGTATTTTTAGTTTTTTAGTTATTTACATATAATAATAAAAAATAATTTTTTATCAAAGATTTTATTTCGAACTTCAAAGGCCCATATATCGATTCCGGAGGCTAACTTCGATAAACGGAGAAGTTACTTTTTTTACCTATGACTCAATCTCTTAAAGAAAATTGGTTTGGTCCAATACCCAGGGGAGTGTTGTACAGTGTTATGATTCCAGTATCTTCATTTATTTAAATTGTAACTATCAATATCTTATAAGAGAAGTGTAACATTTTTTGTATCTAAATCTAATGAAGGTAGAAGGACGAAATTCGTGGATGTGGTAGTTCACATATTTGTTCTTGACATATATTTTTTTCAAAAATGATTATAGGACAATTCTGAGGATATTCAAGGATAAAGTTTAAAAGGACATTTTCAACATTTATTCGTCCTGGTGCAACAAAAAATTAAATTTTTTTTAATTCTACAAAATTTTTCCTTTTAATGGGTATCGGCTCATGATGTTACTTTTCAATGCAACAAATCTTTTAAATAATTTTTTTTTTCAATCATATCCTGGAAATTTCCAAGTCCTTTAAAAAAAATCCTGACATCAGAGAGAAAAATTAAAAATGCAGTTATACTATATTTGGCTCCTATTTTTGTGAATATATGGATTTTTTCGAGTGTTTTAAAAATTTTTGGTTTTTGTCGCACAGTGTAATAAATATTAGAACTTTATACTTTTATTTAATGTAAAAAAAAACCATTTCACGCTAAAAATTGCATATGGTCGTATCATCGATATGTTAACAATCATATCGCAAGGTGGATTTCTTGTGTTACCGAAGCACTTCTCATATTGATATCGATACGAGCCTAGCGATAGCAAATTATTCGTTAGTTACAGAAACGGGATACAGGTAACTAACAATCTGTTAATACTTCTGAAAATATTAAACAAAAATGTGAGAGGAGATTTTTCTATATTGATACAACGATAAGAGAATTCAACAGAAACTTCATAAATTCTTTTCCCTACTTTCGTTTGGTTTGGAGGTGCCAAGCCACCTTCATCTTTTCTACCAACTTAAAATCCAAATTTCTTTAAAATTTTCTAGATTTTCTGGGGCAAACAGAATATCAATATGCATAACTTGGGAAAAAATCGAAAATCGATTCTCGAGTTTTTTTGGATCGCAACTAAAAAATCGACATAAAATCGAATCGGATGGGCTCGTTTAATCGATCTTCGATTTAAAAACGGCTCGATCGAAGAGCTACACGCAGATTGGCAGTACCGCAGCAAACCAGATCAAGACAAAATATTGCACTCAACAGAAACAAAAATAATCGCGAAAGTCCACCCGCCTATTCGTATTGGCACAATTAAAAATGCCGCCGTTGTGAATCGCTTCCCGAATTTTATAGGTTTTCATTGCCAGTGAAAGTTATAAACCAAGCGAATGACACGGGTGCGTGTGCGTGTGCGTCTAAGTATTATGCATACCTTTTGTCTATATCAATACGTATATATTATGCGCATATGTATGTATGTATGTATGTACTTGGCGGAAACGGGTCGCAATTACTCAACGTTTGCGCTTGTACGCATTGCATTGGCGCTTCGCCCTGCCCTGGGCACGGTGTGCTTAGGCTTTTCATTCACGTGCATATCTAATGGGTGGATCGTCAAACTGACAAAAATTATTTGCTTTAAACAACGCCGTGTGAATGCCTGAGTCAACAGCAACTCTGATTTGTTGACTTTGAAATGCGCAAGTTAAACTTTTTTTGGCTTAGGTACTACGAGTACATATTTGCGTTTTTCAACGAATTTTATTTTATTTTTCACTGACGGAATCGCAATTGTCATGCATTAGCAGTTAACATGTATCCAACGGCGCACAGTGTAAGAGTTGGCCCATTTATCTGCTTTTAATTCGGTAATTCGAAAACTTTTGACGATAGATTGTTGAAATTTTGCCCAAAGTACGGTTTAAGACAAGGCGAGGCTTTGTACAAAAACTTGGTCTTTTTGACGAACTGTCCCACCAACTGTCGTATTTTCTGAAATGCAAATTATGAGATTTTTCAATAACTACAAAAGTTAAAATGGCCAAAATTGATATTTATGTAGAATCACCATGTAGCAAGAAATTACAGACACTTGTGGTCAGCTGATTAAGACAAGCAACATTTTGACTAGTTTTGGCTATTTTTTTTTGTTTAATTAATGTTTATATTTTTTTATAAAAGTTTAACAATTCACCTAACTAGCGCCTCATAAATCCATATTTCAAACTTCGTAAAAAAATTATGAAAATTCAACAAATTCAAAGTGAAGTGTCAAATTCAAATTTTTTTTTTTCTTTCGATTCTATAACACTTTGGTTGATGCAAAAAAAACGCTTTTCTTTTGTTAAAAAAAAAAAACATATATGCGCTATAGTGAGTACACAAGTTCTTTTTGTTTGCTTGTGACGTAAAAATTGTAACAAGCTATTGAAGCATCAAATTCAGGTAAGTGCTTCATATTTCTCTAAGAAATGTCAATTGGTTTAGTTTTTTCCGTATCAATATTAATTTAAACTTTAACTTTTTGAATGCAAGAAATTTTGTTGAAAAAATCATCTTTGTAAAGTGCTACTATTTTTTGTCTATGAAAGTTATTGTATTATAATTTTTTATTGTTTTATAAACTTTGAGTCCACCTACGTCCGCCCCCCATATAACGATTTGAGATTTTTGTTGACAGGTTCTATTTTGCGGAAAGCATTATCTCCTTTATATATTTATATTTATATACATACATTTTTAAATTGATACTCGTAATTTTAATTGTGAAAAAAAGCCGCACTAGCCAACCAAAAAATATTGAATTTCACAAAAATAAAAAATATTTTTAAAAATATATTAGATCCACCATTTTCAATTTTTAACATTTTATATAATTTTGTAATTGTATAAAATTCACGCAAATGGAATTCGTTAAATGATGTTGTCCCTCTAGATTACCGTTTCGGACCACTGTGCGGCGGTCGTAACAACCACAGCAGCAACAAGAGTGCAGGAGACCTCAACAATTTGCCCATACGCCATTGACCAAGCGCAGAGCCAACTACTACATACGTTCTTCCTACTCTTCATCTGCTTTCTTAACTATGACACCAATAAAGATTACCTAACTTTGCGCAGTCGTTTTTTTTTTTTTTTTGCTGTTGCCAATGTGTTTTGTAGTTGGTCGCCGCGACAGCAATATACGTACATACATCTTTCACGGCAATTGTCAACAAAGTCAGCACCAGTTGCTTGGCTACTCCACTCCTTTGGTTGTTGAGCGACTTTAAAAGATACATACCTTTCTTATTACTTCACTGACTTGCATAAATACAAATGTACATATCAACAGATTTTTCCTCATCTTCCTCTGTTGGCTTTTGCTTAACTTTTTGTGTCATCAATTTCACTTTCATCAGAAAATGTTGGCGTACATACATACATACATAGGTGCGCTAAAACGGTGCCGCCATGCAGGCGTGTAGCACTTGCCGAACTGCTTTACACAAAGATGCTATCCGCAAAAGGGGCAAGAAGTGGCTAACCAACTGATAGACTGGCATTCTCTCGACCTGCTTCTTACCTTCCATTGTTCATGTGATCAGCAAATACTGCCGAATGTTTTTTTTTTTTGGTTTTTTTTTCTGGTGGTTACTCAACCTTTGCAACTATGGTGGTTATGCCACCACAGCCTGAGAGCAGCCAGCATTATCAGACCTGTGTAAATGTCTGACTGACGCAGGGAAAGCGATTTTGGGTTTACTTGGTAGTTAAAAAAAAAAAAAACTTTATTGAATCTGAAATTCCAAAGCGTTTAATAAACTCATAAAAGTAAAACGCTTTAGTAAATATGCACAATAAGAGCGTTTGTATAGCAGCAGTTCTTGTACACAAGGGGGCACATTGTTCCGCTTTTTACACAGCATATTTATTGAATTTTTTTTATTTATTCACGATGCTGGTTTCACGATAGAGTCAGCCAATTATTTTATGTATTTTGTTCCACCGATATGACTTTAAAAAAGGCTTACAAATCTGAACGTATGTATGTACATACATTAGGGTGTTAAAAGCTTGTACTAAATTTACAACATCATATATGTAATTCTGTTTGATGGGGTTCGCCAACTAAACGGGGTTCTTCACTGAACGAAGCCTTACCCCGTCTGCATGTAAAATAATGGCGACCATCGCTACCACCTGTACGAAGGAGGTCAAGGTCAATATAATGTCTTAGTTGTCACAAGAGTACTTACGTAAAATTGCTGTTCGATCCACTTTCTCCAAGTCGATCACTGTCCAATTGTAGGGCTGTGTCTAAGTTAAACTCTTATAGCTCCTCCGATAACGTTCTCTATACCCAAACTTTTGCCCTGGTTCATGATGGCATTTAAACATTTAGAATTAGCCTATTTATCGAGTTTTAGGTCCTCAACCAGGGCTTTAACCGGTCGGAGGCAGTCACGGCTTTAACTTGCCAATCATATCTGCTGAGTGTCACTTCAGCATACTCACTTGGCAGAATACCCCAACTACGAGGTAGGGGATCAATAAGTACAAATTAGATCGTGGGACCAAAGTCAAGGTCGTCGGAGTTCAAAGTTGAATACTGGCAAAGATGGAGAGCATTTGCGTTAGCTAGGATGAATTTCGCCGATATGGCCTGCTCTATACCCCAATAGAGCCAAGGCTTTTAAGGCTTAGCCCTAACTTGATTTCTTCCTCCGAAATGGATAAAGTGGTCAGACGAACCTCGGGCATTTGGGAAAGACCCTGGATATCAAATTGACCCGCCACGGTTCTAGCTTCTATACTAAAAGGCATATGAGGGGGTGTATGAGCTGTTGCCCTTCAGTTTCGCTTCACTTTTGGGAGAGGCACTAGCATTTGGACTCCTTTCTTGTGCCATTTATTTAATATTTGCAAGTACAATTGCATTGGCCTTCGTTTTGGTTTTGTATGCCGTTGTAGTAGAGGCGCAAGTTGGCTCGCTGCATAGTTTAGTAAGACGGAGTTCGTCGTGTTCGCTAGGAAGGGCAAGATATTCGGAGCGACGATTCCTTCAATTGGATAAGTTCATTTGGCGCTGTCCACTAAATCAAGTTCTTGGTATTTATTCTTGATGTGAAGCTGTCGTGAAGGCCATCAAAAGCTGTCTACTGTTGCAGGGTGAGGCGATAGGTAAGAGAGGGCTGGGTAATTTCCAAGCTCTATGAAACCAGAATATTTTATGGAATCCTCGTCTGGTGGTATACACTAGACAATACTGCTGTAGTCAGAAAACTGGTGAGGTTACAACGGCCCACCCTCATCGGAATTATAAAGATAAGGCTTAATGTCATAGTGTCAATTGGTAAACTTTTACGTGGATGTATTGTAGCTTGCTGCAAGGGTCCGTATAGAGGTATTTTGCAGGGAAATTTCCACTTTGACAGCAACGAGTAGACCAGTGTCTTGGTCTCGCTCTGTGTATGCTCGAAGATAGCTTGGGAAGGCCTGGCTTCTCTTTCAGTGCTTTAGAAAATCTGCCTTCGAGTTGCAGAGTGGGATTATTTTTGGCCCCATATGGACTATATTTTATAGCAGACCGCGCTTTCAAGAGAATCTTCTTCAGTAGAAACTGGGGACTGAAACCTCAACTTGTGATGTGTGATCATAAGGCCAAGGCTAACATACGGCACCTTGGTTTGGTAGGCCGGGCTCGTCCGCGGGCTTTATTTTATTTGTTAGGAAATGAAGCCTGCGGGCGTTATTGCCATATCGAAATCCCGCGGGCTTAATTTCTTTTTCGAAAAAGCAATAACGCCCACGGGCTAGAGGTGATATTTCTATACACCGACGGATCCAAAGGTTACCTGATTACGTCGTCCATGATTCAGTACTGTGCTGTTATGCCAAAATGGGGTAAAATGAAGTCAACAGCATAACAGCCAAAACGAAAAAAAAACTCACATTGCTACGAAACCGACAACAATAGCACTAACAGCAAAAAAAAGGCCGACAGGTGAAGTGAAATTGATTTCATTTTCATTTGCACAAATATGAAGTGTCAATATTGACAGATTGAGAAAGTGTACAGAGATGGGGAAATGACAGCACCTAGTAATGAATGAATGGGTAAAGCGTTGCGTCAATGAGGCAATTCACCGAATGCGCTGTAAATTTTAACAGCTTAGATACAGCCAGTTAACGAATAGGAAAACCAATAGGCATTGGCGGAAGAGACATGCAAATTGTTTAATTTTTTTATTTCTTTGTATAAATACATACATACATACATATGGCTAAAAGGCAACAGTTAGCGTAAATAAGTTTGTGTACATTTGCATGTGGTTGCCACTTTTGGCCACAAATAAGTCCACTGGTTGCGTAAAATTGTATCCTTCACACATTTTTATGTTGAGAAATATGACATATGTATGTAAGTAGGTAGGTGTGTTGAATGTATTTTTTTTTTTTTGGCTAAAGCAAATAAATTCCCAATGAGCCAAAAATTATGCTAATACATTTGGTAATTGCTTTGCTTTGAGGTTGGATTAGCACACTTACATACTATAAGTCGGTAGCCGATGATCTTTGGCACCCGCACCCAACGCTTCTTAAAAAA
>NW_023458558.1:13561371-13607350 GCF_013731165.1 Rhagoletis pomonella | reverse complement strand
AAAAATACTCGAAGTTAATCGGCGCGCCTTGTTTGTTTTTTGCCCGTAAGGCGGTAGGGTCTAATGTAATGGCCAAACATTTTCAAATCAAATACAATTGAAACTCTACATCAAATTAACCCTCTTAAGTTGTCAAATAACGATATCCATATATGTATGTAAAAAGTTCAATACTTATGAAAAAAAAATGAAAGAAAAAACAACAAAAAGAGAAATTAATTATCGTTTACAAATAGACTGGCATACAAAAGACCTAAGATGTAGGCGGGAGTGGAGAGAGAAAATCAGACAAGTAAGCGATAACACTTCAATGGTTCCAAAAACAAAACGGAGCAACACCAACAACTATAAAATAATTATGGAATTCTACAAAAAGCAAGGAACGTGACGCGACACTTATGAGCAACAACAAAATTTCGCCAATTTATCGGTATTTGTTGATGTGGGCACCGTAGGATATGTAAAATATATGTTTATGTACATATGTATGTAAGTAGCTGCTGGCGATATTTTCTTTACGCTAGTTGTGATTTATGCATTGTATGAGTGATTAATAAATGTGGCATGTGACTTTAAATTCGATATTTTTGTGTGGATTGTAATACAATTTGTAGCTATTTTCACCTGTAGCTCTATCTGTTTATTGAAATCTAAGCTAGATAGAGAGCCAATTGAAGTCAAGTAATTAACAATTGAAATTCGCCAATAAAAGCAATTGACGTCAGTGCAAGCACTCTGAAGCTCATAAGCATACTATTGCATTGTTATGGTATTAATGCACTTCGGTGCAGTTACATTCATTTAACAAGCAATAAATGCGAACACGAATAATATACGAATACCAATACGAATACGACCATTACAAGTTCGGATAAAGAGATGACTACGAATGTGAACCTGAATATGAAGACAAATACGAAGAGGAATGCGGATACGAGCTCAAATATAAATACATTGATCAACGGAAGACGAATAGGATGAACACTTCGAATACGACGATGAAACCGGGAAAGATGAACACAAAGACTGCGCTGAAACGAAGACGGATACGATTACGAAAAGGAGATGAATACGAAGACTGCGACGGAGATAAATACGAAGAAGAAGAACATCGCGACGAATACGAAGACTAATACGAGGGCATATACAAATAAGATCTGAAGACGAATACGAATACTGCAACTAAAACAAATACGAAGATGCATACGAAAGCTAATTTGTAGACGAATACGTATGTAATTGAAGACAGTGACTAACGAAAGAGATAAAAAAATCTTTGGGATCCCTAAAGAAATCTAAAAAAGCTGCTCAATTTCGGCGGTAACTGGCACTTCTTGTTTCTTATAATTTCTCTAAATTCAAGTTATTATAATTTTATTTGAAACAAAATATAACAACTAAATATAAGTAAAAAAAAACAAATCGTCTTCTCTTTTGTGGAACAATGATAGTTATAGAATTATAATTTAAAATTCTTTACTATTCTTCATTCAACTTTTCAATATTTTTTTTTTAATTCCTTTATGGTGGTTGTTGTTTCCGACAGGGTGGGTTTTGATTATGTGTTTTAGAACGAATTTTCGATAATACCTGGTCATATTTGGTTTGGCGCTCTGCCATCTTCAGTGTTATTTGAGACGAAATGTTCTACGGAAACTGGTTCCGAAATATATTTAATTTTTTATTATTTAACTGTTCTCTTTAAAATTTTGATTACATAAACACATTACAAATTTCGCGATAACGCTTTCCCAAAAAAAAAATAAAAAATAAATAAAATATGCAACAACCAAACATAAACATCTGTTATCTTGCTCTCTGTAGTCAAAATTTCGGACATGAAGAGCTTGAATGGACGGACTGTTTTGCGTACCCCCAGAATTCCGTCGACTAGCCTGCAACAGTGTTGCCGCTTATTTCTGGCGGTAACTTCGAAACTACACAAGTCTTTCTGATTTAGTTAGTTGTTTTAGGGTTTAAGAACAATACTGTTTGGGTTTGAAATAAAAAAATTACTTTTAAATTAATTAATTTTTGTTTCTTCATGAAAATCATTAAACATTCTAAGATGAGTATGTCATCAGGTCTCTCATTACACAGCCAGCGTGGTTGTCCTCTTAAAAAACTAATTTGCGATTTGACTAGGTATTAGGTACTAGCTACGCTACCAAATTAAAATAATAGAAAAAAAAACTCCATCATGTAAAATTTCAGAGAAATTTTCTTTTTTCATTTTGAAAATTCCAAAAACCAATGAAGGGGAGAAAAAAGCTAAATGTCACAGGCCTGTGTTATTGACTGCTGACATTGCCGTGTACAATGTTTTACAATGAAAAACCTAACTTTAATCCGCTGTCCACAAAATATGAATTCGTAACTTCTCTTTGTTGTATTTGTACTAGGAAAAACTATTACCACAAAACAGCAATCAGCGCTTCTAGTTGTATGGAATTTGTTTAGCTTTTGTGTGTATTCAAAGCACTTCATAATTTTCTGACTGCAGAAGAATCTAACTCAGTTTTGCCAACGAACTCTCAGATCATTATTTATACATTTTGTGATGCAACAGCTGCTGTTTGTCCAGATAATGGTCAACCCTTAAATGAAATAATAGAAAAAATACCACATTAACTATATTTCCTGTTAAGTTTTAAGCTTGAAAAGTCATATACATTCCACTGCATTACGAACATAAATAGTTGGCATAACTAAGAGCCATCGTTTTTTTTTTTAGAAAGGTAGTAAATCTTCACGACTCTGCCAAACAACTTAATTGCTTTAAATGCACAACATGTTCAAGTTGTCAACAACGTCAAACACATTTAAAATCATAAACTGGCACACTATTTAGCCGGAAAGGCAATCGGTTAATCCACACTCTTCGCGCCTTTGTGGAAAATGTGCACAAAAGCGCAGGAAAACATCAAAATAAAAGTTGGAAATACTATTGTAACAAAATAAAAATGTGAAAAATTACTCACGCTACACAGTTAAATAAGATGTGCTTGACGCTGACAATTTTTGCATGCCACATACATACTATTGTCGACTTTTGTTGTTTGTATTATTTTTGTTGTTTTTTTTTGTCTTGCGTCTCTGCTCCAAAATGGGTTTTGGTGGTTTAGTCGTTAAGGCAATAAAATGGACACAAAATGCCCCAACAAGTTATGTTACATAGAAATACCGTCCAAGCAGCAGTGATCGCAATGACAATAGCGGAAACAACGCCGTAAGCGTTAAAATTAAGTGCCTGCACTGGTAAAGTTAGTGGAATTTTCAACAGGTCTCCGAGGCGGGCGAAGACTGTGTGTCATGTTATATGCACACATATACATAAGCATGTATGTATGTACATTGTAAATGCAATTGCTTTCCCAAAATGCGTTTTTTTTATTTCTCTTTATTTTTTCTGTTGTCACTAACTTCTTGGAAGCTACCGCTTCGACACTACGAAAAAAAACATATCTACAGATACATATATGCATGTCTATGTTTAAAAAATGTACTAACATAAATACGTACATATCCCGCCATTGTGTAACTTTCGAGAAAGTCTAACCGGGCGGCAGGTGGTCCGTGTATTTGCCATGAAATCGAAAGTGTTAATTTAGATCAAGTAAATAATTTAAAGAATAAATAGTGAGTGTAAAACTAAATATGTTAGTAACTTGAAATGAAAAAAAAAATGCTAAACGTATGAAATTCGATAACTACTTTATTCAGCCGTAACGGATGTGGTCTGAGCTTTTTGAAATTTGTTCTACTTCTTTTGAGAAAACTGAATGCATGCAGTGCTGTTACGGTTTCACGCTACGCCATTCAAACACTATGGGCAGAGCTGCCAACTTGGTTCAAACCATGCCATTTTGGGACCTATCTTACTTCAAATGGCACTTAATTTTTCAATTTGGCACAAAGCACCAAAATGGCACTTTTGAAAAAAAATAATATTTCAATACAATTTTGTGAAATCTTTTGCGTGTATTTCACTTTCTGAAATAAAATTTTCTAATTTCTATAGTATATACCATGATAAAAACATAACAAGGTAAAACCATTGAAAGGCAGTCTGACGTTTGCCAACAATATCATTTTAAAATCAAAACTCAAACTCACACACACATTCTCATTTTCAATCTCAAACAACAACAATTGTGAACAATTTAATTTTTTTATTTTCAATTTTATATGATTTTAAAATGTTGGCAAACGTCAGAAAAAAAAAATCATGGCCCACGAAATGAGAGAATGAATTTACCTTGTAATGTTTTTATCATGGTATATACTCAGTCTTACTTTGGCATTGGACTTTTGTTTTAGGAATGTGTTTCTAATTTTAATGCTTAATGGGAAGAATTAAAAAGAATGACACCTTGTTGGCACTTTTGTTTTTCTATTTGACACATGTTCGCACTTTTTTATCCTCAATGTGGCACTTCATTGCTAAGTATATAGTTGGCAGCCCTGAGTGTGGGTGTTCATAGCTGTCGGTTTAACAAGTTTGCCGAATCTCACTGGCTCTCAAAAGCTCTAGCTCTACCAATAGGGAATTTTTATCGCCGCTTACTAGTTCTGACACTTTATATATATGAGTCATTCTTTTTTAAGTCGGACGGGCGAGAATTGCCGTTTGTGTTTTGGCTTTTCTTTTTTAAAGCAAAAACAATAAAAAGTATAGTTTCCCTGATATACTCTGAATAGAAAATAAATGGTAATGCATTTTTTCTTTTTAGTCATACACTTGTGGTCAGCTGATTAAGTCACATATGTAAGTGCTGTTGACCGGTTTAGGCGATTTTAAATTTATTTATTTAATATTTATAATTTTTTGATTAAAGTCTAACACATAACATACAGACACCACATAAATCCATATTTCAAACTTCGTAAAAAATTATAAAATTTCAGCACTACCTTTCCGCAAAGAATTATCGAAATCACATAACTTAATCAGCTGGTCACAAAGGCACTTTTAAACCGGTAAGAACTCAAAAAGTGCCGCGCGATTACCAAACAAAAAAAAAAAATACAAAAATTCCGAAGAAATACAGAAGATCTCATAACATCCCGAAAAGTGAAATGCAAAGTATCTGAATACCCAACAGTCTCAAACGATCGCGAAATACGCCCGAGGGACCCTGTAATCTAAGAGGAAAAGTATCCCCAAAAGCGTCGAAAGTTTCCGAAATATAAATCACTAAGAAAAGCCCTGCACAAATACCGCAAGATGGCGAAATATAAAAGTTCCAAAAATGTCGCAGGAATCTCAAAAACAAAAAAAAGCGAAACACCCTGAAAGGTCTCAACAAATAATGCCGGTACAAAAAAATTAACATTTATTTTTACTTAAAGCGCCAAACAAGAAGAAAAATAAGTAAACACATGAAATACTTTAAACGACAGCAATCTGCCAATTAAGAGCTTAATCTCTTCATCGAATTTTTTCTGTTTTTTTTTGCAGCTACATACTTATGTTTTAAGAGCGCAGCCATATCATTTTTGTGATTAATCAATTTGTTTATGAATTTAGGTCAACTTAAAAGGTATGTAGGTAGAGGTTCGCATGCAAAAAGACAAACTTTATACAAAATACATGCATATGTGCGTATCGAAAGGGAAAAACAATCACAAAAACATGACGTTGATAACCACCTGAAATTCGCGTCAATTGCAAAATTTCACACCCAATGAATTGCCTGCAAAGCTTCGGACAGCAAACACACAACAAAAGAGCTTATGTTCAAATTAGTCTAAATGGCGCACCTTCCGGCGATAATGAATTAAAAGTATACAAAAATGCCAGACTGACAAAAAGTGTTTTTTTCTGTTTTGTTTTTTTTTTTTCACAGATGAACGAAACCAAAGGAATTTTTAAGGCTCCGCAAAGAGGAAGTGGTGAGCTAATGAGGAGGGGTCGCAGGTCTTCGAAACCTATGTACATATAGGAAGCGTGGAGAGAGGATAAGCAGTAATAGGGAAGAAGTGTGAGTAAAAAAATAATTATTTACATACTCGTACGTAGCAAGCACAGCAGCCGCTAGCTCAGCAACGCGCTATTCGCATGTAGTGTGTGGTCTACTTGCTTTGTTGATGCTGCGCGGCAGCTGAGTAACACTGCTGGGTGCGTTTAGTTGAGGGCGTAAAAGCGAAATTTGTTCAGTCGTTGCTGTTTTGTGATGCCAATGGGCGTGCAAGTATTACATATGAGTACAGACAGATTATGTGTTTTTTTTTATGTTTGTTTGCAGCAACTGCGCATGCGCGACAACGCATTTTTAAGACGTTGTTTCCATTTCAACTGAGCAAATTTTTTTTTTTTTTGTTAGTTTACTCGCTAACGAGAAGTGTGTGCATTGCTGTTGGCCAACATGGGAAAGGCACGTAGTGCTTGCTTCAATCATAATTGCCTCAAAACTGTTGCCGCTTGACTTGGCCGCTGTTGCTGCCAGTGCCAAAATTATGACAACTGCGGCTGCGCGCCATTGCTACACGATGGCTTTTTGGGCCATTTCTTTAGGTTTCGCTTTTCATTTTTTGGTATTTTCTCCAATGTAGTTGTGTGTGTGTGTGTCGTTTTTTAATGTCCCTCTGGTTTATTTATTTTTCGCGTTATTTTCAGATTATTTTTTTTCTTTTTTTCTGATGACTTCAGTTTTTTTTTCGCGTCCGTTTATGAGTTGTGCGTGTGCGCGCGCATTCCACACACCTTGCCGCTTGGCTGTGCTCTTTCCACCAGTGCGCCTCTTTATCACTTCACGCGCTTCACTTTTCTCGCTGCTGCAGCGGCTGCTGCTGTTGTCCCCTTTGCTGCCGGTTTTGTTAAATTTTTTTTTTTTTGGTAAAATTGTTTTGTAATGAATTTTGCGGCGCTCCAGCGCCGGTGCCAGTAGCAGCAGCAGCAGCAGCTTACAAACTCTGACTATATTTTTTAGGAACCAGTATAAAAGGGTGTCTACCTCGAGACAAGTACATCAAATTCATCTTAACGCTCTCAAGTACTGCACGTTCGCGAACTAAACGAAAGTGTCGCGTTAAAAGTACCTTACGGCTCAAAGAATTTGGATATTTGGTTAAATTCATTTGTCGTGCGTGTTATCTAACTTAATCTTTGTGAAAATGAAAGTGTTCGTCGCCTTCGCAACCGCATCCCTGCTCATTGTCAGCTGCGCTTGGGCCGCACCAAGCGTGCAAGACAATCGCATCGAGGGTGAGAATGGTGGTATGCTGGCGCTTGCCGCGCGCTATCTAGGCAATTGCTTCGAAGCTGAGGATATAACCACCTGTTTAGCAGTTAAAGGTATTACCGCATTGAATCGTGCCGCCAGGAGCAACAACATCGAAATCGTCAGCGGCATATCATTCAAGAGGTGTGTGTGCAATTGTGAAACAAAACTTAAATGAAAATGAACTGAATTTTGAGACAGAAATAACATTCGAATTACTTTGTGCAATGCTAGTACATACATACATACATAAGTAGCATTACGTAACCCAAAAGGGTGTGATAATAATTAAGTGAAATGCCAAAACGCCTGCGGCTGCCGGGTAATTTTGAGGGGGAAAAAATACATGAACTATTTGGTTCTTTAACAAGAAGCAACCAAATTAAAAACAAAAATCGTATTATTTTCAGTGTTGCAGAATTCAACATCTAGGAGTTCACAAAAAATGAGGCGAAGTGTTAAAAAAAAAAAACGAGAAAGTCAGCTTCAAAAAGTTGGTGACATAATTTGCCTGTGAATAAACTAAGACTGCTTTAAGCATATCGTGTCTTCGGAGAGATATGTTATTTCGAGCTAAGTACACAAGACATCCCAGTCGGAAAAGTAGTAATGCGTTACATTCGTGATAAATAATATAATGTGTTTCTTATGCGTTCTCGGTAATGTTACTGCTAACTATGCAATCAGCATTCTAATGTATTCAAAAAGTTTCAAAAATTTCATATTAAAACACATTCATTTCTCGACACTAGGTTATGCAAAATTGAATGCCCCACTTTTCTTAGGAAATCACCCTAGGGGATGTTAAGTGAGGGTTTTCACATTTGGGCCTCAAAGTGTATATATGGAAGCGTGCGTTGATAGATCTTTTTATACGTGAACCTTGTACTGCATACTACCATGTTTCGGGACCCGACGGTGTCAATCAGGCTCAGTCCGTTGTCAGACGTTCGTCGTGGAGGTTGAATTTTCCGACGAGCGAGATGTTGAACAATCTCTGCGCTTTTCTATAGCGGTCTCAATGAGAAGTTATCCTATAGATTTTTTAGGAGCCTTCATTTCTTCCGATATTTGCATACTTCAAATCATCTTAGTGCCGTTAATAGGACTCCAAGAGCTAGACATATGAAAAGGAATACCAAGAGCTTTTTGTTATTTTTTTATAACCGTATGATAGCGCGTCTTTTCAAACATTGTAAATATAGAAACATTTGCCGAATTTTGCCGTTTGTATGATTAATTACCGTAAATTTCCAAGTGCGCGTGTTACCAATTCGTCGTATATTGAGTCAACTTCACGTGCAACTAGCTTTTTTATAAACTGCCGGCCCTCCAAATATTCGCGGAAGCCAATGAATAATCCAAAAATAACTTCCCTTGATCCCAAGTGAATTGAAATTTCGTCATTTGTTTCTTTAAATTGGAACACTATTATTCAAAAACTTTGGCATTTTGATATTACAGATTGTATTTATTATATTGTAAAGTATTATATTTTTTCTAAGAGTCAAGATAAAGTACTAAGGTGAAGTTTCGTAATATGACGCTTTTACCCTTTCTCAAGGACATGCAGCTACAATTGCAGCTGCAATCACTATGTGCATCCTGCCTCGTCTAGTGGTGTCTTTTTTGAAACTCTTGCATTGCTTTATGACATTTAAACGCATATCAGATGGATGAAAAACAGACACCTAACAGGGCTTATATTCCTCTTGTATGCACTAGTATAGAAAAAATTGCAACTGAATTCGGAATTGCCATCTTAACACCAGCTTATAGGGCCATATGGATTCACGCTATCTCTTTTCACATTGCTTATAAGATTTTGGTTTATCACTTTTACTTTTTATAACTTCAACACTTCAGTCATCTTTTCATAAAGTTGCAGTCTTTCATTTTATTCTCCAGATTAAAGGTTTTCGTGCAGCAATTTTTTGCGCCAATAACTGGTAGGTTTAAAATACACGTCAATTCGAGAAATTCAACTACTGATTTCGAAACTTGCCAAAAATCTCCCTAATATGCAGATTTTGGCACTGAACATATTCTGGTCAAGGATTAAATTTTACTTTTTTTCACATTCTTTAAAAAAAAACGTCGAAAAATACCAAATAGTACCGCCAATGTGGTCGTTTTAAACGTTTGTTAAAGAGAGGAATAAGCACAGCATCTACGAACACAACATGTTGAGAATCTAGTAAATGCACCAAATATCTAAAAAAAAAAAAATATGTTGAGCCTATTCTGCTAATTGGCTGTTTTTTTCAAACAATACTTAAAGTTTCCTTCGTTTATAAATGTCCAGATTATACAACAGAACTCTCAGCATGTCCAGGAAAAATTAGGTATGCAAAAAATAAATAGTCCTATTAGAAAGCCAGCATTCAATAATGTTGTTGCCCATTTAAATCCAAATAAATTTTTGTACACTGCTTAAGGGAGAATTAAAAAAAAAACCTCTCGTATAAAATTTACCTTTTGACACTTACGATAAAATTGCAAATATTTGAATATTCCAATTTACAAATGCATTTTATGAAAATAAAATCTAAAACTCTTGGCATATTTTATCACCAATAATTTTTTCTTACAATCTTCAGAGATTCCTCATCGCCAATGGCGCGCAGCGGCAAAGCTTTAAGTGAAAACGATATTTACGCACAATTGCCTGAAAATTCAGAAGAACGCAGTGGACGTTTGGTGGACATTGCTGTGCAAAATGCTGCCGAGTTTCTGGGCTCGCACAGTCTGGAAATGAAAATTCCCGCTGAGGCTACACAAGAAATGGCACGTGCCCTCGATGAGGGTAAGTAAGATATCCTAGAGAAACGCTACTTATACTAAGCAGTGGAAACAATGCAATTAAATTGCCGTATTGAAAATAATCAAAAATGCATTCGTATGTAACTCATACGCCTTGCTACGCACGCAAACTTCTTACTCCTTTGCCGTTTAGTTACACATACGCCACCGCTTCAAAATATATTATATCGACATGCTTTTAATTATTATTTTATATAAAATGTTTTCTCTATTTTCTAGGCCGCGGCAAATTGAAGAAAATGATAGGCCCCATTGCCCTCGCTATTGGCGCTAAACTGTTCACTGTTGTTCCCCTTGTGCTCGGCGCTTTGGCTCTGCTCACCACAAAGGCTGTGATTGTTGCCAAGATTGCTTTGTTGTTGGCTCTGCTAGTTAGCGGCTCACGTTTCTTCGGCGGTTTGGGTAATAAGTTCAGTGGCGCTCTTGGCGGTGGCTATAATGCTGCTAGTTGGTCACCAAGCAACACTGCTGGTTGGTCATCGGGAGCTGCCTCTTCATATCCTTATGCGCGCAGCTTGGATGCCCAGCAATTGGCATACGCAGGACAAACGCCCGCTGAGGAAGAGCAACAACTAGCACAGGAGCAGCAATAATCTTCTACGGCAGCAGATGTGTAGCGATTATGTTGCATAAGAAATGCCAAAAATGTGCCTTTGTTAATGATTACCTAATACCAATTGTGTTTATGCTTATTTTGTATATAGTTGTAAGTAATTTATTAAAAAGAAAGTAATAAGTTAAATATTTTACATAACTGATTTTAATTGTTAATGCACATGAGTATTTATTTTCTGCACAAATTTCATTTTAGTATTCAATCAATGACAACGAAAAAGTATTTTTACACTAAATTTTATAATTCACCGAAGAACAAGTAGTAACAAAATTGTAAATTTTCGTAGTCATAGTATGTAATTTATTTTGATGTACGCATTTAAAATAAAAATAGTGGTGTTTTTTACCCAACATATAATACAAATGTACAAATGCGTTATACTTGAAAGTGATTTTCAATTGAAATATTTTATAAAATTTGGGAAATACTGCCAGCTCTCATAGTGTCAGATACAGAATTTTGGAGTGGGGGAGGGTCATTGGGTAGCATCTTCTCAAATAGTTCAATTGGCTATACATCTAACACCGCTAGTAATATGCGGTTCCGGGCATTTAAAGAACCGATTCTGTCGAGTTCGGTTCCAAGCAGAACCAAGAATTTGAACGGTTGCGGTTTTAAAAAAAGGGGAAAGGAAAATCTGCCCTATGGAAATAGCATGACAAAGGACTTTTAAAATTGTTTACCAAAATTAAATTGTTTTTTGTTGTAATGTAAAGAAAGTAAATAAATATGGAATTTTGCAAGTTATGAATATACATTTTGTTTTAAATTTTCTACCTTCAAATAGAAGAATGTTTAAAAAAATATATTAAAAACATTCAAATCATTTAAACTCATATCGGTTACAGTTTTCCACAACAACAACTTTGTTCGCATTGTAATGGGAGCGCAGCAATACATTCTACATACATACATATGTACATAGAAAAAAACATTTTTGGATATTCCCTGCAAACCAAAGTTCCCGAAATCCTAACGAAATCTTTAGGAGTATCTCATTTCTGTAACGATTTTTTTTCGAATTTTCAAAGAAAATTATATGAAGGGGTTGACACGAACTCGTAAAGAAATTTCTGTACGAAAAATAAAGAAAATTCTGGAAAAATTCTGAAAGATATTCTTCACATAGCAGCAATATGTTCGTTGCTTCACAGATTTTCTTCCGAAATTTCGTAAAAGAATGGAAGTGTGCGTAATTTATTTCATTTTAGAAAATTCGGCAAAAAATCGAATTAAATCTTAACGAATTCTTTAAAATTTCTTTACAATGCAGAATACTCTGAAAAAATGGTTTGCAAGTTTCATACAAAAAATTGTCATTTATTTCAATTCAATTTACTCTCACTTTGTTTGAATATTATTGTGTTGACACAATTATCAGAACTGGTATTCATTCAAATTCAAAAAAGTTTGAAGGCAAACGCATTCATTCGTTGTGCATATGAATAATTCATAAGTACTTTTGAATGAATTCATGCAGCCCTCTAGTACCTATATAACGTTTATTACTTAGTTGATTTCTGTGTTAAATAATTGTATAGAAATAAAATAAATGAAAGTAAAACTAGTATAGCATTGAATTCAAAGAAATAAATTGCGTATGTAGGTCAACTCAGACCGCCATATTACGTAAACAAACGGAATTTCAAAACGATAGCATTAAAAATAACGAAGTTGATGTAAGTCGGCTAGATCTGGTAAATGGCGGCTACATGGTATATCACCTCAAGCCGAGCATTTTATTAGGTCAACTCAGAACTCTATAGTACATATCTAAACCAAATTTCAAGCCATAAATTTTTACCCATAGTGCAATTACGCTTCGTGTTTCAGCTTTTTTTTATGCCAAAACAATCAACTTTTTGCCCATATTGCAAAATTTTCGCCCATATTGTAATTTTGATTCCGTAGGATCCGTTTTCGGTTTTTCAGTTCTTTTTACTTTTTTTTGGTTATTCTATGATCAT
Organism: Rhagoletis pomonella; assembly: GCF_013731165.1. Lineage (NCBI taxonomy): Eukaryota > Metazoa > Arthropoda > Insecta > Diptera > Tephritidae > Rhagoletis > Rhagoletis pomonella. The sequence goes on along the minus strand of NW_023458558.1, from coordinate 13,594,721 downwards.
TTCTATTAAAGCAAAATATCGTCGTCTCTCCTAAACATTAAAAAACAATGGACTTGACAGTTTTTCACTTTTAGGTATATAATAATATATATATATATTTCTTATTTATATGTTTTGAGGATTTAAGGATGGAATTAATTATCTTAACAAATTACCCAGAACTTCGACCACACTAATTTAAATCTCAAACTCAATTTTCCCTTTCTCTCGAATCTTTCCATTACCATTTCAATGTTAATTTTAATGTCTAAAGAAACAGGTAAAAGTGCCGTACTTCTCCCGAGTACTATGAAGCCATGTTTTTAACCGGAGAAGGCTTATAAAACTTCTTTCTGAAGCAACGCTTGAAGCTTGAAGTGGGGCAAAAATGCCGAAATGTTTTTACAATGGAAGATTCACGTTGCACACAGTACTATTGCAATAATACTTTAAACCGATCATAAGTCAGATTTATCAACTTTGTTAAGCCTCTTTAAACATATTATGGGCATTCATGTAAACGTGCAAATTCCCCGTAACCCTCCTAAATAACCAGGATTTCCATACAAAATAAATTAACGCTACGAGGCTTAAGTGGTTACGATGCGTTTACGTATTTAAATGAAATTACCTATTATTTTTTCATAGCGCTGCTTTTGTTTGAAATGCTTGAATATACAATTTGATCGGAAAAGAACTCAAATATAGTTATGCAAATTAAGTAAACGAACGACTTAAGACACGAACTTTTATTTTTTATTTTTTTTTTATTTTTTTTTTTTTGCCCAGATAATGCAAAATAATTGACAGTTAAACCTAATGGTAAAAAACCAGGATGTTAAAATGATCCAGCATTCGTCTGGCTTTTTAAAATGGAATGAATGGTATCCGGAACCTGACTCAAATTTTAGTATTTGATATAGTACTGATCCTTCATGAATCTTCTCGATGCAGCATCGACATTGTTTTTTCCCCCATAGGAATAACACGTAATAAAATGATTTGTTCTCTTTTGAGGTAAGCATAATTTTCCGCTGGAATGAAAATTAAAAGCATGGCAAACGCAACAGAGTGGTTCGTATATTTCAGAATTAGTTTCATTAAAATCACCTGCACCGCTTCAAGTGCAATGAACAAATTATAACGGCATCATCTGTATCCATCTCATCTTGGTAAGACATAGTCGACATCATAAAATATCTAACTAAGTACAATCAACAAACAAATACACTCAACTCAATGCGATATGCACAACATTCCAGTTAGTTTGTATAATTTACAATTCGATGCGCATACAATTCTTACTACTTTGTAGCTTTATTTCATTTTCTAAAGTACTCTAAGCCCATTTACTCTTTCAGCTAGTTTTCCATTACCTCTGCCAACAACAAACACTTTCTTTTCTTTCGACAATTCCACAAATGGATATTTGCATATCTACAAATGAGCAAACGAACATAAATATGTACATACGTACACATGTACACACCAAAGAGTACGTGCATATGTATGTATGGTAAGTACTTGCACTTGCTTACGCTTTTGCAGGTTGGCATTGTTAGAAGTGTGCGTTAAATACAATTTCATTTGTTTCCACTAAAAACTGTCACTCTCTAAGTTTGGTAGCTTAATATGTTACAAATGTCACTTTGCCAAGCATTAAAAATAATTTTGTACTGTTGAATTTGTACGTACGTAAGTATGTATATGTATGTACATTAGGGTGGTCCATATGAGACACTTTTTTTTTTTAATTTGAAATCGATTCATATTTACGAGTGCCGCCTGGGCTTTGAAGTTTCCCATATATTTTATATGGGGAAAATACATTTTTTCGTAGAACTGCTATAAAATGGTTCAAAATAAATTTTTGTTCGAACAAGACTATTTCCCTTCAGAAACCTTAAAAAATCACTACGCTGATTATTAAACTTTAAACTGTTAATAAGTGTGTTTTAATAACCGATAATCCTAGCTGTTATATACACAAATCAGTGGATGTGCTTATTTTATTTTCTTCATTCTACTCGATTAGTTCTGTGGGTATATGTTTAAAAACAGGATTGCCAGGCTCAATAAAATATTTTGGTTTCTTCATCAAAACTAAAAGAGTTTGAAGAGATTTAAAGACATTTTTGCACGAGGTTGCCACGTTTCTAAAAATTACGACAACGGTTATGAAAATTTAAGCTTATTTAATACCACAATATGCGTATGAAATAAAAGGTTTATTCACTCCCAGCATAGGTTTTTAAAAATACATACTTTAATTAACATATATTTTTGTATAGAATTGCCATATATTTATAATATTTTTTTTTAATCAAGCTTCATGCAGTTACGTAAAATATGAGTTTCTAAGAAAAGGTGTTAAAATAAAGCTTTGCCTCCTACATATTTCTGAATAGAGTTGGCACCTATCTAAACAATTAAAATGAGTGCGATATTTCGTCGCTACCATGTCAAGCTACCGAATGTGCAAAAATGCATATTGCATAATTATATAATTACCTCATCTTAGTCAACAGCTAGGTGGCAACCCTGCTTAAAAACATATTAGTTTAAGGCTTCTGCATACACCTTTCGTGGGATACCCATATTGTGGTATTAAATAAGTTTAAATTTTTAATGATCATTGCTTTATTTTTTTTGAAAGGTGGCAACTCCGTTCAAAATATTTTTAAATATCTTCAAACGCTTTTAGTTTGGATGGAGAAACTTAAACGTTTTAATGACCTTTAACTAATTTTGAATTTTTAAATATCTGGCAACCCTATTTATCAACATTTTTTACCACAAACCTACAGAATCCATGGAGTACAAAAAAGAATTAAACACATCCATTGAGCTGTTCGTGCGCGGAAACATAACTTAACTCATTTTTGTATATAACAGTTAGGACTGTCGGTCATTAAAACACACTTAGAAAAAATTTTCGGTTAAATAGCATGATTAGTGTTATTTTTTGAAGACTTCTAAAGGCAAATACGCTTATTCGATCAAAGCATATTTATTTTTAACGATTTTATAGCAATTCTACAAAAAAAAATTTTCCCCCATGTAAAATATGTATGTACATGGGAGACTTCAAACCCCGGCGGCACGGGTAAATATTAATCAATTTCAAAATAAAAAATACATGTCTACTTATTTTCGATATTCTTCAGATCTGAAGGGTAGCTGGAGGAAAGAAGTTTGGACAACCCTAATGTGCATATGTATGTAAATGTGTCTACTTGTGAATCATAAGGCATTTCACTTTTGTCGACAATAACCAACTGTATGATTGTAGAATATATTGCGAACTAACTACATAGACCGAAAGCCAGAAGCCTTCAGGAACAAATATTTTCACATGCCAAAGGATGACGAGACAATCTTTGAAAGGAACTTAGTCTCTTAATTAATCTTATAACTAAAACTGTAATTTTCTAGAAAATATAAATTGCATTTTGTTTGCTGAGTACTTATGAAAAATCTACAAATATAAGTCTGTATATTAGGCTGCTTTGCAAAAAACAAAGTCTGCCATTTGAAAGCTTTCTTCAGGAGGATTTTGATATGATGTAAAATTCCGCCTGAGCAATTGATATCAGAAAGGTTGTTAAGATTAGGGACCGGGAACAAAAGCGATGATCGGAACCAAGGTATAGTAAACAAGGTGTGATTGACAACTCAGTGAGCACTTTTAAGGTTCAAAATTCATAAATTTTTTTTTTTTTCAATTTGGCATTATAGGATGGTTTTTGTGAGAGCAATGTCAAATTCAATCGCACTTCGTTAAATACATTTTGATCGAAACTAAATTTCGTTCTCGTAGTTTTGTTCCCAAGAACGCTTCAAAATCGAAACCACAATGAGAACAAAACCGTCGAGAATGTTCTCAATGGGAATTATATAAAAACAGAATCCTGTGGAACGTTTCCAAAGAGAACAAAGTGCAAAAATCACTTCGGGAAAATTTTTAAGAGAAAAAAATGAGAACAAAAGTCTTCGGAACGTTTTGGAAAAGAACTAAACGGAAATAGAAGTCTACGGAATTTTTGCTCGAAGGCAATTTGGGAAATATATTCTCAGGAACTTTCTGAGATAGAACGAAACGGCAACAAGTCTTCTCCGAACCGTTCGCAAAGAATGGAAGCGAGAACAAAATTTTTCACAATTGCAATGATTGAAATTAATCCAACAAGAACTGAATGATACTAATTATGTAGATTATGTCAACGAAAGACTTAGGATATGAAATGGTTCCATAAGGGTACAGTTTACCTTTATTATAAACGATCTGAAAGTAGAAAGCATCCAGCTAAATTATCTTATATCCCTGGCGATCAAAAAAGGAACACGACATTTTGATCAGATTTGTCTATGTTTCCTTTGCAACCAACTATATCTGCCATTTGACTCTTCTAAAACGCCTGAACCCTTTTAAACGGCTTTTTGAAAATTTGAATTTTTCGCCACTTTTCCGAAATTAAATGAACTCCATCGATTGCCAAACGAAATGTAAAAATAATCAGAAGTGTGGCTTGTGTAATCTGGGATAAAACAATTTTCCATTGGTTTCATTTTCGGCGATTTGGGCCATCTGTATCATATCTTGGAGTAGTATGATAATTCTGTCATCGATCATTAACAACAAAAAAAAAGTGCGCCTGGGCCACACTGGAAAAGTGAAACTTACGTTACATACATATATGTTTTGTCTCATAACCAATATCCATACATACATATGTACATACATACGTACAGCTGCTTTCGCTGAAGGTTATATTTGTTGTCTTTTTTCTATCTAGATCCCTACCTCTACCCCTGTTCTAATTCCATTTATGTTATTCTTTTTTCCTTTATTTTAATTTTTATATTTATACTCTATCGAGAGTAACATCCAATAAAATTTCGATAACAAAACCGATCAAAATATCGCTAACAAAATCGATGAAAAATTCGATAAAAATTTCGATAGCAAAATCGATCTATCTATCTAAGTCTATTAGAAACTCGATAGAAATATCGCTAAAAATATCTATAACAAAATCGATAAAAATATCGATAACACAATCGATAAAAATATCCATAACCAAATCGATAAATATCAATAAAAAAATCGATAAATATCGATAAAAACATCTATAACAAAATTGATAAATATCGATAACAAAATCGATACAAAATTCCAAATAAATAAAAATATCGCTAAAAATTTCCATAAAAAAATCGATAAAAATGTCGATAACAAAATCCATAACAAAATCGATAAACATCGATAACAAAATTGATAACATAATCGATAACAGAATCGGTAAATACCGATAACAAAATCCATAAATATCGATAATAAAATATATAAAAATATCGTTAACAAATCGATAAAAATATCGACTATTATGTCGATAAGTTCCGAAAATATCGATAGTCAAATTGATAAAAATATCGATAAAAAAATCGATAACAAAACCGATTAAAATATCGATTATTTTATCGATAAATCCTGAGAATCCAGAAAATTTTTAAAATCCTAAAAATAGTTCCCTGATTGAGGCTCTGTGGTTCTCTCTATATCCTTTTCTCTTTAATTACTTTTATTTTAATCTTTCTTCCCCTATCTTCATCTTTGCTTTTATCAATTCCTCATCCTCCTCTTTGTCTTTACTTTAATGTTTATCATTTTCTTCATCTACATATTTCCCTTCACCTTTGTCCTTATATACATATATATGTAAAGTGTTTAGATTTACCTTAGTATTCATTTTTGCCTTTAATTTTACGCAACTTTGTTTTTGTTTTTATTTTTATTTTTACCTTTGCCTTATCCTTTTCTTCATTTATGTACGTAAATAGTCACCTTTACTTTCATTGTTGTATTGGTGTTTTTCTAAGTGTTATTCTTTAATCTTTTGTTAGCAAATTTTTGCTAAATTAATACCATATGCATACACACAAGAAGCACTTGTTTCAGCCCCAACCATTTCCGTTACATTATTTCCTTTGAATTTGCCAATTTACACCCAACAAACCAACCGCCGCTAAAGAAGTTTCACTTCAAAAATTGTTTAGCTGTCGTTGTCCACTCTTGGGTACCGAGGCAAATGATCAGAGCGTCCTCAACCATACCTGTTACAGTTCGTCATTACATCATGTTCCGTATCCGTCGCCCATGCGATCGGATTACATATATGTTGGGGATCTTAACATCATTCCGACGGCTTCAGAGGGCTTGTTGTTTGCAAGTCGCATTATTGTTGTTCTCATCTCGTCTAGATCGAGTGAAGGAACGAGCAGTGCTCCCTAAATTTCGCATTGTATGGTAACTGACATACATACCATTTATTTAGAACAAATGATAACCGGTTATCCGCATATTCCAAACAGTACTTGAACGGATTAGTAAAATATATATATTTCAATTTTACTGAATCTATTGATGTGCAAAATAAATAATTGAACACTTCATTAATACACAAACACCTAATTTTTCGAAAATCTGGATATCCGGTTTATATCCGTTCATTATTTTATTTGCGTATCCAGGTATTCGAGTTTTTTAATAAGTTATTTGAATATCCATATTATCAGGACATCCACAATATCTTGATAGAACTCCCAGCCCTATTGCTTATGTATTCGTGGAAAGCCACTTGAATTCAAAAATAAACTTTATTTGTGTACTCGTATGTCTGTGCCAACAAATATTTCGTACCACGAAAAAAGTAGCAAACGCAGAAAATGATTGAAATCGAAAGCAACTTAACGTGAGTAAAAGAAGAGAATCTGGGTCGTTGAGCTACGATGGGTAGACATAAAATAACATAAAGCCCAGCGTAAGGGAATGTCAATTACCTGAAATTGCGAGTTGATGGGCAACGTGAGTTGGCCAAGGAGTGGGAGTATTTTATTTTTCTTGGTAAAAGACATAGTTCGTAAATACCGTTTAACAACGTATAATAGCAGAATTTGCGCATTATCAACATACATACTTATACATAGATAAGTAATTGCCATCAAAGGAACACCGTCAAAATATTAATAAAGCGCCAACTTTCATACCAACAAAACTAGAAATCAATTCTGGTATGTGGGCACTTAGGCGCAATGTATGAAAAAGAATTTGGAGCAAGCCGTGCGTGTGCTGGGGTGTGGCGAAGCGAAGCGAAGTATTTACACACAATTTCAGATGCCCAGCAATCATAATTGAATAAAATCACGTAGGTACATGCGTAAGCAGGTGAATTTATGTACATATGTATGTATGTATTTCTGTATGTGACACATATACGGCTCCTATACGCAATACGCATATTAATGCTAATAAAATGCAACAACAATTCATGTTGAAATGGCATATTTCTTTTTCTAAGTTATGCTTTTTGACTGGCAACTACCGGGGCTGTGTGCGATGAGTTGGTGACTGACTTCCCTTTCATTCGACGCGGGTGTAAAAATAATAACAACAACAAAAACAAGCTGCACACATAATCAGTCAGAAGCATAAAATGTGGCCGAAAGAAGCAACTGAGAAGGCCAAAGAAAGGTAAAGAAGTCAACACAGACATTGAATTTGTGCACTCGAAGCCTAACTAATAAAAGTACTACTACATACATATGTATGCAAAGTCTAAATGTTGTTTTTGCTGCTGGCAGTCATGCAATTATGGACAAGAAATTGTTTTACTTTGGAAATGTATGTCGAAAAAAAAAAAAAAAAGACAAGCAACGGACAGTGCGTCCAAAAATCAAAATCGAGTGGCTAGCCGGAGGTAACCAGATTGTCGCAGGCATACGCGTTACCTTAGCATTGTGTAGCGCTCAATAGTGACAATTTCAATTTTGCTTATTTATAATGCAATAGCGCGCGTGCTTGCCGCTTCTTCATTGACCACCACCACCACCCCCTTCCCCCATGCCATGACCAAGTCGACCTACCGTTAACGCAAGTGCGTATTGTTGTTGCGCATTTTGGCGTTTGCATATTTTCTTGCCTTCCGATTTCTAGTAGACAAAATAGGAATTGGAAAAAGTTGGATCTTTTTCGATTACGCATTGCCTAAGTCGCGGCGACGACACTACCTTACACCTTAAATTCGATACTTTTGAATTCGATGCATTGCAATTCGGTTTGATAGATTCACCTCGTATAAATAGCTGTGCTTGGCACTTAATCAATCACAAAACAATTTCAACCTTCAAACGGTGTGTGCTGTGTGTGTGTGTTCAACCCACGATAAAACGGATTAATTAATTAACACAACAAAAAAAAAAATAGATTAGAATAAACAAAAACTCAATTAAAATGTGTTCGAAATTCGTTTGTGCCGTACTCGTCGCTTCCTTCATCTGCAGCGCTGCCGCCTTGCCCTCACAGCAACAGTTGGACAACAGCGAAAAGGATATTATTGATTTGATCAACAGAGTCGACAGCACCGAAACGCTGCCACTTTTTGCTGGCTTGCGCGTTGAACGTACAGAAACTGGTCGTTCTTTTGGCGCCTCCGCAAAAAGCATCGAATCAGTCGACGAACGCGTCGAACGTTATCTGGCCACACACGAACTGAACTTCGGTCTGCCCAATGATGAGGATGAGGAGACGGAGAACGAATACGCCGCACGCGCCATGGAGGGTAAGACAAAAAGCAATAGAAAAAAATTAAATAAATACATAGTTAGTGGAAAAAATATTTGATGGAGATGAACTGAGTGAAAAGTGGAATTAAAGTAGAAAATTCTGAAAAACTTGAATTCTTTAAGTGCGTTGAAATTCGTTTATGTTTTAGAAAATCCGTATGAACTCAAAAATATAATGCAATGTGGATTAATAATTGGAAAGACCAAGCAATTTTTAGTGAAAAATATGTGTTCCGTATTTAATGAAACAAAGCATTGTCCATTGTGTTTAACGCAGTTTTTTTCATGCAAATATCATTACTAAACTAAATTACCTAGTTGTACACAATGAAAATTTTTAAAAACATTTTTGATAATGGCTTAGACTTTTGCCCTTTCATGTCACATTTCTTCAGTTGTCCGATCTGTATATAAGGTCAAATACATGCGAGTACATACAAAATATGGTTCATACTACAGTAAAAAGGACAGTATATATATATATATATATCGTCGTTTAAAGTGCAAAATCAACAAAATGCAAAACCGCGTATGTGAAGTTGTAGGAATTATTTTCTAGAGCGTAAAATCACTCACATTTCAAAATGGTTCTCTTTTTTAATAAAGCAATCGCATTTCTGGCGAGCATATTTCAGGAAGAATGGATAAGGATTGAGCCAAGAGCTTGTGTGAGCAAATTCAATTTTTGGCAGCCAATGTCAGTTACGCGGTTTTGCAGAATGACGGTACGCGATTTTGTACTTTAAACTACGATATGATTAACATGGCCTTTAATGTCCGTTTTTAATTATTGGTACTGAATAGTAAATATTATTTTTAATTTTTTTCGAGTTATTTTTAAGTTTTTTTCACTTATTATTGTACTCCTTTTAATTATATTTTTTGTAGTGCTAAAAATTTAATTTTTAATATTTTTTTATTTTGTCATCTCTGCTACATACTTTTGCAGAGCAATTAAAAAATTTTGCTCAAATATACATAAATGTATGTATATATTTCAAATTCAATCAGCATTAGTTAAAAAAGATTTTAACATTTAGGCTCTCTATCTTCCTTTCAACTTTTCCAAAGTTAGCTCTCATATTTAAAAATTTGTTTAAAAAATTATTCGGGATCCTATCAAAGCCTCCCAACTATTTAATTAATAAAGACCTTGCAACAATGTTGCCACTTCCATCAAACTCAAAAAACACTAACTTTCCCCCTTTCCGCCGCTTGACCGAAACAAATTTTTCGGCACAATAACACAATTGGCCATTGAAAATCGGTCGCACGTCGCTATTGTGACATAAATCAATAAAAAGTAGTAGAGCGTGCAAACAAAAAATCAATTTAATAACCGTTACGAATGTCGCCTACTTGCCATCCGCATTCGCTCCACACACACACGCACACATACAGTTACAACAAACAAGTTCATTCACCATTGTGGCACCATTTCCAATGCAAAACTTTATAATAACTTTTATATGCTGAACTTCGACATCACCTTAATTGAGTAATAATCGTAACGGTAATTACGGCCTTACACACTTGCATGCACCACTTGACGTTACTGCAGTCCCGAATGCCAATTAGATATTGTATTGTATGTGCACTACTAGAGCAAAATGCACCAGAACACACACACACATACATACATATGCTACTGGACTCTGACAGCAAAGTGCTTAGAATAAATAAAGCGATCGAACAAAATATCTGAGCACCAGTGTTGCCGCGACATCGTGAAAAAATGTTTCGTAAAAGGAACTAAAAATTGATGAAATGTATCACCAAATTTTTATTTAAGTATCAAAGTTGGAAAAAACTTAAAGTTAGAAAAAACTTCCTCACGCAAGCTCTTGCCTCAATCCTTATCCATTCGTAATGAAATCTACTAGCCATAAATGTGATTGCTTTACAAAAAAGATAACCATTTTGAAATATGAGTGTTTTTACTCTCTGCAAAATAATTTATGCAAGCTCACATACACGGTTTTGCATTATCTTCATACGCGGTTTTGTACTTTAAACGACGATTTGCTCTTTAATATGTATTAAAATTTGTACTACGCGAAAATTTTAAATACATCGCGAAATGAGCAAAAAAAAATAAAGTATCTTCCGAAAATACACTGCTCCCTTTCGAAGTATATGGATCAAAATGGCAACACTGCTGACCACAGAGCTATTGGTCTATGGAGACTCTTTTTTGTTGGGCCTTGTGGTACAGACATATATATACGGGTATATGAAGCAAATGATTGTGATCAATATGCATTTTATTGCTGCACAAATGGCATTAACCTGCACAAGCGCAAACTGAAAACTGCCCAGTAAGAAAAGGGAAGGTTTGGTAATATAGAAAGTAATGTATCGCCCTCAAAGACTATATCTTACAAGATGCATCATTTTTTTTATAAAACTCCGTGCGCCCGTGCAGCAGGATCTGAACTCGCGACCCAAAAGTTTGTAGTCGAGCGCATTACCATTCGGCTACGGCAGCCAAAAAGACATACTTAAATTTGTTCTCAAACTATTTTTGTTTGTGGCTTCAAAACTGCCACTATACCTGCTATCGTCTCCGTTTGGGAAAATGGAATGTTTGGTTATCCTCACTACACATTACCCGCTCGCTTACACTGCGATCCATCTTTTCGTTCAAACGTAGCCGTTAATCTCTTCGTAGTAGAAAATAGTGATGCATTGATCATTTTCCCCTGGGTGCACCATGCATGTTTTGTATGTGTGTGTGTGTGCATCTTTGTATATTCTTTTATGCTGCAAATTTAAATGAGCACAAAAACCTCAGAAATCTTGCGGAGCTACACAAGTAAAGAACGTGGTATGAAATACCGTTGTTCGGTGATATATTGCTGATGTTTGTTAACACCTTTTCTGCTTCTTGCCTACCCACTGGCTGGGGAATCAACGGTATGTACGGCATTTATGTACGCGTATCTGCTTAAATACATAAAACAATTTTTTACAAACTTTTTAAAAAATTTAAAACCTTAAGTATTGACCTTAAGTATTTTTTTTTTTAATTTACTTGATCCTAATCTGCCACCCACTACAATACACACTTGACTTGTATATTATTACGCTACTTGAACTTTATTGAATCCCACGCATAAAAGAAACGCCCTGCAGACAAATCCTTCTATGCGCAATGTATGTATAAAACCATGCTATGTGTTTGTACATATAGACGTGTATGTATGTATATGCCAAATTCACGGTGCGTAGTAGTTAACTCAGAATCGGCAGTCAGTACAAAAGTCTGTAGTTAACTGCCGATTCTGAGTTAACTACGCACTGTGAATTTGTGGCCCTATGTGTTTGTAATTCGTTTATAATAGCCAAGGGCACGAAATTTATATTCTTCGCGCATTCTGCCCCAGCATCAGCTTCTTATCAGCAAGTTCTGCAAGTTGTTTGTCTTGCGCGCAGTTTTCATATGTGGCCGCTACCACTTTTGGCAGCTGCTTCTTAACTCTTCCCATCACTCCGGGTGTTAAGCTTTTCCTCCACAAGTATTTTGCCCTGAGAATCAATACAGCTTTGTTTAGTTTTTGAACGCTTTTCTTCACCTAAGTAGAGGGAGTGTGCATAGACCTGCATATTTATGAGCTGTAATCCCGTCCCTTGTCGAAAGTTAAACAAATTATTACGCTGGCGTTACTAAGCGGAGGGTGGTCACCTTACAATATCTACTAAAAATATTTTTTACACGTAATATAAATTGATTTATTTATAACAATTTGATTCACTAAAATTAAATATTCCATGAGTTCTTCTTTACAATTTTCTCCAATCGGACTAATTTAAAGCGATGAAATAAATTATATGTATGTATCTGTGTACATAAGTAGTTTGAAAATTAACTAATCATGATTTTGGGAAAATTACCCAAATAAAGCTGCTCTAATGATTTCTTTTTTACATAAAGACAAAAAATTTTAGGCATTTAAAAGATGCCACGTGGAAATGAATTTAATGACAATTTTTTTTTTTAAGTAATGACAAGAATATTTTTTAATGCCGAAGTTTGTCATTAAAATTTCTGCCATTTAATGCCTAGTGGAAATGCAGCATAAGTTTGAGTTTCCCTTAATGCACACTACTATCCAAAAAAAAAACATCAAAAATTAAAGGGGTTTTTTCGCATTTCGCACTTTATTATGCTAAAATGTGTGGGGCTATAAAACTGTGTATTCGCGGTTAATCTACGCTTCTGTCAACCGAATCAAAGTGTGAACGGGCCAAATATTAATATTTTTTCTTAATAATCTCTTAATACTTTAATAATAAAAATTTACTGGTAAATAAACAATATTTGACTTTGAAAAACTAGAAATCATTAATAATGAAGCGCCTAATACATAAGGTCAAGGCTGTAGATTTTTAAATTAATTAATGAAACTGGAAATAACCACACAATTAAAAAATACAATTTTTATAATTGAATTTTTTTAATTAAATTAATTAATTTTTACTTGAAAGAAAATTAATACCAATATAATTTAATTAAAAAAAAATTAAAAAAAACTTTAAAGAAAAATACTGCTTATTTAATTTAATAATAATATAATATTAATAAATTAATATACACTCAATGCAATTTCTTTCAAAATTTAGTTCAAATGCGATATACTGCAAATTAAAGAAATGGAAATGTGTAAATTTAACCACTTTTTGTTTTAAATCACATCATTGGAAAAAAGAGGTCAATGCAAAAACTTCTTAATTTGAATATTCAAAAAATTACTAAAAATATATTTTATTTGTAAATCAAATTTTTTTGAGCAATAACCCTTACCACCAAAAGCTTAACTGCAATTAAGAGCTGAAGCAAGTTCCTAGAATTTTAGCATGGAATGATGATAGGTTTATTTGTTTGTACCTTTTGCCTTTTTACTTTTTTTACTTCCGTTTCCTTTTACTCTATACAAGCAATTGAGGCTGTAATCTTCTTTTCACAATAATCATGAACTGCAGCTAAGCTTTAGTGGGAATGTACTATAAATCGAATTCTTGTGCAATAGTAGAGAAATAGAAAGTTTAAAAATTCAAAAATTGTGTTAAATTTAGTCACCTTTAGTTGTAAATAAAATCTTTAACAATAAAGAGGCCAACAGGTAAGCAAATTTCTTAATTTGAATATTTCAGAAAAAATTACTAAAAATAAATTTAGATAGGTACCGTACCAAAGAATTTTATTCGAAATAAATTTTCACGTTAAAATCTTCATTTTTAAATTTTTGCAAGCACACACACTACCAGCACTAAAAACAAATTTAATTAGCAACGAAGGAGCAATAACCTCCAAAGCCCACATTTTTAAGCTCCATTAATTGTTAACTATTAACAGTAAAGGTGCGTTCAAAACTCATAAATTCAAACCTTGCCGCTAAGCTAAGCCCTTCAACATTTTAAGGCAACAAAGTAAGGCGCCGTCTTGCACAAACTTGGAGAGCAATAAAGTCGTTAGAAATATATGTGCATACTTAGCGAAGTCGAGTCATAATAACCCAGCAACGCAGTGATGAAAAGCTAGAAAATGTAACTTTTTTGTTATCTGCATTAAATTCAATTGCCAGACATGCTTTCTGCAGCTAATTTCCAGTTTAAGCACATCAAAAGCATAATTCAACAAGCGGCAAAAGCTTCAATTTCTAACTACTTACTACATGCTTACATATCCAAGTATGTATGTGCATAGTTTAAAACGTATATACTGTGAAGAGTTTTCCACGCTTTATGATCACACTCATACTTCAACTTTCAACAGTTTCTTGTCACCTCTTGGGCTTCAAGCTCACTTCACCTGCTTGCCAGCACCCGGACAAGTGAGATTAGCAAAGTGGCATCACGTTCTTATACATTTGTTAGGTTCTAATGAAATAACATTTCTGTCGTCTAGTCATCTACTAAGCCACAATCTACTTAGCCACTACTGTTGCCATTTCAAAACTTTCTTTGCCACTTTCTTTAAATAGCTAAAGTTTTGTTGGTCTACAGACGCATTTGGCTTGCATACTTTTAGGTTACTTTGGCGAATCGCAAACTTTTTCATCAACACATACCTTTGCAACAACATGCTCTCTGGGTTGCCAGCTTGCAATTATTTTTACGAGTACTTCCAATGGGTTGCGTTAACTGAACGTAATCATGGGGCATGCTTTTGATTTGATAATGCTCTAGTTGTATATGCACAGTGGTTGCATATATATAATAAAGCATTTTAGTACAATAAAGCGCATTTTTTTCCACACAAGTACGGGTATGCTCCAAATATTTTTTTGTATTGAAGAAAATATGAACACCATGCGTAAAAAAATTATCACAAATCAACGCGATTGGACTATAAAATTGCATACTTGGATTTAAAAAAAAAAAAATTCTTAGCAAAAAGTTTGTTGTTGTTGTACACTTTTTTTGAACTTTTCTAATTTTACTACAAAATTTGAAATATGGACTTACATGGTTTTTGTTATATAGTGAGCTGTACACAAACAAAAGAAAACGGTCGCAGCTGGTCAAAATGTCGGGTCCCTATTATTTTTCACATGGCTGTAAGTGGGCCTGTCCAACCCCGCCCACTTTTACATATTACACGTTTTACTCTTAACAGAGCTAGCGGTAGATATTTTATTTCGATTTCCGCTCTCCCCATATAAATGCAACCACTGTGCTATGCTAAGTTAAAACTTACATTATAATAAAAGCCTTCATTTTAGTAGCCATTCGATTACACTCATACTCTCTTACGCTCCATACAGTCATTAACTTTTAGTGATTCTTTGCATTTTCGAACGTCATGTTTCGCCAAAAGCAGAAAAACTTTTATAACGCTTTCGACTATGGAGGGAGCGAGCAATCTGCCACTTTTCGATACAATTAAAATTTATTATCCGGAAATATTGTAATGACTCAACTAAAAATTTATTTTTCACTGCTTCCAAATGGTTGATTTTTCGGTAAAATTTTGGTTTATTGAAATTATTGAAGAGGCCATCGAAATAATCGGACTGTGAAGCCAGCTCCTTCAGAAACCATTGTTCTTTCTAATAATGTATTAAAAGTATTAGGTGGCAAGTTTGATGATGTCAAGTACATATACAAACACAGGCAACCAGCATTTATAACCAGGGCCGAAAAGTTTAAGCTTTAGCTTGGAGTTGCTTAGTTTACTTGTTCACGGTTTCCAAGCTTAATTTTAACGATCATGCTTATTTTGCTTATTTCAATGTATAAAGCTCTAGGTACAGAGCTTTTAAGAAAACGGTCAGAAAAAAATGCTATTATTTCGTGTGTGTGAATAGTATTGTTCAAGGAGTTTTGACATTTGATATTTTACAGCCTGCGGTCTCACTTTTTCCTTCCGAAAAAACGGCACGGGCACGGATATACATTTTACCACATATGCCTTTCAAAGTAATTTTACAATACTCTCAAAAAAACAAACAATTAAGTTTTAAGCAAAAACCCAACCGATTTCAATTCTCATATATAGTATTTAAGAGTACCGTTAATTTCTTCATGGTCGAATGATCGAATCTAAACCAAATTAGTATGGCACTACCTCTGAGGCACTACCTTCCCTTAAAACAATTATAGTAATCGATTAACGTGCTTCAACGTTATGCGGTAACATACATAAAAAAATATATATCCCGTCGAATTGCTTACCTCCTCCATTTTTGAAGTCGGCAAAAAATTAATATAATATGACGCGCAGAAATGGAAAAGAAATTTTCATTGATCAAAATTTGTTAAGTCTGTTTGAAACTCTCAAGAAAATATGTACTTACATATACTTATTTCTTTAAGAAAATTTACCGCAAAAGTAAAGTGCTTATTCAAGCAATAGAAATAATAAAAAATAATCCTTGTGATTTTTCTTGAGAGCTGTATTCTAAGCTTTAATCATAATTTTCAAATTTTGTAAGCACAAATAACGTTAAAACCTTTGAAAATGCCTAAACTGTATTCAAAAAATTAATTCATCTTCTTTTGCACCGCAGTGGTGGCAACACTGCCGGCACCACCACATTATTCACCCAAATCATTACGCAGTGCATTGCGTAGAAAGTTTAGTAGATATATTTAGTTGCAGGCCGGCGCTGTTTGCCACTTCAATGTGTTGGTGGCTAACGCTTGTTTAGATATTTTGTGCAAACCTAAGAAATTACATTTTTGCTATGAAACTTTTAATTTGTCTGTTAAATTTTTCCAAAGGCAATTGACTAACCAACGATTTTATTATGCATCATTTCTACGTTTCAGAATCCCGCAGCAAGAAAATGAAGAAGATGCTCCTGCCGCTGCTCCTGATCCTGAAGCTGAAGAAGGCTGTGCTCTGCAAGGTTGCTTTCAGCATCATCAAATTCATCTCGCTCAAGAGTTTGGCCATCTCTATTTTGGCTCTGATCCTTGCTGGTGCGTAGCAGTGCAAAATTCCTATAGATCTTCGACTTTTTAAGCTGCAAATTAATGTAAATAAATATTTACATTTATTTCTCTTACGCGCATTTAGGTGCCACATTCTTCAAGGACTTGTTGGGCAAGAAGAAGGAACACATCACCACCGCCTACATCACCGGCAGCCCACTAAACGCCGAGATCGTGCACTCCGACTGGAATCGCAACGGCCAGGCTGCTGCCTCTGACTTAGCCTACAACCAATACGGTTTGGCTCAACCTTTCTAAATGTTGACAAATGTGAAGCAAGCTATTTGATAAAGGCACAATCCCAAGCCACTAGAATATTTCTAGCTATAATATTTTCGAATCTTCCTATCCCTCTATCGTCTTCCTCTATCCTTTCTATTTAAGTTAATGCAATGAAAGTTGATCACTTTTACATCAATGCTATAATTTTCCAATGATCAACATGAGAATGACTAAATTTTAGGTTATTTATAAAATTGTATATTTATAAATATTTATTTGTAGTCGAGAATTTAGTTTTTAGTTAGTGAAAACTATGCGATACCAAAAAACAGTAGAAGAAAGCAAATGCAAAAAAGCAAAATTGAAAAAAAATCAAAAAAAAATGATAATAAAAAATTCGAATAATATTTATTTCAAAAAATTAATCTTAAATAATATTTTTATTAATGTATTTGTGTTGCTCATTAAAGAAAAGTACACTGAACTGTTCAATTGAGTGCCATAGCAAATTTTTGGCAGCCAGGCGCTGCGCCAAGTAATAATCAGAAATAAAAATATTTATACATAATTTTTTCATTTCAAAATTCAAGCATTTATTAATTTAAACGAACGAACGAATTGCTTACACATACATACATACAGACGTATGAATTTACAATATAATTAAGTTAAACTCAGGTTCACATTATGTTTCATAGCAACTGAATAGTAGCTTTATTGCCCGTAGTGGGGGAATAAATACATATCGCCACCTTAAATGCGAAAAAACGCTAACATCATCGCTGAAATGCAAAAAGTCATAACTAGGAAAAAGTTATGAAAGTTAAGATTCCATCGAATTACAACTAACCACATCATTTTCTGAAAAGACAACAACCTTTTCCACTTCAGTTGCGATGTTGTTATGTCTTTTTGCATTTCATGTGGCGATATGTACATATGTATATAGTATACATAATGTCAAGTGAGTACAGCGTGAAGCACATGCGCCAAATTATATATTTAGAATCATACCCACACTTTCATTAATATTTTCCGTAAATAAGTATGTAGTCAGAAGAAAATCGTGAGATTCTATTTACTACCCTTACTACATATAACGGGTGATTTTTTTGAGGTTAGGATTTTCATGCATTAGTATTTGACAGATCACGTGGGATTTCAGACATGGTGTCAAAGAGAAAGATGCTCAGTATGCTTTGACATTTCATCATGAATAGACTTACTAACGAGCAACGCTTGCAAATCATTGAATTTTATTACCTAGAAAAGTTGGCAGAAAATCCGCTTTTTTATCGACAAATTTTGTTCAGCGATGAGGCTCATTTCTGGTTGAATGGCTTCGTAAATAAGCAAAATTGCCGCATTTGGAGTGAAGAGCAACCAGAAGCCGTTCAAGAACTGCCCATGCATCCCGAAAAATGCACTGTTTGGTGTGGTTTGTACGCTGGTGGAATCATTGGACCGTATTTTTTCAAAGATGCTGTTGGACGCAACGTTACGGTGAATGGCGATCGCTATCGTTCGATGCTAACAAACTTTTTGTTGCCAAAAATGGAAGAACTGAACTTGATTGACATGTGGTTTCAACAAGATGGCGCTACATGCCACACAGCTCGCGATTCTATGGCCATTTTGAGGGAAAACTTCGGAGAACAATTCATCTCAAGAAATGGACCGGTAAGTTGGCCACCAAGATCATGCGATTTGACGCCTTTAGACTATTTTTTGTGGGGCTACGTCAAGTCTAAAGTCTACAGAAATAAGCCAGCAACTATTCCAGCTTTGGAAGACAACATTTCCGAAGAAATTCGGGCTATTCCGGCCGAAATGCTCGAAAAAGTTGCCCAAAATTGGACTTTCCGAATGGACCACCTAAGACGCAGCCGCGGTCAACATTTAAATGAAATTATCTTCAAAAAGTAAATGTCATGGACCAATCTAACGTTTCAAATAAAGAACCGATGAGATTTTGCAAATTTTATGCGTTTTTTTTAAAAAAAAAGTTATCAAGCTCTTAAAAAATCACCCGTTACTAAGTTTTAAGTATTTATGTATGTGTACATATTTTTGAACAAATAAAGACACAAGCAAAAGTTATTGAAGAAAATCATTACATTTTTTTATGAGTGATTTTCGTAAATTTTCAACTATATATTTAAATTATTTATGTGCTAATAATAATTTTAAATCCAAGGAACGACCTTAACTCATTGAAGCGGCTGCCAACTTTCTCTCTCCCGACCTCAGAATTTGGTTGAAGAAAGAACGTCCTATCTCAACTGAAAATATATTGAATATATGTTGATACAGGGTTTCTTTTAACGAATTTTAAAATAGGTCGTTCTTGAAAATTTTTCTTGGATAGGGCGTTCTCGAACCGAGAAAAGAAAACGCCTTCATACATCTAACGTTTTCAAATTGAGATTTATCCGTATAAACTGGCCCTAATAGTATTCCCCACACATTTTCCATTAGGTTTGGGGCATATATGTACGTATATACACTGCACTGCAAAAGTTTGGACTCACTTCAAAAAATGTTTCTTTTTGTATTTGTCGCTTTAATTTTCATATCAGACCATTTTATACAACGTATTTGTTTGGAGTTACATTTAATAAATGAGTTGTAGACAATTATATGTGATTTTCTTTTAATTTTTTGTGGAAATAAAACGAAATAAATCAATCGAGCCGTTATTCATCAATATGTTGGCCTTTCGATTTGACGATGGCCCCACAAATTCTGGGCATTATTTCCACTAATTTCTGAAGTCTTTCTGATCACGCATTGTTGCCAAGCCTGCTGAAGACGTTCCGACAAGTGAGTTTCGCTGGTTGCAGGCAGTTTATCGCACCCCTCTGTCCAACTCATCCCACAACAGCACATGAATTTAATTCGTACAAAGTTTCAGGAATGTTTGGTGCAGTTATCATTCTGAAACGCAATCCTTTTCCCCATCAAATCAATGCCAGATGGAATAGCGCTTCGCTGAAGTATCCGGTGATAGTGTGCTTTCCGTATTTTTCCGTCGATTTTCACCAAGGCGCCGACACTATCGTAGCAAAAATACCCCCAAACCATCACACTACCAACGCCAAATTTAACTGCTGGCTTTCCTCATTGAGGTACATACGTGCCGTTCATTTGATTTTTTGCGGCAGTACATTCGCCGTTCGCTACCAAAAATTTCGAATTAGTACTCATCGCTCCATAACACCTGTTTCCATTGTTCAATATACCAGTTATTTTGTTGTTTGCCCATTTGAGTCGTTAACGAACGTTTACCGGTCGCAACAATGGTTTTTTGGCAGCAAGTGAGTTCATACTTTCCCAAGGCAGTGTATATATTAATCTATCTTCGGCTTATTTCATGAATGTGAACCAAATAAAAGTAAATGTATTTGTATGTCGTTACATCCATATACATACATACTTATATGTATAAAGAATTTATTAACATCTTCATTTGCATTTACTTGCTTTGCTTTAATTGCTAACTTTAATTGTTTTAACGTCGATTATCGATTTTCATGCTTTCTTCGGTGGCGTAATCACCTGTTTTCCAATGCAATTTTAAAATTTTACTTTTATTTTTATATACAACCATACATACATATGTATATATGTATGCGAATGTAAACACATATTAACTCAAAAATTTTAATTTTTGAATTAAGTCGTCTTAGCTAAACTGACATATGAGAAAGCAAAATAGTATAAGTAACGAAAGAAATTTACTCAAGATTGGTTTACGAGAAAAAAGCGCACAAAAATAAACTATAAATACATCAATATATGTATATGTATGTTAGCATGTAGATGCACTCATGCATATATTTTTGTATACATAGGTACACAAGTATTTAGTATGTATGTTAAATAAAAAAATGCACAATTGAGTATTCCTCCTTTTTTTTAATAACAAAGTACATTACAAGTGCCTTTGCATAACTATTCTCAGTAATAACTGATACATTTTTATATGCAGTTCTTACATAATTTCCTTCTTCTTCTATATTTATCTTAACTGTAAAAATTGAATGTGGAAATATACACGTGTAGTTGTATGGGTGTCATATTAAGCCAAATCCGATCATGAAGAGGCGTAAGATGAAAACAAAGTACTGATTAAAATAAAACTAAAACATTATCTTATTATAGCGAAGTGCGGAGAAGCTGGAAATTGGTTGGTGGCAAATCGCAAAATGATTTACTAATTCCGATTATATGAAGGAGAAGAAGGAACTTGCTGACTTCTTGACAAAGACTAATGACATTAAGTATCTTGTATTGCCAATGTGAGGCTAATGTCGCTGCTGCGTATCCGAGAGTTTTCACTATAATAGCTGAAACACAATATCGGCGAATACAGCGAACTTGCCACAGCGCACAAAACCTTCTCTATGGGTAATTTAAGCCATTTAATTTGCAAAAATTAACAAGATTATTTAAGAAAACATTAATTTTTGCATTTATTGGCTTATGATTCCCCATATTTTTCGAAAAAAGGTAAACCCCTGAAGACCGTTGGGTTTAAAGTGGCCCCATTTTTTAACTTGTGGTTTTGTTGAAAAAGTTTGAACACAGTTTTTTTGGACGATATAAACTTATAACCACTGCATAGGCTGTTTTCTAAAACTTAGTTTTTTTCTAAGGTTTTGATTGGAAAAGAGCCAAGGATTAGTGGTCTATACGCCTTTGAGATATGATTTTGTGTTTTCCCTGCTTTGGGTATGAATATGACCTGCACCTCCTTCCATGATGACGGTATGTAACCAAGAAGTAGACTAGCTCTCAAAAGTCTGAGTAAGGTACCGGATATGGACCTTAGCTCCTGCTGCAGTACGCATGGGTAAACAACATCAGGTCCAAGGGATTTGTATGCACTAAACGTTAAAATAGCCGACTGAAAACTTTCACTGTTGAAGATTCTGCCCGCAAGGCCTGCAATCCTCTTGTTCACACGCACTGCGTTGACAGTATTCATGTTAATACTTGGGCCTTGTGTGATCCAGCCAGTGTATATTCCGCTGCAGTACTCATGCCATGTGTCCCTTTTGGATCTTCTGCGCTCACTATTGTAAGCAGTTAGGGCTGATTTGTATGATGAACAGTCACCAGTCCATTTGGCTCCGTTGAATAATTTCCTAGCCTTTTGACGAAGCTTGCTAAGATTGCTCTTCCACCAAGGAACGTTCCTTTAAGATTTCTTATTCATCTTTGGACAGTTCGCTTCAAAGGCTGATGAGAAAGTGTCCTAGAGTAGAACGGATTCTACTTCCAGGGCGAGCGTGTATAAAATATCCGTCATAAACAAATTCGCTTCCGGTTGTAAGTGCACGCAAAAGAGTTCCTAGGTTTGTTTTCTTTGGATTCCTTTCAAATCTGGTTAGTCTCGTCTACTGTGCTGATGGTCCGATATAGATACCTCAATTGATATGTGCCAGTTTGAGATAAACACAGGCAAACTAGATGAGCAAACTGTCAAGTGAATCCCCTCTGGTATTAGTGTCTGAGCTGTCCCACACTTGCTGATGGGCGCTGGCATTACAGCCCAGCACTACAGCCGTCTTTGCCTGCAGTACTCCTCTAGGGATAATACTTTTCTTGAGGGCATTTCCCAGTCCTCTGAAGTGGGAATAAAAGATTTGTTATTTCTTATCACATTAGCCGCCAAGGGCCTACAGTGTTTGGGTGTCAATAGGAAAAAGACTCAAACGACTTTTTACTCATAAATCATCTAAAATCCTTCGCACTACTTTATTTACGAGAATTTCTGATCTTTTGATTTGAGGGTGTAGGAAATTTTTTAAACAAGTTTTACCAATCCTCAACCGCCTAAAACCACATATGTATGTATACATACATACGTTTTTTATATTAAAAATCAACAGAATATGCTTATAGCAGTGTTTCTTTTATACACGAAAATATTTATGCCATACCACTGTGTCATCTAGCTGGAATTGCCAGTGACAATTGCATCGTCTAACTATACATCAGCGTGGCACGCGACCATTGCTACTACCATTTAATTAAAGTATATAGGCGGGAGAGGAACGCGTGCAAACCCTCCGGTAGTAAATATAAATGTTTTTACGAGTACCTATTAGCTTCTTGGATGTAAAGAAAATCCATCAACTCTTTGACATGAGATAGCAAGTGGAATTGGCCATGGCTTGCCACAAATTTACTGCTCTCGTTTTTATCCATTCCTTTTTTTGCTCATTATTGCATGCTTTGTCTTTTATGTCTTTCCGAATTCCGGCACTTTCTCATTGTCAATGTCGCAGTTTTTGCTTTATTGTTTCAACTTTATTGTAGCTTATTTTATTGCACATTTCCACATAGTTCTGTAGAGTGTTGTTAGCGATAAAATTATTTGTTTTGATTTGCTTTATTTATGTTATTGTTTATTACAGGCGGTTATTTTCTCGGCCGTGCGTGCACACAAAGGGGGTTGTGGGGATTTTGCGGTTCACTCCAACCCCCAAAATTTTTGAGATACCAACAGATGAATAAAATATTCAACGGAAATTTCAATCATCACTTGATATGCATTGGAATATTTTTTATGTTATTTTTGAACCAATAGTATGCTTCTTTTATCCTTTGTTCAGCAGAGTTTTAAGGGGTCTTTTTAATTTACTTATTTGAATGGTTTGGAATCGGGGGCTGCTATAAATTTTTGCGGCTGGAACTGTCTTGATTCCCCTCCCTACTTTTTTTTCGAAAGCACACCTTCAAGAAAAACTAAGTGTTAGTACCACAAACAACGGAGTTGCAGGCCACTTTTTAAAAATCCCTACATGTATTTGATATTATTTGTATACTACTTTTTGATTCTCCTGTAAAATAAAAAATTGTTTGGTTAGGGCCTTTGTAAATTAAGGTAGTTTCATTAGGGACTCACTTACCGCGCACATACTTACGGAAGTTTTGTTGGTCAAAATCGAAAGCCTTGCTAAAAATTGTCTTATACGAATTCTGTTTACTGACAAAGTATTTTTTTCTAAACCTACCCTAAAAAAATTTCTTGGGTGCGCCACTGGTCTAGGTTTGCATTTCCCCCATGGTCATATATACGAGTGAGTACCTACATACAATAGTAAAATGTATACGCTGAGTGTAATAGGTGCTTAATAGGGAAAGTGCAAGTGGGGCGTTTCGTGGCGTCCACCTGTTTGCTCTTCTCGTCTAAACTCCCTTTATGAAAACTTTCATTTTCAAGACGTCGGCCGGGCGAGCCCAGCATTTTACTGATTGGCTAGTGGCTTTAGTGGTTTGGACTGACCACTCAATAGTTTATATACTACATACGCTCCACTGAGTTTGGAAATTCGTCCAACTGTCACTGCGCGCGCTAATGATGTCTAATTGTTGTTGTGAATTTTACGCTTACTTTTTTTTACTAAATATTTCTACTGCGGCTGCTGCTGCTACTGACGCACCTTAGTGATTCTTGGCGATAATAAGAGTAGAGAGTATGTGGATATGTGTACAAACAATTTAGTTATAGAGGAAAATAAAAATTTTTATTTTTACGGCAATTACGTTAATTTTAGCTGCTCTGTTTCTAACCTGACCGTTTCTGATTTACACTATCGCCACGCAGCTGGCGTTGCTGTCTATGTCGTCTAGCGTTGTTCCTTTCATTTGCTGCTGTTCCACCATGCTGCCACAGTGAAAGGGAAACATTGAACAGCTGTCCGCCGCTACTGCGGCCGTCGTAAACTTAATAGTACTGCCTCTCCTTGCGTATCGTAAAATTTTTAGGTAATTTCGCTTCCATCATTTTACCGCAATTTCTGCATTTCTTTTTTTATTAACGTATAAAATTGAGATCACTTCAATGTCGATCAACAGTCGTTAGTTAGTGATAGTGTGGCGTACAACAGCAGCCCGTCGAAAGCGTTAGCAAAGTGCCTGTCTGTCAAAGTGAATCAATCAATTGAAGGATATACATAGTACATACATACGCACGCGCGCTTTCGGAATGTTGCCCCGAAGGACTATGGAATATTTGCTTTACTTGGGATTTTTTATTTTACTACTAAAATTCGCAGACGCAGCCACTGTACCCACTTCTGAGGATACAATCAGCGAGAATAGCATTAAGCCTCCGCCTTTCTCACATCTTACATCCACAGATAGTATTAGCAGGAGCACGAGCAATACTAAACGTGATGCCATGAAACGTGCCTTTGCCGAGTGTCGCACGCAGTGGAGTTGGTTTTGTTTGAAAATAGAATTCGTGAAAATTATGGAGCGGCTGGCTGATAAAGAGGAGCTGTCAATAGCACCCGGCATCAGTGTGGTGCGAAATGTCAATGCGTCGGAAGTGAAAACCAACGATTTAATGGCAGGTAGGTAAAAGTGCAAGAAATATTGATTTATTTGTGCTTACTGAAAATTTAACGGCATTATTGAGTTGTACTAGAGAGCAATCGTAAGACAAATGAGAGATGAAAAAAATTTTAAGCGATAACTTAAAGGTTAGACACCCAATGGCTAGGAGCGTCGCTTCTGTATTTTGCTTCATACGTGAGTGTCAGTGAAAATCGTATAGTAATTTTTTTAATTTTTTTCAATTTTTTTTTTTTTAATTTTATTAATTTTCAATAAAAAAATTGTTCAAAATGCAAAAAAAAATCCATAAAACTCAGTTTCTAACTTTGTAGCAATAAAAAAAATTGTCAAATGTTCATCAAAATGTCATACTTTTTATTCAGAATTTTCAAAATTTTTTGGGTATACGGTTTTATGGCTCATTCAATTTTTGTACATATAATAAAGTGCAAGTGTGTTCTTCCGTTCTTGCCCGTATGTATTTTTTGTTCACTCGCTTGCACAAGCTTTAACCAAACCCATATAAAGCACATTTCCATCAAAATTTCAACTTTTTAACGTCAATCTTTAGAACATTTTTGTGGGTATGCAGTTTTACAGGCCATACAATGTTAGTCTACTGAAGTGCAAGTTTCAACTGGCTAAAAATCACATTTCTTTTTGAGATTTTTTTGTTTTTTTTTTAGACTGCTTTTGCGTTTTTTTTTTTTATAACAAGTGCAATATACAAAAGCTGGTGAAAATTTATTGAATTTTACTAAATTTTTTATCAAGTTTCAAGCTGTGATTTATATAGTTTTGGTTAAAGCTTGGGCGATATTTTTATAGAAAATATACAAAAGAAATTTAGCTCGAAAAACATAACGATAAAGTTTTATTTTTTTTTATTAAGAACTTTTTAACGGTATATGGTGATTTAAAATTTGTTGAAATTAAAAAGCTGCACTAAACGTGACCTTTCCTCTCTCCGAAACGGCTGCACGGATTTAGATGAAATATGGCACGTGGATGGCTTATAACTCTGACTAACATTTGGAATACTTTTTAGGTTTTTGAAATTCAAGTTAGGGCGTTCTAACGACGTGGGGATTCACTAGTGTACATATGTTACCTGACTAAATTAATGAGCCTACCCGGATGACACAAAACTCTGAGCTCGAAAAACAATTTAAATACAAATATTTTTATAATACTTTACCTGTGAACTTTGATCATATAAAGGTTTAATAAGGCTATGTTTGTATACATATGTATTTTTATAAGCCTCTTCTTTCATACTATTTTCCTCCAATTCCATGATTGGAGCAAATCCCCTACAATTTTTATCTTTTAGATCCCTATAAACGTTCCTCATTCACAGCGATTAATCAATCATTTTCTTGTTGAGCAATCTGTGAACAGCATGCAAAATTATAAAATTTATAAATTTTATTTTTTAGATAAATTTCGTCTTGTCTATTCGAAGAACGACTTTTCTTCAAACAGATCATGAGCGCTGTATTTTGGAACGAGTTTCCGCCCTCCCTTGTTAAATTTGGCTGGGCACTAGGAGCGAACACATCCGTCTGATTGTTCGCGCAGCATTTCGCCAATGTAGCTATTTTCCCATAAAATTTGGCTTTTTCGAAGTCCATTTAGCGGCGAGAAATCCAGCTTTTTGAGAAATTTCTTTACGAGTTTTTAGCTTTTTCGTTTATAAAATATAGCTACGGTGACCATATTTATGAGAGACAAAAAATAATTTTGCAAATTGTTTCCACAACAGCTTACAAATCTTAAAGCCTTCTTCAATGATTTTAGATGTATTAGCCCTGAAACAGTATCCTTCACGAATTTGTAGGATCATTTTCTCGAGATTTTTACCCCGTAAAATTTGTTAACAAAAAAAATCGTTAAATTTTATGCTATTTTAAGTCGCTAAGGTTTATTATTAATTTTTGGCAATTTTTTTTTTGTTGACGGTACTACGCATTTTTTCATACAAATTAATAAATACTTTGTTCGTCCGTTTTCTTGAAACAGAAGAAATGAGCAGCACTTTCCACTCGCACTTTATTATACTCAATTTTAATGAGTTAAAAAACTGCTAACCAGATTTTTTTCTAAAGATTCTAATTAAAAACTTTGAAATTTTGGTGAAACATTTCCGAATTAATTTTTATAGTTTTTTGAACAAAGTTGAAAATTTGGTGTTATATGGTTTTTGTTAGGAAAAGAGCTATACTTTCATAAAATAAATAAATAATAAACATCAAGTCCTAATTTCTATTTTGGTAACTTTATGTATTCCTCGATTCGAATCGTAGGCATTCAGATTAGGAAAAAATAACTGTTTATGGAGATAATTACAATCATATACCAACATCACTTAAAACTCGTTCATAGGTATGCCATTTAAATGAGCTGTTAAGACGCCGAAACACCGAATACGGGACAAACATACGACATTAAAAGAAATACAGAACATTTGGCGTGCCCGATAAAATAAATATATTACCAGGACAATGGGTCAAAAAAGAGGACTGTCCCGTACACTATAGGACGGATGGTCACCGTAAATGTAGTATATACATATTAGGGTGCCCATCGAAAATGCTTTTTTTTTTTTGGGAATTTGAAGACCTTACCCCCTAAGTTTATTCGTGATTATGAGAAATATTATTGCCTATTTTTATACATTTTTTAAAAGTCATTTAGAGGTCGCGACCGGTCGTTTTAGGTGGGAAACTACGATTTTGCAGATTTATGAGTTTTTGAATAACTATTTTTGATTCAATTTCAAAGATTGAATATTATCTGAGAAAAGGATATATAGGCCTTTAAAATGGTATATAAAAATCTATTGTAGGACTTGGCTTGTTGGGATTTTATATCGGCTAAATTAAAAAAAGAACCGTATTTCGCTTAATTTTTTAACACATAACACATCACAAAAAAACGACCTATTACGAATACACTTATGCAAACATACATTTGTGTTGGGTAACTTGTCATTCCACTTATTTACATATTTTTACCATTTTTCATCCGCAGATGTAGCCCGCAGTTATCCAAATGATCCCAACTCGCGACTTAACGGTTATATTATCAATAAGCTGAGTAGTTTTTTGCAAACTCATTTTCTACGCTTCAAATTGATCGACAATGAGACATTAGCGGAAGCACGCTCGGCTGTAGAGACGGGACGTAAAGGAAAATTTGGCAAAAAGGGTGGCTTGGAAGCGCTACTTGCCGCTGGGCTCGCGATGAAAGGTAAGCACATGAATTTACTAAATAATTTAGGTAGCTTAATGAAATTGCGTTTCTTTTATCTACCTCAGGCACACTCATGGCCCTTGGTATGGGTGCCGTGGCTCTGCTGGCAGGTAAAGCCCTCATGACGGCGCTTATGGCCTTAACACTCTCCAGTGTGTTAGGTCTGAAGAGTTTAGCTTCCGGCGGTGGCGGTAAAACGACCACATACGAAATTGTCTCGAAACCTGTATACTCTTCCAGCCATATGCACTCATATGATGAAGGGCATGGTCACATGGGGGGAGGAGGGGGCGGCGGAGGTCACAGCGGTAGTGGCTATGGCGGCTATGGGCGACAATTGAATTTAGATTCACCAAATGATCTGAAATAAGATAAAAAAAGTCAATATTTTCGTAATCTTTTAATTTTTATAAATATGTAAGCTATAATCGTTTTAAGTTAGCATGTATTAAATTATTGCGTATATACTTAATAAATTATTTATTTATTTATTGTATGTGGTTTTGTTTGCATACCTTAAGATAAAGCTGTTTAGGGGCGATTACTAAAATTGAATGGGGAATTACAGTAGACGAAATACTCTCAACCGCTTAAGTATTACTTATACATATATGTTATATGTGAACATATTTAGTAGCCGTAGGTGGAAGAAATCTGATACTTTGCCTTGCTACCCGCCAACTTAGAAAGATGACCTTCGAGGTCATCTCCTCGGACTAATATTGTGATTTTCTTTAACGATGTACAGTATGCCGTTACATAGGTGAGATTAAAGCACAGCATCAATGACATTGATAAGCCAGTTAATTACAACCACAAAGTAATTAAACAAAATGTTGCAGGCGGATGCGGTAAGTTGCAGATCCCCAAAAGTCATTGCTCCGGTATAAAGTGGACAATACCGTCAGTGCGGTCGAATACCAGATGATTTGGCCTCCATCATTACAACACCTCTCTCTCACGTTTTATTCAGAAAACTCTGAATATAATTGGCATTTGGTGTAGTGAGAAACGGTTGCCCGTTAACCCAACCAAAACTTGTGTAGAGGACTTTACTAGAAGGCGGAGGTGGAACGGCCTTGTCCTCCCTTCTTTAAAGAAATTACCATTTAGATTTCTTCCGCCTTAAATTATTTAGACGTATTTCTAGAAATTACACTTCTTTGCAAGTATCACGTTAAACAATAGGTCTCCAAATTTTTAATATTGTTCCGGGAAGAAACCTGTGGTCTTACACTTCCATAATGAGGTCCATTAGTAGCTGTGCATTTGTGTGTTGGTGGAGCAGACTCTCATTCAAGTTTGTGCTGAAATCAGCTTGCCCAAATTCAAAGAACAACCGCAGTGCGCCGTACTGCAGCTGCACTCTAAAAAAAAATTGTGTAGATATCCTACCTAAAAGGTAGGTTACTGATTTCCTACCTTACTATTCGCGAAGTTACATGCCTGATTATTAAACGAATAGTTTGTTTAAATTTCGGACTTTTTAGAGTGTAATATAGCTACTGTGGTGTGCGTAAATTTACTACGAAGGTGTGTACAAGCTACAAAATACACATCTGCTGTTTAATTTCACCCGTAGAATTGTGTAAAGCCGCTAACAAAAAGGATTTTTACACACGAAAATCTGTAAACGAAAAAAACACATATTCATCGTGTAAATTTACCAAAAAAATTTAAAAATAAACAAAAATATACTCGATTTATAGTCGCATTTTCAAACAGATTTTTTAGAGTGTGTCCTTACAACACCTGAGGCTCATCTAGAGCGCTGCTAAACCAACCATCACTTAATGCCCTCAGCCACGGTGGCGGTAATTGCAGTCTTTGCAGAGATATTGGCGTTAATGCCTATTCAATGCAACAGACTTGTACGTTGCCTTTGATGAAGATATACCACATTGTTGAGGGCCTAAAGCCGAGCTCTTACTTAATCCCAATAAGAGACCTAGGCCTCTAAATTTTGGAATCTTCACTGAGGGCGCCAAAATTGACACACGGTTGCGGCATGAAGCCTATATCGAAGGTAACAGGGACAGACTTTACTGGGAAAGCAGCCGTTAAGGTATTTTCCAGTCCTCTAACTACATACTTTGAAACTAGTTCGGCAATGCAAATCTGGATTAAATTTTGTTGGATAATATAACGAACACTTTTGATTCTGGGTGCCATTTCACCTGGGAATAACTGGCCACTACTTGGTCCGCAAACAGATATAGCACTCCAACCATCTGTCATTGAAGCCACTGTCAGAGAAACCGGGTGCATATTTCGTTCAGCAATGACTGAGAGACTTCGATTGGATGCAAGTGGGCAAAACTCATGTTGCGCTTAATCGCGGAGGGGGTCTTGCTGCGTATTTGCTTTCTTTGGGCAGATGGGACAGCAGAAAACTTGTGGGACCGCTGACTGGTTATTTCTGGTGGCTTTAACAGCTGACCGTAATAGGCATTTTCGATTTACCCTTTCTTTCTTTTGTTGAGCGTTTTCCAAAGCTTCAAGAAGAAGCAAAAATCAAGCGGTTAATCGAATAACTGCTATTCGACTGTCAATCGACCGAAAAGGTTGCTAATCGACTACAAGTGTAGCTACGTTAACAAGAGCTCCAGTGAGTGCTCAGCTATAAATATAAAAATCCAATATTTGTCCGAAAACTTTTTATAACCACAATAAAACCATTGTTCACATAGTAGTCATTCCCTATGCAAGCAAATACTAATTTATAGCATGCACTTAGGCGCTATTAATTTGTAAAATGAACTAAAGAAACGCCAAATATATTTTCGCTACTGCTGCTTACATATTACATACATACATATGTATGTATGTACTTATTGTGAGTGACCGGTGAAACTAAAACTAATTTTTTCAAGCACTCTGGCAATATTCCCCATTTTTCTTAAGGCTTTGAAAAAGGATTTAACGGATACTACTCAGCAAACTTAGAAGACTATTTTATGAATTTTAGTAGTCTACTGAGGGAAGGAGTATATAGCTAAAATAGCTTATAAACATCCGGTCCAAAAATGGGCATGCCATCTCAGTGTGGTGAACCAGTTATTACATGGCGATTCCCAACCCCAACCAAATACACGTTTATAAGGCCAGCCGCTCGCTCCAAGATAGACGCCCGCTTGCAGCCGCACCTCATGGTGAACAGACGCTAAAGGCTTCAGTGAACCCTGAAACCAACCCTCTCTTTCTGCCGTGACCCAAGGCACCAGGCGAATTTGGTTACCGCATCTCGCACATCGGTTGCTCACAATTCCCCAAGTGCACGAACGAGGATGCAGAGTCGGGATTGAGTTAAGCCGTGCTCCTGTAGCTGCATACCCAGAAGAACGACTGCACCATGCGGTATGCACTCCAAATAAAAGTTAATAGAAGCATTTAAGTAAGCAATTGGCGATCGACAGAAAACCAGTTGTGCAAAAAAAAAAATTGCATGACTCTTTGGTGTATGGTAAAATGCACTCATCTTTGCTATCAATAAGAAATGCCGATGAGTAAAGTTAGCGCTCATCTTCTTCAACTTTCTTCACTGCATTCGCTAAAAGCTAACTAAACACCATGGACCACATGTGCAGCAGCTCCTTGGCCAGTTTTTACGATCTCGTGTAACATAATCAATACATATATGTATGTATATGTATATGTATATAATATCTAACAGCTGGCTGTCAGAGCAACAATCTTTTAGCTTAACAAAATAACGTGTAGCAAGCGAATTATAGTCAGTCATACAGTTACTGGCAAAAGTAGCGCGAACGTGTCCAACTAAGAAGTCGGTAAAAGCAATTTCAAAAAATTGGGCGAAAGAAGTATTTTGTTTAGTGTTTGTGTGTGTGTGTGTGTGTGTGTGTGTGTGTGTGTGTGTGAACAAGAAAAAGGTGCGAGTATGCATGTGTGGTCTAATGCAGAGTATTTATGCAGTGACTGGCGAAAAGGTGACAGTGACAGTGACTAACAGTCGGTGACAAGCAACGGAAGAGTGCAAAATAGGAAACAAAAGCAAATAGAAAAGAATGTGCACAGTGCTAATTTAACTAGATAATTATTGGTGAATGCTAAGCTGCTTTAACTACATGCAGAAAAAGAATTCAGCTGGCCGACTAAGCGCTATTGATAACGGCTGTAAAACTGAGAAAGCTTAAACCAAAATAAGTAAAAGGTAATGAAGTGGCTGGTGATTGGTTGGCAAGTGGTAAGCTCTAGTACATACATATAATAAGGAACATTTTTGAGTCTCTGTAAAAAATTTAGAGCATGTTGAACATTGAAGAAAAAATGTATTTCACTTTTTCCCATTCAGCAGCCTTCTGAATTTTTTGCTTTTTGAACTTAGCCAGCAAAAAACTATCTGCGTATTTAAAAAAAAAACATAAAAATCAGTGAAAGTGAGTAAATTGAGCAGTCAGGCAATATGAACTAACTGACCCAATTAACAAAAGTTTTGGCTGCTGTGATGTTGGCTGCTGTGT
>NW_023458558.1:13556690-13561271 GCF_013731165.1 Rhagoletis pomonella | reverse complement strand
GCTTTTGTGGTCGGTGATCACGAATCTGAAGTTAGAATTTAAAAATTAAAAAATGGCGGATCCAATATGGCGGAGAATATTTTGAAAAGTACGCGGATTGGCTTGAAACTTAGCATTCTATGATTTTTGGGCTCACTGATCACTAATTTGAAGTTATGGCGCTACGACTGTCATAAAAACTATGCATCTAGTCAGTCTACATAAAAATTAGTTTCCGAAGCCCACCAGGAGAGTTTACACTTCCTACTTCACTTTTTTAATTTTTTTGTATTATTTTTTTTTTTTAATTTATCTACCAATTATCAATATAGATTTCACTGTTTTATTTTCTATATTTCATATTTTTTACGAATTACTAATTAAGACTTCATTTTTTATTTTTTGTGTAATTTTTTATTTTTGTGTTATTTTTTTATATGTAGATATATTTTTATTTTTTAATTTTTTTACCAATTATGAATTTAGGCTAAACTTTTTTATTTTTTTTTTTTTGTATTTAGCATTTTTTATTTGCTTTTATTTTTTTACCAGCTACGAGTTTGAACTTCGCTTTTGCATTTTTTTGTATTTTTTAATTTTTTTGTTTTTCTTTTTTTTTGTTTCGGTCTTATCTATACCTAGTTATAAACACATATGAAGGATCAAACCAAAATTTCTGGAAATAAAATAAAATTTCACTACATAAAAATACACCTGACTTGTAAGTTTAAAATAATAATAATAAAGTTTCAAATACAACTCTTAAAAAAAAATAAGTTGTGACCTAAATATTGAGGTAATTGCTATAATATTTTACTACCAGTTACCTCAAATACTGTATATTTTTACTGTATACTACTGTATATTTTTATTTAGCATAAAAAATTAAAATTCCAAAGTTCACTTTTGGCCATTTTCGAATGCCTTCTGGCACTCTGTGCAGTGGTCAGGTCATTTAAAATGCAAAGGAAATATGTGAATTTGTCTTCCACGCCGCAAACTGCTAGGTGAGTTTTTGCAATGCATTTCGCCCGCCAATCTCGTGCAAAAGTGAAATTTGGCAACTTATTTTTTCTCACTGCACATAAATACACATGTAGCTACAACATACATGCATATAGTGCAAAGTGCAGCGTACATTTATAAGACAGCAAGAAAAAGCACAATATGAAAAAAAACCGCAGAAATATTAACGTAAAATGCAATTAATACGAAAAATGAAAAAAGAGAAAATTAAAAAAAAAATCTACGCCTTTTACAAATTTCGTACCTACATAGTATGTATGTATATATGTATGTATATATGTATGTATACCTTTCTAAAGTGACTGATAAATATTGTTATGGCTTATCCACTAGGTTCGACTTCATTTCATTGAAATTTGAATTTCTTTTTTCCTACATTCTTTGTGTTTATGTTTTGTTAAGCTTGTGCATAATTAGCGCATGCGCGACTGCACATTTTCGCGGCGTTATTTTGTGAGTTGGCGCACATTAAAATTTCTTTGCATGCTTATAAGCGAGCAGTCAACAAATGCTTCCTTTGCGGCTTCTAGATTTCTATCATATTTCGCTCTAATACACAAATTCACTCCCACATGGCTCATATTTACGTATATAGTATATATGGGGCATCCCACGCCGAAACGAACACAATTTTGCTTTTGCACATCTTTGTTTTTTTAATTTCTTTGGTCCAGCCGTTTTTTATTTTTTTTAAGTGCCCAATAGCTGTGCTAAAAATGGAGTGATTTACTTTTCTATGCAATTTTTCTTTTCCAAAACATTTTTGAAATAAAAATTCAAAAGAATTTTCAAACTCGTATGTCTTATGTGTATAATTTTTAATTGTTTTTTTTTTGTAAAAAAAAATTGTCAGACATTCCGCGACTTTTAAGTCTAGTTCGATAATGGTATCTATTATTTTTTTATGTTTCAGCTATCAGTATTAAGAGTAAATAACAACCTTTCTTACTGGTTCAACAGTAAGTTTTTTTTTTAACATCTATGAAGTGTAATAGATACACGTGTCTTAATCAAGAAGTCAAACATTGGATATGCAAAAGTCAAATTGTTTCCTATTTGCCGTGGAATGCCCCATATAAAAAATATACATACATGCATATGTACACATATAGATTTCAAAGCGCGTTTAAATTAAGAAATTTTTTAATATTTTATCTTCATATTTTAATAATTTTATTTAGATATTACAACGGATTTGAACTAAAAGTGTGTCAAATGTATGAACATACTATATTCTTGAAATACTAATGGCAATCTCAAATTTCCATTGTCTACTAACATATATTAACCGCAAAAAAGGTGTAAGTGACATTTGCCTCAAAATTTTATTTTTGTTGCAGAAATTTTCCTAGAGCATCTAGCTGCATTTTTGAATCAAAATTAGGACTTTGAAAATAAAAAATTGCTTACATCTTTTTGACGGTTATAGCTCGATATTTAAATGTAGATGTAGGGTTCGATTAAAGCAAAACCGAACTTCATATACCCACCGACCCGGTTCATCCAATATGTTTTTTATTGCGCATTTCTGAGACTTGACATTAAAAAGGATAAGGGCGTGGATACTTTTACACAAAATCTAATTTTTAACAAAAGATTACCCTAATCATCAAATCTGGGCAATTTCGCACCACTACAGAGTGAAATAGCCAAGATTTATTTTTTTTTTTTCAAAAATACCATATTAAATAGTTTTCAATGTTTTGCTTAGTCAGGCGAAACGACTAAGTACATACATAAGGCATTTTATGTTAAGTTGGAGAAAATATATTCATTTTCCAAAAAAATTTTTAAAAATAGAACTTGTGAAAATGTTGCACTATAGGCAAAAAATTGAATTTCAAAATTTTCTAGTTTTGTATTTTAAAATGTTATCTTTTTTCCAAATCTAAATACTCCAGATAAAATAATTATTCTAATTAAATACTGATGTTAACATTTTTTTTTGCTGACATCAATTTAAAGTCAGTTTAGACAATTAAAAAGTTTTGTTGGTCCACGTAAATAAAATTATAACTTGATTCCACTTTAGGGTTATGTCATTTCCTATAAGGTGTCATAACCCCAATGTTCTCTTTTGAGCCTAAAGCGTATTTTCCAGCTCTGAAGAAAAACAAAAAATAAGCATATGAAAACACGCTCAAGAAATGGAAAAGAAATTTTCTTTTAATCTTTTTTCTGCGCAAAAATACTTCCGCCCCTCTTTTCCGGCAACAAAGAAAGGAGAATTCTACTTAGTAAGGGTACATTATGTAATAAAAAATTGCTTGTATCGACATCGTTGACCTCAGCAAACGTGGCGTCTAGTAAGTAATGATTGTCAGTTATACGTATGTTGTAATATTAGATCGCCTGTAGGGGTTGACAAGAAAATAATGTAGGCAAAGCCAGCTTCTATGATAGATTTTAATAAACATTTTATCATTACTCTTGCACATTCCAAATTATTTTGGTTAGCAAAATTAGATGACGGATTTGCAATTTTGCCGTCTTTTCATTTGGAAATATTTGAGTTTAAAGTGCTATTGACCAATATAGCTTAACTACCTTCCTTGGATGTTAGGCCAACTAATATTTGCCTAAATCAGTTAGTTACTTAGTTAGTTAAATAATTGGATGTAGTGGCACATTGCCACCTAGCCAATATTTTATATCCAGAAATGACGCCATGTTAGATACTACTCCATATGGCCCTGTTGTTGATGCTCTGTTCGCCAAAGCGCCTCGTTCCCGGCAGAAGGTTAACAGTTTTTGACAATGTTTATAGCCGCTTGACTGGATGTTCCATTGTCTAGATCTCTCCTGAAAGGTTTCCTTACTCTTTTGGTTTGAAGTGAACTAAGGCAGAACCGGAGTCCGATTGGGAACCCGCTAATGTGCCTAACTCGATTTGACTTAGCTAGCAAATCATATATTGATCGAGGATCAACCTGTTGTCAGTTTCGAAATTCGAAGGGACTTGAGACACTAGACCACCAGCAGTGTATTGGCTGTAGTGGAAATTGAATTTACCTCTGCGGTGCAGGCTTCATATTTTTCTGCAAGTTTGTACTCAAATTTTAACTGAACACGTAATGGAAGATATCCTGTCCAACAGACCTCTTAATACAAGCCACATCCATCTTGAATCGAGTAAGGGTACAATCAGCGACACCAGTTGGGGCGCCATTACGTTTATTACAATGCTTCGTTAGGATAGTGTTATTTATGATTTACTCTTCCAACAGATCCATCCAAAAGTTTTACGCCGACTCCGACGGCGATTGTATTTTTATGAGAAGCTTTTTTTCATGGCTGAAATACACTCGGAGTTTTGCCATTAATGGCAATGCATTGCCTGCCGAGGTGCGACCGCTATTAGAAACAAAAACATTTTTTGGTCTTTATTTTTCGCTGTTGGGTTGAAGCGAGCTTGAACCCAGGCCCTGCTTAGTGGTAGCGTGCACTGCTAACCACTACATCACAGCGGCCGCCTAAGTGTAAATGTTTATTCATGCTTCGTCAAGAAGCATATTCTCCTACTTTTTCAGGGCTTCCCTCTTTTATCTCATCAAGCATAAAATGATCACAAAAAAA
>NW_023458558.1:13546847-13556590 GCF_013731165.1 Rhagoletis pomonella | reverse complement strand
TATATATATATATGTATGTAAATATTTTAAATAATTCTTAAAAAACAAGAAAAATGGACAGGTATCAAACAACACAAAAAAAAATTAAAAAAAAAAATCAAAGCCAGTTTTTATAAATGGCAATTGTTAAATGAAAAAAAAAAACAAAAAGACCAGCGGAAAAAAATAAAAAAGTAACGGAAATTTTTAGGTATATATTATTGGTTATACTTAAATTCCTTGGGTTATAAAACTGCATACCCAAAAAAGTTCAAAAAATTCAGAGTAAAATGTTCGAAACTTAGACGAGAGATTTTGAGTTTTTCTAAATATTGTAATTAGCTTTGATCTTTGAGGGTTTGGTTAAGGCGCAAACAATATTGTTATACAAAGTAAAAAAAAAATTTACTTGAAAAAAATTGTGAATATTAAAAAAATCACCAAGCGCTTTCTTTAGTCATTGGGCCGTATGAATAAAAATAAGCAATTGCTTTTTCTTAATATTTCAGACCTTTTACTCGATTTATTCAAACAATAGTGAAGTAACAGGTATGAAATTTTAAGAAAAAGCAGTTGCTCACTTTTTATTCATACGGCCCATTGTATTTGCCTACGATAACTCCAGTTAAAATTTTTTCAAATGACGAAGTTTCATTGATGCCTTTAGTTTCATCACTTACGCTTTTGCTTGAAGGAAACCGAGAATATGCCATTAACATGATCACAAATACCATATTACTAGTCAATTAAACGTTTTTTATTAAAAAATTTTAATTTTTATTGAACTAACTGAAAAGATAGAGAAAAACTATAGCTTTTATTCAAATAACTAAAACAAAGTTATTGGTAGATATTTTCCAGATTTGGTAGATTTTTCTCAACCCTGTTTACTGGGCGAATACTCGCGTATGCTTCATATGTAAATTCGTTCCTTTAATTTACCCGTAAGAAATGAGAAGATTACTATGTATTAGATCTCTCTAACTATGCCCTTATGAGATTAAATGCGACTAGTTAATACCCCATTGCACACTAAGCGGGGTCCACTCTCTACAATGATTAGCCGCACAAGTTTTTGCTGCAATAAAGGAACACATGTATGCCCTACTTATACATATACGTATGCCTGCGTGTATTTGCAACGACAAGTACACACTGACTCGGTGTGCCTTTGATGTTTCAACAATTGTATGCTCTAATTTAAAATTAAGTCTTATGTACTAAGTTGCAATTAAAACAGAAGGAAACCAAATAAAATGAGCTTTCCCTTTTTAATGCGCTGACAGCCTCACTAAGGACTCTTTGCTTACGCTGTGTCTTATATTTCAGTGCCTATCTTTTGCATGTATGTATTTATTTACATATGGCTTAAATATGTGTGTGTAGCTTTATTCATAAATACGTCATATTTGTATGTCATTGTTATAGCCGTGAATTCATGACAATTAAAAGTGGTTAACAAGCACTTCAATTCATTGCTTGACATTCATGTCGGCGAATATGTAAAATGACATTCGTTTTAATTGGTGTTACATAAGTTATTTTCACTGCTCTTGTTTTTGATTGCTTTTCTTTTTCGTTGTTGAAAGATATGTATGTCACATGGCAAATTAAGATAAAACATAACAAACAATCTGAATTAAAATCATAAGTTAATTATACATATTAATGAATGAATTTTTGCATAAGTGTGTACATACATACATATAAGTAAGTATATCATGCATTGCCGAGTAAACGCCTGAGTAAGTGATATTTAGTGGACTCTTCGGCAACTCCAATGTATATGTTTATGTACTAGCAAGTCGATTGCCGTTTGAAATAACCTAATGAAAGCATTATGTGCGGGAAGAAGTTCTTGCGGAAACAATGATCTGGTTCGAAATCCAATATACATGGACTTATTTCAGATGAACTACCTCATATATCTGGTGGTTGATTTAACAGTGGTAATTTGACTTTGAACCCTGGTGTCTCCGAATGACTTCTCTTGACGATTTTTTACCAATAACTCAGAAGTAGGATTTTTAGTAATAACTCCAACGCCACCCACCACTTAAACACTTAAAAAAAATGTCATTAAAATCCTTTCGGTCGTTTAGGCGGAGTTCACTCACAAACACGCAACACGTTTATATGTATTTAAAGATAGGCAAAAGTTTCAGTATGTTTGGAAGGTACCACGCCACATTTACCAATAACCCCACTTTTCTCCATGAGTATGGGATTGATTTCAAATATTTCCATTCCAAGTTTCGGGACCCTACCACAAATATTTTCAGAGATATTTGGTATGAAAAATTCGATTTGTTGGGGAGATGCCACACTCCCTTCATATCAGAAAATTATTTTCAGCCTATAGTCATCCTTGGAAAGTCTTCAGTAGGTGCCCAAAATTTCGTAAAAATCAGTACAGCCGTTGACGAGATCTCCTCTTATTGAAAAAAGGAACTTCTCTTTATATAATTAATAAAGATAATTAGGCAAATAGCCATCAAAAAACAACCATTAAATTATTTTCAATGTATATCTATAATACGCGTACCGAATTTCGCGTAAATAAGATTTTTCGAATATATCGGTCCTGGTCCATCCACCAAAAAAAGGCATCATATATGTTTATCTAGGACAAAAGCTACCTGCGTGCCAAATTTAAAACAAATCGGATGATAAATCCGATTTTCTTGAACAGTGCGGTCCTGGTCCACTTACCGGAAAAAAGAATCCTATTTGTTAACCTTTCCCGGTCTACACTGTTTATGTTCCTAGAGACGGTACAAGATTAGATGGAATAGTTACGCTTAATAAAGTCCAGAAAGATCATTACCAAAATGGAAAACTGGGTGTTTACCGCTGTGGTTGAACAGTCATGTTCTATGGAGTCACAGTTTAGTGAACGTCAGTAAATAAATTTTCGAAAAGGGGTAAATTCAAAGAGTGGCATGCATGATTATTACAAAATTGCTACACTCTAGCAGAACCCTTCACACTATCCTCAACTTATTCCCAGTAAACATTTGTGGCGGGACACCAGGTTCGATCACTCGAATTCTCAGCAAAAACTCTTAAGTGTCTTGATTACTTCGCTCTTGTGCTCATAAATTAATAATCGGTTAAATACAAGCAGTGGCTCGCGGAACGAATGACATAACAGAAAAATCATAGATGTTAAATGGTTACCCATGCTCTACTTCATTTTACACTAACTAATTAATGGAGTGAGGAGCGGGATTTAGTGGCGGAAACTGCCGCTTTAATTAAGCTTCCGTTTTCCGCGTCAATTTACTTCAGGCAGAGCTTACAATACAAATGATTATTAAAAATTTTAATCTGCTAAGTAGGGGTAGCTGTTTTCTTAAATAGTCAGACCACTTCAACCGAATTTGCACATACTTTTCGGTAAAAATATTGATTAGTGCAATTCCCGAGCTTATTTAGTTTCCTACGTCAAAAAAAAAGAAATAATAATTAAACAAATAATTACCATCGATAATAAATATCATAGCTTAATACTTACTGAAATCCAACACTCCCAGTACTATATGTATGTATTGTATACATTAAACTGAATGTCCATCAAGCAGCCAACAAAGCGTGAAAATATGATAACCTGACCACTACACTTGTGCTTACAGGCTCCTGCCATAAAATAAATAATAAAGAAATGTGTTTGGAACCTACTTTTTTCATACAAAGTAGCGTTTTTATTTTTTCTCTCTAACGTCGGGATTTATTTAAAAGGACTTTGTAATTTCAATGAAATAATTAATTCCAAAAATTATTTCAAAAAATTAATGCAATGTAAAATAAAA
This sequence comes from Rhagoletis pomonella, assembly GCF_013731165.1. Lineage (NCBI taxonomy): Eukaryota > Metazoa > Arthropoda > Insecta > Diptera > Tephritidae > Rhagoletis > Rhagoletis pomonella. The sequence goes on along the minus strand of NW_023458558.1, from coordinate 13,552,799 downwards.
ATATGGGTGCCAAATGAAAGGGGAAATTTCTTTAGAATTTAAAAAATTCAAATTTTTTGGATTCACAAGGACGAATAGGTAATTTTTAAGCTGACAAAGTTAGAAGGACGTAATACGAGGATTTTATCGAGTTTATATAAGTCCATAAAATATAATTTTTGCAAAAAAATTGCGAAATTTCAAGGATAAAATTTCAAAAGGACATTTTCGATACTTACCATTCCTTATGCATCAAAAAGTTAAATCAGATAAATTCTACAGAATTTCCGCTTTAATTTGATACTCGTACTTCTTCTCTAAGCACATTTCACTAAATGTTTTAACTTATTTTTAAATTACTGACGTCAGAGTGTAAAACTAAAAACGCAATTTCACTATATTTGACCCATGGTTTCGCGAATATTTTGATTTTTGTGTGTAAAATCTATTATCGCACGGTGCTATATGTGTAATGAGCTAGACATTTATAAAAAGAAAATATTAATTATCAAATTAAAAAAAGAAATGTAGCCAATACTGGTCAAGAAGAGGAAATTACGAATCTCGAAAATCCCGGGATTAATTGCCAAGAATCCCGGCATTTTCGGGAGCTAAAAAGGGTGGGATCCCGGGATTAACATCCCTAGTAGGTACCAGAGCCCAGAAGCCATAATGTTGTTAGAATGAAAGCAAATGTGAAACAAATGAGACTGTCGACTACAAAAGAACAAGTGGACGGAAAGCTATTAAATGTTCGTAGCTCTGCTAGAGGCTGCTTTATATAAATCAAAGAAATGTATGTAGTATTATCATACAAATTAAAAAATATATACATACATAAATTTATACGTACAATATGTATGTATAATATTTATTAAGTCGTTACGAATGACTAGCCGAGAAAAAGAAAGAAAGAGCACAATTATATAATAATTATAATGAAAATTGTTATAGCTGTAGTTGGGGCAAACGGCCTTTAAACGCTAAATGACACTTAGGGCCGTTTTCTAATGTAAGCAGTAAAGTTGCCTTTACTAACAGGGCAGATAAATTGTTCCTCACTTTAAAGTGTTTTCGTTTTCTTACCTTGCCGGTAAAAATTAATTTGTTATTCCGTATAGTGAAACTTCACTACATTTCCGGGAGTGAAACTTCACTACATTCGTCATAAAATTTTAAAGGTTGGCTATGCAACATAAGCAAATATAGAGCAAGAGGAACTGTTAGCAAAAACCAAAACCTTGGTTGAAATATCTAATATATCTGACTCATGAACCAAAACCAAACCAAAATTTAAAGTTGGGTACAAATTTTAAAGGTTGCATCGGGTGAGCAACAGTTTATCGATTCGAGAAATTAATGCGCTGATGAGAAAACGAAAAGTCGTATATCGAGACGATAAAGTGGCCGGTAAACTAAAGGTTAGATGAGAAAACGGCCCTTAGTGGTGTTGTTTGTTGCGTAATATAACTTGAACTGTAAAAATGTCTAGAATTGTAGCCAACTAATGTAATGTAAAAATACAGGTTGTATTAAGAATTTTAATGTCTACTATTAAAAATGTTGAACACTAAGTGCACTGCAGGTAGCTCATTGCATCACACTGTTGTTGTTGTCATTGGAAGTTTGGTGAACGTTGACGATTTTAGAGTTAACTTATAAGCACTATAGTCTTATATAACACTAAAATCTGATTAGTGCTGTTTGATATTAGAATTTCACACCATTAAAAAAGAAAGTGTATGACCAAAACAAACGACGGAAATAGTTAGTAAAAAAGTCAATTTCAAGTTTATTATATTTTGAGTACATATTCAGATTCAGCGGAAAATTTTGCTTGACAACCATGTGTATGCTATTCGTTTCATATACCACCGTACAAGCTTACTGCACTTTTCCAGAGATATATAGTATGAAAAATTCGGTATGTATGGGAGGCGCCATGCCATTTTTTCCAATAGCTCCCATTTTTCTTCATGAGTATGGTATTGATTTCATATATCCCCATACCAAGTTGCAGTACTCTACAACGAATACTTCCAGAGATATGCTGTTTTCTTTCGCATGTCTTCCTCAAATAAGCTACTTTTTCTTCATTAACAATATAAGAACACGTTTTTCAAAACTGTACGCCTGTAATGACATGTATGTATTTCTTTGCGCACTTCTTCCCTGTTGGAAAATTTAACTCAGTTTCAAAACCCGCCATGCGTTAGAGTTAATTTTTAGTCAACCATTTCGCCATCCATATTTGTTAACTTCATTTAATTTAAGTTGTTAAATTTAAATAACACGTAAACGAATTTAAAATTAATCAAATATGGGTCAATTGACTAATTCCTATAATGTAAATATAACGCAACCATATGTTGAGAGAAAAATATTTAGTTGACGGAAATAAACTCTATTCTCCGTGAAGTAGTTTTTGAAAGAGGTGAAATTTGTAAACTACTTTTGAATTAATCTCATTTCCGGCCGGGTTGCCACAAGTCTCGCTGTAACGTCTTTGTATAACGGTTATTTACTTAGAGACATACAAAGCAAAACAAACTTTACGAACGCTTGAATAGACAATTATATTTACATTCACACTCACATGTGTAGATATTTTTATAGTAAACTTTACATTCTTATGCGCTTGTTTGTTCTTCAAGCGTAAATTGCACACGATAGAAATTAATAAATAAATCATTTTCGTATTCTACACTCTACGGCATTATTGGCAGTCCATTTAACTAATTTGACAGCAAATTGAATGAACACGAAATGACGAAAATTCGATTGACCTTTAAAATAAATTTGTTACCTGTTCGCTGAGCTGGAAGTTTTAAGTACTATTAATATTCTAAGTCTCCAAGAATTTGTGGAAAACTAAATACTTAAAAATTAGCATCACTAATTTTTTTTCATCTTTTACTATTTTTAGTAAATCCACTGTTCCCATATTTCTGGTGGAATCGTATATTATAATGGCGACATTCCCAAAAGCTTGCAGACCTACATTCACAACTCAATTCCTGTATGTACATTAAGGCGTATCACGAAAATAAGTTTAGCGTGTGTCAGTTTTATAAGAACACTTATGGCGAGAAGAAATTTTGGGTGTAAATTTTTTTTTCTTATGCACCCGCTAAATCGTGTTTTTAACCCTAAATTACTGTAGCTTTAAATTAAAACGTTTTTAATGGGTTAAAATGGTTTAATTACAGTCCTAAGCTAGACCTTTTCGGCGACAAAAGGACTTGAAAAATCGTATACAAAATAATAAAGTTATAGCAAGAAACGCGATTTAGCGGTTTTAGCGGGTGCCTACAAATTTTTTGTACAACCAAAATTTTCACTCGCCATAAGTGTTTAAATAAAACTGACACACGCTTAAATTTTTTTCGTTCATATGTCGTGATTCGGCTTAATGTACATACACAATTTTTCTACCGTCTACAAAATTTGCTGTCGCCTAATGTATTTGAGTTTTAGCTACCAACTGGTTACTCTAGTTTAGTCGCCAATCAGCCGCTGGCAGTTGGCCTCATTTCAATTGCTACTGCAATTTCGTCTTTTCATTTTGCTTGAAAATTCGCGGTCTTGGCCATGGCCACTCTCAAACAGGATTTGCAACGAACTTGCTTTATTTAATACGAGTATGCACAAGTAAATACATACTATTTGTTTGGGTATAATGTATGTAAGTTAACTGTGAATACAATCTGCTCTTACGTTAGCAGGTAGCTTATAGAATTACGATGCTTTCCAATAAAGGCATATGTTGGTGTTATTTTTCTTATATTGAAACTGTTTGTCATGATCGGGTCAAAGCACAATATTTTGTCGATACCACGATCGGGCTACGAATTTGTAATAAATTTGAGCAAAAACTTATTGGGCAAAACAAATTTGGAAATTTGATGCCTAGGGTATTATATTCTAGTTTCCTTTTTCAATTAAAATAGAAGGTACAGTCACTTATCAGATTTTAGCTAGTCTTCAGCTTCACATAAATAGTTGTTAGGTAAATCTGAAGGTTTGGAGGAGGTGGGAGCGGACGAAAAATTAAAATTTCGGATAAAATAAAATATCTCAAACGAGAAACTTTAAAAAAAATGTTTGCCTGTAATTAAGCTAATAGCCACTTATGGATATGGTTTTATTTTTTTCAAATGCATTGCCTTCTTAAAAGTTAGTTCAAATTATTTAAAAAGTTAAAGCACAAAATGGATGTGAAACGAAATGAGTTTGAAAAGGATTTATTTCTGAAATATTTTTAGGAGGATTGCCAACTCTTTAATAAATCCAGCTCAAGTTAAATTATTATGTATCACAATTTGCTTGTCAGACGAATGAAATTGAAGGAGGTTTTAGCCTGAAAAGGGTTGCCACCTGTTGGAAATGTAGAAACGTTCTATGAAATTTTAAAACTTGAGCGTCAGTTGGAAGAGATTTTTAAATGCATTAGTTTGAAAAAAACTCTGATTAGGCATGCCAAGGCTTCAGAAGGCATTTTTTGTGAAGGTTATTAGATTTGCACCGTTCTATCGACCTTATGAAAAACCAATGCAAAGATCTCGGCCTGTAGATGTGCGTTAAGGTCTTATTTTTTGAAGTTAGTAATCTTTTTTTTTTTTTTTGGTAAAAACCAACACTAAGCGCCCAAAAGCATATTTTCCAACTCTCACGAAAAAACAAACAAAAAAATCATTTAACACTCACACAATTTTATATTTATTATACCTTTCATGAGCATGAAATGGTATTATAACTTTGGTCCGATGTTTGTACCAGAACAAAAAGAGATAGACCCATGAAAATTTATACTTATATGATCAGAACGTCGAGCTGAGTTGATTTAGCTATGTCCGTCTGTCCGTCTGTTTGTATGCAATCTAGTCTCTCAGTTTTCGAGATATCCGGATCAAATTTAGTAGGTGGGTGCATTTTTATAATGTATTAATCATTTGTCGGAACCGGAAGAATCGGACCACTATAACATATAGCTCCCATACAACTGATTGTTCAGATATGAGATTTTTCATTATAACTTCTCCATTTATGCAGCTACGAACATTAAATTTTGCAATACTTGCACCCATTATCAACAGAATACTTAAAGTGAAAATTAGAAAGATCGGGTCACTATAACCTATAGCTCCCATACAACTGATTGTTCAGATATAAAATATTGCGTTATAACTCCTCCATTTATATAGCTAGGAACATGAAATTCCGCACTGTTTTCAATAATTATCAACAGAAAACTTACAGTGAAAATTAAAAAGATCGGGTAACTATAACCTATAGCTCCCATACAACTGATTGTTCAGATATGAGATTTTTCGTTATAATTCATCCATTTATGTAGCTAGGACCATGAAATTTCGCGCTGTTTTCACTCATTATCAACAGAAGACTTACAGCGAAAATAACAAAGATCGGGTCACTATAACCTGCAGCCCCCATACAACTGATTGTTCAGATATGAGGTCTTTTATCATAACTCCTCCATTTATGCAGCTAGGAACATGAAATTTCGCACCATTTTCACTCATTATCAACAGAATACTTACAGTGAAAATAACAAGGATCGGATGACTACAACATATATCTTCTATACATCTGATTGTTCAGATATGGGATTTTACTGTAAAACTCCTTTATTTGAACAGCTAAAACCGATAAATTTCGTAAGATATTTTATAAATAATAATACAAAGTCTACTGAGAAAATCGTCAAAATCTATGCTGTATAAGCTTTATCTCCTATAGCACTGATTGTTAAGATACCAGTTTTTGCCATATATCTCCTTTATGTACGAAACTAAACCCAATAAATTGTGTTACCGGTTTACATACCGATCACATAGCGGTGAAAATCACTTAGATTGGTGTCATATAAAGTATATCTTCCATACCTCTGATTGTTTAGATGCGATTTTTTATATAAGTATGTAACTCCTCTATCGATGTATGCAGATGTAT
>NW_023458558.1:13531055-13546747 GCF_013731165.1 Rhagoletis pomonella | reverse complement strand
TATATATATATATGTATGTAAATATTTTAAATAATTCTTAAAAAACAGGAAAAATGGACAGGTATCAAACAACACACTATGATTGTTGGCAAAAATTCAAAAAAAAAATCAAAGCCAGTTTTTATAAATGGCCATTGTTACATGAAAAAAAAAAGATCAGCGGCAAAAAAAATAAAAAAGTAACGGGAATTTTAGCTGTATATTGGGGTCATACTTAAATACCTTGGGTTATAAAACTGCGTACCCAAAAATGTTCAAACAAATTTCAGAGTAAAATGTTCGAAACTTAGAGCTTAAACAGGCAGATGAAGCGTTGATCCGGATCAACTCGGGAATTAACAGCAGTTGATCCGGATTAAGTATCAGTTAATACCGATCAACGCTGCCGTCTCTTTAAACTTTTAGACGACAGATTCTGGAACTTTTCTAAATATTGTATTTAGCTTGAGTCCTTGATCTTTAAGGGTTTGGTTAAAGCGCAAACAATATTTTTATACAAAAAAGCAAAAAAAAAAATTTACTTGAAAACCATTGTGAATATTAAAAAAAAAAATCACCAAGCGCTTTCTTGAGTCACTGTATTTGTCTACGATGAATTCAGTTGAAATTTTTTCAAATGACGAAGTTTCGTTGATGCCTTTAGTTTCATGACTTTCGCTTTTGGTTGAAGGAAACCGAGAATATGCCATTAACATGATCACAAATGCCATATTACTAGCCAATTAAACGTTTCTTATTAAAAAATTTTAATTTTTATTGAACTAACTGAAAAGATAGAGAAAAACTATAGCTTTTATTCAAATAACTAAAAAAAAAAGTTATTGGTAGATATTTTCCTGATTTGGTAGATTTTTGTCAAGTGAATGGTAAGTATTTTTTTATTTTTTTGTCAGTGGCAACCCTGTTTGCTAAGCGAATACTCGCATATGCCTTATATGTAAATTTGTTGCTTAAGTTCATGCATATCATTATTCCTTTAATTTACCAGTAAGAAATGAGAAGATTACTATTTGATCTCTAACTACGCCCTTATGAGATTAAATGCGACTAGTTAATACCCCATTGCACACTAAGCGGGGTCCACTCTCTACAATGATTAGCCGCACAAGTTTTTGCTGCAATAAAGGAACACATGTATGCCCTACTTATACATATATGTATGTCTGCGTGTATTTGCAACGACAAGTACACACTGACTCGGTGTGCCTTTGATGTTTCAACAATTGTATGCTCTAATTTAAAATTAAGTCTTATTTACTAAGTTGCAATTAAAACAGAAGGAAACCAAATAAAATGAGCTTTCCCTTTTTAATGCGCTGACAGCCTCACTAAGGACTCTCTGCTTACGCTGTGTCTTATATTTCAGTGCCTATCTTTTGCATGTATTTATTTCCATATGGCTTAAATATGTGTGTGTAGCTTTATTCATAAATACGTCATATTTATATGTCATTGTTATAGCCGTGAATTCATGACAATTAAAAGTGATTAACAAGCACTTCAATTCATTGCTTGACATTCATGTCGGCGAATATGTAAAATGACATTCGTTTTAATTGGTGTTACATAAGTTATTTTCACTGCTCTTGTTTTTGATTGCTTTTCTTTTTCGTTGTTGAAAGATATGTATGTCACATGGCAAATTAAGATAAAACATAACAAACAATCTGAATTAAAATCATAAGTTAATTTTACATCTTAATGAATGAATTTTTGCATAAGTGTGTCCATACTTACATACATATAAGTAAGTATATCATGCATTGCCGAGTAAACGACTGAGTTAGTGATATTTAGTGGACTCATCGGTAGCTCTAATGTACATGTTCACGCCAAAAATTAATTTTTTATTGAAACATTTGGTCCAACGTTTTTAGCCAACAAGTCTCGTTCACGTTGATTTTGTGGTCGACAGATCGATTGCCGTTTGAAATAACCTAATGAAAGCGTTATGTGCGGGAAGAAGTTCTTGCGGAAACAATGATCTGGTTCGATGGTGAGTCGTCCTTGAATCAGTATAGTACAGTTGGAGGTAATTCCAAAAGGGGGGGAGTGTCGTTGGTCCACAGAAATTCAATATACACAGACTTATTTCAGGCGAAATTCCGTAAATACCTGGTGGTTGATTTAACGGTGGTAACTTGACTTTGGCCCCTGGTGTCTCCGAATGACTTCTCCAGACGATTTTTACCAATAACTCGACTCCAGCGCTACCTTGCAGCTCTTTCTTTAGCTATATTATAGCCCGTAACGTTACCAATACATATCTCCTAGAGACGATACAAGATTACATGGAATAGTAACGGTTAATAAATTCCAGAAAGATCATTGCCAAAATGGAATACTGGGTGTTTACCGCTGTGGTTGAACAATCATGTTCTATGGAATCACAGTTTGGTGAACGTCAGTGGATAAATTTTCGAGAAGGGGTAAATTCAAAGAGTGGCATGCATGAATATTACAAGAGTGCTACACTCTAGCAGAACCCTCCACACTATCCTCAACTTATTCCCAGTAAACATTTGTGGCGGGACACCAGGTTCGATCACTCAAAAATTCTCAGCAAAAACTCTTAAGTGTCTTGATTATTCCGCTCCTGCGCTCATATTTAATAATCGGTTAAATACACCCAGTGGCTCGCGGAACGAATGGCCATGTTGTTGTTAGCCATGCTCTACTTAAATTTACACGCATTAATTAATGAAGTGAGGAGCGGGATTTAGTGGCGGAAACTGCCGCTTAAATTAAGCTTCCGTTTTCCTGATCAATGTACTTAGGTGGAGCTTACAATACAAATGATTAATACAAATTTAAATCTGCAAGGGGTAGTTATTTTCTCAGATAGTCAGACCGCAGTTGCCGAATTTGCACATGCCTTTCGGTAAAAATATTGATTAGTGCAATTCCCGAGCTTATATTAGTTTCCTACGTCAAAAAAAGAAAGAAATAATAATTAAACAAATAATTACCATCGATAGTAAATATATTTATACTTACTGAAATCCAACACTCCCAGTACTATATGTATGTATTGTGTTCATTAAACTGAATGTCCATCAAGCAGGCAACAAAGCGTGAAAATATGATAACCTGACCACTATACTTATGCTTACAGGCTAAAGAGTAGGTATTAGGGTTGTTAATATTTTTGCTTTTTATGATCCGGGGATTTTCGGGATTTGGTTATCACAATCCCGGGATTAGATGTTCATTACTTTTCAACAACTTAAATCGAAAAATTGCTTCAATATTTCCTACCATAAAATAAATAATAAATAAATGTGTTTGGAACCTAACCTAACATCAGGATTTATTTTAAAGGACTTTGTAATTTCAAAGATATGATTAGTTCCAAAAATGATTTCAAAATCCAATGCCGTGTCAAAGAAAAATATGGATACCAAATGCAAGAGAAAATTTCTTTAGAATAAAAAAAAAAATAATAATAAAATCTTTTGGGTTCACTAGGAAGGACAGGTAATTTTGAAAGCTGATACAGTTAGAACAATGAAATTCGAGGATAATATCGAGTCCTTAAAATATAATTTTTTCAAAAACAAATAGTGCGAAATTTCAGGGATAAAATATCTAAAGGACATTTTCAATACATACCAGTTCTTATGCACCAAAATGTTGAATCAGATTAAATTCTACAGAATTTCCTCTTTAATTTGATACTCATACTTCTTCTTTAAGCACATTTCATTAAATGTTTTAAATCATTTTTAAATTACTGACGTCAGAGTAAAAAACTGAAAATGCAATTTTACTATATTTGGCCCATGATTTCGCGAATATATTAATTTTTGTGCGTAAAATCTACTATCGCACGGTGTTATATGTATAAAGAGCTAAACATTTAAAAAAAATATATTAATTATCAAATTAAAAAAAGAAATGTAGCCAATACTGGTCAAGAAAAGGAAATTACGAATCTCGAAAATCCCGGGATTAATTGCCAAGAATCCCGGCATTTTCGGTAGCTAAAAAGGGTGGGATCCCGGGACTAACATCCCTAGTAGGTACCAGAGCCCAGAAGGTATAATGTAGGTAGAATGAAAGCAAATGTGAAACAAATGAGACTGTCGACTACAAAAGAACAAGTGGACGGAAAGCTATTAAATGTTCATAGCTCTGCTAGAGGCTGCTTTATATAAATCAAAGAAATGTATGTTGTATATTCATACAAATTAAAAAATATATACATACATAAATTTATACGTACATATACATACATATTTATTAAGTCGTTACGAATGACTAGCCGAGAAAAAGAAAGAAAGAGCAAAATTATATAATATTTATAATGAAAATTGTTATAGCTGTAGTTGGGGCAAACGGCCTTTAAACGCTAAATGACACTTAGGGCCGTTTTCTCATCCAACCTTTACTTTACCGGCCACTTTATCGTCTCGATATACGAGTTTTCGTTTTCTCATCAGCGCATTAAGTTCTCGAAGCGATAAACTGTTGCTCACCCGATGCAACCTTTAAAATTTGTACCTAACTTTAAATTTTGGTTTGGTTTTGGTTCATGAGTCAGATATATTAGATATTTCAACCAAGGTTTTGGTTTTTGCTAACAGTTGCTCATGCTCATATTTGCTTATGCTGCATTGCCAACCTTTGAAATTTTAGGACGAATGTAGTGAAGTTTCACTCTCGGAAATGTAGTGAAGTTTCACTCTACAGAATAACAAATTTATTTTTACAAGTAAGTTAAGAAAACGAAAACACTTTAAAGTGAGGAACAATTTAACTGCCCTGTTAGTAAAGGCAACTTTACAGCTTACATTAGAAAACGGCCCTTAGTGGTGTTGTTTGTTGCGTAATATAACTTGAACTGTAAAAATGTCTAGAATTGTAGCCAACTAATGTAATGTAAAAATACAGGTTGTATTAAGAATTTTAATGTCTACTATTAAAAATGTTGAACACTAAGTGCACTGCAGGTAGCTCATTGCATCACACTGTTGTTGTTGTCATTGGATGTTTGGTGAACGTTGAAGATTTTATAATTAACCTATAAGCACTTCTTGAGGAAACCATAGCCTTAATTTTATTTTTTTATATTTGCTCTTTTGTTCTGATTGGAATCGGCAAGGCTTAGCATTGTATTCTTAGATTTTGCGGGTCTGTAACTCGCTAAAGGCCAATTCTCTGTTCAAAAGGGACGGGTTTTCGAACCAGGTGCAGTACACTAGGATCTCAAACAGCATGACTTAACCTTTCGGACTCCTATTTCCGTAGATCATCTCAGTGTTTCCTTCTCGGCTATCCTGATTATTACATATCGAGAAACTGCGACCACTGAAGTTAGCCTTAAAGAAATATCTTTATAATGACAGGTTATTTAACACTAAAATCTGATTAATGCTGTTTGATATTAGAATTTTACACCATTAAAAAAGAGAGTGTATGACCAAAACAAACGACGGAAATAGTTAGTGAAAAGGTCAATTTCAAGCATGCTGTATCTCAAAAGCTCTTACAGTTTATTATATTTTGAGTACATATTCAGATTCAGCAGAAAATTTTGCATGACAACCATGTGTATGCTATTCGTTTCATATACCACCGTACAAGATTCATGAACTTATCCATAGATAAGTATGTAGTATGAAAAATTCGGTTTGTACGAAGGTGCCACGCCCTTTTTTCCAATAGCACCCATTTTTTTCCATGAGTATGGTATTGATTTCATATATCCCCATACCAAGTCGCAGTACTCTACAGCGAATACTTCCAGAGATATGCAGTTTTCTTTCGCATGTCTTCCTCAAATAAGCTATTTTTTCTTCATTAACTATATAAAAACACGTTTTTCAAAACTGTACGCCTGTAATGATATGTGTGTATTTCTCCGCACACTTCTTCCCTGTTGGAAAATTTAACTCAGTTTCAAAACCCGCCATGCGTTAGAGTCAATTTTTAGTCAACCATTTCGCCATCCTTATTTGTTAACTTCATTTCATTTAAGTTGGTTAATTTAAATAACACGTAAACGAATTGAAAATTAATCAAATATGGGTCAATTGACTGATTCCTATAATGTAAATATAACGCAACCATATGTTGAGGGAAAAATATTTAGTTGACGTAAATAAACTCTCTTCTCCGTGAAGTAGTTTTTGAAAGAGGGGAAATTTGTAAACTACTTTTGAATTAATTTCATTTCCGGCAGGGTTGCCACAAGTTTCGCTGTAACGTCTTTGTATAACGGTTATTTACTTACAGACATACAAAGCAAAACAAGCTTTACGAACGCTTGAATAGGCAATTATATTTACATTCACACTCACATGTGTAGATATTTTTATAGTAAACTTTACATTCTTATGCGCTTTTTTGTTCTTCAAGCGTAAATTGCACACGATAGAAATTAATAAATAAATCATTTTCGTATTCTACACTCTACGGCATTATTGGCAGTCCATTTAACTAATTTGACAGCAAATTGAATGAACACTAAATGACGAAAATTCGATTGACCTTTAAAATAAATTTGTTACCTGTTCGCTGAGCTGGAAGTTTTAAGTACTATTAATATTCTAAGTTTCCAAGAATTTGTGGGAAAATAAATACTTAAAAATTAGCATCACTAATTTTTTTCATCTTTTACTTTTTTTATTAAATCCACTGTTCCCATATTTCTGGCGGAATCGTATATTATAATGGCGGCATTCCCAAAAGCTTGCAGACCTACATTCACAGCTCAATTCCTGTATGTACATTAAGGCGTATCACGAAAATAAGTTTAGCGTGTGTCAGTTTTATTTAAACGCTTATGTCGAGATGAAATTTTGGGTGTAAATTTTTTTTCTTATGCACCCGCTAAATGGCGTTTTTAACCCTTTTCAGCAAGATCGTGATCGTTTTTTGGGAGCTTTAGATTTATAATATAAAAATAATAATCTAGCGATAGTAATTCCTAAATTAGTGACGGTATAAATTAAAACAGGTTTGAAGTTTAAAACTGTTTAATTGCAGTCCTAAGCTAGACCTTTTCAGCGACAAAGGATTTGAAAAATCGTATACAAAATAATAAAGTTATAGCAAGAAACGCGATTTAGCGGTTTTAGCGGGTGCCTAACAAATTTTTTTTTTACAAACAAAATTTTCTCTCGCCATAAGTGTTTTAAATAAAACTGACACACGCTTAACTTTTTTTCTTTCATACGTTGTGATTCGGCTTAATGTACATACACAATTTTTCTACCGTCTACAAAAATTGCTGTCGCCTAATGTATTTGAGTTTTAGCTACCAACTGGTTACTCTAGTTTAGTCGCCAATCAGCCGTTGGCAGTTGGCCTCATTTCAATTGCAACTGCAATTTCGTCTTTTCATTTTGCTTGAAAATTCGCGGTCTTGGCCATGGCCACTCTCAAACAGGATTTGCAATGAACTTGCTTTATTTAATACGAGTATGCACAAGTAAATACTTACTATTTGTTTGGGTATAATGTATGTTAGTTAACTGTGAATACAATCTGCTCTTACGTTAGCAGGTAGCTTATAAAATTACGATACTTTCCAATAAAGGCATATTTTGGTGTTATTTTTCTTATATTGAAACTGTTTGTCATGATCGGGTCAAAGAACAATATTTTGTCGATACCACGATCGGGCTACGAATTTGTAATAAATTTGGGCAAAAACTAATTGGGCAAAACAAATTTGGAAATTTGATGCCTAGGGTATTATATTCTAGTTTCCTTTTTCAATTAAAACAGAAGGTAGTCACTTATCAGATTTTAGCTAGCCTTCAGCTTACACATAAATAGTTGTTAGGTAAATCTAAAGGGTTGGAGGAGGTTGGAGGAGGAAATTAAAATTTCGGATAAAATAAAATATCTCAAACGAGAAACTTTAAAAAAAATGTTTGCCTGTAATTAAGCTAATAGCCACTTATGGATATGGTTTTATTTTTTTCAAATGCATTGCCGTCTTAAAAGTTAGTTCAAATTATTTAAAAAGTTAAAGCAATATTACAAAATGGATGTGAAACGAAATGAGTTTGAAAAGGATTTATTTCTGAAATATTTTTAGGAGGATTGCCAACTCTTTAAAAAATCCAGCTCAAGTTAAATTATTATGTATCACAATTTGCTTGCCAGACGAATGAAATTGAAGGAGGTTTTAGCCTGAAAAGGGTTGCCACCTGATGGAAATGTAGAAACGTTCTATGAAATTATAAAACTTGAGTGTCAGTCGGAAGAGATTTTTAAATGCATTAGTTTGAAAAAATCACTGATTAGGTATGCCAAGGCTTCAGAAGGCATTTTTTGTGAAGGTTATTAGATTTGCACCGTTCTATCGACCTTATGAAAAACCAATGCAAAGATCTCGACCTGTAGATGGGCGTTAAGGTTTTATTTTTTGAAGTTAGTAATCTTTTTTTTTTTTTTTGGTAAAAACCAACACTAAGCGCCCAAAAGCATATTTTCCAACTCTCACGAAAAAACAAACAAAAAAATCATTTAACAACACACACAATAAAGGAAAAATTTTATATAAAATCTTTTTGGCCCATTTATAGCTCTCTACAAATATATATGTATGTATGCAAATAAACCTTCAAGAGAATTTACAGCAATGGCAAAGTAATATTTCTTGTAATTTTTCTTGAGCTGGAAACTAAGCTTAAAAATTTACAAATTTGGTTACTAAACTTCGCCCTTTTTAATATAAAACCAAATTGTTGTGATATTGGTTCTCACTTATGTTTATTTATTTATTTTTAAGAAAAATACATTTTATCCTCCATCAAAACCCATATTTTAAACTTTGTCCAGAACTAAAAAAATGCAATAAATTTATATCTAAGTTTGAAATTTTTTTCTCAGAAGTGTTTTTTTAGTTAGTGGTGATTTTTTTGTTTGAAATAGTGATAATGTGCAAGTTTCAATTAGCGAAAAATTACAGTTGATTTTTTAGAATTAATTGTTGCATTTACTTCCTTATAACGAATAAACACAATTTATTTTTATAAGTGGCAAACAATATCACTTTGAATAGGGGTGCTTTCGATATGGCCGATACTGTATGTTGTGAAAATTTGGAACAAATAAATACGCGACCCTCCGTTTTGTCAAATTGGCTCGCGTTTGCGAATTACTGCGAATTTAGGAACACTTTCTCAAAAACCTATACAATATGGAACTCAAGAAAATAAGGAAATAATAGTTTGATATACTTATGCTTGCGCATATTATGTCAAAATAGACTTTTATGATCAAGGCAGGTATCTTGTTAAAATTTTTAAATTTTTCTAATATATTGTTGTTGTAATATGAATTCAATCACAGCGTTATTATACTCATCTTTAGCCGAAAGCCATAAATCTGGCCTTTAATTTAATTAGCCCTACGTATCGATCGAGTATGAATTGACAAAAATTTTACGGAAAAGTTAGATGCATCCAGAGTTTTCTTCAGCGAGTATTTTTCTATAATTTTATAAACAACTTAAATATAGTATCAAGATACAAGACTTAGTTAGGTTGTCATGCATGAAATTGAATGCAGTTTTCACCCTGGTATTTCCAGAGACTAGCTTAAAATATAGAAAGAAAAAAATTAAAGAGTTGCCACCTGTTAAAAAATTGAAGTTTAAGTAAATTGATAAGATTAAGAAAATATTGCAACATGGCTTTCAAAAGAAGGCTTACCGTCGAAAATATTTTTGTGGAGGTTGCCACATGTTTGAAAATTTTAATTGAATTCAATTGATAAGATAAATTTAATAATGCAATATGGGTATCAAATTGAAGAAGTTTCGGAAAGTTTACTGCCGAAAATATGTTTGAGGAGGGTCGTCACCTGTTTGAAGAATTGATTTAATTAAATTGATAAAATAAATGAAATATAACAATACGGGGTATCAAAAAACACAAAAATATTTTTAAGTCGCAGTGAAGCACGCCGGATAATCGCTAGTTATTAATTAAATAAAATATATGTATTTCAAACATTCTTTTTATATGCCACCAATTTATTGATTTTTTTCTTCTCACCTCTTACAGACAACTTAGTGGCAAATGAGACGAACTATATTAAAATCAAACTGCACAATCACCCAATGACCGCAGGCGGCTACATTTTTTCTAATAATATTGGTTGCACAATAAAATCAAACAGCTCAAACAAGATCAGCACCGCCACAGACAACAGCTAATGGATCAGCTATAACACACATACGTGATTGTTAATATAATTTATACCTATACATACATATGTGCATAAATGTTTTAAGCCGTTAGGCTATGACAATAACAGGGAAGCAGCCATGCGAATGGATCAAGCTTCAAAACTACCGGTAAGTTGAGTGCAAATGCGCTGGTGGCGACAGCCGCGATGGTGGTGGGGTCAGCGGAGCCTGTTAACGAAGCTTGCATACAAGAAATAAGCGAAATTCCTGAGAAGCAGATTGCGGACAAAACAAACAAATGCTAACAAATGCTCAATAGGCTAACCGTGTGCAGAAACAGCTGTTGCCACAAGGTGAATACACAGATGCCAAAGCAACGTAAGTCGCAGCAAGAACTTGGTTAACAAAAAAAAAAATTATAAACAATATGCCATTTTCGTTAAGCGTGCAACATTCAAGTCGCACTTAACGAAGTCGGTTAGGTAGGCTGGCAGCAAGAGCGCGAGAGCAATCTAGCGAAAAGGGAAGCGAGAGCAATAGTAAGAGTTAGTTTAACGAAGAAAACATTGAAAAAGAGAGAGGCGACTGCAAGTTGATGAATCAAACTTGAACTGCAACTCACATAGCTAAGAGTACATATTTTAACAACAACAAACGAAAACATTGCTTATCACAGCTTCATTGGCGTTAATGCGCTGGTAGTGATCACGCACAAAAGCTACAACGACCACAACTGGTTTCCACGATGCAGCACAAATTCGTTTACTCCAAACAGTCGACTTAAAACCGACCGCTTCAGTCAAGTTTACGGCAAAGGCTTTGCGATTGCTAGCATAACTGATGTTCATTTTAGGCCACCTAGCGTAAAATCACTAGCAGAAATATGCGCGTCATGATCTGTACGTCTTCAGTTGCCGGATGACAACGTATGCGCACGCACACGCCACCGCCTCCAAGCTGCATAGACTTTACAAATAGAAATTTTGAACGTTTTACAATAACAACGAGTGGTTGGCCACTTGCGTGCCGCTAAGCCAATATTTAAAACGAAAATTGTTAAATTGTGAAAGTCAAAGACGACAGAAAGGTGACAAAAATGTGTGAAGCATACGGAATACCAGAAAGAAAGAAATCACGTACACACATACAAGCATAATTTAATTAACAACCAAAACCAGTGAGAGAACTTCGATAGCAAGTGAATGAAAATTATTATTTCTATTTTAATTATAGTGAGCCTATCAGCAGATGCACTTCATAGCAACCACAATAAACCACACATTGTAGTGTAACAGTTTAAGTCAAAGAATGTGCTAATTGACAGTAACAAATGTGTGTGTGCAAATCGTCGCATTTGTAAAAGTGCAAACATTAAAAGAAAGCATGAAACACCAAATAGCTTTTCAAAAGTACTCGAAAGCGGCAATTGATTGCCTTTTGAATAGCCAGTAAGCAAAGTGTTGGCATTCAAACGGCCTATTGTAGTTGTTTTTGTTGTTTTTTTTTTTTGTGTGTGTTGTGCCAAACTGTAACAGCACACTTTAACGAGCGCGCGGTGAATGAAATTGTTTGAAATGTGTGCAATGTTTTGACACAGTCACCCACAATCGCCGAGCGGTCTTTGTGCTGATGTCAAAGTGAATGCGTGATATTTGTGATTGTTTCGTGAAGAAAAGCTTTATTGTATTATAGTATGTGAAGTAAAATGCATAAAAGTGTTGTGTGGTGATCACAGAAGATTTGTTTTGAAGAATAGAGTGCTAAGAATTATTTGAAAAGATCTTGAAATTCTATAAGTGTTTATGGAACGCGGCGAGCATTTACGTTTGACAATACATATAATTGAACTCATTTGTATGCTACTTAAGAGTTGGAAAGCGTTTTAGAACATAACCTAATAACTGCTTGTACAATGTATGTGCATATGTAGTACATAGTATAAAGTGATCATTTTTGCTACTCTAAACGAAAGACTTAAGCAACGAACTTGGTTTTTTTTTCTCTTCTTTAAAAGCTTGTGTATGTATGTGCGCATATCCACGTATGCCCCGCAAGAAATTATATCAGTTCAGAAATAGTTACATAACTAATTTTTGGTGGTGGGTATTAGTTCCAGTTGGATCTCTCAACTGAAGCTTCAGATGGTCAAATCTACATACATATATGCGGCTCTGCCCTTCTGCGCTACCGATTTGATCGAAGCATAATTAATGAGTAATACAATCTAGACCAGCTCACCACTTTCAGTTCAAATTTTGTGATCACCGTGGTATCTCCCCCTCTGAGTCTGAAAATGATGCCGTATCCATCCATGTAGTCGAAGTCTCTGACGTAGGTCAGGAGTATGTGGGTATCTTTTGGGTATAATATAGAGGGGTTCCGGCCCACTGACCATATATTTTAGGCTATCTAACTTTTAATGTGACCAATAGGCCGTCATAGGAGGTTGGGCGCAACCCACTGGCTGCATTGACTGTCACGCAGTAATGATTTTTGGGGCATCATCGAGCTCATCCGATCGCACGGTACGTCTATTTGACGCTGAGGGTTGAACGGTATAAAAATTTCGGGCTATTTACTAGAGACGAGGCACCCTTTGACCATGCATTCATCTTCGTACGATGTTCCAGCTTGAAGTTAGGGGGACTTTTGTAGTGGTATTAATAACTCATAAGACTGACTGAGCCATAATATAAAAAAAATCCGAGACTATTTCCAAGACAGGCCCTGGAACCATACTGTCATACCAAAAAACCATAATATTATTTATCCAGTTCTGGAGCCAGGACCTCAGCGTTGACAGTATAACAGTACTTCCCGCAGTACCTGCAGATTCTAATTTGCATTTGGTGAAACCTATATTTGGCTACAATATTAATTCAGCCCTTCTTTAATAGATTGTAAAAACGATTAAAACCGGATGCATGTATATGAAAATTAAACGGACTAAGAAAAACACTCAAAAGCAGTAGAAAGTAGATAAGTGTTACCAATAAACCAGACTTCCATTGCGAATTGTTTTAATTACTAAAAAAGTGAGTGCAAGAATTCCTCAGCGAAGTATAAATTGTTAAAAAGTCAATAAGAGTAATAACAGCTAAGCTAAAATCCATAAATGTAGCAAAACCACAAACATCTTTAAAAGTGGAAACAGCCACAGCAAGAACATCAGAAATAAAGCTAAATCATAACCATCAAGAAGGATTAATAGCATCAGCAGCTATGGTGAGAACCACCGCAGATAAAGTAGAATCTACAGCAACAACGAAAAAGACATACCGTCGATCAATCATAACGCCAAATTGGTTGGAAAACCCACAAGACGATACCAAGATGGCCTATAGCATCAGCCACAGCAGCTCCACAAGTAACATCAACAGCAACAGCAACAGCAGCAAAAATAGTCACCACACAACTGCTCACAACCACAAACACTGCGTGCGAAATCGGCACAGTAGGGCAGCGTCAGTAAAAAAATCATCTGCAACAAGAGCATCTTTAGCTGCAGCAACCACAGCATCAACAACACTTCGCCAGCGTACGCGAATGATGCTTAGCGGTTGCCACTTGTCCACCAAACTGCGTCCGATAGCGCTATTTATCATCATCCTGCTAGCAACTGAATATGTGACGCCCGTAGAAATGGCAGACATGTATGAAAGTACGACGCCAATGCAGCAGTCGAGCAATGACCGCAACTCGTCTTTCAGCGAACATAAAAGCACAGCGGGCGCAATTAATGCAACCAATTGGCAAGAATTCGATGCGACAAACAACAGCAGCTTCAGTTGGAGCAATCACAGCCACGGTAGTGCCGCTAATGGCGATGATTCAATTTTCTTGCGTTTTGTAAAACGTTTCTCAACCGGCAACGAATTGTGGGATGACATTATACGCGATTGTTATCAACAGCCTACCTTTAGTTGCTTTCAGAAGAATGTTTTCACCTACCTTAATGGTGCGCTTGATGTGCACGATGTAAATATAACGCAGCGTCTGAAATTCTACCGCAATCATGTGGATTATGCGGATATGCAACATGAACCGACGGAGGCGGCAGCAGCGAAGGATAGCATGGATGGTTCGGCAGAGGCTGATGATGAACATTTGCTCAACAACGAGATACCCCATGAGGAAGGGCGCGCAGAAACAGGTGAGTGGAATTATTTTGCTTGCCTTATTTACCCGACATATAACATTATTATAATTATATAACTTTATCTCATTAAGGGCCGTTTTGTCAAGTAACCTGTAACTTTAAAGCTCACTTTATATTTAAAGGTTGCATTGAAATTTATGTTTGTATCTAAAGTGAAGCATTTTATTGTCGGTTTTAAATAGGTTTAAAACCAAGAAACATACGTACGTAAAAACCGATACTAGAAATGCTGAATGTGCAAAAATTTCCTTTATGCAATTTATGAAATTTTTTCGCATGCACTCCTCAGCTGCCATGTAATTGAATTTTCTTATAGCGTATTTCCACCAAAAGCTTAACTGCAGTTCAGAGTCCGGGTAAGTTACAAAAATTTTCACATAGGGTGATCGGCATGGTTTTTTTCTTACTTTTGGTCTTTCTACTTTTGTTTAGTTGTAATTAACATGAGCAGTTACCCCCTTCAAGTTGTAATCTCCCTTAATAGGCATAAACTGCAGTTAAGGCTTGGTACAACTGCTTCCGGAGTATTTTGCGGACTCTGCATGGCTTACAACCATACAAAGGTGGTAAATGAACTGTACATTGGCCACAGTGTCTATTCAACTTTTTTTACCCAATAAATATTACTAGTGTTCGCCCAGCGGTTGAAATTCAACCGATAAAATTAAGGATAGTTTATGTAAGTTGAATGAGCTAAAATAACATTAGTTGAAATGGGTTAAGTGGAGGGGAGTTTAGCTTAGTACTTGGCATAACATAACATAACCATAACATAAGAATAAATAACATAACATATGAAGCATAACACACCACAATATAACATCGCACACTCTTCAGTTGTATTTCCTTTTTATCCCTTTTTTCACCTCTATCTAAATCTTATTTATTTTGGTTCATTTTATGCCAAATGATGTTGCCTTTGATGCCACATCAAGTGATATCATGTCATGTGGTGAAATTGGGTGTGGTGAGCTGCGGTGTGGTGGAATTGGGTGTAGGAGTTACGGTGTGGTGAATTTAGGTGTGGTGGATTCAGGTGTGGTGAGTTAAGTTATGGTGAGAAAGTTGAGGTGTGGTGAATTAAGGTGTGGTGAATTTTGGTGTGGTGAGTTGAGGTGAGTTAAGGTGTGGTGAGAAAGTTGAGGTGTGGTGAATTAAGGGTGGTGGACTTAGGTGTGGTGGATTTAGGTGCGGGGGTTAAGGTGTGGTGAGTTGAGGTGTGGTGAATTTAGGTGTGGGGAGTTAAAGTGCGGTGAATCAATGTGTGGTGAGCTCAGGTGGAGTAAGTTTTTAAGTTAAGATGAGTTAAAGTTAAGGGGTTATGATCTTTATCCTTATCTTCATCTTCATCTTCATCTTCATCTTCATCTTCATCTTCATCTT
>NW_023458558.1:13530859-13531045 GCF_013731165.1 Rhagoletis pomonella | reverse complement strand
ATCTTCATCTTCATCTTCATCTTCATCTTCATCTTCATCTTCATCTTCATCATCATCTTCATCTTCATCTTCATCTTCATCTTCATCTTCATCTTCATCTTCATCTTCATCTTCATCTTCATCTTCATCTTCGTCTTCATCTTCATCTTCATCTTCATCTTCATCTTCATCTTCATCTTCATCTTC
>NW_023458558.1:13523927-13530759 GCF_013731165.1 Rhagoletis pomonella | reverse complement strand
TCACATAGCGGTGAAAATCACTTAGATTGGTGTCATATAAAGTATATTTTCCATACCTCTGATTTTTTAGATGCGATTTTTTATATAAGTATGTAACTCCTCTATCGATGTATGCAGATGTATTCAAAAGCAGTAATCTGTCAAAGTAAAATTTGCAGATGTTCATGAAAGGTATGAAGCCTTTGGCATAGCCAGCGCTGCTCTTACTTGTTTTTATTTATTTTTTTGGCCCATTTTTAGCTCTCTAGAAATATATAGATATGTATGTATGCAAATATACCTTCAAGAGAATTTACAGCAATGGCAAAGTATTTTTTCAATCAAAAGAAATAACGAAACATATTTCTTGTAATTTTTCTTGAACTGGAAACTAAGCTTAAAAGTTAGCAAATTTGGTTACTAAACTTCGCCCTTTTTAATATAAAACCAAATTGTTGTGATATTGGTTCTTACTAATGTTTATTTATTTACTTTTAAGAAAAATACATTTTAAACAGGTGGCAACATAAATTGATAAGATTAAGAAAATATTGCAACATGGCTTTCAAAAGAAGGCTTACAGTCGAAAATATTTTTGTGGAGGTTGCCACATGTTTGAAAATTTTAATTGAATTCAATTGATAAGATAAATTTAATAATGCAATATGGGTATCAAATTGAAGAAGTTTAGGAAAGTTTACTGCCGAAAATATTTTTGAGGAGGGTCGTCACCTGTTTGAAGAATTGATTTAATTAAATTGATAAAAGAAATGAAATATAGGTAACAATACGGGGCCTCAAAAAACATAAAAATACTTTTAAGGCGCAGTGAAGCACGCCGGACAATCGCTAGCTATTAATTAAATAGAATATATGTATTTCAAACATTCTTTTTATATGCCACCAATTTATTGATTTTTTTCTTCTCACCTCTTACAGACAACTTAGTGGCAAATGAGACGAACTATATTAAAATCAAACTGCACAATCACCCAATGACCGCAGGCGGCTACATTTTTTCTAATAATATTGGTTGCACAATAAAATCAAACAGCTCAAACAAGATCAGCATTGCCACAGACAACAGCTAATGGATCAGCTATAACACACATACGTGATTGTTAATATAATTTATACCTATACATACATATGTGCATAAATGTTTTAAGCCGTTAGGCTATGACAATAACAGAGAAGCAGCCATGCGAATGGATCAAGCTTCAAAACTACCGGTAAGTTGAGTGCGAATGCGCTGGTGGCGACAGCCGCGATAGCGGTGGAGTCAGCGGAGCCTGTTAACGAAGCTTGCATACATGAAATAAGCAAAATTCCTGAGAAGCAGATTGCGGACAAAACAAACAAATGCTAACAAATGCTCAATAGGCTAACCGTGTGCAGAAACAGCTGTTGCCACAAGGTGAATACACAGACGCCAAAGCTACGTAATTGGCAGCAAGAACTTGGTTAACAAAAAAAAAAATTATAAACAATATGCCATTTTCGTTAAGCGTGCAACATTCAAGTCGGACTTAACGAAGTCGGTTAGGCTGGCTGGCAGCAAGAGCGCGAGAGCAATCTAGCGAAAAGGCAAGCAAGAGCAATAGTAAGAGTTAGTTTAACGAAGAAAACATTGAAAAAGAGAGGCGACTGCAAGTTGATGAATCAAACTTGAACTGCAACTCACATAGCTAAGAGTACATATTTTAACAACAACAAACGAACACATTGCTTATCACAGCTTCATTGGCGTTAATGCGCTGGTAGTGATCACGCACAAAAGCTACAAAAACCACAACTGGTTTCCACGATGCAGCACAAATTCGTTTACTCCAAACAGTCGACTTAAAACCGACCGCTTCAGTCAAGTTTACGGCAAAGGCTTTGCGATTGCTAGCATAACTGATGTTCATTTTAGGCCACCTAGCGTAAACTAACTAGCAGAAATATGCGCGTCATGATCTGTACGTCTTCAGTTGCCGGATGACAACGTATGCGCATGCACACGCCAACGCTTCCAAGCTGCATAGACTTTACAAATAGAAATTTTGAACGTTTTACAATAACAACGAGTTGTTGGCCACTTGCGTGCCGCTAAGCCAATATTTAAAACGAAAATTGTTAAATTGTGAAAGTCAAAGACGACAGAAAGGTGACAAAAATGTGTGAAGCATACGGAATACAAGAAAGAAAAAAATCACGTACACACATACAAGCATAATTTAATTAACAACCAAAACCAGTGAGAGAACTTCGATAGCAAGTGAATGAAAATTATTATTTCTATTTTAATTATAGTAAGCCTATCAGCAGATGCACTTCATAGCAACCACAATAAACCACACATTGTAGTGTAACAGTTTAAGTCAAAGAATGTGCTAGTTGACAGTAACAAATGTGTGTGTGCAAATCGTCGCATTTGTAAAAGTGCAAACATTAAAAGAAAGCATGAAACACCAAATAGCTTTTCAAAAGTACTCGAAAGCGGCAATTGATTGCCTTTTGAATAGCCAGTAAGCAAAGTGTTGGCATTCAAACGGGCTATTGTAGTTGTTTTTGTTTTTTTTTTTTGTGTTTGCTGTGCCAAACTGTAATAGCACGCTTTAACGAGCGCGCGGTGAATGAAATTGTTTGAAATGTGGCAATGTTTTGACACAGTCACCCACAATCGCCGAGCGGTCTTTGTGCTGATGTCAAAGTGAATGCGTGATATTTGTGATTGTTTCGTGAAGAAAAGCTTTATTGTATTATAGTATGTGAAGTAAAATGCATAAAAGTATTGTGTGGTGATCACCAGAAGATTTTTTTTGAAGAATAGAGTGCTAAGAATTATTTGAAAAGATCTGGAAATTCTATAAGTGTTTATGGAACGCAGCGGGCATTTACGTTTGACAATACTTGAATTATTGAACTCATTTGTATGCTACTTAAGAGTTGGAAAGCGTTTTAGAACATAACCTAATAACTGCTTATACAATGTATGTGCATATGTAGTACATAGTATAAAGTGATCATTTTTGCTACTCTAAACGAAAGACTTAAGCAACGAACTTTGTTTTTTTTGTTCTCTTCTTTAAAAGCTTGTGTATGTATGTGCGCATATCCACGTATGCCCCGCAAGAAATCATATCAGTTCAGAAATAGTTACATAACTAATTTTTGGTGGTGGGTATTAGTTCCAGTTGGATCTCTCAACTGAAGCTTCAGATGGTCAAATCTACATATATGCGGCTCTGCCCTTCTGCGCTACCGATTTGATCGAAGCATAATTAATGAATAATACAATCTAGACCAGCTCACCACTTTCAGTTCAAATTTTGTGATCACCGTGGTATCTCCCCCTCTGAGTCTGAAAATGATGCCGTATCCATCCATGTAGTCGAAGTCACTGACGTAGGTCGGGAGTATGTGGGTATCTTTTGGGTATAATATAGAGGGGTTCCGGTCCACTGACCATATCTTTTAGGCTACCTAACTTTTAATGTGACCAATGGGCCGTCATAGGATGTTGGCGGCAACCCACTGGCTTCATTGACTGTCCAGCAGTAATGATTTTTGAGGCATCACCGAGCTCATCCGATCGCACGGTACGTCTATTTGACGCTGAAGGTTGAACGGTATACAAATTTCGCGCTATTTATTAACGACGAGGCACCCTCTGACCATGCGTTCATCTTCGTACGATGTTCCAGCTTGAAGCTGGGGGGATTTTTGTAGTGGTATTAATATCTCATAAGACGGACTGAGCCATGATATAAAAAATATCCGAGACTATTTCCAATACAGGCCCTGGAACCATACTGTTATACCAAATAACCATAATTTTATTTATCCACTTCTGGAGCCAGGATATAACTGTAGGCTGTTATTACTCTCCTCAGCGTTGACAGTATAAAAATACTTCCCGCAGTACCTGCAGATTCGAATTTGCATTTGGTGAAACCTATATTTGGCTACAATATTAATTCAGCCCTTCTTTAATAGATTGTAAAAACGATTAAAACCGGATGCATGTATATAAAATTTAAACGGACTAAGAAAAACACTCAAAAGCAGTAGAAAGTAGATAAGTGTTACCAATAAACCAGACTTCCATTGCGAACTGTTTTAATTACTAAAAAAGTGAGTGCAAGAATTCCACAGCGAAGTATAAATTGTTAAAAAGTCAATAAGAGTAATAACAGCTCAACTAAATTCCATAAATGCAGCAAAACCACAAACATCTTTAAAAGTGGAAACAGCCACAGCAAGAACATCAGAAATAAAGCTAAATCATAACCATCAAGAAGGATTAATAGCATCAGCAGCTATGGTGAGAACCACCGCAGCAAAAGTAGAATCTACAGCAACAACGAAAAAGACATACCGTCGATCAATCATAACGCCAAATTGGTTGGAAAACCCACAAGACGATACCAAGATGGCCTATAGCATCAGCCACAGCAGCTCCACAAGTAAAATCAACAGCAACAGCAACAGCAGCAAAAATAGTCACCAGACAACTGCTCACAACCACAAACACTGCGTGCGAAATCGGCACAGTAGGGCAGTGCCAGTAAAAAATTCATCTGCAACAAGAGCATCTTTAGCTGCAGCAGCCACAGCATCAACAACACTTCGCCAGCGTATACGAATGATGCTTAGCGGTTTCCACTTGTCCACCAAACTGTGTCCGATAGCGCTATTTATCATCATCCTGCTGGCAACTGAATATGTGACGCCCGTAGAAATGGCAGACATGTATGAAAGTACGACGCCAATGCAGCAGTCGAGCAATGACCGCAACTCGTCTTTCAGCGAACATAACAGCACAGCGAGTGCAATTATGGCAACCAATTGGCAAGAGTTCGATGCGACAAACAACAGCAGCTTCAGTTGGAGCAATCACAGCCACGGTAGTGCCAGCGATCTCGACAGAGACAATGGTCGCACTGCTAATGGCGGTGATTCAATTTTCTTGCGTTTTGTAAAACGTTTCTCAACCGGCAACGAATTGTGGGATGACATTATACGCGATTGTTATCAACAGCCTACCTTTAGTTGCTTTCAGAAGAATGTTTTCACCTACCTTAATGGTGCACTTGATGTGCACGATGTAAATATAACGCAGCATCTGAAATTCTACCGCAATCATGTGGATTATGCGGATATGCAACATGAACCGACGGAGGCGGCAGCAGCGAAGGATAGCATGGATGGTTCGGCAGAGGCTGATGATGAACATTTGCTCAACAACGAGATACCCCACGAGGAAGGGCGCGCAGAAACAGGTGAGTGGAATTATTTTGCTTATTTCTCTTTATTATTCGAGCGAGTTTGTGAAAACTGTCAAACTGTCAGAAAGAGAGGAAGAATTTTAAGCATTCAAATTTTAGCCAATAAATATGTACATGTTTTTTGTTTATTTATAAGTGAAAAAACATCAAATGAACCATTAATTTAACGTTATTAAAATTTGCAATTTTGTGCTATTTGACGTTTAGTTTCGGCCACGAAAAAGGTTGCTTTCACTTTTGTGAGAGCATTTCGTACTTACGCTCATTTGCCCAAAACTAGCCCAAAAATATTAAAAACGAACTTAATAATTTCCTTTCGCTTTGTAAAATCTAATTTTAAGGGCATAACAGTTATAAGTTTTATCGCTAAAATGTTGCTCCATAATAGTTATTAGATGAGAGATATTTTTTATTCCGCCGATAAGAATTATGTATAACCCAGTGTTTACTTTTTACGTTGCTTGATGCTATTTCACTCTTCCACTTTAATTTTCATCATCCTTATCTTCTTCTCCATATCCATCTTCATCAATATCCTTATCTTACAATGTTTATCAGATAACTTAAAAATTAAACGTTGATTATAATAATAATAATTATTAACTCATATGGACGAAATAAAAAATTATAAATAAATTATAAATTAAATAAGTTGGAGATGGCAGTTATTTTTGGTCCCGTGCTATTTACTGAGATTGGTTTTTCATAATCAGAACTAAGAGATCAAATTTCATTGAGAAGAGGTTGCAAGGTTATGATTTTTTATATGAAAAACTACGTCACGTTGAATTTTTGTTTTAACGCCTTTAATCTTATGGTCACGTCCACGCGGTACGATACTATCGCACACATATTAAATTTTACATAACAAGCTAACCGGTTCCAGTTTTCGCCAGTGTTTGGAGAATGGTCAGGTTGACGTTTATACCGAAGGCTAGAAAAAGCCCAAGGATTTCATATCGAACAGCCTCTCCTCGTTTTTTCTTAAAACCCTGGAAAGGCTGGTTGGTTAACAAATTAGGACCAGGATTCCTCGTGATCATCACAAGGTGGTGTAGATGTTTGATTTCCTATATGTGATTGAACCTGATGAATAAACGGTCTGCAGACTGCGGACTTGCTGTAAATCCATGCACCAGGAGGTACCAGGTGTGTCAGGCTACTCCACCCTCGATCAAAGACATTCGTTTTGCGCTTACTGACAGGGCCAAATACTTTAGCTTTATTTTAGATGGGAAGAGGCTTCAATGTCTGTATACAGTTACAGGGAACACTAGGTAAGGGGTGGGACCTCTCTTCTACAGTTATCCACTGGCTCTATGAAATCTCGCTTACGTTACGCTCTAAGCTAACAGCGAAATGTCTAAATTCTATTCCAGTCGCTTTGGCTGATAAACTGGCTAGAAGTGGCACCATCGCGATACGTTAGTGTCAGAACTGGCCTAAAGTTCAGTTACTTAGGGCAAAACAGTAAATAATAAGTTGCCTTTCCTTTTTCAAATGCAACTAAAAATATTTACCCTTACGTAATTATGTCACTACAATCTAGAAAACAGTTATGCAATCTTCAATTGAACTAG
>NW_023458558.1:13521223-13523827 GCF_013731165.1 Rhagoletis pomonella | reverse complement strand
CACATCAGCATCAAAATACCTTTCTAATGATATATAACTGTTTATACATGATTGCCTATTTATATAATGATTTATTTATAAAAATATGAACATACATTCAAACATACTGGTCTTTCCTCCTGGTTAAAGGTTATTTCATAAAACGGTTTTAAGTATAGTTCTATCGAAGATGTTTGAAATAGGCGTAAAACTACAGCTGCTTGCTTGTAACGATAATTTTCGAAAAGTTAAAAACTTAGACGGTTTTACTTGTTTATAAGTAAGTCTGTTCTTTGATCGCCCCGAGTGTCCGAAAGTGCCTAATTTGTGTTTCTTTCGTTAGTTCTCGGGCTGTTGAGAACCACTTTGAGAGAGTAATTTTTGCTTCTCAATTTTACACAAATAACTTTCATCTTCTGTGGGGCTCCATCTTTCTCTGCTAATTCCAGCGGGTGCCGACTTGTGTACTTCAAGCCAACGGCCAAGTTAACGGAGCCGATGTATTTTAATTCTCTGCACTATGTCCATGGCGTTGAAAAGCTCATGCAGCTCACCGTTAAATCTTCTGCGGTACACGGCGTTGCCAATGCGTAAAGACCCGTAAATATTTCGGAAAATATTTCTCTCGAATACTCCAAGAGCCGCCTGATCGGATGCTGTCGTTGTTCATGCCTCCCAGCCGTACACCAGCAAGTGCATGATGAGTGACGTATAGCGTATGGTTTTCGTACGATAAGAAAGGGCTTTACTCCTGAATTGCCTACTCAGTCCAAAGTAACAGTTGCGTGCAAGAATGATTCGTTGATGCGTTTCGATGCTGACATTATTACCAGCGTTAATGCTGGCTCCCAAGTAAATGAAATTTTTAAAAATTATGATTGTTAGATATTGTTTAGATGAAAAACTACACTGCACTAGTCACGTTAAATTTTTATATGGACGCCTTTAATCTTATGGCCACATCCACACGTCACGATACCATTGCATATACATATATAAAATTTTACGTTACAAGATAACCGAGAGATGGAGAAAAATACATCGGCATGGCTTGAAAACTGCAACTGTTATCGAAATATTTATTTAACAGTCTAAGCCAAGGCACATTAAACAGGTAGTATCAGTAGAGCAAAAACAACATTTGCGTGTATTTTGTTGTTGCTTCTGGTATCGAAAGTGTCAAAAACTGTTCTGAATTTTTTCTTCTAAATCAAAGCGTGCCATGTGAAATACAAAAAATTATAAAAAATAAAAAATTGAAATTGGAAAAAATAAAAATTGATGAAACTTTCTTTCATTGTAAATTTGTTTGCTTCTCGAAGCATTGATCCATCCTTTAAAAGGGCCAGTAATCAGCGGTTGTGCTGCTGAGTTGGGCGAACGTTCCCAAAGCTGCTATTCAATCGTATGGAAAAAGGTTTCACATGCAAATGGATTTTAACAATTCAGAATTTTTGTGAGAAAAAATTAAAAATATTTGACATTTTCGAGACCAAATAATTTGAAAATAAATCAAATCAGCTGCTCTACTGATACTACCTGTTCAATGTACCTTGGTCTAAGCTACCTCTTGACACTTATTTCATCGGCATGTAGGATAGTTTGGTTATTGAAACCTGAAATGTAGGTTTCTATGAAAATATTAGGAGAGTCCAAGAGTCAACTGCTCTCACAACACTATACCAAGCCACATCGGCTCAGTTGGGATCTTTCGGAGCACTGGCGTATTATTTGTGGTTTCTAGGATTGCAGATAAATTCTATCAAGTTAAATCCTAACTTTCAGTCTTCTATTTTTCGAATCCACTTCAAGTTTATGTATTTTAGCTTGTTAGCTATCGTGCCGTTCATACATCTATGTCAGTTGACCTAGCTAGGTGTTTCGAAAAAACGACTCTCTCAATATTTGCATACCCTTTTGCTAACTTAAAGATCCAAAAATTAAATTATTCTACTTCGGAATCAATGGCGAGAAATATTCTTCTGTTATCTCTACGTGGTTGGTTGGTTCCACTTTAAGCCAGTGTTTGGGATATTTCCGGGTGATTGATTTCCTATGCGGATGACATTGCACCTTTAGTTTGAGGTAGGTTTTTTGATCCCTCTGCGATTTAACTAAAGTGTGCTTGAACCTGGTGAATAAACGGTCGGCGTACTGCGGACTTGCTATAAATCCACATACCAGGAGGTACCACTTGCCTCACGCTACTCCACCCTCAATCAAAGGCATTCGTTTTGCGCTTACTGACAGGGTCCACTACTTTTGCTTTATTTTAGATGGGAAGAGGCTTGAGTGTCTGTATACAGTTACAGGGAACACTAGGTAAGGGGTGGGACCTCTCTTCTAAATTTATCCCCTGGCTCTATGAAATCTCGCTTATGTTACGCTCTAAGCTAACAGCGAAATGTCTAAATTCTATTCCAGTCGCTTTGGCTGATAAACTGGCTAGAAGTGGCACCATCGCGATACGTTAGTGTCAGAACTGGCCTAAAGTTCAGTTACTTAGGGCAAAACAGTAAATAATAAGTTGCCTTTCCTTTTTCAAATGCAACTAAATATATTTACCCTTACGTAATTGTGTCACTACAATCTAGAAAACAGTTATGCAATCTTCAATTGAACTAG
>NW_023458558.1:13509081-13521123 GCF_013731165.1 Rhagoletis pomonella | reverse complement strand
TGTCACTACAATCTAGAAAACAGTTATGCAATCTTCAATTGAACTAGTAGCCTTTTGACATATGTATTTGCATAATAAATAAGATAATGGACATAAAGTCGTAAAACTATTGTAGTGGCTATTTAAATTAAAAACAAATTTAATTACAAAAATTGTCGCTTACTATTCACACACTTTTATAGGTATTACGTCAAAAAAACAATTATCTGTCATTGTGTAATACAAAGATCAGACGATGATGGAAGTATGGAGCTCAATTCATGCCCTCTTCATCAGCTCCATTAAGACTATTAAATTAACTCATTTTGTTGGTAAACAAATCATAGCAAGCGATTCACGAAAGTTTTATTTTGCGACGCAGATAGTAAAAAACATTCATACATACATACATAGCATATGTAGTGACCGAAAGTAAATGAGTCAAAATTTGTAGCTTAACTTGGGCAAAAATAAATGTCACGCAGACATTTCGATATTAGTTCACTTGGAATTTACAAATACATATAAACACACATACGTAAATTGGATTTCGGGCTCTGCGCAGCCAAGTACAAAATTAAACATGGACAGAAAAATATAGGTAAACACAAACTTATACATATATATCATATATGTATATTCATACATACATATATACATAAGCATTTACAAACTTACCTACATACGCTGATTAGTGAAAGTTTTCGAGCAAAAATGTATTTCTGTTAAGAAACGGCCGCAGACGGTCCAACAACATTCACTGGAAACAGAAGATGATGAAGAAGCAAGCTGAAGTAGATAAAAAAAAGAAATGTGTTAAGTTAAAACATTAATGCGAATAACAAATAATTCGTTACAATGCAGAAAAACTCAAAGCAGATCAACGTCGATCAGCATGTAAAAGCCTTCACATTCACACCTGACACACACACACACACGCACACCCGCCAATTACCCTGCAGGAAATATATTTAACTATAAGTTAACTTGAAGTTGAATAGGAAGGTATTAAAGGTCACTATTATATCTATGGCAACTAATTACTTTTGGACATACAAATTCAATAAGAAAACATAAATTTTTTCCTACCTGTTTATTCATTTCTGTAGTTTATTTAACTTTGCATATTTGTTTAAATATTCTGCTTTAGATGGTCCAATATTCGGATTCCATCAGACAAAACTTCAAATTGATAATATTAAATTTCGATCTTCATTTTATTTGTCGTGAATTCGAAAAAATATATTTGTGAAGTGCAGAAAAAAGTGTACACACTTGTTTAAAGAAAACCATCTCCCACTCATGTCTGCATGACTTCTGCATTACGTTTCGTCTATTTAGATTACAGTTAGCCTTTTATAATTAACTACAGGTGCGAGATTTTTTATCAAGTGATAAAAAGTTTTTCTTCAGGGTAGTGTTGGTTTCGATTCGTATGTGAATGGAATTATTTGTCTGAATATGTGTGTGTATGTACATACCCACTGGGAAAATAGGTAAGCACCTTACGAGGTAAGCCATAATTTCTTTCAGTTTTTAGTACCAAAATTGTCATCATGACCAGCGTAATCTACTAGTAAAGCACAAAATGAACACCTCCGGCGACATATTACGTTGTCAGTTGCAAAATAACGTACAGCCGAAGTAATTTCCAAGCACCGAACTACTCCGAGCGACTGCTCTGCATTACACGTAACTTACTTTGTAAAGCGACTCAGAAGTATGTTTGATAGCAAATGTACATTTTAAATTCCTACTTACATAAGGCGGCCATGCCTTTGTAAAAGTAAGGGACGTTCGGCAGGGAAATGGTAATGACTGCCAGGTGAAGAGTAAGTTGCTAATAAGGTATTATTACGTGCTCCTAATTCCCACTGGG
Source organism: Rhagoletis pomonella (assembly GCF_013731165.1). Lineage (NCBI taxonomy): Eukaryota > Metazoa > Arthropoda > Insecta > Diptera > Tephritidae > Rhagoletis > Rhagoletis pomonella. The sequence continues at coordinate 13,519,265 of NW_023458558.1, read as the reverse complement.
TATGTATGTGTGGTGTACAACAACAAACAGTCTATTGATATTAGCATAAATTACGGAGAGGTATGCATAAAATATACTGACGTACTGAATGTGAATTTTCGATGAAAACGAAAGTGATTATGTTTGCATGAAAGTGAATTCGACCCGGATTAAAAGAATTCATTGGATAATAGCAGATGAGCAGCTTTGATTTTTTGTCTCTTCTATTATTAAAGTGTCTAAAGTAATTAGCGAACGAGTGAATAAAAACTAAAATAAAGAGCGCTAAGATTTTCGCTTATCGTTCTGCACGTGAGCACTGCAACCACTGTATGTATATGTATGTACATATGTAGATATATGTAGATATTTTCGGCTTTATTTACTTATTTATTTATTGTTCCAATTTGATAATAGACCTTCGGGTCTAATTCTGCCATAAAAAAATTCCCATAAAAATCCTTTACCGTTCGAAGCCGGTGTGGAATTTTACACACACCACAAGTTGCAGAAAAAATTCCATTTGCCACGCCCATGTTACTCCACACGCGGTGGGCCTTCACGGTCAACTCTTCAACGTTTGGTAGCTGAATTCGAGGCAACAGGTGTGTTAAACAATTATTCAGTATGCCAAAGGAAAACTAGATCGGCAGGGAATATTTGAAAATGGTATTTGAAAATATCAGAATTACATTTCTCGACTGTAAAAAAGGATATTCGAGCTAACTCAACCGCACACAGTGTGCTCTTTTAACACAGCATGTAAATTAATCGTAGCGCTTTCGACAGAAGCAACATTTTGATACGAAACTAAAAGAAATTACTTTTCATGAAAAAATATTGCCATTGGTTCACAATTACCCCTTGACCTTAAAAAATTTGGCAAGAATAGTGAACTTGAAAAAAAACATGCAAATTTGAAAGCCCATTTATTTGTCTGGCTGTGGCTGAGTGCGCAAAGATGCTTTCCAGAATTTGTTGATATGCAGAGAGGGTCAGGGTAATTTTTTTCGGTTTTTATCTTGATTATTCACTTCACGGATGCTGTTTTAGAATGAACGCGGTAATTTTAAAATGCGCGTAATTGAATTGTATATTAACCAATATACAGTACTTTCGTTGACGTTTATAGTAAGATCAATTACGTTTCTATTTGATTTTAATATTTTTTCCCCTCAGTGTAGTAGATGCATCAAAAGGCAAAGTTGAAAATATGTTGAGCTTATTCTGCTGATCGGCAGTGTTTATATTTAATTAACTTTAAATTCAGTTTTTTCAAACAATCCTTAAAGTATTAATCCTCCTTTGTTTTTAAATGTCCAGATTATATTTTCTAATAGCGGTCGCCCCTCGGCAGGCAATTGCAAACTTCCGAATGCATTTCTGCCATGAAAAACGGCTTCTCATAAAAATACAATTGCCGTTCGGAATCGTCGTAAAACTGTAGGTCCCTCCGCTTTGTGTGACAACATCAAGGCGCATGCCACACGAGAGATTTTGGTTAATATAGTCTGTATATATAGGAGTATTATCTTTAGTACTTAGAGTTTCTATAGAGTTGCCAACTCTCCAAAAAAAAGACTTGTTCTTTAAATTACAAAAACTGAGATGTGAAATGTAAAGGATTGGCCTCTAATTGTGCAATAATTTATTATTTTTTTGAATAGGGTTGCCACCTTGCTAAAAACAATATGGTTTTCACTGTTCATTGGACTAAAAAATGAGGTATCAAGTAAAAAGATGTGGTTTACGGATGTGCAATAAGCCTTTTTTAATGGGGTTGGCACCTATTCAAAAATGACTGCCTTAAATATAATACGTGAAGGCCATTTTATTAATGACACACAGTTCATTAAAATTAACAGATGGGGTCCTCATATAAGTTTTATTTTTTCGAAAAGGGTTGCCGCGTATCCGAAAATTATAACATATGGGCTGTTCGTTAAACTAAAAAATGAGTTGTCGAATGAACGGACTTGGCCTCCATATGTGCAGTAAGGTAATATTTTTTTTTAATAGTGTTGCCTCCTGTGCGTTGGTTGCTTGTCCATTAGGTGTGCAACAAGGCTTTATGTTTTTGAATAGGATTGCCACATCTCCTGTGAAATGTAGCTTTTTTCGCTTACGATAAAATCACAAACAGCGGTCGATATGTAGGTCAGATTCTAATTCGTTGGAAAGTATCAGTGGCCACTTACCGTGCCACAAAAACATATCTTTATACACATATCTACTCAAAACTCTCTTCTCAGTACTAGAGTATAATTAAAAACAAAAACAAATCTGCACTGTTAATTTCAGTTAAAGCTCACCAAAATTTAGTTGAAATGTAAATATGTATATAGTACTTTTACTTTTCTTTCTTAGTCACAAAAATACACGCTTAACTTTTTCCACACAGCTTCCGTAATTGGGCGGCATTTTAATGACGCCAGTTGTAAATTTCCTTCGAACTTTGGCTTTTACTTTTCGCCATCCGCGTTTGCCATTAAGAACCGACGCTTTTACTTTTACACATATGTATGTATGTATGTATTGAGTCATGTACGTATGTATGTGAAATCCTACGCTCTCGCAGCTACAAATTTCATTTTCTAGCATAAACACACTTATTGTAACTAACTACATACATACAAACATCAATGTCGCTGTATATTTAGCAAAATCCAATCTAAGAGTTTGGCCGCAAATCTAATCTATACTAAGTCGCCCATTCCACTCAATTTGCCAACTGACTAATTGGCACTCTATTAAAGTGCTTCGTTAGATAGTTTGATTGCTGCTTACCTAAAATGAACACAAATATCAAATAGTTTAGAAGTAGGAAGCATTAAGATGAAAGGTTTAATGCCAAGTAGGAGTGCTTAAATACCTTAAGCTTAGAAATCAAATATTTGAAAATGTTTTTCGAGCGTTACACAGCTGAAGTACAGAAAGCGTTGCACGTACCTAAGTGGTTCAATGGATTAGAAAGCTGATAGTGGTGTCGAAAATAATTTAATAAACAGAAAAGCGATGAGCTATTAGTTACATATTTATTTTATTAAATAACTAGCAAATGTTTGGCTTCCTTCACGGCGCCTGATAACCACTTCCGCGTCGGCCAATGCAAAAGTAGTGGTGAAAAGCAAAAACGGTTTGGTATGTAAAAATTATTAGTTTAGGTTAGAACGGCTGAAGACCAGAACCCTTCGCAACTCGGCCATAGAAAAAAATGTCGGTAGAAATTTTGCACGATTCTCAATTTGGGTGAAATTGAACAAAAGATGGCAACATTTTTCAAAATATTTTCGAAATTAAGCTTTCTTAAACCTCATTACTTTCCATCCATATTGTAGTTCTTTATTTAAATAGGTGGTACTCTCCTCAAAAAATTGTTCTTACTAAGCCTCTTTTAACATCTCATTCGAGGACAAAACCATACTAAAAAAATTTTGTTGAATTTATTATTTAAAATAGAATTTAGCTATTTGAGGAGACGGCAACTTTCACCAAAGCAATTTAAGTGAAAAATGATTTTAATTTTTTGAATTTCATATGGAAATTGAAAGAAAATGAAAAATCATTTTGAACTTAAATTGCTGGTGAAACCGGCTGTTAGACTTAATGAAATAATTGAACCAAGTTTGGCAGAAATCTATAAAGTGGTTACCGAGAGACACCTTGTAGTCATAAAGTGGGTGGTGGCAGGCCCAATTCCTAATAGTTTATAGCAGTCTTATTTACTGCTCAAAGATTTTTGTAACTATAAACTTGGAGTAAATAACGTCCTCAGTTATTGAAATATCGGAGTTTTCAGATGTCTGAAATTTACCGTTATACGGAAAGTGGATGTAATTTTAGTCCGATTTGAACAATTTTCAACGAGTTTCTTTCTTGTACTAAGGTTTTTGAGTGCAACGATTTTTATAGAAATTTATAAATCGGTTACCGAGACGCACATATGTGCTCATAAGGGGGCGGCACCACGCCCATTATCCAAAAATGTATAATAGTCTAATTTTCTGCTAAGTGGTTATTGCAATTATCGATTTTAAATCAATAAGCTTCAGTAGTTACTGATTTATCGCAGTTTTTGTGTTTCTGTAAATTACCGTTATACCGGTGGTGGGCGTGGTTACTGCCCGATTTCAAAGATTTTCAATAGATTTCTTAGCCAGGCGCTAGGCAAGGCTCGGAACGAATTGGGTAAGGATTGTACTGAGATACAGCATTTCATCATAAGTGGGCGGGCGCACACCCATTTTCCTAAAATTTGCTAATAATACTAGTTTTTACCAAAATTCTGATGCATATACCAACTTTAAACAATTTGGATCCAATATTTACTGAAATATGATAGTGGTTGCATTTTTCGAAACTAACGATATATGGGAAGTGGGCGCGGTTACAGTCCGTTTTTATTATTTAGTTAGCGGACAGCCAGACACGCTTAATCGACTTCTCTATTCATTCTGAGCATTTACACATGTATACATTTGTCTATATCTATGCCGATTCGTTTTGGCTGTTACAAGCAATCGTTATGTGAACAAATTTAATATACCCTTGGGCACAAGTGCGCTCGGGTATGAAAAAGATGGCAACTCTCTTCAAGCGATATCCTATATGTTAATCCATGCTACATATAGCCTATCTGTGTGCCAAATTTCGCCGAAATTCAATTAGCCATAAAGTAGCAAGAAACATACATGCACACTGAATTACTCACTCACAAACTATCAGATTTTTAATGTTCGTAGGAAGTAGGATATTTATTAAGTACTAGCAAGCCTAATGTATATACATTAGTCAAGCTGCTTTGAGCAATGTGTGATTGATGTATGTACATACGTAAGCAACAGCATTTTAATATAATTTTTCTGTGAAGCATCAAATTGGTAGAAATAGAGAGAGAAAGAAAATTTACTAATCGACATCTTTTCTTATTGTTAATCAGTTATCAACATTCTCTTGATCTTCTACAGTTACCGACACATCTGAAACACCCATTGAAGAGGTAACCAACGCGCTCTATGGCAAAAGCATTAAATTCGCCATGACACATGATCTGGAAGTGAAGTTGCCAGAGGTGATGTTCGATGGTGCCACTTTTCGTATCTCACCGCGTTCATTTGAAGGCAATGGCATTATTGCAAAACTGGAATTGATACCGAAACAGGAGGTGGAGGCGCGTTTGGCTGGGAAAATTATTATGAAGAAAATTCGTAAGTAACGATGTTAGGCTTCAAATTGCTAAAAAAGTTTGCCTTCTCAGTGCCGCCAACGCACAAATACTAAGGGCAATGAAACGGCAATATTTTTTGTAGAAATTGGCTCACAAACAATTCTAACTAAACAATTCTAACTAAACACTTATAACATTAACAAATATTTTATTTTCAGAAAAATTTATACGCAGCAAATTATTGCTATCATTCCTGGCGCTCTTGCTCATTATAAAAATCATCAAAATCAAATTATTCTGGCTGTTGCCGCTGATTATTGGTGTTGGCGCAGCTAAAAAGTTACTGCTCAAATTTCTGCTATTCCTCTTCCCAGCTTTGTCTCATCTCTTCAAGCTATGCTCCTACTATCAACAAACATATCATTCGACTAAATATCATCATCACCATCACCTTATCAACCATCATCACACGGTGAGTAAATAATCAAAGAAATAACGTACACATGTAGAAACATGTAACTTACAAGAAGTGAGTGCACATTTATGTATCTCCAATGGATGTGGCTAAAATTAGCTCAAAAATTACGTAGGAAATTTAAAACTCTCATTTGAAACATAAATTTAACAATCATTTAGGGACTTGTGCTGTTTTGAAGTGGAAATAGAAACTTTTGATACCTGCAAACGCCGACTGTTTACAACTGCGTACACAGGCGCACATAGGCACATATGAACATACCCAGCAAGAACTTTGATTCTTAAGTAAGCGCTTACTTTTTGTATCGATGCAGTAACGCATTGCAATACACGCTTCAAGGCAAAATTTTTCACTTTCTCGCTTAGCTCCAATGGCATGCCTAGGTTAAAGTAATGCGTTCTGTACCCGCACTCTAAAAAGTGCATGTAAAACTACTACTGAAAAGTGTTTATTTTTCAACCAAAACCTGTGTAAATATACGCACAAGATGTTCAAGATTTGATTTTGAATATAAGATGTTTAAAAAATACACATAAATATACACATGAAATCTCTAAAATATATAAAATATATTTACACAATTTTAAACCCTTTGTGTGTAATTTTTCTCTACGTGACAAATTTTATAAGTAAAAGTAAACAGGCAGTGTTTAGTTTTGCACACATTAGGAAAGGAAACTGGTTACCTCTCTTTATATGCGTAAATTAAAAAAAAAAAATTTTAAACAAATTTTAAACATTTTATGTGTAAACTGTAAAATTTTTATCAATAAATGTTTAGAACTCAACAAACAAATTTTAAATTTGTTCTACGCCACACATATCGCACACCTCTGATCTAAAGTGAGGTAACTCAAAATTCATATAGGGAAATTTAACTGCTTGTGGATCGTACAGATTCAACGCAATTAATATAAAATCAGGTATAACACTAGGTTTTTAGTTAATTCATCATGAAAACAAAATTACTTCCATTAGTTGGATGTAAGTCCTATGAATTGATTTATGCAAAAAAATGGTCAAACACTTTTTCTTTACACCCAGAGAAGGAATCCAATTATTTGATCTTAGCATTTCCGAACTTAAAATCGGAATTAAGAACATGCAAGCTTTAAAAATTAAGTATGTATCAACGGTGGGCAAACGTGGCTCTTTGAGCCAAATGCGACATGCGAAATTGCTTAGCAAAGTGCGGCTCTTTTTTTTATTATTATTATTTGTATATTCAGATATTCGTGCATACGGATAAAAACATAATGAGCATCAAGCCGTCTGTATGTACATACATACATTGGCGCATATTTACACAATATGTTAATGTTTGGCCAAGCTGCTCCACCGATTTGTGGCATGCGTCTCGATGTTGCCATACAAATCGAAGGGACCTACAATCAAGCTGTTTTTCATGGCAGAATACCCTCAGAGGTTCGCAACACTGGATTTGAAGCATTTTGCAAAACAATACAATAATTTTATTGCTGTTGTTCGAATACAATTTTCGCATAAGCTTGCCAGAGTTAAATATCCATCTGTACATTGACCATGCTCGTTAACAATCGATGTAGATATTGGCAAGAGATAATGGCTAGGGTGGAAATTTGTCTACATAATTTTGAAAAACTTTGAAATCCATTTTGACGGACAACACAGAACCGGCAAATCTTACAAAGAAATGTTTAAAAACTGATAATCACAAGGTATGTTATCGTACTAAGAATAATAACACTAAAGCTAAAACCACAAGTTTTGAAATGAAACAAAAAAGAACGCCGAGACACCCAACCTTAATTTTGGTACATAGGTAATGGATCTGTATACCGGTTTTCCAGATCAGTAGTGCGATTTTGAATTTAATTTAAACCACATTTCATTTTGTTATCTCTAGTTAAAAACTTTTTTTGTTCTTTTAAAGTGGTGTCCAAGGAAATTACGAACAACATTTCGAAAACAGGTCCATGTTGATTTTTCGATCAGATAAGGTTTTTCTTCAAACTGTTAATCAGCCAATAGGTCTCTAATTTATGGCCCTAAATGATATTATTTTGGCATCGCTAATTTTTGGGAATTTCTGTTTTTTCTACCCTGTTATCAAGATTATTTACACACAATCACAAAAAATACCCTTATAAGACAAAAGAATAAAAGTCAATCAATAATCATTATATTAAGAAAAATATTTTTCGCGTCATCTATAATTATTATTCAAGGACTAATTTTAAAAAGTCCTTTCATAATATATATCAGAGAGATAAAAAAATATTTGTAAGTCTTAAAAGACGGGACTTGTTCAGGTGCATTTCAGGATTAGTTGGGAACCAGTTCGTGACTAGTTGGGAATAGCTTGGGGGCAGTTGGAGCTTGGTTTCGGACCCGTTCGGGACTATACACAACGTTTTTTCGCAATGTTATCAAAAGACTTTATAATATAAGTCTCAAAATAAAAGTCTTTGAAGACTTAAAAATATTTATCTCGCTGATAATTATTATGAAAAGACTTCTATTATATAAGTCTTAAAATAACAGTTATCGATGACTTAAAAAAATTTTCTCTTACAAAATTATTATCAAAGGACTTCTATAATTCTTACGAAAATGTTAATGATTTCTTTAAAACTTCACCATGAAATAATTATTATTCTGGGTATCTGAAATTAACTCGGTTTTTGGAATCAGCGGGCAATTCCACAAAAAAAAATGGATAGTGGCGTCGGGAGAACAAAAATCATATTAAAATTCGTGATGCAGTGCAATTTAATGTTAATTTGTTAAAATCACACTTTGGTATGCAAAATACGCGTAATCACTTCAGTCAATTTTTTAGGAAAACTGAGGGTGATTGAATAAAACTAACTAAAACTATGAGGTTCATATGCGGTTAGGTAGTAGTATCTACATAAAAAGAAACACTTAATTTTGTTTAACCAAACCACTGTTTATCAGTGTTATTTTTTGTGCATCATTTTGTGTCGTAAAGCTTTTATTTGCATATTTTGTGGTGAAAGTAAATTGAACAAATTGTAAAAGTTTTATTGAAAAATGGCATTTGCATACATTGCATCATATTTGTATGATACTGGCCAATAATTGAACGGCGTAGACTTCGCAAAATCGGTAACTTCTCGGCTTCTTAAAAATACGCTGCTGGCGCGAACCAACTAAGTTTCCCCGGAAGGGGGAATATGCTTTTTTCTTATTCCACTTTGCACTTTTCGCATATTTGGCATTTCTCTCGACTGAGATGCCACATTTCATAATTTTAAACAAAAATAAATAATCATCAGTTTTTCGCTGTTAAGCAAGAGTTACTTACGGCCATATTATTGACACTCCGAATATGGAGGAATAAGGCAGAATAAGATTATTCACGGAATAGAGGAGAATGAGTCAGATTAAGTCTATTAATGGCGCATAGAAAGAAACTAAATAAGGCGTAATAAGAAAGTCAGAATAGTTATTCCGGGGAATAACTAATCGGTCTGAATCGGGCGAATAAGGCAGCTATTCCATGTTATTCATTAAAAATTGATTACTGAGTTTTACAATTGCTTTAACAATACTTACATAAATAGAAACTGTTTTTTAGTTTGTAATTATCCTTTATAATGTATTGAAGATGAAATAGAAGCAGGCAAGAACCTGAAAAGGCAACAACATTATTTTTTTATTAAATGCAATGTTCCATCTTCAGATTAAACCTTATTGTGCTCTGTAGTTTACATTTCTAGCATTTACGCTTAAAATTTGTAATAAGTATAATAATTCCACTACAACCGTGTCCGAGTTTTTCAGTAGCTTTGTGAAAGTCAATTCTGAGCAGTTTTAGCAATTAAGCGCGGAAAAAAATTATTTCCAATACCTTCAAAACCCTTCTTTTAAACGCCAGTTAACAGCGTGCAACAATCAATTTAACTCACACAAAAATGAATATGTATATTAACGAAACTCGGGACCAAAATATACCAAAACTGCGTTTTTGGTTTTTCTCTCTGACGTCAGGATTTTTTTAAGGACTTTGAAAGTTCAAGGATGTCATAAATTCCAAAATGATTAAAAAAATTCAGTTCAATGCAGAATAACAATATGGGTGTCAAATAAAAGAGAAAGTTCTGCTAAATTGAAAGAAAAATTAATTTTTTTTTTAGCTGTAAACTTTTAGGCCTAGTCCAATAATGGTGTTTCGAATTTTTAAAATAATGAAATTCTAACAAATCTTGTACTATTCATCTCAAACTAAGTCAAATCAGATGCATTTATTAAAATCATAAAAATACCACATTGCACACACATACATATTTGCAGAGGTATTTTACTATGCTACGACAAATCCACATTGCGCAATTAATTGTAATCGTCTTCCTTTGCGTTTGATCAAACGCTTGGACACTCGTACATGGCCTATGAGTAACATTATATTTCGTAAAAAAAAATCATTGAATTTACCAATCGATTATATGAAAGTGATAAGCCGAGCCGCAATACTTCCCACTGCAATTGTGTAGAGAGATTATTCCTCCCCAGTGGGAATTAGGACCACGTAATAATACCTTATTAGCAACTTAC
>NW_023458558.1:13501296-13508981 GCF_013731165.1 Rhagoletis pomonella | reverse complement strand
CAATGCTTTAATATTTTTTGCTACAATTTCAGCACTTTCTGTTATAGCATATTTGTTGAACATATGCAAATAAAAAAATCTTCGCATTACTTCAATTTTTGTTAGCGGTTTTGCACAGACAAATGCATCAATAATTTTACCCACAAGCCACACATTTCTTGTTTTTAACATAGCCATAATTCGACTTCAAATTCATAAATATTTTCACTGCACTATAGCACCGATATTCCTGATCAATAACACTTCAGTTTTACTATTTATTTCTTGAAAAAGACACGATTGATTGAAATTTTTATAATTTTTGTAGCACAGAAAGTTTATTTCAGTTTTTTGTACCAACGCATGTAGAAATAACAGATGATCGATTTTTCTATTTAACAGTTGATTGAAAGATAACAAAGAAAAAGATGAGAAACAAAGAAGAGAAAGAGAAAGAAAGTGATAAAATAAAACCTAAATTATAGCTCGCATTGTGAATGAGGCTTAGGCTCGCATTGTGAATGAAACTCAAAAGAAATAATAAAAAAAACAGTTGAAATCATGTTCGGTTCAATGGATTGAATTCGACAAATGTAGATAACTCTGGGTTAGTAACGACTAATTAAACATTTTTTTTTTAAGAAAATTGTTTAGAATTTATTTATCTTTTAAACTGCATCATTAGTTTTTTGTAACTTTAATAGAAATTTTAAAAGTTATAAATCGTTAAAGTCAAGGTTTTTGAAAAAAATCTAAAAAATTTTAGTTTAATCTGCCATATGGAAAAAATCGCTGACAAACCTGGCGGTTTTTGAACATAAAATGAAATATTGGACGTTTTTCTTATGAACTGTTAACTTAAGATCTAAAAAAAAATTATTTAATGACAAAATCTTAAATTATTTTTAAAATATGGCAGGGAACCACGTTTTTTGACAAAAAACCAATTTGTGCGACCTCTAAACCACTTCCAAAAAATTTTTAAACAAAATTCAAAATTTCCTTACCTTAAAATCTATCAAAAAACGCGTGAGCAAAAAAAAATTTTTCTTTTTGGGACACCCTAATGTACATTAGTCAAGCTGCCCTGAACAATGTGTGATTGATGTATGTACATACGTAAGCAACAGCACTTTAATATCATTTTTCTGTGAAGCATCAAATTGGCAGAAATAGAGAGAGAAAGAAAATTTACTAATCGACATCTTATCTTATTGTTAGTCAGTTATCAACATTCTCTTGATCTTCTACAGTTACCGACACATCTGAAACACCCATTGAAGAGGTAACCAACGCGCTCTATGGCAAAAGCATTAAATTCGCCATGACACATGATCTGGAAGTGAAGTTGCCAGAGGTGATGTTCGATGGTGCCACTTTTCGTATCTCACCGCGTTCATTTGAAGGCAATGGCATTATTGCAAAACTGGAATTGATACCGAAACAGGAGGTGGAGGCGCGTTTGGCTGGGAAAATTATTATGAAGAAAATTCGTAAGTAACGATGTTAAATAGGCTTCAAATTTAAGGAATTGAATCATAGATGTAATGCTTAAAATGTTGCCTTCTCAGTGCCGCCTACGCAGAAATACTAAGTGCAATGAAACGGCAATATTTTTTGTAGAAATTGGCTCACAAACAATTCTAACTAAACACTTATAACATTACTAAATTTTTTTTTTCAGAAAAATTTATACGCAGCAAATTATTGCTATCATTCCTGGCGCTCTTGCTCATTATAAAAATCATCAAAATCAAATTATTCTGGCTGTTGCCGCTGATTATTGGTGTTGGCGCAGCTAAAAAGTTACTGCTCAAATTTCTGCTATTCCTCTTCCCAGCTTTGTCGCATCTCTTCAAGCTATGCTCCTACTATCAACAAACATATCATTCGACGAAATATCATCATCACCATCACCTTATCAACCATCATCACACGGTGAGTAAATAATCAAAGAAATAACGTACACATGTAGACACATGTAACTTACAAGAAGTAAGTGCACATTTATGTATCTCCAATGGATGTGGCTAAAATTAGCTCAAAAATTACGTAGGAAATTTAAAACTCTCATTTAAAACATAAATTTAACAATCATTTAGGGACTTGTGCTGTTTTGAAGTGGAAATAGAAGCTTTTGATACCTGCAAACGCCCACTGTTTACAACTGCGTACACAGGCGCACATAGGCACATATGAACATACCCAGCAAGAACTTTGATTCTTAAGTAAGCGCTTACTTTTTGTATCGATGCAGTAACGCATTGCAATACACGCTTCAAGGCAAAATTTTTCACTTTCTCGCTTAGCTCCAATGGCATGCCTAGGTTAAAGTAATGCGTTCTGTAAACTAGATGGTGAGTGGTGAATCTCGATCAATTAAGCACTTTTCGAAACTCACCACATACCTTTTAGTTTACGCATTTACTTTAACCTGCACCCTAAAAAACTACCACTTAAACGTGTTTAGATTTCAACCAAAACCTGTGGAAATATACGCACAAGATTTGATTTTCAACATGAGATTTTTAAAAAATACACATAAATATACGCATGAAATCTTTAAAGTTGTAAAAAAATTTTAAGTAAAAATATATATTTTACAAAAAGTAATAATAATCAATAAGTGCTCATATTTACACAATTTTAAACACTTTGTGTGTAATTTTTCTATACGTGACAAATTTTATATGTAAAAGTAAACAGACAGTGTTTAATTTTGCAAACATTAAGAGAGGAAACTGGTTACCTCTCTTTATATGCGTAAATTTAAAAAAAAAAAAATATTTAACAAATTTTAAACATTTCATGTGTAAACTGTGAAATTTTGATCAATAAATGTTTAGAACTCAACAAACAAATTTTAAATTTGTTCTACGCCACACATATCGCACACCTCTGATCTAAAGTGAGCTAACTCGAAATTCATAGAGAGAAATTTAACTGCTTGTGAATCGTACAGATTCAATGCAATTAATATAAAATCAGGTATAACACTAGCTTTTAGTTAATTCGTATAATCATGAAAACAAAATTACTTCCATTAGTTGGATGCAAGTCCTATGAATTGATTTATGCAAAAAAATGGTCAAACACTTTTTTTTTACACCCAGAGAAGGAATCCAATTATTTGATCTTAGCATTTCCGAACTTAAAATCGGAATTAAGAACATGCAAGCTTTAAAAATTAAGTATGTATCAACGGTGGGCAAACGTGGCTCTTTGAGCCAAATGCGACATGCGAAATTGCTTAGCAAAGTGCGGCTCTTTTTTTTACTTTCTCCTTGCTTAGAACATGTTGGCTCTTTTTACTTTTTAAAATGCATATTTCTTTGTTGGACATTCTTTTCCATTGTGTTATTTTTTATTTTTTTGTATTATTATTTTTATATACATAAAATGAAAGGTGTTTGGTAAGCGTTTCATCATCTTAAAAGGTTAGAACCTCCGAGTTAACATATAAGTTCAGCTTAAACTCTTCCTAAATTTTTTAAGAAACTAAAAATATTACTACTAAGACTGGGACTATACGTATATTCCGATATTCGTGCATATGTACACACATACATTGGCGCATATTTACACAATATGTTTATATTTGGCCGAGGCTTCTTCTTCGATTTGTGGCGTGCGTCTCGATGTTGCCATACAAATCGTAGGGACCAACAATTTACAACTCCGAATGGTGATTGTATTTCTATTAGAAACTGTTTTTCATGGCAGAATACCCTCGGAGGTTCGCCATGGACTGTCGAGAGGCGGGCGCTATTAGAAAGATCTTTTTTTATTTTATGCTGTTTGTCGGAAGCTGGGCTTGAAATCAGGCTCTGCGGAATGGTGGCGCGCACTGCTAACCACTACACCACTACGGCCGCCTATTTTTCATGGCAGAATGCACTTGGAAATCGCACCCATGCGTAAATGCTGTTTTGATTGGAAACGGAGTGGAGATTTTCTTGTGCACTACGCATACTTATGTGTACTCAATATCCTTCTCCTGAAGAGAAAAAAGGCATTTTATGCAAATGGTAAAGACATATATGATTGCACCTAGATATTACATAAGTACATGAGTAGCAATACCTTGGAAACAGAAAATGCACGCGACCCTGGATTTGAAGAATTTTGCAAAACAATACAGTACAGCTTTTGTTACACTTACACATTTCGCATAAGCTTTCTGGAGTTAAATATCCATCTGTACATTGATCATGCTCGTTAACAATCGATGTAGATATTGGCAAAAGATAATGGCTAGGGTGGAAATTTGTCTACATAATTTTGAAAAACTTTGAAATCAATTTTGACGGACAACATAGAACCGGCAAATCTTACAAAGAAATGTTTAAAAACTGATAATCACAAGGAATGTTATCGTACTAAGAATAATAACACTAAAGCTAAAAAAAGCGATTCTAAAAACAAATTGGATAGTGGCGTCGGGAGAACAAAAATCAAATTAAAATTCGTGATGCAGTGCAATTTAACGTAAATTTGTTAGAATCACACTTTGGTAAGCAAAATACGCGCAATCACTTCAGTCAATTTTTAAGGAAAACTGAGGGTGATTGAATAAAACTAACTAAAACTATGAGGTTCATATGCGGTTAGGTAGTAGTATCTACATAAAAAGAAACACTTAATTTTGTTTAACCAAACCACTGTTTATCACTGTTTTTTGTGCATCTCATTCTGCGTCGTAAAGCTTTTATTTGCATATTTTGTGGTGAAAGTAAATTGAACAAATTGTAAAAGTTTTATTGAAAAATGGCATTTGCATACATGGCATCATATTTATATAATACTGGTCAATAATTTAACGGCGTAGACTCGCGAAATCGATAACTTTACGGTTCCTTAAAATCACGTTGCTGGCGCGATCCAATTCTGTTTCCCCAGTTATTCCTCTTTGCACTTTTCGCATATTTGGCATTTCTCTCGACTGAGATGTCACATTTTATCATTTTAAACAAAAAGAAATAATCAGCTGTTTTTCGCTGTTAAGCAAGAGTTACGGCCATATTATTGATACTCCGAATATGGAGGAATAAGGCAGAATAAGATTATTCACGGAATAGAGGAGAATTAGTTGGAATAAGTCTATTAATGGCGCACAGAATAAAACGAAATAAGGCAGCAACATAATTCTTTTATTAAATGCAATGTTCCATCTTTAGATTAAACCTTATTGTGCTCTGTAGGTTACATTTCTAGCATTTTCGCTGAAAATTTGTAATGAGTAAAATAATTCCACTACAACCGTGTCCGAGTTTCTCAGTAGCTTCATGAAAGTCAATTCTGAGCAGTTTTGGCAATTAAGCGCGGAAAAAAATTATTTCCAATACCTTCAAACCCCTTCTATTAAACGCCATTTAACAGCGTACAACAATCAATTTAACTCACACAAAAATTAATATGTATATTCACGAATCTCGAAACCAAATGTAGAAAAACTGGGTTTTTGGTTTTTCTCTCTGACGTCAGAATTTGTTTAAGGACTTTGAAAGTTCAAGGATGTCATAAATTCAAAAATGATTAATAAAATTCAGTACAATGTAGAATAACAATATGGGTGTCAAATAAAAAAGAAAGTTCTGCTAAATTGAAAGAAAAATTTATTTTTTTTTAGCTGTAAACTTTTAGGCCTAGTCCAATAATGGTGTTTCGAATTTTAAAATAATTAAATTCTAAAAAATCTTGTACAATTCATCTCAAACTAAGTCAAATCAGATGCATTTATCAAAATCATAAAAATACCACATTGCACACACATACATATTTGCTAAGGTATTTTACTTTTATTTTACGACAAATCCACATCGCGCAATCAATTGTTATCGTCTTGATCAAACGCTTGGATACTCGTACATGGCCTATGAGTAACAATATATTTCATAAAAATAATCATTGAATTTACCAATCGATTACGCGAAAGTGAAAAGCCGAACCGCAATACTTTCCACTGCAATTGTGTAGAGAATTTTTTCCTCTGCACTGCGGTATAAATATTAATCTTTTTGATTACTGTATGGATTTGAAGCAGGCAAAGTTCTTGACGTTGAATTGGACAATATTTGTTAGCTTTCCATGTATTTAAAAATTCAAAAATTAATGATAATTAAAAAACTTTATACTATTTTGACACTCCGAATGTCAATTCCTCTCTTCCGAAAAACTATTGGGATAAATATTTATTCCTCTGCCCGAAAGGTATTCATCGCTATTTCATAGCGAATAATTTACAAAAAAGCTATTCTGCCGTCGCTCGAAATTGCTCAGAATAACTAAACCGTCGAATGAGGAGGAATAACGGCAAGTAAATAATATGGACGTTAGAGAATTACACAATTGTTAGTGCAAACGGCAAAAGAGATTAAGCAACATTTTCATGTAACAAAGAAAAAATTTAAAAACGAACACATTTTTTGTAATTTTATCTTATTTGGGTTAAGCTTGGTGGATAAATAATCCATATGAATAATTTTAGTATGAAATAGGGGCAGGAAATAAATGTTACTCAGACGCCATATCGTACATGGCCGAACTAGTACATAATCGTATATAACGTATGAGTAACTTTTTCCAAATTAAAAGTTGAATTTTTGTTTATGCGCCGTGCAAACTTAAAATAAAAAGATCTTGGGAAAATTAGCTGATCTAAGAAAGGGTATACAGATCCGTAATCCACGACTCAAAGTAAAGTTTACGTACCTCTATGCTTTTTTTGTGTGTTATTGAAGCGTCCCTACAGTGTAGGTAATATAGTTAAGTATTTTATAGAGTTGAAAATAGCATTTGCTATTTCTTTGTTGTTTAAATTATTGTTGCTTCAAATTATTGTTGCTTTTCCCTCAATAAGTTTTCATTAAAAAATGGCCTCGAGCTCAATAAAAATTGTTGAATATAATTGTTATAAGGCGATAAAATAACAAAAACAAATAAAGAAGTATTAACACAAACCAACAAAACCAACGACCACGTGATCAAGAAAATGTGGTGATTTCCCAAATAGCTATCACTTCTACCATTTTTCAAATTATTGTTGCTTTTCCACAATAAGTTTTCTACAATAAGTTTTTCATTAAAAACGGCCTCGAGCTCAATAAAAATTGTTGAGTATAATTGTTATAAGGCCATAAAATCACAAAAACAAATTAAAGTTTTTTTGCCAAAATTTTCTCTTATTGCAGGTTGTACCAGCATGGCATGCGCCCGAACATCATTCCATACCGGAAATCATTTATACTCAACCACCAAAGGGTCACCCTTCTACTTATCTACACGGCGCACCGATACACGAGACCTACGGCCCATATTCGCTAGAGCACAATGAGGGTAACTGGGAAAATTCAGGACCGGGGTTGGGATCAGAGTAAGTAAAGACTTTAAAAAGCGTGAAAAACATTTTAATTATAAATGTAAAAACTAAGAAAAGAAGCATAGGTAAGAAGGATTCGTACGCGTAAGTTAATATAAAATTATTAAAATTATGGAAATGCAAACTATTAAGATCTTTTTTTCTATTCGTCTCACATCACCATCACTCAACTTTGAAATTTTTTATACACCTAGAATAAGTATAAACGTTAAACTTTTTCAATAAATTTCTTTTAAAAACAAACAAATATATGTACATTAGACCGTAGCAGAAAAAAGTTCGCCGCCCCTGAGTCTTATAAGGACTGCACCCACCCACTTGCCGGGAT
>NW_023458558.1:13496844-13501196 GCF_013731165.1 Rhagoletis pomonella | reverse complement strand
AAAAAAACACAACTCTAATGAAAGATAGTGTAAAATGAAAATTTATACCTTAAGATAGCAGCGAAAGTGCAAACAAAGAATTAACTGAATTAATTGATATGCGATTCGAAGCATCAATTTCCGCCAAAGGAGGCAAGCGGCGAATACTTGAGTAAATAAGCCTTCAGTCGACACGTTCATGGAATAGAGGTAAATGGCTGGGTGGCGTGAAAGAGAAAATGGGTACGAAACCACAAAAATTCCGTTGCGGCACAGCACAGATAATAAAAACTTACAGCACAACAAACTGGAAGAAGAAAACTAATAAAGAGCAGAGTTTGCTAAAGTGAAACGACTTGCGGGCAGCTGAAATTTGTTGTCATGTTCAAACAATATAGTACGTACATATATCTGTACGTAGTATATATCGAAGCGTTACCAACTAAAAATTAAATTATTTTACATAAAAACAAACAAATAATTGAATGTAAGTACGTATGTCCATAACTATATATATATGTACGTGCATTTGTAAGCATTGTTTGCTTGTCAAGCTAACCGCACCTGTCACGTCAAATGCCATGGTGATGAGTCCACCGCAGCATAGCCAACTTACAATGGGCGTTGCGTTGCACACTGGTTCAAAACTGGCATATGCACTGTTCATAATTCACTGGAGCCTTAATTTTTTACTCAACTAGATCATTTTTTTTTTATTTGAAAGCTTGTATAATTTGCAAGAGACCAGTTGAGCCCGATTTTTGAATTTTCACTTCCTTGTATTACATTTTTTAGTAGAAAGTGCAGAAAAAGTAGCAATTTTGGAAAAAATCGATTCTTTTGTTCTAGTTAATAAATGTCACATTATAAAACCTAGTTGAAAACAACTGTAGGGTTCCCCCAAAACAAAAAAGGAAAATCCAAAAAATTTGAAATTTTATAAAAAAAAAATTCCATCAAAATGTAGTTTTATAGATCACGAAATTTTAGTATGATAAAATTAAAGTTCCAAGTGGAGCAGAGTTCGCGTTGATTTTTAATATAAAATATAATAGGAATATAAACTACACAAACTAACGAAAAAATTACTGAAAATCAACGCCAAGTCTTAGCCACTTGAAACTGACACTTTATCATACTAAAATTTAGTGACGTATAAAACTGCAAGATTTTTCTAAAAACTCAAAAAAAAGTTGTTAGTTTTGATGAAATATTTTTTTTATAACAACTTTTCTTTTTTTGTCGTTTTGGGAGAACCCTACAATTTTTTAAGTAGTTTTTATTATGTAACATTTATTAACTGGAACAGGAGAATTTGATATTCTTCAAATTTGCTACTTTCTCCGAATCTTGCAATAAAAAAGTTAATACAAACATAAAAATTCAAAAGTCGGAAGCTTTCTAATTGAATAAGCTTTAATTAAAAAACAAAAATAATAATAAAACTTTTTGAAAAGCGCTAGTAAATTATGAACATTAAATTCCAATTCTGGCCCACTGTGCGCTGGTACTTGCGTGGCTGAAATAAATGCTCATGTTAAATACTCATAAGAAATTCCCACCAAAAAAGCATTTATTTATATTTTTTCGTTTATCAACCGCATACAAATAACACATACATATAAGAGTGCTCCATTCCATTGAACCATTTGCATGACTGCGAAGAAAGTGAAAACTTTGAATGGATTTACGTGCACCGCTTATAATCCGTTTTTTTTTTATATTTTTTTTTGCTATTATTTTTCTCGCAGGTTATTGACAGCTACAAGCCCACACTCACGCACCGCACCGCCCCTGAACTTCTATTAAGCAACTGGCATTGGCTCTCCTCATCGCTTTGCACAGTGCCCACAAGCTACAATGCTGAATTTTATATGCCCACTGAAGCGTATTCACTTTTTATTGCTTAACTCATAACGCCTGCAAATGGCTTCGTTAAATCATATGTTTATCCTTTCATAGTCTTATGCATCCAGTTATAGTAATCAAATTATAATTGGCAAAAATCACACTCTAAGCAAAAATATAAAACTTCACTGAAATGCATGCATATGCATGCAGCACGCAACGTCGGCGAAATGCACGCCGCAAATTTTGAGGGAACATTCATTGTCACTACCGCCAGTAAGTGCATATATGTAAGTGTATGAGTGCATTCGATTACCAACGTTTAATTATGATTTTGGCAGTGCCATTAGCATGCCAATATACTTGAAAGACATATCCCCACATTTTTATACAGGTTGATTGAATTTAATTGAGTATTAATCTTCTTTATTGGCGCTGTAACCGCTTAGCGATTTTGGCTGAGTTCAAAAAAGCACGCCAGTTGTTTCTCTTCTGTTCCCACTGACGCCAATTGAAAATTCCAAGTGAAGCCATGTTCTTCTCCACTTGGAGGTCTACCTCTTCCTCTGTTACCAGCATTCCGACTCGCGCAGTCGCAAAGTACGGCATTAAAAAAAGACAAAAAACCGGAAAATAATCCAAACAAGTAATTTTTAGCAAAAAAAAACCGACTTCAACTCCCATATAAAAAAAATATATATATATATATCTCATGATCCGCTGATCCGATTTTAACCAGATTAGTATGGGACCACCTCTGAGACACTACCTTTCCGATGCAAAAAGAATTATCGAAATCGGTTGACGTGGTCCAAAGTTATGCGGTAACATACATAAAAAAAAAAATAAAAATAAAAATAAATATTCCGACGAACTGATAACCTCCTCCTTTTTTGGAAGTCGGTTAAAAATACATTTATTTTAGAAATGTTTATTTTGAGTATTTTCTCCTTTCGGGTTTTTAACTCACAAAACTAGTACATTGAACCAAAAGATGCATTTTGAAGTTTTCTGGGAGCATTTTCATTCGATTTTCGCGAATAAAAGCCTTTAATGTACTAAACGTGCGCTCGACGTGAGTTAATAAAATTTAAAATGAAACATTTAAAACTTGCATGTTATCAGGAATAAGGGCTTTTTCCTGGCCCTTTACAGTTAAAGGTAGCAAAAGGCAAATATCTTAGAAAAAGGCAAAGTCAAATGTATATATATATAATCAGGGAAAGATAAATCATGGACATTCTTTATCGAATATACTTTATCTCTTTAGCAGAAATAAAGGCCATTTCCATAAAATCCGTTCCCTGAACATAGCCAAAGATGATAGAAATTAAGGAAGCTGACGATGTTTATGGCTCCCTTATATTATATGCTCTTTGTGATAATGACAGTGCTGCCACGAGAAATTATCTTTGAGTCAGAGTACAGGGAGACTTATTAAATTAATAAAGAAAACACTGAAAATCGGGACTCAGTGGCACAATTTTCTTAAAATCGGTTCTGACCCGCCAAAATCGGGACGAATGGTCACCGTAGGTATATCGTATGCCAAAAGAGAAATGGAAAGACAAATATCTATCTTCGCCATTTTTGGGCAGTTTAGTCACTGTTAGGCTCAACATGTTCTTCTTATCACAACTATTAATTTATATGATGAAATCTCCAAAAACATAAATTTTGAACTACATTTCTATATTTATTAATAAACGTGTGATATGTTTACGACAATAAAATTAAATTTCCTACTTCAATGTCACAATTTTATAAATCTTAGGTAACGGAAATTTTTTAAAACATTATTATCCCAAACGTACAGTAGAGCTGAAATTTCGAGTACTTAAATATTTAAAAGCGTAAGAAAAGCAATTAAACATGACAAAATGTACACAACTGCACGACCATTCCCGTAAGTCATAATGTTAAATTAAAAATACATAAATAAAACAAAAGATGTAAACCTTTAATGAAGTAACGAAACAACAACGCATGCATACAAACGTATACAAGAGAGTGTCGAACGTACATACATACTTCCCTACGCATATCCCAGCAAAAAATGCGACTAAGCAGGGATGAGTACAACATTATTCGCAAAGACATATGCAACGAATACCATTTTTATATAGAATTTTATATAAAGAATATAAAATAAATACACTGTTCCATTTAAATATAAATATTTCGGCTACCTGAGGTTAGAATTCGGGAGCTTGGGTTCGCTGGCAGGGTTACCACTTTTTTAAATTATTACCAAAACTGGTAGAAAAAGTTTGGGTTGGTAAAAAGGTAAATTTTTTCCATTTTGGTAGATTATTAGTCAAGTATTTTCTTTGAAAAACAAGTTAAACTTTTCGTTCCCGCACTTTATTTTTCGTAGTTAAATATCTTTATTTTACAATTTTTTTCCAACAGTGTAGTCTACTTAATTGCATTAATTTTCGAACGCTTTAAAGCACACTTTTTATATGCATATATATATATATATATATATGTATGTAAATATTTTAAATAATTCTTAAAAAACA
>NW_023458558.1:13473666-13493844 GCF_013731165.1 Rhagoletis pomonella | reverse complement strand
GCCGCCCCTGAGTCTTATAAGGACTGCACCCACCCACTTGCCGGGATTGTTTTTAGAGCATAAAGAACCATATTTTTGCTATTACCAAACAAAATTTCAAAAAAAATCGGATTTTCGACCCACGCTTATGTAGATTAAACGCTGTTTAGGCCACAGGAAAAGAAGTTCGGACTGGAACCACGGTAGGGTAACGAGTCGGTCATGCAGAGGCACACCGCGACCACGGTAAAACGCTCAAACTAGTTGCGTATGCCGACGAAACAGACGTGTAGTAGAACTGGGGAGTACCTAGACACTATCAGTAATGTAATGAACAGCGCCTTAAAAGTCAGCGCGGGGCCAGGAGCCAACGCAGACAAAACAGACCTTCACAAGAAGATATAAGATCTCTGTGTGGAGACCCCCAAAGCTAGGTAGGATTTGCGAGTAGTAGTGTTGAAGAGAGGTTGAAGAAGGCCAGTAACGCCCCTTATACATATAAATAAAAGCTGGGAGTAACTTGTGGTGTATCACCTGCCCTTCTGCGGTGGTGCTACACAGCAATAGTCAGACTATTACTGCTCTATGTCGCTTTGGTGCAGGCCAATGGCAGAGGTTCAGCGCCTCGCGGCACCGTGCATCATGAGGTCCACTCCAAAGCCGTTGGCTCTTGAAAAAATCCGCCACAAAAATTACGTGCGACAATGGCGGAAGCAATATACTCGCTTATTGTTACGGCTACCAAAGAAAAATGGGTATCACTAATAGGTGTCGGAATTGTCATGAACGGGCGACCAGAGAAACCTTTGAGCATCTTCTCTGCCAATTTCCTGCACTGTCAAAAATACGACTAAAATGCTAGGGCTCCTACAAATTCGAGAAGTTAGAGTACATGGCAAAAGTAGACCTGAAATTTCCGCGTGAAATCGCAAAAAGCTTTGATATCCCTGTATTCGGCAAAAATAAAATGGAATTTTCCAAAAATATCGAAGACCCAGGGGTGTACGGCGAACTTTTTTGTTTGCTTTTATGGTGGGACGGTATAATATACATAGAAACTATACAAGTACTATACAAAAATATGTACATAAGTGTGTTTCGTTCTATAAATATATATGTATGTCCTAACTTTTCAACATTTGACCTAACGCTGTTTCAACATTTCTACCATGACGTCACAACCTCTGACACATTCATCTACAGCAACACGCTATCTACACCTTTGCTTTGTTTTCTGTTCTTCTTTTCTCATTGCATGTTCATGTTGCAGTTATATTGGCGAAATACATCGAGCAGCCCAAGTCGATGAAAATTCAAATTATTTCAAACCGAATGCCAACAACGATGCCAATGAGATACTTGTTTGGGGTTTGGGCACTACACAACCAACCATTACTCAATTGCAACAGCAACAGCAACAGCAACAACAACAACAACATAAACAACATCATCAAAGGTATCGGCCGATGGCACAGCAATCACCTACACTACAACAACAACAACAAGCACAGCGTCCGCCATCACTTGTACAACAACAGAAATTGCAATTACAACAACAGCAACAACTCGTACAACAAAAACTGAAAACACAACAGAAACAACAACAAACACATAACCTTCAGAAACCACACGCCACTAGTCATAGCTTTAATCCATTTTTCAATGGTGAAAATAACTCCAAACAAAGGTGAACTAATTTCTTAGAAATTAAAACAAAAAAAAGAACCCACTCAACTTCTACCTGAAAGTGATAAAGGAACCAAATAATAGTTTCAAGAGCAAAGTTGATTTAATTTTTATATATTTTCTTGATAATAATCGTAGTAGTAGTCGTCAAAGAGCTTATAAAAGATAAATTATTCAAACAAAGTCGCTTAAGTATTTTAAAAGCCAGAAGTATTTTTTAAGTAATTTTCTTCTGGTTTTGTTACTATCAGAATCAAGACACATGCATGAATTTTATTTTAGTCCATTTTACCAGAATATACATACTTCCTATCATTTTTTTTTGTCACATCCTATTTTCCAATCATCTGATCAAATACATAAGTCCTTCTATGAATTTGGCGTATCTCAACAATTTTGAAAAACTGCATACACTAACACGACTGCACTGGACAAACCATCCGCATACATTTGTGTTTGTGTCTAACTTCTACTTTTCCCTCATCGAATTTATCTACATTCTCCAACAGAGATATACTAATATTAAAAAGTATTTAATTAAATGTATAGCTTAACAAATCCTTGTATCAAAAGCACTAATCCCTCCTCCTTCACCATACTCCTCATGTATGTATGTATAGCTCGCTCGTTCATCAACTTTCGCTTATAAATTTAATACAAACAAAAAAAAACGCAATATGAGCTTTTGGTTTTTAATTTTCCACAGCATATTTGCCACTAAATTAAAAAATCCGACACTTGCACAATCCGCGCCAAATCCAGTCTATGCACCACCGCCGCCACCACATCCGCAACAGCCGTCAGCCGAGGCGTTAACCGCAGCCGCACATATAGCCGCTCAATATGATCCGGCTCGCAATAGTCTCGCGCAACAACAACAAAAGCAGGATCAAATTAAGCAACAGCAGTTGCAGCAATTGCTACAACAGCAACAACAGCAGCAAATGTCGGTAAGTACTTGAAATTTTAAAATTTAAATTAATGTGTCAACCATCAACTTAAGCGTGCTCGATGTGGAGGTAGCATACATACATATTTAGGTAGATATTTCATTTCGTTAAGGGTATTCACCAAATTACTTGCTCATTTCGCGCAAACGCACAGCTGAAACCCTGACTGAAATACAAAGCCTGATACAACTGTGTTGTGCCGTTCGTACATTGCTTTGGCAGTTAAGGCGATGGAAAAGGGAGCGTGGCACCTCCCATACAAGCTGAAGAAGAAGACGATTACGCACTCACGGCAAACCTTGCAAAACTTGCCGATATGTATCTCATAGGTGGAAATAAGAGCACATAGAGCATCGAAAGAGATTAGTAGATATACGATATGGTATATCAGTGCTATTATTATTGGTCCCATGAGGGTTCTGGTCTTCACTCGTTTTGACCTAAACTAATAATTTTTACTTTAAAACCCCGTTTTTTGCTTTTCAACGCTATTTTTGTATTGGTCGACGCAAAAGTTCTTATCAGGCGTCGCGAAGCAAGCAGAGCCATCCAGTCCGAAGCGGTGCAAAAATTTACGGTACCCCTAGCCTATGAGAAACTCCGTTATGTGGAAGCTAAATTTATCAAGCTCCCGTTTTCACCGTCAACCTTCCGTTAGAGGAATTTTCACAGCGTTTTTGCTCTATTTGAAATTAGTGTGAAAAATATACACTTCACTTTTCGGTTGCCCCAGAGCGAGAAACATGCTGCATTTACAGCTTAAGCCTACGCTGTAAAGAAAATATGGAGAGCTAAGAATGTAAGTGCCAGGCTGAAGTTAAGGCTTGGTGACCATCCTACTAACTGTTTCAAAACAAGTTGGGCAATGCAGGTCGCGACCTTCTTATTTGCACATACTTAATCACCTCATTGCAGTTGGTAGAGATTTGTTCCCTAATTGAGCTGTAATAGTTCTAGTGTGAAATCGCTGACTGGTTAAAAAACCAGAAGATTGTGACCAGCCTTTATGATAGCCTCATTTGCCCTTTTCTTATTGTAGAGGCTGAGACGTCGGAATAAACTCTTTGCTTCTGCGCCGGCCTTATTTTACTTTTTTCATATTTTCTGCTTTTTAAAGTAACTTGGAAGGTCATAACTTTTAAATTCTTTAAGACCCCATCTCGGAAAAAAATCGTTAGGTCGAAAAAATAAAAACATTTGGGAATTTAGAACAGAATTTAAGAATTTGAAAATATGTATAGTAATCTCAAAAACAGAAAATTATGAAAAATTATTTTTTCAGTGAAATCTTAATTTTATAAATTGAACACGAACTAATGAACTTGCAAATTGTTTGTTGGTCCAAATTGGCTACTTTATCGTTGTTTTCTACGCCAGAAAATCATAGTTTCTGTTAAGTTTAATATGGAATGGCCGTCATAAATCCCGAATATTTTGTTGCATACACTTTCAAATTTCTTTGTCGTACTAAATATAGCATTAGCACGGAAGTACCTACCACCTTTTTAAGGAAAGTTTCTTTTTTTGCGCACAATTGCGCACAATGCGTCCATTAAGTCCGCCCAGTATTAAATTTAGAAAAGGTAAATAATTAGTTTCGCTTTTATTGTTTGCAGCAATACTGGCAACCATAAAAATAGCTAGCAATTTGCGATATGACACTTCACAGCCCAATGCACCGAACTGCATGAAGTGCCACAAGCAGTTGTCTGCTAATTGTCTGCTTTCAGCATTTTAGTTTAGCATGTGGAGAAGCGTAAAAGTGTTGCGTTCAACTAATAGTGACCACTTGTCATTCCGCACTTGACACAATTATTCTATTCCATTTCCAACACATTCGCCAAAGTTTCCAAGTATGCACCACTTGCATACCCTTTCCGCTGCCACCATTGTGTGCTATTGACACTGTCAGTCGCTTAAATGCATTTTCATGTACATAAATACTACTACACCTACATAGATTTGTTAGGTAAATGTTCATCATCAAATACCCTGCAGAAAAAAAGTATCAATTGATTAAATTAAACAACTTCTAGTCAGCTTTTTTGCGGGAGTTCGATAAATAACTAACTTTCAATTAGCTAAGACAAAATTAACTTTAAGTTAGTTGTAAAGTCGTGCAGGAGGCATGCAGACGTTATCGGTAGGTTTTTTCTTTGCAAATTTCTATTTAAATATCCTCATTCAAAAATTACTTTCCATACACTTTTTTCTGCACTTCGCAGATTCTATTTCGTATTCAGGACAAATTAAATAAAGGTCGAAATTTGTTATCATCATTTTGATGTTATGTCTGATGGAATTCAAATAGGAGACCACCTACAAAAGAACATGCACCATATGCAATGTTAAATAAAATAAGTAAATAAAAAAATATAAAAATTAAAAAAAAAAAATATTTTTCTTTTATTGATAGTGTATGCCCAAAAGTAGTGAGCTACAAGTTGGTTGATATCTAATGCCGAGGAAACCAGTTCCCTCTATTTTCCGGCCATCGCGCTTTAAAAATAGTTAGTACTGCCAAAGAAAATAGTTAATAAATAGTTACCACTAGTCGACTGCTAATTAGTTAATAGTTAGCTACAAACTAGTCCCATTTCCAGCAGGGTATTGTATTTTCACCCATCAGCCAGTGTGCTTACTCTTCCACATGTAATTTAGCACCTCTACTATCTATGTACGTGCATTTTCTATTTTAGTTTGCACAATGTCTTTAAAATGGAAGTACATACATACATATGTATAGGCTTGCACATATGTATCTATGTATGTATATGTACCTGTATCCATTTAGCAGTAAACATTTTTACTCATTCATAGGGGTCGATGAAGTGTTTGTTTTTTTTAGTTTTCTTTCTGTTATTTACCAAGCAATCAGTTAACTGGGCTATTTGCATTTTCACTTAAAGCTCGTTCACATCAGTAAAGCAGACAAATATTTACATTATGCAGACGACAGGTTAGCACGCACATATTTTATTCTGAACATAAATATGTACTAAATATCTGGATTAGTAGAAGAAAATATTTAGTTTATCTGTTTGCTTGAGCTAAGTATAACTATAATTGAGTAACTAAGCTTTCGCTTGAGTACACTGAACTTTAGGTAATTTTACAGAAATGAGGAATGTGTTTGGCTGGACTTAAAAAGGCTATAAAATTGTTACTCTGAAGCTAATAATTATACATAGTAGCTACATTCTTTAAAACAGAGTTTTACCAATTTTTGCCAAAATTATAAAAGTTGAGTGCTAATTCTCTGATTAAACTTACGGTGGCCATATTTATTGCACCCGAATGCGGGACAAAAAACAACTATTTCCAATTTTTTCCACAAAAGCTAGAGGTTTTTGAATTAATTTTTTAATTATCCTAGATCTATCAGCTCTGAAACAGTATCTTTATTTGGAATATATATTTTTTTTTATTATTTGTGAAAGCAGTACATGTACAAATTTGCTACGCACATTCCTAGGTAGGGAAACATAATGATTTTTAACCGACTTCCAAAAAAGGAGGAGGTTATCAGTTCATCGGAATATTTTTTTATTTTTTTTTATGTATGGACCACGTCAACCGATTTCGATAATTTTTTTTTTGCATCGGAAAAGTAGTATCTCAGAGGTGGTCCCATACTAATCTGGTTTAGATCCGATCAGTGGATCATGATATATATATATATATAATATATACATTCCTTTTTTTTTAAGTCGGTTTTTTTTTGCTAAAAATTATTTGCCATAAATTTGATTCGGAAACTAGTCAACCATGTGTCATAAATTCTGAGTTGGACAAAAGTAACAAAGTGCAGTAAGCTTTCTGACAGAAAATAAGAAATATACGTGAAGAGCCTGAAAAGAGTAATTTCTTTACGGATTGTATATGTAAGTCTTACCCAAACCTCTGATCGTAGACGATCACATTAGACTATTATTTTCTAATTTTTGTAATATTTTGGTATCCTTATACCGACCGTTACGATAGGAATGCGGCTACTGAGACCTACCCTACGATTTGAAGAAAGCTTCGACTAATAATTTACGATGTTTTAATATAATATATATAATTATAATGGACAGCTTCAAAAAATATAAAGAAAATTTAGTCATTAGCAAAAGAGGGATTGCAAAAATTAAAAGCCATAAAAAAGCACACTCTTTGCGAGCTGCTAATTACCGGAAAGCACTTTAGGGGGCATTTCGTATAAGAGGCTTGTCACTTGTCGCAACGGTAATGGCTTACGGCGACTTGCTTATCAAACTGCATTTTTTTCATTTCTTTTCTCATTAGTCACTATGAATATACAGGTACTGTACTAGTAAATATGTTGCACAAAAAATTGCTAACAACAAAAATAAACGATATTACGTGTAGCGTAGGTAGCTGCAAGGCATCAAGTAATTGCAATTAACGGCATACACACCAGCTAAAAATATGCATGCCTACATACATACATATGTACATATGGGGCGTTCCATACCAAAACGGACGGGGTTCACACTTCATGTGTTTGATTGGTTTCAAATTTTTAGGGTTGATGCATAAGCATAAGGAATAAATAAATATGAAATTTGAGCTTGAATAATACATTTTTAAAAACTTTACAGCACAAAAAAACAAATCGATTTTATAGTTCTCTAAATATCTCGAGAACGTGACGAGGAAAAAACTTGAAAAAAATCACACATAGACACATTAAAATTTTCTATGATAGGAAATATTTAAAAACAAAATTTTTCTGTAAAAATTTTTCACATACAAATTTTTTGTTAAAAAAAAATAATTTTTGAAAATATGCCATCAAAAAAAAATTTTGAAAATAATCGCAATGGTACCTCTCGGTATTGCGCAATATTTAAGTATAGTATTATGAGGTTGTCAAACTTTACAGAGTACACTGTAAAAATATGGGAATGGAATAGATTGTTAAAAGCTTTAAAACACTGTTGTATTTATTTCGCTATCTCTTCTCATTATCGAGATAATTGATTTTGTCCTTTTTCCCTATGACCTTCAAAAGTAAATTTTTGTTAATCTTTTTTGACACGAGCTTAAACAAACGTATTAAAGATGCTTTTTTCGGCCATTGTGACCATGGAAATGGATTCCTTGATGCAAGAATACCAAAAATGTGTATTTAAAACGCTATAAAAGATTCATTTCATATTTGTTTCTAGTCAAAACAAAGAAAAAAATTAAACACCTTCAATTCTTGCAGGTAATTTTAACTGTCCAAGTAACTATTTTATTCAACGAGACTATATTTTTAAGTATTTTCAAAGTTTGATAAATTGCACCGATTGCGGATCTCTGGTATTCATGTTATGCTCTGCGCTTCAATGTAAGCAAAAACAGCCCTTTAGAATTTCGGCATTTAGTTTTGGAGTTATTGCATTCAGCTTTTTGTTACTAAACATATACAGTATATGTACATACATTTGTAACCGACATCAGTAAAGTAATCTCTAAGTACTTAGCGAAAGCGTGTCACAATGTAAAGGTAACCATAGTGACAACCGCTTGATGTCTCCATGCACAACTCATTGTGGTGTATAATGTTCATCCCAACTTTAGCAGCCGCAGTGTCAGCCGCGTCAACCGTTGCAACCAACCAAGCTGCACCGCATATCACGCATGCCTTCCACTCAGCGGTTATTTACGTTCAAAAGCATTACCAGCTACTACTACGATACATTTTACTTATTTGTCTGTACATCTATATACCCTGATCTGGACTCTTCCACCTGAGTTGCTCTACATATATCAGAGATGGGAAATTAAATTGTACCTAATTTTGATTAATATTCTGCCAAAAAGCAAACGAATGTACCTAATAATGGCATTTCAAAATTTTGCTGCTTCAATGCGGCTTTTCTTCAAATTTTAAGGTAGCTTTACTACTTATGTCAACTTCAAAAAGTTATACAGCGCCGTTTTGATTAATTTCTGAGGTGATAGATTTAGCATCGCATAAACTTGATATACGGAACGTGTATTGTGGAGCATTCATTTGCCAAAACAAAGAAAAACCAGAATAGGAAGATGTTATAAATTTTAGAAAAAACATAAAACAATTTTATTTAAACTTTTGTCGTACTATGAGCAAGCAAATTAATTTTAATGACGAAGTTATAATTTGGCCTTCAAAACTAAGCCCTTTTATCAGACGATATGCAAATCATTGTTCCACTAACACACTTCGGGCCGGTTACTCAATGTCTTGTTAACACTAAGCTCCGGTAAAACATTGTTATCGACGTAACGACACTGTGTTATATGCATGGAATCGATGATACGATGTTACCCGAAGATTAGTGTCAATCAGGCTTTGAGCAACCGGCCCTTATTGTTTCAGAAGTGTGAAATTGCTAGAATAAAAGACAGCCGCACAGAACTTAGGGCTGAACACTTTGATTTAAAAAAATTTAGTCAACCTTAATATTTGTGAGTTTTGGGAAAAAGTTTATATCACCTGCAATGATTTAAATGAGCCACAGTTTTCAAACACATACACAACATCGCTCAAAGATTATTGCTGATTGCACATTCTTCAGCCAATGTTGGAGGATATTCTCCATACAAAAATCAATAAAAAGAAAATGCCGAAATATACTTCAAGTAGAAACAATTTCCTCTTTAATCAGAACTAGAGATTACCTTAAATCTAGTGGACAATGCTGTCGTAACATAACATTGATTACAAGTTCAGACACAGTGGAAACTACGAGTAATTATTTACTGGATTAGCAATTTCTTGGAACTTACTGGCAACTTAGTAATTTTAAAAATACCCATTCATTATAAATCTTAATATTTATATACATTTATGTACTTTCATGTACTTATTAGGGTGGTCCTCAAATGTAGCAAGCAAATTTTTACGTCAGATTTCCGAAGCCTCAACCCCTACGTCGATGTTACCATAGTCGAAAATATCACATATAAACTTTGGCCCGATTGGAGTTGGGTAAGGCGTGGCGCACAGGGGTCAAAATTCAGATTACCCTAAATATGAAGTCGTCGTAATCGACTTTAATCAGGTTTAAAATTTGTATGTGATATCTTCGACTTTATTAGTATCGATTTTGGGTATTAAATTAAAAAATATTTTTAATTTTTTGAGTAACCATGGAGCATCTGACATTGGGTCCCCCATTGCGACACGCCTAAATCGACTCCAATCGGGACCAAAATTTATATGTGATATCTTCGACTATGGTAGTATCAATTTTGGGTATGAGTTGGTAAAAAAATTAATTTTAAAATTTTTGAGCTTCTATAAAGGAATCTGAACTTTGGACCCTGGGCGACACGCCTTAACCGTCTCCAATCGGGACAAAAATTTTATATCTGTGACCGTTGTATTACCGTTTGAAGGGATGGGACTGAAAAAATCGCTCGTTTGATTTTTAAGGACCACCCTAATACATATACATGCATTTAAAATCATAATATCTGATGCAAAAGTGTGCAAATAAAATAATGATAATATTGTTTCAAAATTTTTGGCAACTATTTTTACTTTATTGGGAACAATAATTAGATACAAGTTGTACACAATAACTAAATATTAGAAAAATAATAGTAATCAAAATTTGGTACAATTTAGTAATAAAAAGTACAATTTATATTACATTTTCATACGAAATTGGAAAATGCAATTATCAGATCTGGTCTGTAGTACACTGCGTATGAGTGATATAAAATGCGATTAAATGTGAGTTTTTTCTGAATCCGTATATTTACTTTGCGGTCTGCCAATGAAAGCATTTTCATTCTTGCTCAGTTTAAGTTCAAGTTTACTTATTGATTACTTATAGCGATCTCTATTAGGTCTAAATATTATTGTTATAGGTGCAATTATAACATCGCAAATATAAAATTTTCTTTCCTACCACTTCAATCTTGTTTCAGCCGGAACTAGCTGCACAAATCAAGGAAGCGCTTCGCATACAGGCCGAGCAGCGCATCATTTCACAACAGCAACAAATACTCGAGAAACAGCCGTTCGTACAAGATGGCCAGGTTTGTGCGCTACGTAGATTTTTTATTTAGACACTATTCATTTTATTCAGATATTTCACGTTATAAGGTCAAAGAAATTTATTAACTTAGATTTCATTATTTTTAGCCAATTATGCCAAAGAACTACGATGCCTTCTACAGTCCCATTCTATTAAAAATTGATAAAATCGTGGAACAACTTGGCGTCACGGACGATCTCTGCAAGGAGCGACTCATCTGCAGCATGTACAAAGATCCAACACGATATAGTCCGCATAGTAATTTTGTGTCAGCGGAACTGAGTCGGTAAGTGGGCACTCTAGCGTTATATTTAAAGAAATGCTCACAATATTTACATTGGTGAACCAATCACATATATTTTCATAAATATCGTGTATTAGGATTAGAGACATCAGCCACTTAACGGTAGTAACTGTTTATATTTTTTTTTGAATTCTGAATTGTGTCGTTATTGCACAGGACTATAGATATATATTATAGATCTGTATGTGGCGGCACTCTTTATAATTTCGAGCCCTAACCACCAAAATCACGAATGCAACACTTTCATTTTTCTTTTTGATGCAGAAATATTCCTAGAGCATGTAGATGCATTTCTGCATCAAAAAGAAATCGAAAACAAAAAATTTCGCTTACGGTATGTTGACGGTTACAGCTCGATATGTGCACATACATATGTACATATGTCTGTGAAGTTGGCATATGGATTGATGCAAAAAAAAAACAAAAATAGAATATCTGATAAGCTTATCAATAAATGCAACAGACAACATGTCGCAAAGAGGCAACGAAAAAACTGTTCTGAGTAGCTCTTTAATAGGTCTAAAGTTCCTGGAAGGGGAAAAAAATTCTGCAAAGTCACGGAAAAAAAATTTCAAAAAAGTTTCGAAATTTTGGTGTGGAAAAACCATAAGATCTAGAAGTTTTTTCACACATTAAACTTCTTTGAAAAAATCTTTTTTCAGCGTAATTTTGCATTACTTTTTCCCCTCTTCAGGAACACTAAAACTATTGAAAAGCTACTTAAAACAGCTTTAGTTTTTATCTTTTCACACATTAAGCCTTTTCGATTTATTTTTTTTTTTTGTTTTGTCGCCTTAGTTGTGCGCAACTCTTTTTTTCTTTCCAGGAAAATAATTGAAAAGCTACGCTGAACAGTTTTAGTTTTTTATTTTTTTTTTCACATTAAACTTTTTCAGCCTTTGAAAATACTTTTGTTTTCGACGCAATTTGGTAGAACTTTTTTCCCTTCCAGGAAATCTAGAACTATTGAAAAGCTACGTTATGTACATACTATTTTTGCACACATAAACTTTTTTTGAAAAAATTTTTTCGGCGAAATTTTCCAGAACTTGTTTCTTTTATCATGTACTGTAGAACTAGTGAAAAGCTACTTTAAATAGTTTAAACTTTTATTTTTTGAAAACATTAAACTTTTCTGAATTTTTTTAAAAATTTTGTTCTGCCGTAATTTTGTAGAATTTTTTTTTTCGTTTTCAGCTTTTTAGTATTGCTCCGGCATTCCGTATGCCAACTTCATAGACATCATATAAATTTCTGTATGAATGTATGTACTTGTAGTTATGTATTACTTTAGCAGTTAAAATTGACCAAGCAAACGCAACACCACTACCTAGGCGCCCATCAACAGTGAAATAGTGCGAATTTGTCAACTCATTCACGTGTGCAAGTATTTGCATGATTCTATATACATACATACATATGTACATATAATAAATTCCATTGTAGCTGCAAGCTGTCAGAGGAATTAGAGCGAGTTTGTCTGTTTTTGTCATCATTTGTCAAAATGTGAAAACTGCCAAAGAGACATGCAAACAGACAGACATTATGGCTACAGCCATTAATGCACATGTGCACAGTGGCCGATTCCCGGGGGGAATCCGAAAGAAAATTTTTATTGAATATGGTTTGGTAAAAAATTTTGACTCAAAATGGATCGTAATTCTTAAAATTAAAAATCACCTTCCTTCATCATTTCCAAAGAAATTTTTTATTAATACCTTTTCAAGATATCCCAGTTTTGTAATTAGAGCAATATGAACTTATTAAGAATTTTCTTGACCCAACTTGACCGTTTTGTCGATATTTGTCACGCCCATAATATACATATATGAAAAATTTGGTAAAACATTTTTAAATCCATTTCCGGCAGTTTAAGTGTAAAACTAGGCTGTCTACAAATTTTGTGACAAATCATAAATCATATCAACTACAAGTTCAAAGGCCCGCCCCCTTCCGTAGTAAAATCATGGATGCGCCACTGGTATATAAGTATGTACAGATGTATATGTATATGTACAGTATTTAACCGTTCAGATTTGCAACGATTTACAATTAGTAGACAGGCGAGAAACTCACGCCTCAATGTCATTTAAAATTTATATTTGCTCCAATAATTTCAGTTTATGATAAGAAAAGAAATTGAAAATTAAAAAAGGAAAGTGCAACTAGTGACCGAATTTATGTATATTTAATAAATACATACATACAAGAAAAAAGTTTGAAATTAAGGTACAGTCATATTATTTACTACATGCAAATGTAGGCGCACACTTTAGTATATCGAGGGCTTTTATTCGACCTTATTTTCACAATAACTACTTTCTGATATTCGTATCCATCTCGGAATTGACTGGCATCACTGAATGTCAATTCGAACTATGCAATTCAATGATAAATCCTTCTAACCAGCGATATACAAGGTCAGCATCAACATCATAGACGTAAGTTCAGTCTTAGGAGGATTTTTACATCAGTATCTCATTTTTCTGAAAATGCCCTCTATATGTATATAAATAATTAAAGTAATAGCTTTCGATGTTAATTGTACCACTTAAGCTTTCACCCTGCCAGTAAGCTTTGCCTTGTGAAGTCCTTTGGAGCACATATGAACTCCAAGAACATTGAGTGCTGACTGACTATCACTCAGATTTAAGAAGCTTAACTTATGTTGGCTTCCACTTAAGTATAACTAGAAACACTGGCTTTTGACTTACAATACGCTTAATGAGTTTCAGGTAATTCAACTTTATCAGTTATAGCAAAAAAATTTAACAGAAAATAAGCTCTGATGTAAAAGTTACCCAACCCCACGCTTTCAAGTGTTTTCGATCCGCCTTTGTACCATTGCATGGTTTGTTTAAAAAATGCTAGTGCAATGCATCTGAACGCGTAAATGCCTCGTAGCCATGTAAACTTCTTAAACTTACTTAATTTTGTATGGAAAATCGGTTCGGTACGTTGCCAACCAAAAACTAAAAATCGAAAAATTTTACATAGCCCACTTTGCCAGTGGACTACTCATATTTAGGGGATTCACAAGACGTGTTAACCGTCGTAAAATCTTAAGCTTAACACTTGTTTATGTAAAATAGCGGTTAAAATGGTTGGGGGGTTGGCTAATTATATATTCTTTATCAGTTTAAAAGAATTTCGGTTTAGTTAGAAATCCCCTAAAACCATTTTAATTAAAAAAGATGTTAACCTTAAGATTTTACGACGGTTAACACGTCTTGTGAATCCCCTAATTATGTATCTACATACATATCTACTTGTCAAGTTCAGTCAAACCAATTATGCTTGTCTATTTTTTATCATTAATCCATAATTTTCTGTTTATTTCCCTTTACATGTATCCTATCAACAACAACAACAACAACAACAACAACAACAACAACGCCGCAAATTGAATTTACTCAGTGATACAAGTGAATTACAGCCCGTATCGAATCCGAATGGCGCTGTTTTGCGATTCTATCGTTTCATACAAGCAGCTCGTGATGGCCAGGATCAAAGAGATTGTTTACGTTTATATCCGCAATGCAGCATTAATACGGAATGAGTTGTGAGCGAGTTTGAGACAGCGAAGCATAGATATGAATGACACAAAATCGATTTGTAACCGAATTCAATTTGAGGGCCTATAATGCGTGCGACGCACTCACTACGCCTTGCAGCATTTTAGGTGCAGAAATTACCAAAACACTAAATTGCTATCAAGCAGCACTGCATTAGTCAATAAACACTAGACGACAAATGAAAGTTTACACCTTTTTCTAATATAATATTCACAATTATTTTTTATGAAATTTTCTTTTAATACATTTTTTATGAAAATATTGTTCTTTCTATAAAACAAATCATATAAATCAAAGTTTCACACTTTATATACAGTTCACAAAAATTCAAGAAACATTCAGCAAAAAATTTTCAACTTTTAAATTTAGTGCAAGTTTCAAACGGCTAATTTAGATTTTTTTTTTTGTGGCGGATTTTTGAACTTTTTTTCATATAAATAAGCATTACTTTCTTTGGAAATAAAATTTGGGAGACTAAGCAACAAATTTTCAAAAAATCAACGCAAGTGTTTGTAAATAACACTTGTTTTATAAACAAAAAAAATAAAAATACCGCAAAAGCAGTCTCAAAAAAATTCTTAAAAATCAACGCGATTTTAAGCCGTTTGAAACTAGCATTTCTTCAGACCAAAATTGCAAACTCGATAATTCTGAATAAAAAGTTTGAAAATTTTGATGAAAAATTTTTGAACTTCTGTAAACTTTATACAAAGTGTGAAACTTTGATTTATATGGTTGATATTATAGAATAAACTATATTTTCATAAATAATTAAGGCAAAAAAGTTTTCATGAAAATAGTTGTGAATATTATACTACATAGAACTGGGTGTACAATTTTATTTGTCGCCTGCTGTAATTTAAATTTACTTGTCCCTTATTTTGTACTTTCGTTCTTTTGTAAATAAGCTTAGTACGTAGTTCATTTATTTATTTATTTGTTTAGTTAATATTTTAAAGTAGGTAACTAAGTAGAAAAAACATTGATTTGCTTTGAAATTGTTGTATATTGTTTTCGAAAAATGTGTTCCTTTGTTTTTATTTTTCGTTTTAGTAAAATTTATGTATTTCAATTTCGCTTTCCCGTTGTCGTGACCAGAGCTTAAGCGCCGTTAAGTATGCGAATTTAGGCACTTGTCATTTTTGCAAATAACAATTTTGTTTATAAAGCATTCACAGCTGTACTACGAAAAATATTATTTAGGATTAAAATAAGTTTTTGTTATCGAATTTTGTTTGAATTGAGTTTAGTTGCCAGTTGTAATTTTATTTCATAGTATTTATAATTAACACTGGACTAGCGTGGAAAAATACTTCAATAGTCACTCCACGTTGTACAATTATAAAGAATTTAGTCATTTAAAATTGTATGAAACCTTCGGTTGGACATCTGTACATAACTAAAAGTAGGTTTGAATACGTTGAAAAACATAATTAACTTTAAATTATCTAGATTTAAGTACACTCAATGTACATATATACATATGTGTGTGTGTACTTATTTATTCCATGGTGCAACATTGAAAATTTACTCTTTTAGTGACCTTGTATAGGCCATAGGTCTGCCTGAGAAGTTCATGAAGTTCGTGTATTTGAAATTTTTCTAATACTCTGGAATTCTTACTGTCAGTTACACGAAAGCAGTTTAAGTGAAAAATAGTTTTTTTCTGTCAGTTTCCATATTCAATTCAAAAAAAGTAATAATAATAATTTTTTCGTTAAATTGCTTTCGTGAAGCTGGTTATTAATATTTTAAATATATGGAACAAAGTTAACCAAGTGTACCATAAAAAAAATTTAGGTGAGCGATTTTTACTACGTTGTTGCTATGGTTACTAGTACCGGTAGTTTCAACATGTACAAGATTTTTTTCCAACGCAGTATTTCGTCAGGTTATACGAGTCTAAACATGCACGTTTCAGCTGTTTTTCTTGAAATCACAAGTTTTCTTAAAATCCTTAAGTTTTGTCACACTTTTGAGTGCGAATCCAAAATTGTTCACCTATAGAACTTTTCGGTGGAAACTATAATTTTTTTTTTTAATTTTTTTTTTTTCAAAAAATTTCCTATAAAATTTGAAAAATTTTTTTTTAATTTTTTTACCAGTGAATAATCATGCATCAAATTTAATTATAAAGCATTCGTACTTTATCCGTTTTATATAAATAAAACAACTACTTAAGAAGTTAAAACATAGATTTTTTGGTTTACTAATAATATTCTTAATATAAAAATTAAAATTAAATTTGTTTGCTTATTTTTTAAATGCATAAACAATTTTTAATTTGGGATTACAAGCTTTTTGTTACTAAAATCCATTTTAAAGTAGTTGGGTAAAATGTCAATTTTCCAGTCTTTCTTGTGTTAAGCAATGTATCACTTTCAAATTTCCACAAATGGCTTATTTCGTGTGGTTTTTCTCTAAACTTTCCAATGGCATATAAATTGTAGTGGGCGTGACAAAAAAAACTGCAAGTGTTCTGCCTGGAATTTTTTGGCGATAACAACGCAAGCCTACACGACTACACAAATTTTCCGTTCTGCGACATTTTTATATGAATGCTAATACCAAATTTCCGCTGAATACGAAATCAGAATATAAAAAAAGTACAACAGTTTTTAAAATATAGCCAAATTTCACTTCATTCCATTTTTTTTCTTTATTCATACAAACATACATACGTATGTAAGTATATACGGTAATCCACAAAACAATAGGCGTGAGATATTTGTGTTATATTTATTTAATATTTGTTGGAGCGTATCCTTCGTACGAATACAAAATCATGAAATTTTCCTATCATGTTCAATACAAAAATTTCAAATTTGCGATTCGCACAAAAACCAGATTACGCCTCACTATTATTTTATAAAAGTCTAGCTGGATATACTGAAACACACAGCAATTAAAATCAGATTTCAAACCTTGCACAAAATTATAAAAATTCTGCAAATTTCCACCAAAGTTTTAAACTTTTTATTCAGAATCGTAGAACAAGTTTGATATGCAGCTTGTTAGTCAATTTAATTCAGGTATAATGAAGTGTAAGTCCCAAGCTGCAACAAAATCCCGTCATTTTATGGAATTTTTTTTTTTGCTGTTTATATTAGTAAAGGCCATTAAATTTTTTATAATTTTTAACTACAACATTTTCCTACCAAACTAGTAATTCATCGACAAGTTTGAATAATTTTTGACAAAATTAAAAAAAAAAATACTTTCAGTACAAACATGAACATACAAAAATTGATTTCCTCAGTTTTCTTTCTTTGACTTCAAAGTATGATCTTTGTTAATGCAATAAAATCCTGTTTTTCTATATTAAAAAATAAATGTAAAAGTTATAAGCACTTAACTCAAAATACATGAAAAAAAATTGTTTGTACGAAATCGCTGACATAAAATTTTTTCATGGCATACTTGGCGATTTTTTCTCCATATATAAAAACCATTTTCGTACGGATTTTCGCAGTAAATAATTCCAAGCTCACTTAATGCTTAAAAAAAGTTTTTATTTTTGAGACGAAATCTTTTCCTTTTTAACGAGCGTGCTTTTTTAAGAATTTGTAAATTTGTTGAACTCAGAAATTCTTTTTTTTTATGTCAACAGCGTTATTACCAAAAACTTACTAAGGTACGATTTTCTTTATTCACTTATTCGCTAACCATTTTAGCTAAGGACAACCCGTAAATAGTGGTTGCTTATTTATACAATCAGCTACGTACAATCAATTGCGCCGAATTCATCGCATTCTTAGCTTGGTTCTCGTAAGTTGTTATTTTGTATACTTAGGGCCAGTTGTTCAATGCTCCGGTTAAAGACAACGACTGCTTTATCGATCACAAGTTATAAGCATGAAGTCGAAATCGTCGATAATAATGTTTAACTGGAAAGCAGTGAAAACCAGACATTGAACAACCGGCCCTCTCATTCTTTACTTTATACCATTTCCAAGAAATTCCAAATAAATTAAAAAAGAGACTGGCGATAAGTTTCAATACATTACTAAATATTTATACGCCACTGTGATAAAGAAAAAAAAATTCCAACAGTTCAATGCATCCCTCAATCAGGCGTATGACCTATACTAGATCACCTAAACATTTGATGTAAGCAATTCAATTTACTAGCTTCTACAAGTATTTTATCTTTAAAATTAACTATACAAGAATTATATTTAAATAAAACCGAGTACGTAAATAATGAATGTTGTTTGAGTTTCACAATTAAATATTACGCTAGTCATATTTTTGGTCTTTCAGAAGCAAAAAATCGAAAAGGAAAAATTGTTTCAAGAAATACATACTACGTCTTCGGCTGAATGAGAGCACAAAATACAATGCATGAAGTAACTTGATAACAGTTTATTTATTTAGATGCAATAACATACGTGTAGGTCAAGAATGATAGAATACAAGATTGCGCCGATCAGAGAGGACTTTTGAGAATAACTTTTGTGTAACGTCACACTGGTGCAATTGCGAGAGAGAAATGCCAAAACGTGAGCAAGAATGGAAGAAGAAGAAAAAATGTTGCAAGGAAAACGTAAACAAGTTGCACAAGTGTGACGTCATGCAAACAACGCTTCTGTCAAATTCGTTAAGAGAGGAATAGCGGCCCGAGATCGGCGCAACCTTTGTATTCTCTCAATCGTGCGTGTAGGTAATATTTCATGATTATAAATAGATGGTTCACAAGGTGTCGCAAGTATTTTATTGTTTTATGTCATAAAGTTTTTAACAGTAAAAACGACAAAAGAA
Organism: Rhagoletis pomonella; assembly: GCF_013731165.1. Classification (NCBI taxonomy): domain Eukaryota; kingdom Metazoa; phylum Arthropoda; class Insecta; order Diptera; family Tephritidae; genus Rhagoletis; species Rhagoletis pomonella. The sequence continues at coordinate 13,474,565 of NW_023458558.1, read as the reverse complement.
GGTGAAAACGACCCACGAAATACTGGGATTAAATATTTCACTATATAAGCCATTATATTTTACTTGAAGGACAAGATTAGTTTTAAATGTACTTTTATGTGGCTTTTTTGACAGATTTAATTTAGCTTTAAAAGTTAAATTAAATCAAGTGATGGAACTTCCTATTCTTTTTAAACGAACTCTTTGTATTTATAATTTTTACTTTCTAGCTGTCAAAAAAGCTGCAACCGACTTTAAAGGCGACTTTATTTTTACTTCCCATTCTTCTTAAACATAATCTTTATATCTACATATAAATTATCTTTTTATTTTTAGTTCTGATTGTAAAAAAAAAAAAAATGTTTTTAGTTTTTTTAACTACAATTTTATTTTCTACTTTTTAATCTTTTGAAATCTAATATTATTCTGTCTGTGTAGATATTTCTCATTCTGTCCATTTCTTTCAATGTACTAGTCGGCCATCCTTCCAAACTAGTAGCTTCAGAGTGCTGTGTAATATTGAGCCCTGAACAAGACGGGCTGCTACTCCAGTCAACGTAGAAATATTGACAAATGGCTTTCCGCAGCATGGATTGCACTGTTCTTCGAACAACTTGAAGAGGAACGTCCTTCCAGTTCCGATCAAGATCTCTCTAAGTCCAGCACTCATTGCTCTCTGTGCTGTATGAAACTGATTACCGTTCATTGGCTGTTAGGGAATTTCTTTCTCTTCTATTTCATCTATCAGCGGTGGTGGCTATTTATCCAGAATCTCGAATGCATGTGCTTGGTTGAAAGCAGTCTCTAATTGTCGGTCACGTTCTCTTTACAGTTCCATATGTTCACTCAGTTGTTTAAGTCTTTATTCATTTGTATGTAGTTTGAAGCCTTTTATTTTAATGATTTTAACAACTTTTCAT
>NW_023458558.1:13452930-13473656 GCF_013731165.1 Rhagoletis pomonella | reverse complement strand
AAAAAATTCAGGTGAATTGATTTCTCTCAACACTTAATTTGGTAACTATAACCATTATGACTTGAGAGAAACATATTTAGTTGACATAACTAAACTATTTTCTATCTCATTCACTTTAAATTTATAAAACATTTCGTTATAATAGTCACGCATAGCGGAAAATTTTTCGTATGTATACTAATATGCACATATGTATATTAAATTACAATAAAATTGGCTAATTAAGACAATGAAACCGATGCCTAGAACTCTACGCTAAAAATAAAACGAAATTTCACCTCACACAAATGGCATACCAAATGTTTGTTGGCTACAAGCACAACTGGTACAAGCCAGTCCAATTACGTAAGCAAAGCGGAAATATAAATGATTTACGTACATCCTTTGCCAACAGCATAGCAACTAAACTCACAATGGAATGTATGAAAGAAAAAAAGTTCAGCGTGTGGCAATCTAATTTGAAAAATAGCAAGTTTCAAGTCGATAATAAGACAGGTTTACAAAAAAAAAGGAAAAAATGTCGGTGTAACATTCTCTGTAGGCACCCGCTAAAAACACCCACATCGGTTTTTTTCCTATAACATTCTTATTCGATGTCCGATTTTTCACAACTTTCTGTCGCCCATGTTAATACCACCCACTCCTGCGGGCCGCAGTTTCGATAGCCGTGATCTAAGTCATTGTGATTACAAATTTGGGCTGTTACTTTGGCTAAATTTTTACTTTCTATGAGTGTAAAGGCCCGTCTATATAAAGCTTTGGCGTCGAATTTGTCAATTGTCAAAATATAGGATTTATAACAAGTATAAATAAAGAATTTATTAAAACCGGTGGCCTTAGTGCAAGTGTTAGAAAATTAAGCGCACCTTAAGCGCAATAAGCAGAGGAATTAATAAAACAGTTTTCTTGCTTCAAGTCCTGTCATTCGGCTAACTTAAATATACAAAATTTCAAAGAAAAATTTTAATATAAGGTAAATAAGGCAAATCGATATAAGAGGGCAATTCTGGCAACTGACTTTCAAGACAAAAGTCTTTCGTTAGACAATTGTCAATTCTGGCAACTATCTTGAAAACTTTTTACTGTCTTTCGAAATCTAATTGAAAGATCTGCTCAAGAGGAGGTCTTAGCGTTATTCTTACGGTGACCATCCGTCCTTTATTTCAACGGACAGTCCTTTATTTGAACCCCCTGTCCTTTACAATTTTTTTCAAAAAAAAGGACGCCTTTTGTCCTTTATTTCTTAAACTGTCCTTTAAATCGGCTCTGCATTTTTCAGAGATTAATTTTTAAACGCATAATATGGAAAAATAAAACTATCCCTTATAAAATATGATGAAAACCTTCGCCAGTTTGTTTCGCACCCCACTTAAAGGTTTCTATTTAATCCGAAATCTTTGTACAATCTATAAAGTACAGGGAAAGTTGTGCCCAGGATCATGTTGCACGCTGAGTTTCCAGTTCCACTGAAAGAGAACAATAAATTCCCTACTGCACAGTGGTTAAAAACTGACATTTAGTGTTCGTAATTCACTGGAGCCTTAATTTTTCACTTAATGTGATTAATTTTAATTTTTTTTATGAAAGCTTACGATACACAGTGTTTCGACTATATGGAGGCAGGTAGAAAAAAGTCATGGTGACAGTTGGTAAAAAAAACCGGTTTGACTTAGAGAGGGAATAGTAAAAGTCATAAGTACCAAATTTTACATTATTTACTCACCCCCCTTCTTCACGAACGACACATTTCCAAAAAAATACGGGAATGGGTTCGATACCGACTAATCAGATTAGTTGCATTTGGCGCTGAACCCATTACAGAAAGTGTTTCTTTTTCAATTGTAATTAATTATCTAAATGTCGTAGAATATTCAGATGAAGGTATTTATCATTTATTTGGTATTTTCCTATTTTCTTACCAAAAAATTTACTTTGAAATGTAGATGCTAAAGATTATTAGTAAAAAAATGTGTGAGTACCGGTCCGTCAGGTTTTGAAGTTAGACTAATATTTTAGAGCATTTTATGTAGTTTTCGAATATATAATTTGATCTTTTCGCGCGACTTTGCAAATGTATGTAATTTTTGATTTTCTTAATTTTTGATTTTTAGCTTCTTTTTGCATAAGTTAGCGAAAAGAATTTTTCGAACAATGAAAAAATCCCACCAGATATTGGGAAAAAAGCGAGTATTGACACCTAAGTCATTTTATTGTATAACCTTTGTTTTCTGAGAGTGGAAAGCAGGAAACAAAAATTACCCAAAATTCCATCACATTTAATGACTGGGCCCACATTTTTTGTGAGTTTTGAACGTTATAGTAATCCAATTTTCCCCATATTTTATATTTAGTTTTTTCTAATAAAATAAAGACCACAAACTAAATTTCATCGAAATCGGATGAGAGTTAATGTTTCCGCCCACAAGAGTAGAGGGCGTGGCAATTATTCCATCTTCACAAAATTTCATAATTCTCTATTTCTAAGTAAAACTAGAGCACATTTCAAGTTTCAGTGAAATCGGTGCAGGTATACTATTATTTGCATCTGCCTCCATATAGTCGAAACACTGCGATATTTGCAAGAGACCAGTTGAGCCTGATTTCTGAACTTTTATTTGATTATATTAAACTTTTTAGTGCAAAATGCAGATAAAGTAGTAATTTTGAGGAAAATGTATTTTCCGATTCCAGTTAATAAATGTTACATAAAAAAAAACTAGTTAGTATGGTTCTCCAAAAAAAAAAAAAAAATACACAAAAAAATTTGAAATGTTATAAAAAAATGTTCACCAAAATAAATATTTTTTTTGGTTTTAAGTAAAAATTGGTTGAAAAATGAAGGGTCCGGTGCATTATGAACATTCCAATTCCAATTTTGAAGCAATGTGTGCTGGGGTCGTCGTGCAGTATGAATTATGGTAAACGCATTTTGGTAGCAAAGGATGACGAAGTCCTTGAAAAGGATTTGGCTTCATTTTTCGCTACAGCCGGGGAACTTATACAATTAAATAATATAATTAACTGGTAAATATTTGATTTAAATAACGATATGGGTAAGGTACTTTTATCGTATAAGATGTGTGTACGTATTCCCAAATCATTTTGAAAAAAATGTCCTTTATTTTACGTTTGTTAATATGGTCCCCGTAGATATGCTCTTGGCCTTTGAGTAATACGTTTTTTAAGAATTAAGTTAAATTAAAAAAATATTTACTGAATTTAAAAAAATAAATAAAACAAATGTAATGAAAATAAAGCATGAATAAAAAAATATTTTTAAGAATTAGATTACATTAAAAAAACCTTCGTATAGATTTCGAACCCACAGTTTCATACCTTTAATAGACACGCGTGAGAGTGAACTGAAAAAGAGGATTGAGGCCTACAAACTTGTCCATGAAAGTTTTGGCTTCCTCCACAAATTAGACACGCTCAGTGATTTAGCAATGTTAGCAGAAGGTAAGAAATTGTTTGAGATATACGAAAACGACATGGATGACAATTTGGGAAACGAGGTAGTACAATTTAAAAATTTGTGCATGCATTTTCAACCAGACTGTGAAAAAAATTAAGAAGTCGGGAGCAAAGAAATATGGATGTACAAACTTTTGATTGATTATAACATCAAAGATTTATTCCCAAATGTAGAAGTTGCATTAAGAATGTACCTTTCTCTCATGGTAACCAGCAGTTCAGCAGAAAGGTCATTTTCTAAACTGAAACTGATAAAAAACCGACTTTGTAAGTCAATGATGGAAACCACGCTGAACTTTTTGGCCGTCCGCAAAAAAATTACTAAAAACCAACGCAATTTTTTTAGAAACTTCAAACTTGCACATAATATACTAGAATTGAATGCGTCCCTTATCATGTGGACCCAACTGTATGTGATATGCTAAATAAATTTTTATTTTCCACAAGCTGTGGATGGCGCCCGGGTAACACGACCTATCATCGAAACTCCACAGGCAAAATATATTTGCTACAATTTGTCATACATATACAAATGTATATTTTATTAGAGCACTCGCACAACATTCGTATACGCAAAACTCCGCATTGATTATTGCGAATGCGAATGTTAAAATTAGTACGGAAGTTCCGCGGTTGCGAATACAAGTATGTTAAACTCTTTTTCTTGGCATCCTTTAATAACAGGTAATTCGCACTTTTTCGCATATATATATTATTTATAAGAAATATGTATATACCGTGATAAAGGTGGCCAATTTCTCGGCAAATTATCGCTGAACAAAATTACTCTATCGTAAAATATTCAAAAGTTATGGATGTTTTTCTGAAATGGATGGCACCGCACTCAGCAATGAGTATCGTTGCAATAAATTTTTAAACTACATACTACATATGTATGTATGTGTGTATGACCAATAACGCCTTAGCAGCATTAAATGTAAACTTTGTTAAAAACTCTTACTGCTACACCATCTCGATTTTGCTATTTTTCTGTATGCTGAAAACCGAAATTGTTTACATTTCTGCACTCACAGAAAATGTTCAAAATCGATTGGATCTTTTTGCGATTATTTCTGCTCCATATATCTGATGCGGTCTAGTAAATGTAACTATGTATTTCCATTCGATTATTGGTGCGTACCACCACCCGGTAGGGCCCAAGTTCAATTGCTGCTCCGACCACTATCCAATAAGAAGTTATTTTATAAAGCGGTCGCTCCCTCGACAGGCAATGGCAAACCTCAGAGCGTCTTTCTAGCGTGAGTAAACATTTCGTAAAAACTATTTGCTCACTGGAAGCTTCGTATAATTATAGGCACACCACAAATTTTAGGAGAAGCTGGGCCAAACACTTAACAAAAGTAAGCAATGTTAGATAAGTTCTAATGTACGTAGTTATGTACATATATATTCGGGTATAAAAATGCAAAATGTACAATATGCTAATAATACTGCTTTAGGTGCTTATTGCTGCGGAAGCACTAAAAGGTCGGCCTCAAAATTTGGTTGACAAATGGCCCTTCCAGTAGACTAGAGGAAATCAATGAATAAAGAAAAAAGTAAAAATCGTGCACATAAAAGTGAAAATAAAACGCTGAGCACCAATAAAAGTGTTAAGAGCGGCAACCCTTTCAACGGTATCATTTTCATTAAAGATGTTTAGCAATGCAAGAATAAAATTTGTATGTATTGCATTTGCAAAGCTACTACAACACTATAAGTTTTCTTTACAGCTCAACTAGTCCGTATTCTATCTATTTTCCATCCTAGCAACTAGTATTTTTGACATGGCAATGCCTTGCGGAATGTGAATTCGTAATGAGTATATCGGGCCCTAACCGCCGCAAAAAAATAAAAATTTGCCGAAACTTACAGTTTGTTAATTTTCTTGTGCACAATTTTCATCTTATGTATGAACATTTCGCTTATTTGTGCCGCTATAAAAATGAGTCTGTATTCGTGTATTTCGCAAACAATTTTAGTTTTTTCCTGAACTAAATTTTGGCAGCTGACTACAATATACTGATAGTTTAAACTCGGTTTAACCCAGCCAGATTGGGCATTTAAACTTATTTTAAACTATGCCCAGTTTAAACGACAAACAGTTCCTTTACCCTACGAAATTTTTGCGAAAGTTTGTTGATTTTATTTTTTTTTTTTGTAAATATTGCACAAATTGGCTTTATTCGGTCTTAGTTAAAGAATAGTTTATATTTTTATAATTAAATAATTAAAATTAAATAAAAATTGTTAAAACTTGTCAATATGTGGTGCTCTTAAAATTATGACACGCGGCAAATTTTTTAATATTTAGTGCATAACCATTTTGAATTTTGCAATTCTGACAAAAGATTCGCCCTTTTGGATTTCGGCCGCACTGTACAGCGTTCGATAATATATGCAGAGATGTTGAAAAAATGATTTTTTCTTTTTAATGATATTAGTAGGTTTAGGAGTGGACAGCCGCTGAAATTTGACAATTTTTTTCACATGGAGAAAATTTTTAATTTTTTGTTATTTTTTGCAATATTTGAGATTAGTTTGATGTATACATAAGCAATAGCTGTTTTCTTGTATGCTGATGAAATTTGTCTTTTGTCCTTAAAATTGTTAGATGTACTTATTTTTTGTTAAGTCTACATTTTAAACTTTTTACTTACTTGAGTAGAACTTAAAAAGAAATACCCAAAATGAAAACACTTTTGCTTTTTAGCGGAAACTAAACTCGGAAAGTGTGGCAAAACTCGCCAAACGTCAAATCCTGTATAACAAATTTTATTGCAAGAATGCCTTCGAGGATAGAGGTGACCAAAATGAGAACACAAAATATTACTTAGTTTCCAATACGACAATTGCAATATATGCAGTATAATAGTGATGTAAATTCCTCAAATAAATAAATTGTGTACCGAAAAATCAAAAATCGAAAAAAAATCGACCCACGCACCACCTAACGGCTAAATTTTTTGTGGAGTTATATTTTTCCATTTAAGTAATATACGGTATAAATATAAAACAAAGGCGTCCATAAATACCGGTTTTTAGTTTCAGATTGGATTAGCATCGGAATTTTCGAACGGGTCGCACTCAGAATCAACTCAAACCAGTTTATGAACTGGTAGACTTCTATCAGTTAATGTTTGTAAGTACTAACATGATTTACTATTTATTTCCATTTTTCTTTATCAACTCAAACAACTTGTCACTCCCCCCCGAAAACAAAGGCAACTCTGCATGTACATAAACAAATTTTCCTCGAAGCCGCTGCTGGCAAACGTTTTTGCAGAAAAGCCTATTAAGCGACAATTTAATTTTCCTGGCACGTACACTGTTAGCGCGAGATATGCACATGGGCACCCAAATAGCTTGATTTCCCTATGTGTTAAATGAAAAAAAAACAAAGCAACTAAAAAAAGTTGTTAAAGCAAACAGCCACCTAGCTGAACCAATATAACGATTAAAAAGCAAAGTTAGCTGCCTTCCGCAATCACAACCGGGTTTGAAAAATCTTGTGCCTATTTCGCCTGCCAAACTGTCAATTGCAAAAGCAAGCGGTTGGGAAAGGTTAGGCAGTTCCGCTTGGTCGAATGGCAGAGCCTCAGAGGCATGACTTTAAACGGTTAAAATTGAAAATTTACTTTTACCGCAACGCACACATTTGCGTTTTTCAGTGAGCTCAAATTTCAATTTCGTCTTAAATGCTGGCAAGTGTTGAAGGAATATTCGCATTTCACCTTCACATGAAAGAAGCTTTAATTAAAAGCATGTCCCTTTTTATTTTTTCCCTTTTTTGTATGTGTGTTTAGACCTGCTTAAATATCAATTCTCCGACATAGTGGATGGACAGTGTAAACCCCAAATATATATGTAATTGCTTTCATATACTCATACTACACTCATGGCCAAGCAAACCTTACCACAATTTTATTTTTTAATTTGGTAGAATTTCGTAAATTAATAATTTAGTAACTTTTTTTTTTAAATATAGTTGAAACCTCAATAGAAACTGTATAAAAAAATGTTTCAACAAAATTTAGTAAAATTCATCAAACTTTAGTCAAAATTTGAAACTTTTTAACAAAAGTTTTTAGGAAAATTTCGCATATGCAGTTTAATAGCTCGTTTAATTTAGTATAACAAAGTGAAGGCTTGAAATGGCCCAATTTTCTCTAAAAAGCATTCGTTACATGGAAAAACTACACACGACCATCGGAAAAAAATTTAAAAAATCACCGAGAATTTTGAGTCACTTCAAACTTGCCTATTATTATATTAGCATAGCAAACATTTTTCTAAAAATTTTGATTAAAAAATTTAAAATTTTAATGAAAATTGTAATAAAAAGTACTTAGGCGAATTTTTATTTTTCATTTACATACTTGTTTAAGAGACCTAACAATAAGTAAGAAAAAGAATCAAAATCACATCAAAATTTTTTTAATTTTTCTAAAGACAAAAAATATTAACTAATATATAAAAATCACGAATCACAAAAAAAAATCAAAACGAGATTACGAGGATTGAAGAAGACTTATTGATAATTTTGGCATAATAATAAGAGTTTTATCCTGCGCAATCCTGGTTAATGTTAATTACATGGTCGTGATATTTTGGAACACTTCAACTTGTCAATAGGTAATAAGAAATTAAAAAACGTCATAACAATATAAGGAATGTGCCATTTTCCCATACAAGGAAAACGACAAGAGATTTAATGGCTTATTTGTTAATAATGTCAGATCCGGAACTATCATCATTTTGGTCTACAAAAAAATTTATGAATTTGAAGAAATTGAGATATACACTCTAAGAGACAACATTATAAATTACGTTTGAAATAAGTTAATTTATTTATAGAGCAAATTTAGACAAAATTTTTATTTATGATCCTTTTAAAGAAACACGCAATGTTTAAGGAAAAAACAAAACCGACTCCTTCATTATCCAATGGTCGTAGTTAAAATAAATTAGTATGAGACCACACCTTTTCTTAAAAAAAAAATTATAGAAATCGGTTAACTTAGTTCAAAGTTATGCGGTAACATATGTACATTAAAAAAAAATTTCCGACGAATTGATAACCTTCTCCTTTTTGTGAAGTCGGTTAAATATTAAATTATAAATTTTGTTTAATAACTAAAATTCATAAAGGAGGTAGTCATTTCCTGATACCAAATGAAACAAAATTCTCCAAAGAGTTAAAAAGTTTAACTTTAAAAGTTATTAGTAGTTTTTAGTAAGTTATGATCAAAAATGTAGCTAAAATCTAGTTTTTGACAAAAAGGATATATGGGAGGTAGGACATAATTCTGCTTATAATTGTAATAGGATGTATGGGAGGTAGTCATGTCCCATGCACCGATATTGCCGAAACTTTGAATTTGTCTTACTTTGCATATTCTGTATAAGCACAACAAATTTCATTTTTCTGCGATGACTCTCCTAATTCAATACAAATAGAGTAACCTACAATTTAACGCCGCCCCACACACACGCGAAGGTTTGGCTTTGCTTGGCGAGGGTGACCGCTAAAAACACCCCTCTAACAGAGCTCGCTGATGACTCAAAACGAATTACGACACTCTTCATTTATTCAGTTTTAAAATACAGTATATAAATATGTACATACATACATACATAGTATGTATATCACGTAGGGTATTGCATAATTTCTCTTTCAATAGCAAAAGCTCAGTTTTCACTGAATATTTGAAGAACGATGATGAATAATTACTTCCGGTTAGTACTCACAACAGAACAAACAATTTAAGGTTATACATTCCTTTTATATAAATACCAAACATTATAACAGTACTGAAAGTAATTCTTTTTGAAACTTTGAAGCTCTTCACACACGTACGCAGCGCTCGAATAAAAGCAAGTCGGTTGGCTTACTAACGGTGAGAATGGCATTCTTAGCCAACAGCGTCAACATATTCATCAAAAAGAAACGCTAGTGAAATCGAGCGTGTTTTGGCTATTGGTCAATTATGCCCATAATACCTGCACGTTTAGCGAATATAAGACCAAAACAAATGGCGAAAATGCGTAACAAACAAGCGATCGAACGCTTAAAACAAAAGAAATCTACGGAGGAGAGCGTCAATGCAAAGGAAAGTTGCAAAGTCCGCGGAGAACGGTCGCATGCAACGCCAGCAGCGGCAGCGACAATTTGATTCGGTGACAAAACGCAAATTAATTGATTAAAAGTACGATGTCGTATAAAAACCTCAAACAGCTAAGACACCATTTACATACCCACTTGAATTGTCTGTGCGAAAAGACGCACCCACCGACGACCGATCAACCAACCAACCATCCGTGTCAGTTTCGGAGGGCAACAATAAACAACGACGAGGATGAGGACGTTCGCCATAGTTTTTGTGGTGGCGCTAACTGCTGGCGCTGCAAAGGCGGGCACCGCGCAACTGACGCCTACACGCTCCGCCACAGACCTGGCATTCGACATGTACAACAGCTGCTTGAAGGATTTCAGCACTAGTTGCGTGCAACCTAAGGCGATGCAATGGTTCAATCAGGCACTTCAGCAGGATGAAATCCAAATCACCGATAAACTTTCGATTGTGCGCACAAGCCGTGTAGAACCCATACAACAGCGCTCTTACGACCCACAAGAACAGATGTTCAATGACATCGATAATTTCTTAGCCACGCATGCGTTGCGTGTCAGAGCACCAGAATTCTTCAGCACCGAGGAGGCGCGCTCTTATGTGCCAGACTTTTTGTTCAGCAACGCCTTGACCAAGGATTCCGTTGTGCCCTTGGCGGAGCGGGACCCCAATCAAGGTAAGTCTTGAGTGAAGTGAGAAGAAATCAAAGGTAGTGTTTCGAATTTTAATTACGCGATTGTTTTCTAGGACGCGGCATGGTGCGCAAAGTGCTTTTACCCTTCCTGATTGGCTTGAAATTGAAGACTACCGTCTTAGTGCCACTTGCATTGGCTTTGATTGCGCTCAAGACCTGGAAGGCAATGACACTGGGTCTGCTCTCATTGGTGCTATCCGGCGCTTTGGTTGTCTTCAAAATTGCCAAGCCTAAGGTAAATAATAGTTGCACTTATGCAGATTCGCATAGTTTTTTACATTTTACATTACCTTCTCCACTCGTTATGCTCTGCTGCAGATCATCAATTACGAAGTGGTACACTATCCACACCATGTGGAGCATGTGGAGCACATTGAACACATTCCACACCACGTCGATCACTTCCCCCACCATGTCGACCACATTGTACCGCATCACATTGACATCGTGCCACACCATGTGGATCACCATGTCGATCACCACATAGATTTGCCTCCACATGTGGAACATGTAGAGCATTTCGAGCATCCATCACCTGCTTGGGACCCACACGCTTGGGCGCGTTCATCTCAGGAGCCACAAGACGCGCAGGATATGGCTTTCTCTGGGCAAAGACAAACCTAAATTACCAGCCAGCTTTTGTTTTATTGAAAGCGGTTTTGAAACGTACGAATTCGAGTGCTAATTGAAGATAATCCGGCGATTTTATTTATTACTTTAGTTAGGCTTAAGTATTATACATCTGTCCAAAGAAATTATTTATTGAACTAAAGATGAAAAAATAACAAAAAAATATTAGAAGCTATTATTTATTTGTACATACATATTAAATACAAAATTTGTTAATATTTATTTTTAGCGAATATGACAACCTTGTTAAAGAATAGAAAATCTTTGAAAAAATTAAAAAAAAAACTTAAAACTTGTTTAAAATTATCAACGTTGCACAATATGTCAAATGATCATGAAGTGCGAAATTAAATAAGGTTTCAAGCACCAGAAACCTTAAGCATAGCGTAAAGCATACCACTTCGCGTAAATTAACCCATTTACGACCTACAAATTTTGTTTAACCCTTTCACTACCTATAACGCAAACATAGTTACAAATATTTACTGTACTACTTAGTATCTAGTAGATATTATCTATGCGTTTGAAAAGAGAATTTTGTTTGTTGTGTTCTTTCATACTAAAGGTGGTTCCACTTTGTCAAATTTTGACTACAAAATTGTTCGAGATTTTTTGACACTACTTTACTTCCTATACCCATACCATTGCCAGTGATATTATTTGCCTAAAAAAACTTCAAACAAATGACTTTTGTCTTAAATTAGCACCATAGAAAAACTTGTAATTCGGAAAAAAGGCAAATTGGGATGAAGTAAAACACACTCATTCTACATTAAGTACCAAAATAAATCGAGATAGATGATAGATCCATCATTTGTCGGAAACCGAGAAATCGGACCACTATAACATATAGCTCCCACACAACTGATAGTATACTGAGAAAATCGACAAGATCGGTGCTGTATAAACTTTATCTCCTATACCACAGATAGTTCAGATACATATAAGTTTTTGCGACAGAACTCCTATATGAAATAAAGCAAATTTTTGTTATTTCCCAATGAAAGTTACACAACACAAATTTGCTTTGTTTTATTTCTGGTTGAGCAATAAGTTCAACTTTTAAATTTAACAAAAGTGTATATAGTCATCCAGTTACATTTGACAAAATTTCGGTTGGGTGACATAAGTACCATGGGCATATTGGAGATTGACATTATGACCACATCAAAGGGCCTTATGTCCATTTTATATAGTCATAATGTCAACTGACTTTAATGCCGTTTCGAATTTGCCTTTATGGCCATCTGCGGAATTTTTTATGGACCTTATAACCAGGTAAAAAAAAATTGCCAATACTTCACTGTTGAAAAGTTAAAGCTGCCAAATTCAAAGTTTCAACAAAAAATCAGTACACGAACGAGATAAATGGACGGTTATGAGTGAAAAGAAAAAAATGATATGTGTATACATATGTGTGTATGTAAGTATAAAATTTTGAATGTGCCCCGCGCCGCGCCGTATTCAACGTCGCGCTCACGTTCGCGACCACCGCCTACTCCCTTCCTTTCGCAATTATGCACTAGTGGCATTATAACTATTTATAAAAAAGAATAGTAATAAAATGACTTTAGTTCACTGCTTTTTAATGTCCGAGAAATTGGGTACTTTTTTATATATAAAATTATCGGGTAATTATATGAAGAAGCAATAAAGTCCGTTCATCTATTCATCTTTGGTATACTTATGGGTAAATATGTACCTTTAAATTTATTTGAATACTGTAATTTTACTTTTTACTAAAATCTGGGTTATTTTGATAACAAATTTTACGCGTTGTTTAAGCTCATTTAATTATTTTTAATCATGTCATTTTAATTTGTTTCTTTGTTGTAATTATGGTTTTATTATTTCTAAACAGAAATTTTCAAAAGCCCAATAAAACCATAATGGTTTTATTTCCATTTCAAGTTGGATTTAATGCCATATCGAAATTATGGTTTTATTTTCAATTGCAAATGGAAATATAGCCAATGTGGTTTTATTGAATATTGGGTTATTGCAAGTTGCAACCCACCTGTTGTACCGAATGTACGTTCAAATTTAGAAATCTGAAGATTTGGTACAATTCTACGTACCTTAACATACTTACTTCCGTCCTTAAAATATTACAAATATGCATTGGGAATTAAGGAACAAAATTTGTTTTATTTTTATACTAAATAAAGCAAAACTCAGATTTTGGTATTATTTCCCATTTAAAAATGAAATAAAGCAAATTTTGTCTTGTTGCCGTTGACTTTACTGCAACAAAGAAGTATAGCGACGTAGAAAAGGGGCCGGCTGAATGGTGTTAAAGCTGGCATAGATGGCAGATTACATTATGCATGTTTGGGTCTTCAATATCAAGGTACCTGACAAATTCCCAACCAGAGAAGAATGCGATGCCAGTAGCAGAGGAGTATATCTATCTACACTGATGGTTCAAAGATGGAACGAGGAACCGGAGCTGGAGGGCGACTAGTATTTTACTTTGCAGAAGACAAAGCCACTACCTATGTCGACAGTCAAGAAGAACTGAAGGCAATAGGATCTACAATTGTTAAATCGGGAAATGTAGTACCACGCTGGCAACCCTAAGCTATATCAACGTCACTCTATGCTGGATCCTTTCCCCGGACATAGCAATATTGAAGGGAATTAGTCGGCGGTATGGTGAGGCTCAGAGATACCAATAGAAAACTTGGATAGCTCCGTGCTACCACCGTTTAGTAATCACGTTAGGAAAATTGATGAATACCTCTTAACCGCCACTAATGAATTGTAAAACAAACGGGAAGACTGTGAGAACACAAGGTTATTATGGCCGCGACTTAGTAGGAATAAGACGAGGGACGTCAATAGGTCTGCAGTAACAGTCCTTACCGGCGTCATTGCAGGACACGATGCTTTAGCACCAATGGTCAGCGGTGACGACTACCAACAAGTACTCTCAGCAGAAGCTGCCGTGATGAGGATGAGGAAGAATCAATTGACAACTTTCTGTGTGGATGTCCAGGTCTACAGACAAAGCACTTCCCTTCACGCCTCTTCAACAGACTGAGCTAGCTAGCAACTGCAAGGTCTCCTTGGCTGCATTAAGGATAGTAATTGGTTCAGCATAATAACGACTTGAAGCTATTCTCTCGCTTAAGGGTACGTGTGTCCTCCTGATGCTCGCTTAAAGAGGGCAATTACAATGGACAATTCTGTCTCCGACTGAAGGTATGGAAAATTCCTCACACACCCACCTTACCTAACGAAACCATAGCGGCGTTTTCTAACAACAAAAGCTATCATTTGGGATAATGTGCTTGTTTTGTAAAATTTCTTTCACTTTCTTGTTGTACGGATAATTTACAACTGCAACTTTTATTGTATTTGCGGCTACACATACTCGTATAAATCATTTTGAAAATATATGTACTTTTTACGTCTCCTAAAGTTAGCACTTAATCAAATTTTAGGATATTCTTCATTCTACACAGGCTTATGGCTCAGCACTCGTGTTTAGTTTATTGCGAAAGTATGCGAATTGTGCTTGCTACGGTAAAAATCATTTGGAAAAAGATTAAAATTTTAGAAAAAAAAACTTTTGTTTTTCTTGAAAACTCCGAATATTACCACTATAATGATGTGTGTGCATAATGTCCAATTTTTGATTAGTAAGACCGAAAGCAATGTGTATATTAGGCTTCGAAATTTGACTGTTCACTTATTTTGCTGTTCACTGCTCCATTTATGTATGTATGTATGTATTTATGTGAATCCAGTAAATATTTTTTCTAATTAAATGCTTTCAGGATTTCTTTATACTTTGAAGTCCGCGGAGCACGGCTGATATTTTTTTATGATTTATTTTATTTTTTTTTGTATCCTATTAATTAAGTTAAAATAAGCTAGCGTTATGTCACTTGGTAAATATTAATAACATTGGGTATTTTAAACAAGACACCAAAAACGGCTTCACGTAAAAAACGCCATCCTCACAATCAGCCTTAATGGCATAATTTTTCTTCACGCAATGGTAAGCGCACTAACATTCTCGTAAGATTAATTATTTTTTACTTCGTCACCATATGGCGCCCCATAGGGGACAACAGTGGTAATAAATGAACAAAAAAATCCAATCTTTTTATTTGCGAAGATGTAATGCAGAATAATTGCCGAATATTCAGCAAAACCAAATCAAAAAAAAAAAAACTAGTATATATACGAGTAAATACAAAAAAAAATAATATGTAGATTTGAAAGAATCAGAGTTTTTTTCTAGACGAGGTAAATAGTTTATTTTTCTAGGTGTATATGCACGTATAGATACACTGGCCCCTTTGCGGCGGAGCTATACTGACTTTTTTGAGATATACATATCCCTGCAGTGAAAAGCCAAACCAGTTAGAAAAAATACTAGTTCATTAAGTAGTATGTGCCTACCAGTTCGACAATTTCGAAGAACTTAGGTGATCAGCGACATCTGCCTTTGAATTGCCAAAGCCAAAAATAAAACGCAATTATAATTGCTTTTCTTACAAATGTCGGCTGTGGCGTCACGTGAAGACTACTGGTTCTGGTTCTGAAATTGCAGGTTCGAGGCCGCTTGGAGGTGATTAAGATTTTTAAAGTTAAATAAATGTAAGCAAAAATAATTTATTCAATTTATAAATAAATAACAAATTTGATCATCTAATTGCATTGCAAAAATACATTTAGGAAGAAATGCTTGTGCTATAAAAACAAAGAAATTAAACAAAAATATTTTTTTTTATTAAATTTAAAAATTACAATAAACAGCCTAAACAAAAAATAAATTTATAAAAAATAAAAATAAAATAAAAAATAGAAAATAAAAAAACTTTTCCTGCGCCAGGATTTGAACCTGGGACCTCAGGCTTACCACGCGAGTGCTTTGCTCTGCCGGCCATTGTGACTGCTGGAGCGTCGCGAGCAAAAAGGCACACTTATGCTTTTCACGGGGCATGAACTGGCAGACTATCTCATCAACTGGTATGATGCTACTAGTATTTATACTAGTAGATGCTGATGCATAGCCTGACAATTGACATCTCGTAGGACATCGCAATGTTAAAAATACCAGTCCCTAACATTCAAAAAGGATAGAATGTGAACTAGTTGGGCTGAAACGCAAACCGGTAGAATTCTAGTTCACAACTAGTAGCTTTCCCTGCAGGGTATATTAGGGATCAAAAGTATCAAAAAAAAACGAATTTTTTCACATTTGTAGTAGAATAACGATACAAATGCAATACAAAATAGAATAACGATAAAAACAAAGCCAAATATACAAAATATAAAATATTGGCTCTGCAAGCATTAGTCACAAAAATTTTATTTATTTATAATTTTTTTTTTTATAAAATTTGTGGCGCAATGTACAGTAGTCTGGAGTATTCTCCTATTTTTTCATCACATCCATACCATTTTTTTTTAATTACTTTATTGTAGGTGCAAGTTCTTACAACGAAAGATAAAAGACGTGTTCAGATTTGATAAAAGGGTATGGGTAAAATTGAGTGTATCACCAGAAGGTAGAAAACATCAACACACTTTAATTTCTTCAATTAAATATTCACACATTTTTGTAAAGATTAGACAGATAAATTTAGACCTTAAGAGAGAACTGGTACGAAATTTAAATTAATTTGATTAAAAATAAAATTTGTATTTCTATAATCAATTTTAAAAGCTTATGTTAGAGCAAGGTTCCTAATTTTAGCCGCAGTTTATATGGTGACGCCCCATTGTGCGCTGCCTGCTTAACCATAGTAAATTCTTTAATGAGCTATTCCTCAAAAATGAAGCTGCCTCTGTAAACCATATTCAAATGAATATTTTCCGCGAATAAATTAATGTGCAACTGAAGTTATGAAAACAGACGCATTTGAAGCTTTTTTTTCAAACATTCGCTTTAAAATACATACATACATACATATGTCTGTCTACGGCAAATTGCCTAGCAGTATTTCAAACGTCGCGAGGGACCATTTTACATAAAATTTCACTTGCGTTTCAGCGAGTTACTTAATTTGTTAATGACAACGAATAATTTTGGCTCAGTGGCTATTTTTTAATTAAGGCATATCCTTGCGGAATTAGCTCCAATTGCACGCTTCTTACGGTGGGTTTTAGTTGAACTCAAAAACAAAATAGAAAAAAAAAAATATCAAAAGTTGTGCACTGTGAAAATCATAAGGCGGATTTGCTTGCTATTGCTAAAGTATGATGCATCAAACACGCCTGCTTCTTTAAGTTACTTAAATTAAAGTGGAGGAAAAAATGTATCCAAGTCCAGGTCCGTTCTTTTGTTTAACAGTACAGCTGATTAGATTTGATTTAATTTGTATTACTTCTGAATTTGTCGTGGTTGCCTGAAACTATGAATCGTAAAGTTGTAAATGGTTATGTTTGTGTTGTGGAATTCTCTTAGCAAAAACTACAATCACTTGCGGCAGCAGTAAACACTGGCTGTTTCTAATGTAAAATTACAAATTATCTGATTGATGAAAAAAAAACTCAGTCGTCAAATGTTTCGTCTTATCTTCAACATTTCCTAACACCTCAACTATTTTGGCTGCCATCCATGAGGGATAGACGACTACACAGACAGCCAGTAAAGTGAAAGTTTCGCATTGACGCCAAGCGCGTCATTATCAGTGATTGGCGACTGAATCGATACGTTCAAAATGGCTCTAATGCGAGGACGTTCGCGACACAAATTGCCAACGCCATACCCGGTAAAATGCAAATGAAAGCGACTGATCAACAGCAACTCCCCTATGAAGTTAGTTGCAAAGCTGCGCAGGGTAAAGTGTGGTTAGAGGCAACTACTTACAAATAGAAATTGATTGATTTCGCAGCAAAATTTCGCTGTCGTTGCGTCAAGCGGTAAGCTATGCAGCTTGGCACCTCAGCTCCGCTTAGTTGACGGTTGGCCTAACACCTTCTTGTTGCAACGTGCTACAATTCAAATGGGCGCCGCCACTGTAATTACTGAATTTTAACTATTATAAAGGTGATTTCAACCAAATAAACGGATGCCCGCGAAAGAGTTCAAGTCGTTATAAATGCATAAACAGCCTGAAAGATATGCCATTAGAAATGCTATTGGCAATTCAAGTGCCGAAACTGATTTAAAAAAAAACGCAATCAAAATAAAAATTAACGCATATTTGCTTTTTATTTGCATCGAATGACGCGCCACACGCACGCACGTGCCAATGAAATATGTATGTACATCAGCTACATCAAGCCACAAGACCGAGCGCCAATGGCTTTTAATCGCTTCGAATGCCATTTTTACCATTCACTACATGCATAGCTTTATCATGAATTTTCTGCAAGTGGCTCTGTCAATTTTCAATTCGTCCGTGCGTTACTTTCGCCCCATCCACCGTCCATTGCCGCACACGCACTCGCCACTCACTTAATGCCCAACGCGAACTCTGCGCTCGCCAATATGCACTCGGAATTTCGAATCAGCGCTGCGCCCGATATCCCTTCATTTAAGCCCGGTGAGCTTAGCGCACCACGCGCTATAGTCGCTACAGCCGGCCGCGATTACCGAGAGGAGCGCGATGCTACACAACAATTTATGTTGATTTTTTCGATTTTTAAGTCGCAGTACAGTCAATTGGATTTTTTCAATGTATTTATGTAATTCATTCAAATTCATATTTCACTATTAATAGGGGTTCGTACGATGGTTTGATTAGTGCCTTGGTCCTACTGCTTCTTAACCGCATCAAGAGCTATTGATGTTCAGTGCTGCCAAAAGAACTACCATAGGAGTTTTTACTACTATTTTGTCATTCATACTCCCGTACTCCCCAAGGACCTATTATACTACTATTTTGCGAGAAAGTTTACTTTTCTATTAAAATTTCTAAAGAAACCTAAACAATGTCGCACTAAACATTGCCAAAGCACATTACTTGACTGATTTTCGATCACACTTTTCCTTTCATTTTTTGATAAAAGCTTCTTAAGCGAAATTACAGCAATCTTACGTCTCCACAACAAGCTTTTAAGGCGCTCAAGCCATAATATAAAACTTATAGCTGAATAGAGCGCTGAAAGCCTGAAAAGCGCTGAACACCTGAAAAGCTTGTTGTGGAGTTGCACTCTTATAGCCATGGGACCGAAGCACAAACAGCGCCCTGCAGTTTCATCTTCTTCAAGACTGGAAGGGCAAACAAGGTTTCCATGTATTCCAACCACATTCAGCGGTTTTTGCCTCGAGAAGTCACCACTTAGATTGACCAAAATGTGTCTGTTACCCTACTTGCTTATAGCGCTCTTACACGATATGTATTTTCATATGTAAATGCTACTTTTCTGATACGTTCCAATATATGGTACATACGAGTAGATAGAAAAAAGTAAATCGTGTAAGAGCGCTGTTAACGTAGCAGCTCTCGAAACCTCCCAGTCATTACTGAGTCCTGCGACTAGTTGTGCGCTAAGAAATATGTGACCGCAGTCCTTCGCAACCGAATCAGCAGGTATTCTCGTGTGATCTGGCACTTACGAGTATTTAAAGTAAAACATATGTAATTTAGCTGAGATTGCATTGTCTAGTTTGGAAGAATTTATTTTGAAGGCTGTGAAATGACTTGCGCGCATTTGGTCCAATCCCCCTCACCTATTTTACAACATGTTATCCGTGTCCTTGAGGATTG
Organism: Rhagoletis pomonella; assembly: GCF_013731165.1. Classification (NCBI taxonomy): domain Eukaryota; kingdom Metazoa; phylum Arthropoda; class Insecta; order Diptera; family Tephritidae; genus Rhagoletis; species Rhagoletis pomonella. The sequence goes on along the minus strand of NW_023458558.1, from coordinate 13,454,052 downwards.
CAAATAATACGGCTTGGATAAGGGTAACTACGTCTGAATCTCTGCCCCAATAAATTCCACCTCACTCTACACGGCACACAGTGGTTTAGCCCCATACATTGTTTTGGAGAAAATTAGAAGGAGCAGGCGTAGGGCTTTAATTTTTTGTATGTAACCTCTAAGGACATAAATCAAGAAAAAAAAACGAAAAATGGTTGTGAGCGGTTTATTTTAAAGAATACTTCCCATACAAACCTAACCTCAACAACACATTAAAAATATTCACAACAATGGAGTAATCAAACATACAAAAAATTACCTCCCATACAAACCTAACCTCGAAAGCGCTTAAAGATAATATAAGCAAACACCCTTAAAATGGCTGTAATCGATTTTTAATTTACTTAGTGCAGCATAAATTTTCTCAAAACGAAAGTGAATTAACTTGTTACCAAAATATATTTTTTATGCTTTTTCGGCTAAATATGTATGTTGTGTCATAAAATGCATTTGCATATTTTTGTCTTCCCTAGTAATAAGTATAAAAAACGACATAATGTGACCTTCAGCAATATACTTTTCCCACTGTGTGTCTTCTACTTCTTTTTAAAACATTTGGAGTCTACTCCCCAAAATGTCAAAATACACGCCAAAACTTAAGTTTTTTACTACTCTGAAAAAAAATATAAAACGGCAGCACTGTTGGAGTTTAGTATTGGCCATTGGCTGATGGTGATTATATTTACTAGTGCGCTTGCATTTTGAATTCAAAATGAATTTCGTGACATTTCGGCAATGATTTCGATCCAAGTACTCCTGGATTTTCAATTTCATTTTCGTTAACAAATAAGATCGAATTGCGTGACGCTACTCAACAAACAACGAATCAACAGCTACATATACAATTGCAGTGGCACTTTTGCACACACACACTCCCGCACTGCCCACTATGAAAGCCGAATTTGTTATCATTTTGTTTCTTTTATGAGAGTTTTTTTTTGTCGTAGTTGTTGTCACTTTATATAATATTATTTTTTTTTCGTAGATCTTTTTTGGTAAACACTTTCTATTTCACTGTCTTTGCTTAATTTACTAAGTCATTTCACTCGCTGAGTCGAAATACGCATACCAAAAAAAAAAAAA
>NW_023458558.1:13447527-13452830 GCF_013731165.1 Rhagoletis pomonella | reverse complement strand
AAAAAAAAAAAAACAATTATTTTAAAAAGTACCTACCATACATACGTACAATGGTAAAAACTAACTATTATGTTTTACCAATTTTTCGAGTTAGTTTCACTTGACCAACTGCCACTTGGTGAATGCACAAGTTTTTGACATATTCTGGTTGACGTATGGCTTTTGATTGTCGCTTTGATTTTTTTATATTTTACTACCGATTACACAACTTCCTGTCGAAAACTGCACGATTCTTTGCGAAGTCATGTATTCACAGTCATAAATAATTGCAAGAGGCATTTGGCGTCGCACTCGTTATATAACAAATTGTGCATGATTTTTTATTTATTTTCGTCACAGACCGTACTGGGCATGAATTTTTAAATAACGAGCCAGCAATTCAATGTATTTTACTATTTTTAGCGATTTGTTTTGCCTTTTATTTTTAAGTCAAACAGGAAATGCAAAATTCTCATATATATTTTTCAAGCATTCACAAAAAGTAAAGCTGAAATTAGAATACAGCGTTGAACCTATCCCATCCCGAGGCATGTTGGTAACTGTATAATAAGATGTTACGAAAAAAAATCCTGGAAAAATCTAAAGAAAAATTAAAAAAAAAAAATCTAGTAAAGTGTTCGACATTGAATTATCGGCTATTAAAAAATAACGAGCAAAACTGGCCAGTTGTTTTCTCCTCAAAAATATTAGGCACACTTTTCCTTTAACTTTTGCTTTGAATTTCCTTTCGTAGTCCTAATCTACAGCAGATTTTTTGAATCGATTCGAATGGAAATAGAAAATAATCGATGCAGGAAGGAATCGCAAAAAAATAAATCGATTTCCCAAGATCGATTCACATATTTTGGCAGGTAGCATGTTTTACTTAATTTCTATAAAGAAAAAAAACACAGCGATCTGATCAAACTTTTATTGTATGTACACTAGTAATTACAAAATTACAAATTACAAAAAAAATTTTACCATTTTAAAAATGTCATGTGGAAACGACCACAATGACACTGGTAGTGTTTAATGCATAGTGCATAGTGAAAACTCAATGTTAGCCTTATTTAATCAAATCATTTAAATTTTTTCGAAATTTTATTTGTTTTTTTTTTTATAGTATTAGCCATAATTTTGTATGGCTTTATTTTCAAGAGGATTTCCTGAGGAGCTCTATAGTTGAAGGAGAACGATAGGCAGGTCTTTGAATTCTTTGGTCTTTGCTCTGTATTTTTTTTCTGTACCAGCTTCAAATTCAAATTTCTTTAAATTTTTATAGATTTTCTGGTTCAAACCGTAGTTCAATATGCATCAGTTAAGGGAAAATCGAATGTCGGTTCTGGAATTTTTTTAATCGATTCACTAAAAAATCGACAAAAAATCGAATCTGAAGGGCTCGATTTATCGACCTTTGACTTAATCGATTTAACATACTTCGTTGTATTATTAACCGTGCGACTTGTTTCACGTGACAGAACTCTGAAACGAACATCATTCTAACCAAGGCATATTCAACAAATTAGAAGTGACAATTCAGTCGAGCTCTCTCTTAGCTGACTGTAATGTCAAAAAATGTAAACAAATAAATTAACCCTTATAAAAATCAATATCTTTGAAATTAAAGTTTTTGTAAATATTAAAATATTTAAAATCTCATTAGAATCAGCTTCATTTTGGTTATTGCATTTCTTTTTATTCAAATACTTAATTTTAAAGTATATTAGACATTAAGACAAAAGTTTGATTCTTCTGAATCTATATAAGAGGCTAGCTGTAATAATTTGCTATTAAATTTTTGCAAATCGAAATTTCCTTTCCATTAAATTTATTCAAAATTACTTTCAGTTTCTTTATGTCAACAAGAAATTCTGGTTTAGGTTTTATCAGACCACCATTTAAAATTTGGTCTATCCATATATATGAGTGCGGGATTTTCTTTTCATATTAGGTATGATAAATCCTGCACCTGGGAACAAACGCGTCCGCTTAGAAATACTCGGCTGCGATGGGCAACAAATAAAGTCACGCGCACACGTGAAGAGTATCCTGATAAAATATCGCAGCATTTTGCCCACCGTTGTTGCTTCACTTGACAATTCGGAGGTTTAAAATAACGCACACGTTTGTTGTCCTGGCTCTTGGCAAACACAACGCACCGCCCGTAATTCATTTTCATTGTATTACGTATTTAAAATCAGTCGCACAGCTCACAATTGAAAATTTAAATAAAAGAAAATTAAAGTTTTGAATAGTATAGGGTTAAAAATTGATATTTCAGTCGCAGTTCAAATGAGAGAAATATCGAAATCACTTCTACCTTGTTATGCCTTGACTTTAACCATGATAAAAATATAGTAAGGTAGATCCGCTGAGAGACAGTTTTAGCATTTTTGACGTTCACAAGCTTTATAATTTTAAAATTTACTCACAAACTCACACACACATTCTCATTTACAATCTCAAACAAAAACAATTTTGAACAAATTCATTTTTAAACGACTTCAAAAAAAGGAGAAGATTATCAATTCGTCGGAATATTTTTTTTTTTTGTTTATGTCTATATGTTACCGCATAACTTTGTACTACTTTAACCGATTTCTATAATCCTTTTTTTAAAAAGGAAAGGTGGTACCTCAGAGATGGTCCCATACAAATTGGGTTAGATCCGGTTTTGGATCATGAAGAATTAATGGTACTGTTATCTTTTTATATGAGAATTGAAGTCGGTTTTGTTTTTCCGTAAAAATTACTTGTTTCATTTTCAGTTTTACATGGTTTTAAAATGTTGCAAACTTCAAAAAAAATAAATAAATAAAAATAATGGTCCACGAATTGAGACAACGGTTCTACCTTACTATGTTTTGTCATGATTCTAACAGACGCTTCCAAACCAGTCTGACTAACTCTAAGGTGACTTAGCACGGTCGAGGTGTCGATATGTACATATATATAATACTGAAAGGTATTTTTAGTCTCGGGCCTTTTGGAGTCGTGTGTTAGCAGTTAGTTTTTATAATTTAAGGGTAACAGCAGTTACATATTCGGTGTTAAATGTGATCCTTTCGTCCATTTATAGCCTTGTACAAGTCTTGTTTGCAGATAACTCTTGAAATATTAAAAGAAAGTTAGGTTCCGCTCCAAAATTCGAAATATTGAGGTCAAAACGCGTCCATTGATGCCGGTCAAATAACTGAAAACATGCGGTTCAAAAAGCAGTGTGGTGTGTTACTTCAAATTATGGTTTTATTCTTAGTTTTAAAAAAATTTTAATCTGACTTATTTACAAAATGGAACTAATACCATATGGTCTTATTGCGTATGGTATTTTTGCACCCCACCCCTACTTTCACCCAGCATAACCTAGACTACATATGTATATCTTTGGTATCAGCAACATCCAAAAAAATGTGGTTTTCGAAAAACGGCCCCCGCGGCAAGCAATCTCTCAAATATTCAAGTGTACCTTCTGTCATGAAAAAAAGTCCTTTGCCTTTCGGACGCATCATAAAACTGTAGTTCACTTTATTTGTGAAGCTCGACCAAACGCAACCAATGTTTGAGCGCATATTTAGTTTTACGTATGTATGTATGTATGTACATTAGACCGCCACACAGTGGTTAATAAATGGAATTTAATGTTCGCAATTTGATGATTTTTTTTAATGAAAGCTTATAAAGAGACTAGTTGAGCCCGCTTTTTGATTTTTTTTTTTTGCTTTTGAAAAGTGAAGAAAAAGTGGCAAATTTTGAAGAATATCGATTCTCCGAATAAAAATATTAATAATTTGAAATGTTATAAAAAAATTTTCACCAGAAGTAATTTTTTTTTTTTGGTTTTATAAAAATTTTGGGTATGTACTTTATTATGCTAATGTTTAATGATCTATTGAACTGCGTACCCAAAAATTTTATAAAAACGAAAAACAAAAAAACATACTTTTGATGAACATTTTTTTAATACATTTCAACTATTTATTTTTTCTTTAATTTTGTTTTCATTTTGGGAGAACCCTACAATTGCTTCCAAAGTATTTTTGATTATGTGACTTTTATTAACTGGAACAGGAGAATCGATCTTCTTCAAAATTGCCACTTCTTCACATTACACTAGAGAAATTAAATATAAACAATTAAAAAATCAAAAATCCGGCTCTTGCAAATTTTATAAATTTTCATTCAAAAAATAATAATCAAATTGGTTGAGAAATGAAAGCTCCAGTGAATTATGAACATTAAATTCCGTTTATTAACCACTGTGCGCCGAGATTACAAAATTTATTACGTTTGAAGACTTCCACCAAAATATTTCGGAAAAATATTAAGATGGACCGATTTGAAAGTACCTCCAAAACTTTAGCTTTTATGATTAAAAATAGTTTCTTAAAGACGATAAAATAGTTTAAGCTCAAAAAGTCTGTGTAAGAATATTAAAAAAAAATTCTCAACGGAATCATAATAATGAGATTCTTGATGCGGTTTTTTAATGTTTTCAAAGATTGGTTTAAGAAAAACTTGAATAACTGCGCCACGATTATACCCTTTTAGACTTGTAAGGTATCAGTAGAAAGGTATTTTTTCACCCGTTTTACTTACCTATTTAAAAAAAACAAAAAAAAAACTCATGCACGTCTCATTTTTTATTTTTCCAAATATCAACACATCATAATTCAACTTGGAATGATGCTCGTTCATCTTGCCTCTCTCTTTCATACTTTGAATGAGTATATTTGCGAAGAAATAAAAAGTGTGATACCTCATAAATAAGTCTGAATCGGTAAAGTTTGGGCTGAGTTATACAAGTTTTTCTTAAACCAGTTTTTGAAAAAAGTTCAAAAACAGCACCAAAAAGAGCAACAAAAATCTCATTATTATGATTCCGTTGAAATTTTTTTTAATATTATTATAAAAAATTGAAAAGCTTAAATTGTTTTGTCATCTTTGCAAAAAATGCTTAAAAACTGTTTTTATTCTCAAGAAACTCACTTTTTGAAAATATTTTCACGTAATATTAATATTTTTCAGAAAAATTTTCGTGCAAGTCTTAAAATATAATAGATTTTATAATTCCGGTGGAAAATAGTACGGATTTTTTTTTTGTTCTTTTGTATCGGGAGTGATGTAGTCTAGTGTACATATATATGCATTTCTAGCTGAGTTTTACCGAATCTCCCAAATTGGTTAATTCCATGCAAACAAAGCTAAAAATAATTTTAATTAAACTCAGATAGTTATCTTGGCGCCATCCACCCGGGACGAGAACATTATGTCGACCATAATTTTTAACGCATCATTAGGGAGCGTGGCATGGCATTAATGAT
>NW_023458558.1:13442034-13447427 GCF_013731165.1 Rhagoletis pomonella | reverse complement strand
ATCATTAATGCCATGCCACGCTCCCTAATGATGCGTTAAAAATTATGATCGACATAATGTTCTCGTTCCGGGTGGATGGCGCAAAGATAACTATCTGAGTTTAATTAAAATTATTTTTAGCTATATTTGCAAGAAATCAATCAATTTGGGAGATTCGGTAAAACTCTGTTAGAAATGCGTATATATGTACACTAGACTGCATTACTCCCCATACAAAAAAAAAAAACAAAAAAAAAAAATCGGTACTGTTTTCCACCGGAATTATAAAATCTATGTATTATATTTTAAGACTTGCACCAAAATATTTCAGAAAAATATTCAGCCTTATCATGAGTTTCATTTTCCCCAAATTTTTGGGTGAACTTTTTTTCAGGCGAAACGCAGATTAAGATTTACGTGAAAAAGTATTAAGATTTACCTCCAAAAAGTGAGTTTCTTGAGAATAAAAACAGCTTTTTTAAGATTTTTTTGCAACAAATCACCTCAGAGATGACAGTTTAAGCTTAAAAAATTTCTATAAAAATATTAAAAAAAATTTCAACCGAATCATAATAATGAGATTTGTGATGCTGTTTTTTTGGAAACAAGGAAAACGGGTGAAAAAAATACCCTTCTAACTGATACCTTACAAGTCTAAAAGGGTATAATTGTGGCGCAGTTATTCTAGTTTTTCTTAAACCAATCTTTGAAAACCTTAAAAAACAGGATCCAGAATATCATTATTATGATTCCGTAGAAAATTTTTTAAAATATTTTTGTACAGATTTTTTCAGCTTGAACTATTTTTTTATCTTTAAGACACTATTTTTAATCATAAAAACTCAATTTTTGGAGGTATTTTCAAATCGGTCCATCTTAATATTTTTCCGAAATATTTTGGTAGAAGTCTGCAAACGTAACTAATTTTGTAATCTCGGCGCACAGTGGTTAATAAATAAAACTTGATGTTCATAATTCACTGGAGCTTTCATTTCTCAACCAATTTGATTATAATTTTTAACCGACTTCCAAAAAAGGAGGAGGTTATCATTTCGTCGGAATATATGTATATATATATTTTTTTATGTATGCTACCGCATAACTTTGGACCACGTCAACCGATTTCGATAATTATTTTTGCATCGGAAATATAAGAGGTGGTACTATACTATACTAATCTCATTTATATCCGATCATTGGATCATGAGACATATATATGTATATATATATATATTTTTTTATATGAGAATTGAAGTCGGGTTTTCTTGCTAAAAATTACTTGTTTAAATGAAAATTTTTAAAATTTCCAACAGCCCGATTTTTGATTTTTATTTGTTTATATTAGATTTCTGCAGTGTAAAGTGCAGAAAAAGTAGCAATTTTGAAGAAGATCGATTCTCCTGTTCTAGTTAATAAAATTTACATAATAAAAACTATTTGAAAACAAGTGTAGGGTTCTCCGAAAACGAAAAAAAACAATTAAAGAAAAAAAAGTTTGAAATGTATTAAAAAATGTTCACCAAAAGTATTTTTTTGTTTTTCGTTTTTATAAAAATTTTGGGTATGCAGTTTTATAGATCATTAAACTTAGCATAATAAAGTACATACCCAAAATTTTTATAAAACCAAAAAAAAAAATTACTTTTGGTGAAAATTTTTTTTATAACATTTCAAATTATTGTTTTGTTATTTTAAAAATTCTTGAATAAAATTTCAAATTATTATTATTTTTGTTCGCAGAATCGATCTTCTTCAAAATTGCCACTTTTTCTGCACTTTGCACTAAAAGTTTTATAAAAGCAAATATTAAATCAAAAAGCGGGCTCAAGTCTCTTGCAAATTGTATAAGCTTTGATAAAATAAAGTAATCAAATTAGCTGAGAAATGAAAGGTTCAGTAAATTGTGAACATTAAATTCCATTTATTAACCACTGTGTGGCAGTCTAATGTACATGAAAGTGTGTGAAAGTAGGGGTGTGGTGCAAAAACACTATACGCAATAAGGCCATATGGTATTAGTTCCATTTTGTAAAAAAGTCATCTTCAAAATTTTTAACACCACACTGTTTTGTGGGCCGCATGTTTTCAGTTATGTATTTGACTGGCATCAATGAACGCCGTTTGACCTCAATAATACGAATTTTGGAGCGGAACCTAACTTTCTTTTAACATTTCAAGAGTTATCTACAAACAAGACACGACTATAAGTGGATGAAAGGGTCACATTTAACACTGCATTTGTAGTTCCTGTTACCCTTAAATTATGAAAACTAACTGCTAACACACGACTGCAAAAGGCCCGATGGCTTTCACAAAAAATTCCTTTCCGTATTCTACATATGTACATATCGACACCTCGATCGTGCTAAGTTATCTTAGACTTACAGCCCTATTCGCGTGCAATGACAAAACTCGCCGCTATAACTATTGTCATGTTTATAATCAACTAGCCAATTCCCGCTTGCTTCGCGGCACCTAATAACGAATTTTGCGTGGGCCAATGCAAAAAAAGCGTTTAAATGCAAAAACGGACTGTAGAGTATAAAAGTTCAAACAACTAAATAACAGAATCCTCCTCCTACGTAGGCCAAAAATAGTAGCGCTTTGATGCCATATGGAATACTAATTCCCTTCGATGTCATGAGTTTTGCCGATGGTGAAAAGTTTTCCCGTACATTGGCGAAATGAGTCGTGTGGTCTCTTGAATATCGTTTAAATGAAACCATTGATATACCAAACATATTCCTTCCTAGACGGATGTGGTCAATTCGCCACTTTTACAATTCGTCTTAATATTTATGAACAGGATTGTTTGAGTCTTACTGCGGCAATGACGGCCGCTCCGAGCAATTCCGTTGATTGGGGTTAGTATGTATGCAAGATCGAATTAAGGGTGTAAGAGGGCGTCAGGCAAAGGTGCTCTTACACAATTTTATTTAGCCATCTAAAAAGTAAGTTCACATAAAATAAACATAAGGCCAAAGCATACAAAATTTATGGGGTTTCTATATATTACGGCTGCAGCGTCATCGATGGGTCCCTTTTCTGCAATACCATTGCTTATCATGAAATGAATACGCATTATGAATTTCAGCTAGGTTGTATTAAAAATAAGGATTTTCTAAATATCTCGCCTCCAGCAGATCCATTTGTTGCGAACGAAGTCATCATACAGGAGGCTCACATTTCGAATTTGAACGATATCGGCCAATAAATAGCCACCGACAATTTGACTGAACTCTATCCAGTAGTTTTTGGGTTCAGTCCGAACAACAAAAACAGCTAACATTTTATGTATATAGATAAATATGTATGTAGATAGGACAGTCTATAACGAAACTCTTAAAAATTAAAATTTCATACTTTGTGCAAAATTTAAAAAAATTCTTCAAAATTTGTTTTTGTTATTTTTATGGCTTTTATAACAATTATATTCAACAATTTTTATGAGCTCGAGGCCGTAAAAATAACAAAAACAAATAACTTAAGGGCGAGCACACCTAAAAAGTTAAACATTCTAATAATAGAAATATTAACAAAAACCAACAAAACCAACAACCACATTATCAAGTGAATTGCAGCGGAATAACTGCGCTTGATTGTAGTTGGCTTAGCAAAGTGAAATGGTGGAAAATAAGCAACAAGAATTAACAAGACAAACTTAACACAGTGCGTAGGCAACTGGCTGAGTCAGTGGTGATCGTCGGTTCGAATCCTACTGAAAGAAGTCTGATGAGGAAATGTGGTGATTTCCGAAATAGCTATCACTTCTACCATTTTTTCAAATTATTGTTGCTTTCCCACAATAAGTTTTCACTGGAAACGGCCTCGGGCTCATAAAAATTGTTGAATATAATTCTTCAAAATTTTCACGCAAAAATTTTACCCTTTCCCAAAAATTAAAAAGTGATGAAGTCTAGAAAAAATAAGTCTAATGAGGAGATGTGGTGATCTCCGAAATAGCTGCTATAACTTCTACCGACCCCCTTTTCCAATAGCTTCCAGTTTTCGCCAAAAGTAAGGTATTTACAATTTATGAATCCGTGGCAAGTTTCAGTTCTCCAGCGTAGTTGGTTTAAGAGATATATTGGTGCCCTCAAAAAAGGGATTTCAACATTTTATTGTCACGTAGGTAGATGTGTAGATATCCATCATTCTCCCACTGTATAAGAACGTTAGGAATATTCCTACCCCAGCGCACCCTATCGTGTAATTTTTTAGTCCAAATATTCCTTTTCAGTTGGCTAAAAAATTGTCTAAATATGAGCCAAATCTGCAACTAAATGCAGTTTTTAGGAATATCCCGGTGCCAGCGACACCTGGCGGTTAAATTTTTAGTCGAAATATTTGTCTTCAAGGTGCTGACATATGTTTCAAATATGAACGAAATCCGTCCAGCCGTTTGGTAATTTAGTGACATACAATATACGGAAAACTCTATGATATTGTGAAATCGCGACGTCTCAACTTTCTTAATTTTTTGGCAACAATAACAAAAAGTTGTGAATTTTGTATAATCGAAAAACCTTCCACATAGAAGATCCAAAATAGTACTTTTTACATAATTGAAATTGGTTCAGCCGTTTGATCAGGCATCGAGGTCATACGAAAGAAATTTCATTTTTATATATATAGATACATATATAAAAGTCAAAAGAAAAAGTGTGCCTAATATTTTTGAGGAGAAAACAACTGACCAGTTTTGCTCGTTATTTTTTAATAGCCGATAATTCATTGTCGAACACTTTACTAGAATTTTTTTTTTTAATTTTTCTTTAGATTTTTCCAGGATTTTTTTTCGTAACATCTTATTATACAGTTACCAACATGCCTCGGGATGGGCTCGGTTCAACGGTGTATTTTCATTTCAGCTTTGCTTTTTGTGAATGCTTGTAAAAAAAGTATATATGAGAATTTTGCATTTCCTGTTTGACTTAAAAATAAAAGGCAAAACAAATCGCTAAAAATAGTAAAATACATTGAATTGCTGGCTCGTTATTTAAAAATTCATGCCCAGTACGGTCTGTGACGAAAATAAATAAAAAATCATGCACAATTTGTTATATAACGAGTGCGACGCCAAATGTCTCTTGCAATTATTTATGACTGTGAATACATGACTTCGCAAAGAATCGTGCAGTTTTCGACAGGAAGTTGTGTAATCGGTAGTAAAATAAAAAAAAAATCAAAGCGACAATCAAAAGCCATACGTCAACCAGAATATGTCAAAAACTTGTGCATTCACCAAGTGGCAGTTGGTCAAGTGAAACTAACTCGAAAAATTGGTAAAACATAATAGTTCGTTTTTACCATTGTACGTATGTATGTATGGTAGGTACTTTTTAAAATAATTGTTTTTTTTTATTATTTTTTTTTTTTTGGTATGCGTATTTCGACTCAGCGAGTGAAATGAC
>NW_023458558.1:13434814-13441934 GCF_013731165.1 Rhagoletis pomonella | reverse complement strand
CATAATTTTTAACGCATCATTAGGGAGCGTGGCATGGCATTAATGATTAAAGTATGAATGAAATCGATTACAACAACACAAACAACATGCTTTCGGCTTTAGCAGAGAGGCAATTGTGCAGAAGTTGCCCATACGCCAACGCATCTACGCACGTGCGATTATTCACGGCGAGACATACATAGACACATACATATGTATGCACATACATACAAATATAAGCGCGCTTGCAACGTGCAATTGCAATATGCTACGTTCACATGGTGTATTTGTCGGCTCATTTGTGCTTGTGTGCAGCTACATACATAGACAACAGGTGCGCTTGCGTCTGTCAACTGGTTTCGGCTTTTATGTCTTCTTCCGCCATTTCTTCATTGCGACGCTTCAATTGCTAAAGTTTTTTCATCGATATTTTTTGTTAATCTTTTTGTTGCTGTAGGCATGCAGCTTAAGTATGCAGTATAAAAATCGTGGACAATAGAAAAACGATTATTATTCGCAATTGTTCCATCAACAAGACAAGTAGTAGATAACTGGAGGTCGCAAACAACATTTGAGCGGATCGAGTAAAGGGAATTTAGTTACGCGCACACCCGCATCAAAAACTTGAATAAAATGGCTTCGTTTCGGTATTTGGTCCTCGTGGCACTGTTGGGCTTCGCAACTGTGTCGAATGCAGCGAGAGCAGTACGACCGACAAACATGCAGGGCATGATCGCCGAAGAGAGTGCCAAATGTGAGAGTGGCGAAGATTCGATGGCCTGCATTAAGGTGCGCGCCATGCGCTTCCTCGATACAGTGATCAATAACGATAACTACAAAGTGAGTGTGAAGTTAAAGAAATTTATTTATATCGATTTGAAAATATTATCTACGTAAGTGGAAAGGTGTTGGGTTTGAGAAGTAATTGTCCGCGGGGTGGGGGGGAATGACGAATATAGTTAAAGAATAAAATAAAGCCATGAAGTTGAGTGAATTTAGAAGAATTCAATAAATCCCAAATTAAGTTAATCTTTACAATTTGAAGTAAAATACCGCTGTTGACGCAAAAAATTTGCAAGTATTTCAACTTGATATTAAAAAATAATTTTTACTAATCATAATTATAATTAAATTGCTACAAATTTAATCTCAGTTGTTAAATATCCAGACCGGCAGTAAATAGCTAAGTATTTCAAAATTTTAAGTACTCGAATATAACGAACAATCTAATAGAAAACTCACTTTTATAGACTAAAGTGTTTCAAAAGTCATTTCATTTTCGCAAAAAATTTAAATTTTTGTCTTTTTTATTTATGCGAAAATACATTTATGCTTTCTTCATATTTTCACATTTGCACATCATTTTCCAACTCAATTAAAACCATCTCTTTTGCACTTAGTTCGGCGATGTGGAGGTCCGCTCAAATGGCTATCAGCCGACAGCCGCTGATGCCAACAATGCACGCGCCAACGATGAAGAACACGACTTAGTCGATATTGTCGGCGATTATCTGCAGGGACACGATGTTACCATGGACTTGCCTCTGGGTGATGCCAAAGTCACCGTCTCTTCGCGCAATTTGGCCAACGATGAGTTGAGCCTTAATGTGAAATTGGCCGGTGATGGTGTGGTTGAGGGCAAGGGTAAGAAGGGCAACTTCTTCAAGAAGGGTGTGTGTTTGTATTTGCATGCGATTTTTGTCTACACCGACACCAGAACACTCTTGTGAAAAAAGCTAAATAATTAATTTCTCTCTATTTGCACGTTTTTTTAGGCAAGAAACATCGTTTGCGTAAATTGATTACGCCATTGATGGTGTTGATTTTGCTCAAATCCATGACTGTCATTCCAATGGCCATTGGTATACTGAAAATAAAGGCTTTCAATGCGTTGGCGTTGGGCTTCTTCTCATTCATTGTGTCGGTTGGTTTGGCCATTTTCCAATTGTGCAAGAAGGTAAGTCTAATCGAAAATATTTTTCTATTTTTCTTTGCAACGCTTCTAGGCTGTCGTGGGCTGTTGAATGCATAGGCAGGATGTACTGCAATAGAATCAGAAAACAAAACAGAAAAAAAAAAACATTCCAACAAAAGATATTTACTTAATCAATTTATATAGCAAATCTATTTCTATCGAAAAAAGTGTAGCAAAATCGCGGGCAAACCATTAGTGTGGGCAGAAAGTATTTTTGTAAGAAAATTTATTTTGGGTAAGTTTTTTACCAAGCTAATCCTAGACCCCTGTTAAATACCCGTTTCAAAAACGTTTAGCTAAACCACAGCGCCACTGTCAATGTATATATTATCCCAAGTCCTTTTAACCCCCAACTTGCATACATACTTTACACTATGTGTCTTTAGTACCAGGAAATGTAAGCAATCATAGGGCCTAACTCACGGTACTCTCGCACTACTTTTTAATAGGGACAGAACAAACATTTCTATTAAAAAAATCATACTTTAGTCGTAGAAAGGCAGATAACCTTTTTTAAATTGTATTAATAGTATTCTAAAAACCTGGTAGTTTCAAGGTCATTCCATAAATCAAATCAACTTGATATAAAAACACTGTCAGGAAGTTCTTAGCCCATGCTTCAATAAAATTGCTTAGACTTAGAAGTTTGGTTGTCATATGGCTTTGAGAAGAAAATCATCGTGTTCAATAAGAAATGTGATAATTAATAAAATACTAGTCTGGAGCTCTAGTCAAGAAGGGCTACTTTTGACAATTTTCAGCTCACTTGAAAAACGATTAAGTTCCAATAATAAGATTTTGTCCATAAGCTCGGTTTTTAAAGAAAAAAAATTAGCCTATTCGGGTGTATAAACATATTTTCTTACTTTATGTAAATTCTTCAAGAAAAAGTCCTTAGTAGTTTATAATATGTTGCGGCCTTTTCAATCAAAACTCGTATTATTTATGTAAGTATATAAATTTCAACGATAAATATTTTTTGCGGCATTATAAAAAGAAAAAAAAATGAGAAAGCCGAAGGCGATAGTGGTAGTTAGAGCCCTTAGTCGAACTCATAGAATCTTCAGATCAATAATAAAATGGGAAATAAGTATAATCTTTTGGATTATGCACTTAAGCATACATTCTTATTATCTGCCTGAATGTTACCAATTATTGAGAGGTACTAGGCCGAAATTCTCTACCACTTAACGACATGTCTTAATGTTTGTAAATATGTAAATAATAGCTAAGATTTACAAGTCAACAAACGCATTACGATTTAGTAAATTTCAAATTTAAAATCCCTTTTTCATGTTTTTTTTTCTACTTTACTTCACTAGAACACCTCAGTGGCATTAGTCATCTCAATGCCCGAAGTACCAGCGGAAGCGCTAAAACCAAAACTGGCCATAGTGAAAAGGCAGAAAAGAGTAGGTCCTTTATAGCCGCAGCCACATTTTTGTTCACTAATTCCTCTGCCCCTTTCCATGCTGGTGATGGTTTTAAACACCAAACGCGTGAAAGAATATTTTTTTGCACCCAATTTAAATTAAATGTACATTCAGCAATCAGTAAAGAAAAAAGACGATAGCTATTTTTATAAAAACTTTAACAATAATATAGTAGTCGGAAAAACACTGATGTACATACCTACATACATTTGCGAACAAAAGACTACAAAGCATTCCTGTTTGCTATCAAAACAAAAAACTGCGCTTTCCCAGTATTTTGTTATGTCCTCCTACAACGCCAGCACACGTATTTGTATTTCCTCTCTTTTGATTTATACTCGTTTGCTATATCTTTTTGTAAATATTTTTTTTTTGCTCCCCTGGACATTTGAAGTTATTAATAACGCAAAATCCAGAACAAAAACTATTGGTTTTAAACACTTATTGTGCTTCTTTGTAACTATGAATAAATTGAGCAGATTTATAAATAAAAATGCTATTTTTATACTTTCCTCCCTCCCCTCACACACACTCTCTCTCTCTCTCTCTTTCTTTGCACGCTTCTAGATCGCCGCTGAACACCATTCTGCGCACATCACCGCCCATGGCCCTTGGGATGGTCGATCTGTGGGTCTGCCTGCTGCTGTTGTCGAATCTGCAGTCCAACAAAACGTGGAAGCACAAAATTTGGCTTACAAAGCTTATGCATAAAAGTTTGCAAGTGGCTACACACCTACATTTAAGTACCTAGTAGATACGTAGAACGCAAGCGGCCGCAAGAAATGGAAATTTCAACACCAAAAATCTAAAAAACAAATACAAACCAAAAACTTCCTTCAAGCGGAGACATCCCGTTTTAGTGGAAAACAAAAATCAACCACGCTTGCATTATAACACACTCACGGACGGTAACATTAGCAGCAGAAAAAAGACAACACGTGCAGAAATTGGCGGGCAAAAAGGACATTTAATACCGGAAATTCTTTAGGACTCGTTTTCCCCAAACGCTATTGAAAAGCGATATTGTGTGTGGCAGCAATTTTCAACTTGTTATGTTAATTGTTATTGGAAAAATAGCTGGAAATTTGCGCGGCACTATGTCAGAGCTTTTTGTTGGTGGCCATGGCGTATGAGTGTTATGTGTGCGGTGAAAATGCAAGGCGTTTAACGTACACACACTAATGGGATTTGGAGACAGCAGGCGTAACAGCAACTACAAATAATAGCTACAAATTCTAAAACTTCTTGTTTTTAGGCGTAATTTCCTTAATTGTTAGTAATTTATTTATTTATTTGTATTTACCATTACTTATCAAAAATACCTAAAACAAATATTAATATTGTTGAATGTGAAGAAAGCAATGAGAAGCAAAGACAAAGTTTAAGAGAAAAATAATTTGAAGACGAAAAAATACATAAAAAACAATAATTGTCGTTTTCTTTAAAAAATTAATCACTTTACAGGGGCAATTGGCATATAGAAGGAGAAGTCCGGCGAATTGGAGAAGGCCATATAAGAGGGAAAGGTCATACAGGAGGTGGATAGGCCACGAAATAAATGGATGCATAAGCAGGGCATTTGTTAGGTGGAAAACGGCGAGGTTGTTGCAAAAAAAAAAACCAGCCGAAAAATTCAAGGCACCGCAAAATATATTAAAATATTTGCTTTCATTTGTATTGGCTCTGCTCTTTATTGAAGTGAAGATAAATCAAAATCACGCTATTTAAAAACAGCAACGAAATGTAATCAAGCGTAAGTATTTACGGTTATGGGCTTTTCAATTCTCGCTGCCCTTTTTAAGGCGTAATTGATCAACCCTTTCAGAGCGATAAATTAAGCATAATTAATCAAAATTTTTGCTTCTGCCTACCTAAATGCTTGTAAAATATTTTTTGCCATTAAGAATTTATAAACTTGTTTACAAGCTTTTAACTTGCTATATATGTATGTATGTATGTATATGGGTCAAATCTTGCAATCGATTCAAACTTGAAACTTAGCTCAGAACCCGACGACAATGTGCTGCAAAGAATTAATCCGCTGGGAGGCCAAGGAGTCGAGGCATTTGAAAACTGCCTTGCATAGTATATTGTACCATTTTGTTTACATTTGGAAAGCTTGTTAAAAAAATATTTCTCTACTATTAATATATATGAATGTATGGCTGACTGACTGATATTCCTTTATTACACATTTGGGCATAAAAACCAAAGTCCACTTTCAATTAAAATTTCACTTACCTATAATTGAATTTCAACAGTTGCCCATTTTCAGTTAACTTTTTAATTTTTAAGACTATTCACATTCGCATTCCAGTGCATTGCTATGCGTGTAAATATATTGGAGGAAATTTCTCTTGTTACACAAAATTAATTTAAAGCTACTCGCACACGCATATATTTTTACATAAATAACAACAAAACTACGCAAGCAAGTGCGAATACTTACACGTTGCCTTTCAGCCGGGCACGTTCAAAGCTACCCTGTAAGAAAGAGCTGGTTCAAATTTTTAGTTCTGCTTAGATTAAATAGTCCGCATGCAGCTCAAATGTAGCGACCTCTTCGAACCAGAATCTAAATGGCCACATCTTACGCTGTGCTGCAAATACTTTTTTATAACCAAGCGCACTTGTCAAAACGGTTGCATGTAACAGCCTTAAGGAGTCGAGTTAGATATAGAAAAATATATGTAAAAGAATATACCAAAATGCTCAGAATAGAAAAAAAAATCTATTAAATAAATGGTGTCTGTCTGTACATCTGTGCGAGGAAACTTTGGTACGCGTATTACTCGTGGAATAAGGACGGAGGGTATTGAAAATAGGAAAAATTGGAAAACACCCACGCTTACTTCCCATGCAACACTAGTTTGCAGATATAGAAAAACTTAGCAAAAAATAGGTTATTCCAATTTTTTTTTGGAAATGAAAACAACGTCGCCCAGGCACAGCTAAATTCACCTGGAAAAGTATTTAACTAAAACCACTGCCCTCCAACAAAGTCCAGTCCGTGCATATTATTTCTGTGCTGGTAAAATTTCTTGTAGGGTAATATTCAGTCTCGTATAAGTACATACATGTATTCACACATATATAGTATATGCACATTCGTACTTCCATAAAAGTAGACTCATGTAACGACTATTATTAATTGTCACACTTACATATATACCCAGTCGGAAAAGTAGTAATGCATTACATGCATGCGTTCTCGATTACAGTATCAGCATTCTAATGTATTCAAAAAGTTTCAAAACATATTAAAACACATCCATTTCTCGATACTAGGTAATGCAAAATTGAATGCCCCACTTTTCTTAGGACATCGCTCTGGGAAAGAAATGGATTTTCGAATGAGAAAAGGGTTATTTTACTGAATATGTTTTCGATTACTATACATTACATTTTCCCACTGGGTATATGCAAACATAAATACAAGACGCAAATTTAGTCACTTTCATACAAATGTATGTATGTATGTATGTATGTAGATTGCCATTAACTCATAAAAATTTGGATATCTATGGTTGCACGTTACACTCATTTGCGTTCTAATTAGCCAATTAAGGCACAGTACACTTTTTTGTTTCGCTTTTGTTTTATTTCTTCAATTATTCGTTCGACACTTTCATTTACGCTTGGCTTTCGTATAGTCAATCAAATATGTACGAGTTTTTACTTTTCTGCAATCAATTTAATATCTTCAATAGTTAAATTTAACCAGTAGGGGGGG
>NW_023458558.1:13430161-13434714 GCF_013731165.1 Rhagoletis pomonella | reverse complement strand
CAATCAATTTAATATCTTCAATAGTTAAATTTAACCAGTAGGGGGGGGGGTTGCGCAAATAGAGCGCTGAGAGCAGAAATTTTAAGCAAGCAATCTGTTTAAAATCAAAAAGAAACGTTTGTATTTAAATTCATTTTGAGTTTGATTCCCAGTTTAAGATTACATGTAATTATTTTTATCATATTAATTAAATACTTAGTACCTGTCGATGGTAATGGTAGTGGTAATAATATAAACGTTATGTATTGGTAATGTTTATTGATAATGGTAATCGTAATAGTAATGGTATTGGTACTGGTAATGGTAATGGCAATTGCAACGGTAATATTATACACATTGGTAATTGGTAATGGTTATTGATAATGGTAATGGTAATAGTTATTGTATTGGTACTAGATTTGGGAATGGCAATTGCAACGGTAATTATTATTGGTAACTGGTTATAATTAAGTTGTTAAGTAATGGTAATGATAATGGTCAATGTAATGGTAATGGTATTTTTTGCTAACCCAAAAAAAAAATTCAAATATTTAATACCTATCGATCATAATGCCAATGGTAGTGAAAATGATAATTAATTATGGTATTGGTATGGTATTAAAAGGAGTAATTAGTAATGGTTATTGCTAATGGAAATGGCAATTTTAATGGTACTGGTATTTGTAATAATAATGGCAGCGGTAATGGTTATTTTCAACTGGTAGTAGTAATGGTAATGTGAATGGTCATAAGTAATGGTAACGGTAAAGATAAGAGTAATTGATATAGGTATTGGTATGAGTAAAGGTAATTGATAATGATACTGGTAATGGTAATGGTAACGGTAGTGTGTATTGCATAGTATATTTCTCTGTGTGCGTCCCCTTAATGTCGGCGCATTTCCTCCACAACACAAAATTTCAATCAACTTAAAAATAATACTAACGAGCTATTTACGCACAAAGGAACTTTATATTTTTCTTCTGGCTTTACTTATTGTTTTTATTTCCTTACATAAGTGTACATACATTCTATATGCATACATATGTCTGTATTTTAACACATATTTGTAGCTGCCTGTTCTCATATCCTTGTAGTTGATTGACTCCTCACATTTAATTTTGTTTCATTGTGCTTTAGCTTAGTTGAGACTTTCTTTTTCCATTGTCACCGACAACAATACATTTTATTAAAGTTTTTCAAATGCACGGTATGGTGAAGTTAAAAAAAGTCTAATAAAGTCTTTTAAAGCTTTTAAGGTTTGGAAGAATCTATTCGGGTAGAAAAAACTGCATATTCAGAATTTTTAATTAACACTCAAATCTTTGCTTAAGCTTTGTTGTCATCAAACAAAAAAATGTTGCCCGTTTTTTTTACAAAGTGGATTTTAGACAAAGCTGTATATTAAATACAAAACTTGAAAACCCGCTTTAGTGGATTTTTATTTTGTCAGTCCTCCTTCACTTGGTATTTAGCGTTCTAATGATAGTATATGGTAGTGTCTGGCACTCACAACTGCTGAAGCCTTGAAAATATTTGGCCACTTGTTTATGACCTTTATTTCTTTTATTTTTTCACCTTTTTCCGATACTTTCTCGAGAATCGACTGTATGCAATCCCCGGCCAGCAAAATGAGAAAAATCCGCTAAAAAGAACGTCCCGTCGTCCATTATGCAAACCTCTCAAAAAATTTGTTTCAGCAATTAAACAACACTCTGCGGAACGTTGTCTTCACTGGGAAAAGGACCCCTCCGGCACGATGGTCGGTCACTGAATCCCATTCCTTTAAACGACTATCCAAGGTCCCTATCATGAAGGCTTTGGGAGCTGATCTTGAATTAAATATCGGCGATAATTTCGCTGCAAGAGGCCAAAATAATACAAAACCAAACACATCGAGCGCTAGCTGCCAAAAAACGTAAGGGACATTTTATTCAACATTTTGTTTTTGGTGCAGAAATTCATCCAGAATTTTATGGTAAAGGTACTTTGCATCAAATAGAAAGTTTTTACAAAAAGTTCGCTTAAGTTACTTATGCGGTAGGCGCTCGATATATAAGTAAATAAAATTATTACTGGTCTTTAACATTGGTTTATCTTATTTGGGACACCCTGTGTGAGATACAAGAAGCATTCTTTGAATATTTCAATAGTTCGCCTTTTCCCCATCACTTCGGATTCAGTAGCAGTTTAAATTTGTTTATATTTTGTTATTTACATACTCCTTTTCCCATTATTGAGCGCTTCTTCTAATTTTCTTTCACACAACTTTAATCTTAACTGTACGGCAGGTAAAAGATTATTCCACCACTTACATATGTATGTTTGTATAAAGGTCAGTAGTTACTCGGAGTGAGAAAATCAACAAATATTAGTAATCTTTTTCCTGCCGGTTGCTCAAGGTCCCACAAAGCGCTAAATCATGCATAAGGAAAGGTAACCGTTTCTTAGGGGACCTCAAGTACAAGTTAATATGATTGCCCGTATAGCTGAAGAGATAAATGCAGCTGCTTTAATTCATTTCACTGTTTTTTACTACACAAAACATTTTCACAGATTTTTGCACTTTTTTCAGCAATCTCTAATTGGTTTCATTAGGGGTATTCACGATCCGGTGTATAATGTCTAGCATGGTGCATAGCTAAAATAAATAGCATGATTGTTGTAGTTTCAAACAACAACAAAATTTTCCAATCATGTTAAACAGTACACACCGAAACGTGAATACCTCTATTGTATTTGGGAGGAGGAGAACGATGTTTGTACATATTTCGGGACGATTTTCCGTCAACCCTTGTCACATTTGTATCTACATTGTGCTATCTTCAGCACTACTTAGCATTATGACGAAAGTGGTTTTGTTTTCAAAGCAAATTGGATGAAGATGATGGAAATTCAATTTAATCACACAAAATTTTCTACATATTTAAATTCAGCTGGGAAAGTTTATCATTTACGCATTATAGGTACATGGTGCCACTCCTCGTAAATTTCTTCATAACTGTTTATTTTAAAACGTTGCTTACAGCAAAATACAACGCCAATTTTAAAGCTTCGGTAGTCACTCGTTCCTTTATAATTTTCGCAATTGGTTATGTTTCTCTTAAAGTATGGTTTTCTCTTCGGGGTAGAGGCTTCTTCCTACCATTACAGAATAATGTTATGTTGAGGTAATGTTGCTTGGTAACTTCCGCCGACAAATGTTTATACGAGGGCCCGATGGGTGCGCCCGATGGGGTCCATGCTTGTGCTCACACTCGACCATAAAAACAACCGCGGTTGTTCAGGTGCAATCTCAACGGGCTTTTACAGCATATCGTAACCGCTGACGAAACATGGATCCACCACAATACACCAGAGACCAAAGGACAATCAAGATGTGCACCAAAGATGGCCAAAGTGGGTGTGTCCTCGAAAGAGACGATGGTCATAGCTCTTTTTTGTGGTATCATTCACATCGATTACCTTGAAAAGGGCAAAACCATTTGCACGTGAATATTATTTAGAGATCTTGGATAGATAAGATATTGATTTTAAGCAATAACGACCACATTTTGCCAAGAAAAAAGTGCTGTTCCATAGAGACAATACACGGGTGCACAGGTGTGCAGTCACCATAGAAAAAATCCATAAATTAGGCTGCGAACTTTTTAGCATCCGCCATATTCCTCTATTTCCTCTTTCCAAATCCAAAAATGTATCGAGCTAAAAGGAGGTTACTATGTGGTAAAAAACAAAAACGCTTTTTTGCCGAATTTTTTCCTCGTACGTGGTCTTCGTAAACCCTCTTTCCCGAACTTAAATATCTAGAGAAAAGTAGTCTTGATTGCGTATGCGTATGTACATGAATATTAAATTACCTGCTATTGTAGTAGTTTTCTTACACACTAAACTCGAGATTAAATTTTGATTTGTTTGTTGTGAATTAATATTTCGAATGATACCCTCATCACATTTAATCGAATACTTGATGACAGCTTATAAAATTACTCAATTCCTTTTCAATATTCCTTCTTTACAGCAGCCGGATAGGTCGAAGGAAAGCAAGACACTAAAAATTTAAATAAGCACAGACTTCAGGGATTTTTCATTTTGCACTTTGCCGATTAGATTTACTTTAAAAACAATTGCATACATACATATGTACATGTACTAACTAATCGAAAAGGTGGCCCATTGGCTGAGTTCTTTACACACAAAATAATTGGTTGTATAATGTCGCCGTTGATGGGCCTTTGTTGGTCACATTAGGCCCAACTTCTAGTAGCAATAATTTTGCATCCGTAGCCAACATACCTAAGCTAATTTGGTTTTGGCAAAAATTCCACCAAGGTTAAAAAAATCGCTTAAGGTCACACAGTTATTAAAAATTGGGTGTGCAGCGTGCCCGAAGGTAAGAACATATGCTTTTAACCGACATGTATTTCAACCCACTGAATCCAAATCAGGTCATTTTCGCAAGATATTTTCATTTTCTGTGAAAAAAAAATCAAACATTGAAAAGGAAAAAATTAAAAAAGAAAGAAGAAATATTTTGTTATTTGTTTCATTTGTATTAAAGCTTGTTCTTTTGC
>NW_023458558.1:13426380-13430061 GCF_013731165.1 Rhagoletis pomonella | reverse complement strand
CAATCAATTTAATATCTTCAATAGTTAAATTTAACCAGTAGGGGGGGTTGCGCAAATAGAGCGCTGAGAGCAGAAATTTTAAGCAAGCAATCTGATAAGCGCTGAATTTTTTTTTTTTTAAATCTTAAAATAAACTTTGTATTTATTTTCATTTTGAGTTTGATTCTCCGTTTTAGATTACATGTAATTGTTTTTGTTATATTTAATAGCCCCAAAAAATTAATTAAATACTTAGTACCTATCGATGGTAATGGTAGTGGCAATAATATAAACATAATGTATTGGTAATGGTTATTGATAATGGTAATGGTAATAGTAATGGTATTGGTACTGATAATAGTAATTCTCTCGAGCTTCGGCTGTATGAAATCCCTGGCCAGCAAAATGACAAATCTGCTGCAAAATGCGTCCCGTCTCTCAAAAAGTTGTCTTCACCGGGAAAAGGACCCCTCCGTCGCGACGGTCGGCCACTGAGTCCCGTTCCTCAGAACGGCCAACGAAGCTCCTAATCATGAAGGCTTTGGGAGCGCTAATTTCGATGCAAGAGGACAAATAATACAAAACCAAACATATCGAGCCCTAGCTACCAAAAAACGTAAACGCCATTTTTACAAAATTTTGTTTTTGGTGCAGAAATTCATCCAGAATTTTCTGGTAAAGGTACTTTGCATCAAATAGAAAGTTTTTACAAAAAGGTCGCTTAAGTTATTTATGCGGTAAGCGCTCGATATATAAGTAAATAAAATTATTACTGGTGTTTAATATTTGTTTATCTTATTTGGCTCACCCTGTGTAAGATACGAAAAGTATGCTTTGAATATTTCAATAGTGTACATTGGCAACGTGTAAGGCGGTCAAATTTTTTCGGCACAGTATTAAACACAAGCATTAGTACGCTGCCCGTAAAACCTCCATCACGGTCGCTCTTTGCGACTTATTTGGATTGGAACACATTTTTTAATTTATTGGGAAAGTAGTTCGCCTTTTGCCCCATCACTTCGGATCCAGTAGCAGTTTAAATTTGTTTATCTTTTGTTATTTACATACTCCTTTTCCCAGCGCTCAATCTTTCTTTTAATTTTCTCTCACGCAATTTTAATCTTAACTGTACGGCAGGTAAAAGCTTATTCCACCACTTATGTATGTTTGTATAAAGGTCAGTAGTTACTCGGAGTGAGAAAATCAACAAATATTAGTAATCTTTTTCCTGCCGGTTGCTCAAGGTCCCACAAAGCGCTAAATCATGCATAAGGAAAGGTAACCGTTTCTTAGGTGACCTCAAGTACAAGTTAATATGATTGCCCGTATAGCTGAAGAGATAAATGCAGCTGCTTTAATTCATTTCACTGTCTTTTACTACACAAAACATTTTCACAGATTTTTGCACTTTTTTCAGCAATCGCTAATTGGTTTCATTAGGGGTATTCACGATCCGGTGTACACTGTCTAGCATGGTGCATAGCTAAAATAAATAGCATGATTGTTGTTGTTTCGTGTTTTCAAACAACAACAAAATTAGCCAATCATGCTTAACAGTATACACCGAATCGTGAATACCTCTATTGTATTTGGGAAGAGGAGAACGATGTTTACACATATTTCGGGACGATTTTCCGTCAACCCTTGTCACATTTGGTTTGGGCATAATTCCGTATCTACATTGCGCTATCTTCAGCATTATTTAGCATTATGACGAAACCCGTTTTGTTTTCAAAGCAAATTGGCTGAAGATGATGGAAATTCAATTTAATCACACAAAATTTTCTACATATTTAAATTCAGCTGGGAAAGTTTATCATTTACGCATTATAGGTACATGGTGCCACTCCTCGTAAATTTCTTCATAACTGTTTATTTTAAAACGTTGCTTACAGCAAAGTACAACGCCAATTTTAAAGCTTCGGTAGTCACTCGTTCCTTTATAATTTTCGCAATTGGTTACGTTTCTCTTAAAGTATGGTTTTCTCTTCGGGGTAGAGGCTTCTTCCTACCATTACAGAATAATGTTATGTTGAGGTAATGGTGCTTGGTAACTTCCCCCTACAAATGTTTATACGAGGGCAATTTGAAAAGTCAGTGACTCTATGAATTGATCTGCGCCCGATGGGTGCCACGCTTGTGCTCACACTCGACCATAAAACTAACCGCGTGACCAAATGGGGTTGTTCAGGTGCAATCTCAACGGGCTTTTACAGCATATTGTAACTGCTGACGAAACATGGGTCCACCACAATAAACCAGAGACCAAAGAAAAATTGAGAAGGCCACCAAAGATGACCAAAGTGGGTGCGTCCTTTAAAAAGGAGATATTGATTTTAAGCAAAAACTACCACATTAAGAAAAGAAAAAAGTGCCGTTTCAAAGGGACAATACACGGGTGCACAAGTGTGCGGTCACCATATTAAAAATCCGTAAATTGGGCTGCGAACTTCTTAGCATCCGCCATATCCACCAGATTTTCACTCCCGCTACTATTGCCTCTTTCCAATGGTTAAAAAACGCTTTTTTGCCGAAAACTTTTTTTTTGTTCTAAAAGTCAATGACTTTCCAAATTTCCCTCGTACTTGCTCTTCGTAAACCCTCTTTCTCGTACATTTACCCTGCAAACCAAAGTTCCCGAAATCTTAACGAAATCTTTAGGAGTATCTGACTTCTGTAACGATTTTTTTCCGAATCTTCAAAGAAAATTATATGAAGTGGTTGACACGAACTCGAAAGGAAATTTCTGTACGAAAAATAAAGAAAATTCTGAAAAAAGTCTGCAAGAAATTCTTCACATAGCAGCATTATTTTCATTTCTTTACCGATTTTCTTCCGAAATTTCGTAAAAGAATGGAAGTGTGCGTAATTTATTTCATTTTAGAAAATTCGGAAAAAAATCGGATGGGATCTTTCCGAATTCGTTAAAATTTCTTTACGATTCAGAATACTCTGAAAAAATGGTTTGCAGGGTACATGCATATTAAATTACCTGCTATTGTAGTAGTTCTCTTACACACTAAACTCGAGATTAAATTTTGATTTGTTTGTTGTGAATTAATATTTCGAATGATACCCTCATCACATTTAATCGAATGCTTGATGACAGCTTATAAAATTACTCAATTCTTTTTCAATATTCCTTCTTTACAGCAGCAGGATAGGTCAAAGGAAAGCTAGACACTAAAAATTTAAATAAGCACAGACTTCAGGGATTTTTCATTTTTCACTTTGCCGATTAGATTTATTTTAAAAACAATTGCATACATATGTACATGTACTAACTAATCGAAAAGGTGGCCCATTGGCTGAGTTCTTTACACATAAAATAATTGGTTGTATAATGTCGCCGTTGATGGGCCTTTGTTGGTCACATTAGGCCCAACTTCTAGTAGCAATAATTTTGCATCCGTAGCCAACATACCTAAGCTAATTTGATTTTGGCAAAAATTCCACCAAGATTAAAAAAATCGCTAAAGGCCACACAGTTATTAAAAATTGGGTGTGCAGCGTGCCCGAAGGTAAGAACATATCCTTTTAACCGACATGTATTTCGACCCACTGAATCCAAATCAGGTCATTTTCGCAAGATATTTTCATTTTCTAAGAAAAAAAATTCAAACATTGAAAAGGAAAAAATTAAAAAAGAAATAAAAAATATTTTGTTATTTGTTTCATTTGTATTAAAGCTTGTTCTTTTGC
>NW_023458558.1:13388549-13426280 GCF_013731165.1 Rhagoletis pomonella | reverse complement strand
AAATATTTTGTTATTTGTTTCATTTGTATTAAAGCTTGTTCTTTTGCCAAAGAATCAAGCTACTAGCGATAAAAACCGATGGATAAAAAAATGAGTTTTGAATGGTCAAATCAAAATTTGCACTAATTTTTTTATTAAATAGGACCAAGAAAAAATGTTACTCATACGCCATGTACAATGACATTTGCCATGTTAAAAGCCTGTTTGCAGCTGTCAAGAAAAATCATAAGAAATATTTGATTGCGTTGCTTATTGGCCGTTTAGTATAATTTAATAATTTATTTTTGAGCTATAGGCCGTATGTTAAATAAAACATGAAATGTTTTTCTGCTTTATTTACTTTTTAGTTTTATTTTGGTCGCTATTTCGCCTTCAGGTAGGTCATATTTTTCTTGGTAAAGGATTATTTTAAGTGTTGCCTCGTACTCAGTTTTGAAATATCGAATTTTTGTAGTTCTAAAATTGTCCCTCTCAAATTTCAAAATTTTAAACTAATTTTTAGGAGTCGAGTCTGAAAAAATTTAGTTTTTGTTTTTAATCTCAACAAATTGACAACTTTCGTGGTTGCCTCTATTCGGACGTAGAACAAAATAAAGGGGTGCATATGATGCTGACATTTTTGAAAACCATATGTCTATATTTATTTGGATTTCTTTAGGCTGCTACAAACAACAGTTACTCCATCAAGAGCTACTTTATCAGAAATGAATTGTAAGTTTCGTACTCGTATTATACGAGAAACCAACCGATTCCTGGCGCACCCTTTAACTAGGTTAGTGCAATGTACGCATTACCGTAATTCAAATTTTTTATGTTTGTGCAAAAATATCAATATTTCGACATGGGAAAAAATGCGAGACTACTAAGGCATTTCCACTAAGCCTTAACTACAGTTTACGCCTATTGGAAAAACGAGATTATCACTCGAACGGGGTAATTGTTTATATTTAGTACAAGAAAACGAAAGTAGAAAAGCAAAAAGACATATTTCGAACTTATCTTAGCCCTTAACTGCAGTTAAGCCTTTGGCGGAAATAGGCTATTAGACAAGAATATCGCAAGAGACGTGTTAATACGCATGAGAGACTCACCTACACAGTCTACGTGGGAATTATTTAGCAATTTATTTTTTGCCGTGTACACAGTCCGACACAACTATTTAGATCGAAAACTCACCTTTTTGGCAAGCTAAATGGAGGTTTTGCTCTACGGAGAAGTATGGTAAGGTCTTATCAATGAATTCCTAGCCTTCAATCGTATATTCGATACAAGCACTCCAGTAAAGTCTGAAAATTTAATTTTCTTTTCTAGTGCGAAAACGTATTTTATGACGTCAGCAAATAGGTGAATGCAGTCAAATCGACGAAGGGTTAGCGGCCCGCGGATGGCGCCACCCTTATTTTCTGCATCGTGGCTCTGATATACAAATACATACATACAAGAAGCGTTCGCAACAATTCGAGATAGAAAACTAACTTTAGGCGAGAGGTAACAATCGTCTACCGTTTACACAGCTTGAAGAGTAAGTGATAGATAAAAGTTGAGACCTATGTTTTTTTTTACTCTAGCTAGTGAGAAAATCTTCTAGAGTTTCTCTTCCGTGTGAGTGAGGAAATTTTTATTTCAGTAAAACTCTAGCGATATTTTTCTACCGTGTACACTTAGCCTTAAAAAGAACTTAAAATGGTATACATAAAACCTTACAAGTTATGTTCATTTGTCTGAAAACATCATCCTGTTAGCAAAATTATTTTGGGTCGTGTTATCTTGTTATAGTCAGTGTCTTTTTGGTCATATAGGCCGCCCCTAATATCTGCATACGTACATACATAAATATACATTTTTTCTTTTACTTCAAATACTGAAATTTCAGATCCTCTTTATAGTCGTATATCGTCGCATTATTTGGCTGTAAGCATTGGTAGCAATGGGCGCCTACATAATCAAACAATTTGTGATGCACCAAGGTGCGCGACAGCTACAATAATAAATTTACTGTTACACATTTACTATGGATACATTTACATATGTACGTGTAGGTTTGTTCAGATTGACGTAAGTAAATTCGCAAAAAAAAATAACAGCGGCAAAAAGCATTAAAAATTCATTTATGTGTCTGTGCATGTTTGATTTTATGCATTCATCACAAAGCCTATCAGTTATTTTGTGTATGAATTCCTTTGTGGAATCATTTTTCAGATATATCCGAAAGCGGATTACAGCAAGCACACTGTAAATTCTTTATAAATTGGCTTGAAAGAAAGCACCCACAGAAAAAGGAGTTCTACTGCATATGTACACATGTATGTGTGTATTTAAAAACATAAAAAACATTTAAACTCATCATTCATTCAACGCAAGTTAAATCCGGCCAGTTTCCATCAAACAGCTCCTTTTAAGATTTAATAATTTTATTAATTATTATTATCAATACGAGTTTTCGTTTGCACAAATTATAAAAAAATGCTTTTAGAAAAAAAGTTTGTGATGGAAAAACAATTTACAAAAAAAAAATTCTAAAATCCCATTTCTAGAACGAAACTTAAAAAAAAAAGTAGGCATCAGCGAGAAAAATTTAAAAAAAAAGATTTTTTATGAAAAAAGTGTAATTTTTAAAAAATATTTTTTAGGAAGAAATATTTAAATAAAAAATATTTTTACTTAAAGCAGAACAAATTATACAAATAGAAAACAACCTTTGTGGGGAAAACTGCAGTATGTAAATTTTAAAGTTTTCTGTTTTTTTTATAATGTGCCTCCATTATATTTAACTAGCTCTTTTTATCATAAAATTTTAGAAATAAATATTTACACCTGAACTAAAGGAACTTACCTTAAATTAGAAAAAAACATACTTTTAGAAAAAAGGTAGTGACAGAAAAAAAATATTAGAGAAAAAATTCACTGACCTAAAGCTGCCTTTACATGAGGCGATTTTTGACAGGTGATAATCGCCTTAAAAAGTTGACTAGCTGTCTACTTTGAGGCAAGCGATTTTTGAATCACCATTTACACGAGCGCGATTTTTCTGAAGCAATCTTAAATCGTCTAGAAAATCGCCTCATGTCAATTCAACCTTAGTTTTCAGGCCAAAGGCGTTGGTACAAAATGTTCTCAGTTTGGGACCTCTCTTATGAGGAAATACTTGTTATATTCTCGTTTTACAGCTCGTTCTCGTTTTGTGTTGTTAGATCTCTAAAAGTCGATCATATTCATATACATACTATATCATATACTTCCGAACCCTCTTCCATGTTGATTTATTTGAAGCAAATTTGCAACACTTAACAGTTTTTTGCGGTCCCTACAAAAAAACGTCAAACTGTATCCAAAAAAGGTCAACATGCAACGGTGTTTTTAATACGAGTTTACGGCTTTTCAAATTACCTCCTAGAAAAAATTACAATTGTGTTTGTTTTTTAATTCCAGATTATAATTGAGAAACCTTAATTTTCCGTTTTTTGTTGAAAACACAATTATTTTAAATAAAAAGCTGGCAACATTGAATACAAGTTATTTTATATGCTACTGATGCATTCGCAAACGCAATTAAGTAATCAAAATGCAGTAAAATGTACATTAGGGTGGTTCGAAAACAGTAAAGTCGGAATTGTAATGCTCTCACCCCCTAGGATTGTTTTATATCGAAAAAAGTATACCACTATTTTTTTTTTTTTTCTAAATCAAAATATACTTAGAGGTCGCTCAAAGTGCTTGAAGTTTTACATGTATTTTTATATCTAAAACAATCTTAATATTTTTTGATTTCAAAATAAAAAAGGTAAGGGTATATTTTTTCGGTGTAGAAAAATCCTAGGGGGTGACAGCATAAAACTTCCGACTTTACCTTTTCACATGCATTTTTGGACAACTCTAAAGTACATTCTCGTAATAATCAGATGAAATTAGATGGCAAATATGGATGCATATATAAACATACAAATATATGAATTACTGTAACCTTAAAATGCAATTAATAAAGTATACCACTTACATACATACGTGTCTTTTATACATTTTTACATGCTTATGAAAATACACACATTTGGATTTTGAATGTAATTTTGAAATAAATAGCTAATACGCATATTTTGGTATTCCTGCAAATATTTACCTCAATACATAGCATAGCAGACATTGTTGTGTTTGCGCTCTTCATAAAATTAGTTTACAAATTTGATTGAATTCAGTGCTTTCTCAAATAAATTTGATGGTGGAACATAGTACCTACATATAGTTAAGAAAATTTGCTTCGTAACATTTTCTTGATTCACTAGAGTGTCGAACTATCTCTAAATTAAAGATTTTAGAAAGTCAATAAAAACGAAAGTACTAATCTATAAATTTACAAACTTTGACTTTAGTACAAACATCACCTTCATACTTATCCTGCATTTGCATATCATTTATATCTATAGATATATCGATATTATTGTTATTATTGTTATTAGCCTCATGAGCCATTTAAAATATAAAGTGTATTCGCATTCATAAGAAACTAGCGGTAAAGCTGAACATAACTCCAATTTTATAATTGTATATTTGCACTACTTTCTCCTCTTTATCCTTCCACCTTGCTTTTAATCCGTCGCCAGACAACCGAGCGCAATGCATTAAACTCGTCATTATTGTGACGATTGTCATTTGTCGTTTTGACGCGTATTGAGGAAAGTAGGACATGCAAGTCCCCAGCGGCACCACTCCTCCTATTTCACTTAAAAAATACCAGTTAATAATAAAATGTCTATGTGTTGACAATTGACAAAAGTACGTGTAAACAAGCCATTAGAAATCCTGCAATTGGGTGAACAAAAACATTGGGAAGTTAATGTTCTACATATTTTAGTTGGCGCATAATTGCAAACGTGGGCCACAAAGAAGTATTTCTTTTGTACCATTTTTGTAGTTTTTCTATCTAGTAAAACATAAAAATGTCATTTCCATTAAAATGACCTTAATTTAAGTAAATTTTCTGTGAGTACATACATATGTATTTGTATATATAAATTACACACATTTGACTTTTGAAAAAAAAAAAATAGTGGACTTATTAAAGTGAAATGGAGTTTATAAACAAATGAATTTGTACATAAATTCTTTAGTGTAGGCTATATTAATCTACTTACGCAGGTTGCCATGCGTAAATGCTATATTTACAATTTATGGCAACAGAAATCGTTTTCCACTCCTAAAACAAAAGTGAAATAAAAATATTTCTACACTCAAAAATTGTTGACATATTTTTGGTAAGTAAGTTAGGTTTCGATTTCATAACCAAAATTAATAGACAAAATCCAGTTCCGCATGGCTAGCAAACAATGCAACAACTTGCTTCTACATAGCAATGCGACTCAATGGTGTCAAAGTTGGCTCCGAACCACCGCAACAATGCCCCCACTGACCTCACCTACCCCCTCATTTGTATGTACTTGTGGGTGTGCGTGTGTATGTGAAAAAATTGGCACAAGCAACTTCGATTGACAAAAGTCAATGGAGATACGTTAAAATATGTGCTTACAAAACAAAAAAAAAAAACAAAATTAAATATGTATGTATGTATGTACAAATCTATACTCCAACGTATTCAACACTCTTGTATTAGCAAGCATACATACATAATTGTTGCTAATGTTTCACGCATTGCATTTCTTTGGATTGACGCGCATTTCTTCATTTGACGCTTTGAGTGTTTATAACGTTTTTGTTGTTATTTTCTATAGACAGCCAGTAGCCGCGTAAGAGTGCCGCCCCTGCATACTAATTAGAATGAAAACACGTACACCTCTACACCATACAAACGTTAGCTGCTTGCGACTGTCTTCATTTACGCTATTTTCGATCACGTCGTTTTTTTTAAGCGGCAAGTGTTTTGTGGCCAAAGCCGTTAGTTATGCTGCCTGTAAGCGATCGTTTCTACTCACAGCCAAATTTAGCTTTAGCTGCGGACACATGAAAAAGTGTTATTGGCAATGGAAATGCATTGCAATGTTGACGAATATACACCCTTCAAGTCTACGTGGTGCGCTTCGCTTTCCCCTACTTCTCCGTTGTCGACCATTGCCGTGCTGAGCGAAGAAAGCTATGTCAACTCAGTTGTCTGGTAAGCAGCAAAAATCGCCAAATCCATAGCCAAACTAATTTCAGCGCGTCGGCGTTTTTTTCGGACATACATACCTTGCTAGAGTGTCGCTATTTCCACACCAATCGTGCTGTCGACATTGTCCAAAAACGTTCACGCGTACCAGCAACAATGTCCAACCGAACGCCAGTGTGTCTTCTTTGCATGGCTGCATGGTGCATGCTCGCTCCTCCCAACTCCCAACTCCCAACTTCTACAAAAGCGTTGTGGCTCTTGCCGCTCCGCGTTAACCGCCAGTCAACAAGTGTACTCTCTGGCCGCTGGCCGATAACGTTTAGCTACTGGGGGAGCGGCAGTATAAAATCATGAATACACGACCAAGTGGATATCATTGTCTAATTATCGATTCTGTAGTGAACACGCAGTAATACAAGCAGGCCAATCATCGCATAACGGTCACCGAAAACGCGTAGTTCACTAATACAATTTATTTTGTTTTTATTTTCCTCCCTCCAAAATGGCATTCCGTTTTACATCCTTAATCGCGTTCGGTTGTTTGTTGTTCGCTGCCGCTTCGACGATCAATGCTGCCGCCATTGATAATTCGGTGGCTGAGCCGCGTATACGCAATACGGATGAGCTGCTTACCACCATTGTGGATAACTGTTTCCATGCTAATGGACTATATTGTATCAAGGAGAAAGTGTTAACCTATTTAGATGGCGTGGCTGGTGTGGAAGAAGATATTAGTGGACGCGCATTCAGTGAGGATGTCATCGATAAAGTGATCGTTGATCGTGTTGCCAGAATTTTGAATAACAATGAATTCCGCCTACGCTTGCCCGAAACCGGATTTGGCAGTTCGGTGGTTAGTTACAGCGCTGCTCGCGGTTTTGATGTGGAAGTGCCCGAGACTGGAGGTAAGTAGAGGTGGTGGAAAAGTTCAGTGTGTGAATATAGAAAAGGATGTTTGGGAAAATGAGTAGAGTGAAAATTATTTCTCTGGAATGAAATTAGATAAAGTGTGAGCAATGATATGAACTCAAAAAGTGGGGTGGATCAAATAGGAAATTTCTGGCTATTTGCGAGTGAAATCGATTTTTCATCTGACTAATTAAAATGGTTTAATTTTGAAAATTGCCAAAGAATTTTTTTTCCACAACACTTCTAACGATTGAACTTTGCAAAATAACGCAAGTAATACTTCTATAATTCCAAGATTTTTTTTTACAAAATTTTAAATTATGTAATTACGGACTTTTGGCTTGACTTAAGCTACTATTTTTTGTTGTTTTGGGTTAAATACTTTTTTCTTTATAAATATGCTTTAACATAGAAAAGTTAAGAACTAAGTATATTTCTGTAATTTATTGCTTATTGAAATTTTTAGTTTATTGCGTTTGATTTACATATATTTAATATTTACAAAAAAAAAACGAAAAAAATTTCAAATACTTGTTTTATTTAGGCAGTAATTTTCGATAACACATCAACTCGGCCCTCTACGCATAAAAACTATTTATTCAACCAAATTTTTTCTCTTTTTTCTCTATCTCCTAAACAATAATCCACCAATTCAAATTCAACCATGACCTTCCATCAGCCCGCGGTGAGAAGAAGAAGGACAAATTGCTCCTGCCTCTGTTATTGCTCATGAAATTGAAACTGAAGGTCGTCCTGCCAATCCTTCTCGGTCTGATTGGACTCAAAGCATTCAAGGCTTTGATATTGTCGAAAATCGCCATCAAACTGGTACTTGGCTTCCTCATCTACAACTTGATCACCAAATTGTCTGGCGCCAAAATGATGATGGTGCCCGCGCCTGCGCCATCAGCTGAATACGGTCCACCCAGCACCACTGCCTCCTCATACGATCCCAGCAGTTGGGAACCAGCCAGCGGTGGCCCATATGCCCGTTGGGACACGCAAAGCCTCGCCTACAGCGCATACCATCCCAGCTCTAGCTCATACAACTCCGGATCCAGCTCGCCTGGTTCATCGTCCAGCTACAGCTCATCATCGTAGATAGGTGAATGCTGTCGCTGAATGCTTGAGGACATTCATAATCCAAAGAACTTTGGCTTTGTTGTGAGAGAGAAATATGTAAATACACAATAGAGCTGTTGTAAAAAGCAAAGAGAGCACAATAACCTGTACATATGTATGTATGTATACATACATAGAAAAAAATGCAAAACCAAAAGAAAATGGAAAAATATCTCGAACATACGGAAACTAGGAAAAGGAAAGGACTAAAGCAAACGCTGAGCTACCATTTTATCCGTGTAGGATATTTATTAATTGTAATTTATTTTTATTAATTTAAGGATTTAGTCATTCTCTAATTTCAAGACTTGAACCTTGTGACTAGCTTTCACTTTCACTGCACTTTCACTTTTCACACTTTTTCTGTTCACACTTTCATTTTTACCACTTTCACTCTTCTATTGCACTGTTACTTTAAATTCTTTTACTCAACGCCTTTCCTTTAATTTACTTTAGCTTTACATTTCCCCGCACCACTATCCTATTTTCCCTTTATTCCTTACTATTTGCTTTATTTTCCACATTTCTTAATTCTAGTATAATCTTTCTGCATTTACCTGACTCTTTTGTTATATATTTTCTTTATTACTACTCCGCGAACTCCGAACAAACACAAACAAATCCAAAAAGCTAAGTTAATATTTATTTTAATTTATTGAGATGCAAACACAAAGTAAAATAATAAAAAAAAAGAATTCAAATTTTTATAAATCTTTGAAGTTTTTCTACGGAATATTAGTATAGTCAAATTGGCGTTGAGGTGCTCAATTAAGTCGCCGCCGATGAAAAGATACACATTGCATAGATATCGAAAAAATAAAAACTATATGCATAGCATATATAAAAATATAAAAAATGGCTAGGGTGATTTAAATAATTCCTTGTCTAGATGTTTACGATATAGACTCCAAATTGTTTAAAACATAAAAAATAGAGAGTTGCCACCTCTTCGAAAAATATCTTTTAATAAAATAAATGAAATATTACAATTTGGGTATCGAACTAATGTGGTATAAGTAAGCATAGTTTGAAAAATATTTTTGAAGAGGGTTGCCACTTGTTTCAAACATTTTGTTCAATAAAATTAATTAATAAAATGGCTTAAATACATACAAAGCTTATTACCACTTTTCTATCAACTTACTTTAGGTCTAGGGAATAGGTTGCATTGCATTT
The DNA here is from genome assembly GCF_013731165.1 of Rhagoletis pomonella. Classification (NCBI taxonomy): domain Eukaryota; kingdom Metazoa; phylum Arthropoda; class Insecta; order Diptera; family Tephritidae; genus Rhagoletis; species Rhagoletis pomonella. The sequence continues at coordinate 13,416,979 of NW_023458558.1, read as the reverse complement.
TATTTCTTTACTAATTAATGATTTCGGCAGTCGGCGTTTGCTTGTAGATACAAAAGAAAAAAAAGTTAAAAATGTTAAGCTCTCACCCCGTAGTATTTTTCTAAATCAAAAAAAGAATACTATTATCTTCTCGTTTACAAGAAAAAAACAATTTATATTTAGAATCCTCTCAAATCGCATGAAGTTGTCCATGTATTTTGTATGTGAAAAAAACACTTCTTCGTAGAAATGGTACATAATTCTGGAAATTCAATCGGTAAACGCTTTTTCTGTTAAGGAGACTTCCAGAAATAAGATGCCATTGTTTATTTTACCTTTTTTAATACTAACGATATTTTATGGGTTCTAAGATTGCATTTTATTTGCTTTGGGGTTTTTGGTCACCTATCAAACTTAGTTAATATTAAAAAAAAATTCCAAATAAACAAATGGGTATTATTATTGGAAGTCTCCTAAAGATCCTAAAGAGAAACCGAGTTTTGTAATCGAAAAGTATTGAATTACCACAATTTCATTTTATATTTCTGCGAAAACATGGAAAACTTAATGAGCTTTGAGGCAGTTCTAAATATAAAACCAAAAAAAAACCGGTAATATTTTTTATCATTTAGAAAAATACATAAACTTTTTTCTCCGCATGCATTTTTGGGCCACCCTAATATACAAGCTCTGGATGACGCTATGCATTGCTAAGAGCCTGAATGTATATTATAGCTTTTAACAGCATTTAGTGAAATTATTTAGTGAAATGAACAAAAGCATAGATGTTGTAAATAGTGCAAAATTTTATAGAGACAAGACTAAAAAGAAGAAAAAAAATTAAATCAAATCAGGTGACAACAAAAAAGTAAAAATTTGTCAAACTGTGTAATTTACATCAGATGTATTTTAAGACCATATTTATTATTATTCTTACATTAGAGATTAATCTATAAAAACCGCATTTTTTTTCTCTGAAGTATCAGATTTTTAGGTAGCACAGAGAAAAAATATATCGCCTAAAAATTAAACACCCTAATAGATATGTGTGTACAATAAAGTGGTGGAATTTTTGTACCGGCAAACACAATTCCATCCTATAAAACGGGGCGCCTCCTCCATCGCTCAATGATCTGGAAATGCGCTACTGGATCGCGGGGAAACTGGTAAAAATATAGGCAATTTTTACGAAAAGGTACTATTTTCATGACAACTGAAGCATGTGATATTCTTTTAGATTATTTAAATTAGAAATGCTCTTTTGTTACATAACCAATTGCTGGATTAATATATGTACGCAGTACCTCTAGAGTAAAATATGAGCATCATGAGCATCCTCTAAATTTATACTTAGAAACGTAAGGTTCGGTAACAGCACATCTTTCGGCAAGAAGAAATAATTGGGAAGCTACACCAAACCCTATCCAATCCCAATTTTTTACAAATTTCTTAAATCGAACATAGCTCACACGTTCTTCAAAGGTGGCACAACTTTCCAGTGGGAAAATATAATGTATAGTAACCGAAAAAATAATCAGTAAAACAATCCTTTTCACATTCAAAAATGCATTTTTTCCCCAGCGCGATGTCCTAAGAAAAGTGGGGCATTCAATTTTGCATTACCTAGGTTCGTAGAAATGAATACATTAGAGGGGGGGGGGAGGTGAAATAATACAAACGGCAATAACGCAAAATTTACATTATTTCGTTTTTAAATGGGAAGTAATACCAAAATCTGGGTTTTGCTTTATTTCCTTTGCTTATTCTTTTTCAGTTTATCCACCATATTGGATCCGCCATCTTGAATTACAAAAAAGGCTACTCCGTTTTTAAAAATAGATAAAATTGCCTAAATTTTAAGCCATGTTAGAACTTTCTCGTTGAGAAAGAAATCGTGGTATAGGAGTTTCCCATTTTTGCCTCAAATAAATTGATCAAGAAGACAGAGTATGAGTTTGAGGAAAAATTGGATTGTGGGTTAAACCTTATCCAAACGCTCAGCATAAACAAAGATAATTTGTTTAAACTATTGTTAATGTTACTCGTATGTTTCTAATAAGTTTTAACTTGTAATCATACCCGGCAAGAAAAGCTGTAAAGATTACAAAAACTTTAAATATTTAGCTCCTTTATATAATAAACGTAAACACAAATTACTTTTTTAAATAATTAATGTTATTAGTGTTATTAATAATATTACAAATAAGTATTGTGATTTTTTACTTTAACTACATATCGCACTCATTTCAAGTTCTTAGATAAGTGCCAACTCTATCCAGAAATATGTATGGGTTGAAGCTTTATTTGTTTGAAACTCATATTTTACATACCGCATGTAGCATGATAGCAAAAAAAATTATTATAGATAAGTGGCAACCCTATCCAAAAATATATGTGGATTAAAACATGTATTTTCAAAACCCTTTGCTGGGAGTGCACAAACTTTCCATTTGATACCCATATTGTGGTATTAAATAAGCTTAAATTTGCTGTATTTATTAGAAAGGTGGCAACCCCGTTAAAAATATTTTTAAATCTAAAACATCGGGCAACCCTATTTCCCCTGTCCGTGCGTGATGTGGTTATGAAAACATAAAATAACTAATTTTTGTATATAACAGGTAGGTTTATCGGTTATTAAACCACACTTTGTAAAGTTTATAAGTTAAATAAGCATCATAGTTTTAGTTTTTGAAGACTACTTAAGGGAAATGGTCTCATTCAATCAAAAACTATTTAATTTTGATGATTTTATACCAATGCGACAAAAAAAAGGATCAGTCCAGCGCCTTCGTCTTGACTTGAAGGCTGTGGTGGAGCCACACCCGCTAAACTTAAACGTAGAATACGTGATATAATTAAGATCACATTCAAGTTAAAAATGATACATGAAATATTCATTTTGATTGTAATGAATTGAATCTAACAAATCAATATGAATTGCAATTGAATTTAATTATAAAATCAGATGGCAACCCTCCTACATTCAGTTTAGAAATAAAGATTCTTCAAAGCAATTTTGATTTATATTCATATTGAAGTAATTAATTTAACCTACTGCTTATATTGAATCTAACTTTGTAACAAGGCGGCAACCCTCTGCAAAATATTTTCAAACCACAATTCAATTTACTGCCTTTAACGTTTAACGTTCTTACAGATTTGTGCCTTGCTGATTAAAACCAGCATATAGTCTGAATTTCATCAAAGTCGGATGACATTTAACATCTCTGCCCACATTAGTTGTGGGCGTGGCCGTGCGTCAACTGTTACCATTTTCCACCTTTCTTCATAGCTAAGTGCATTTGTGTTTGTAGTACGGTTAATAAATATTTTTGACCGCAGCTTATATGGGGACGTTCCACTGCGCGAAGCCATTAACTATAATAACCAATCAAATTTCAAATTAACAAATATGTAGCAAATATGATTACCCGAATTCTTTCTATAATTATACAGTTATGTTTTATGAAAGGTAACTCAACCACATATACACATATTTGCTTTCTAAATCTGATTCAGTTATTTGATGTTTTCGGTTGAATGAATCCGGGATCACACACTGTATGTAATACATTTATAATTTATGTAGTTGACAATTAACTGGGCTCAAGCTTAAAATAGCGAAGCTATAGTTAGCGTAATGCAAATTATTAACTTAACAACAGCCTAAAAAGCAAGTCATTTCCCGCACAATACTCGTTAAAAAAAATTGTTGTTTGAAATTTTTTAAATTCAAGAACGCCACATATGTACATATGTATGTATATTAGAGCGGGTCAACTTTTTTATTTACTAAGCGCGTATAGCATAGGAGGATTCTACGCGGAAATTTCAAGAAAAAGATAGCTCCATTAGAGGCATGTTTTTGTACCAAATTTAAGCAATTCAATCAAATTTAAGCACAATACATCAAAATGCCATGAAACCTATTTTCGAAAATTTGCCAAACTCCAAATTGATTTTAGACGCATGGTTTCTTCTGCAAATTTTCTTAGAATTACACGTAGAATCCACCTATGCTATACACGCATAGTTAAAAAAGTCTCCAATACCATCATACAATGACTCAAACAAGGGACCACGTGTTGATTTTTTTAAATATTCGTAACGTTTTTCCAGCGAAACTTTTTTCTTATTTTTTTATAAAAATATCGTCCAAGCTTTAACCATATAAATCACTATTTTAAACTTTATACAAAATTTAAGAAAATTCAACAAGCTTTCATCAAAATTTCACCTTTTTACTCTGAAGTTTTAAAACATTTTTGGGTAAGTGCAAATTTGAAACGGCTAAAACATCCCGTTGATTTTTGATATTTTTTTTGGTGACGAATTCTCGCACTTTTTTCCATATAAGAAAGCATGAATGTCTTATGAAATAAAACGCGGGAGACCATTAGCAACAAAATTTCATAAAATTAGTTGTAAATTGCACTTTTTATATAAACACAAACGAAAAATTAGTCTCCAAAAAAAGTCTCAAAAATCAATCGCAATTTTTTAGCCGGTTGAAACTTGCACTTCATTTGATTAGAATTCTAAGGGCTATAAAACTCCATACAAAAAATTTTCTGAGAATTCAGTTTAAATTTTGATGAAAATTTTTTGAATTTTTCAAAATTTTTGTATAAAGTTTGAAAATGTTATTGATATGTTTTGGGGTAAAGTAAGAAAAAAATATTTAGCTCGAAAAACATTACGAATATTAAAACAAAAACAACACGTGGTCATTTGTTTGAGTCACTGTATATAGTATAAAGTACATTTTAAAATAAAATTTTTAGTGATCCGTTTGAGAAGTTCTGACCCATGTACAATGGGGTCTAGTGTATTACATTTTCCTTCTTTCAGTTTGGTTTTTCTCTTCGAATTATTGCAAATTTTGGCAATTTATTTCAATGTCAACCTATAATTTCACTAGAGGTTAAAAGTTTCGCAGTAGGTCTTTTAAAACCATATATAAGATGACTCTTTTTCTTTACAGGGAGGACTTCGCCTTCTCACAATTAGCTCGCTTTAGAGGATCCTTAGTGTAAACACTGGACGTCGTGAACCGGAATGCGCGGTCGTCTGCATCCGAAACCATCCTCCTAAAAAGAGATAGGCTGAAACGGAAGTGCGAAGAGCGTGAAATTCTGGCCGGAAGGAAAGGTGCCCGAAAATTTTACCATAAAGTAAGACGACTTACAGAAGGTTTCAAGACCACGGTTAAATTCAGTAATAACAACCAAGGCGACCTAGCGACCTATGTCCAGAACGCATTTAAATTAAACAGTTTTTCAGCCTACTGAATGGCAGCAGCACTGAAAGTAGTCTTGAGCCTGAGCCCCCAGTCGATGTGCCAAACAAAGCTGCTGGAGCTGATGACCTGCCAGCCGAGCTATTCAAGTACGGCGGCGAGGCCTTGATAAGGTGCATGCATCAACTCTTATGCAGAATATGGTCAGATGAACGCATGCCCGACTACTTGAATTGTAGGCGTGCACTGCCAAATCTACAAGAAAGGCGCTTAGATTTTTTTTAATTTTTTTTTTTTATATCATGGTATTATCGATAGACTGTAGCCCACCGTCAGCGAACTGATTGGAACTTATTAGTTTGGCTTTAGGCCTGGCTTGGTCACGTCTTAGGAATGGACAGAAGCGCTCCAGTCACGAAATTATTCAACGCGGGTCGCGGTGCTGGTAACAGAGGAAGATTGGGTGAAGAAGGACTTGACATAACTTGACATTTCCAATTCGCGTCACTTGACACAGAGGAGAAACTGCTGGCGTGCTTTGTTGGACTAGGCAGGTAGAGCGCCTAAAAGGAACCAAATGAAGAAATCACTAGTACAATGAAAAAAGTGGCAAATGTTCAAATAGTACAATAACAATTGTTCCACTCATTAAATATTTAAACGATTTTTCAATTTGTATTAATATCTGTTGAGTCAGCAAAAAATGCGTCTCATATTTAAACTGTTTTGTTCTAAACCACGCCGACAAATAGCTGCTCAGTGTATAATTAATTGAAAGTCACTCAAGCCACACGCAAATTACATATTTGACTTAGGCCAAATAATAAACATTAGGAATATTTTATAACGAACATAAACCAAAATTTTTTACCTTAATTTAGAAAGGCCGTAACTTATTTTCTTTCAAAATCCAATTTTGAGAACAAAAGGCGATAGGTCACCAATTAAATACCTTATATGTACAATTACTATACGATTAGTTAAAGACTTGAGTGAAACCCCATTTTTTAAAACATTTGCAACTAAAGCTTTAAGTTTTCTTAGACTGTTTAACTATTTTTCAAAGAAAGAAAAACGTTAGATAGGTAATTTCTATATTAAAGTAACGATTTGCATACATATATACATACTTAGTAGTTGAATAGGTAATAAAATGCACATTAGCGTCGCTGAATGCGAACAAAAGCTCGTCGAAGCTCTGTATAGCTTTGACCCAACCGCAACAACTTCAGTGATCTCTACAGGTTATTCATAGTTAGAAGCGCAGCGACTGTGCACGCACACGCGGCCACAGCAAAGAGTACAATAGAAAACGACGAAGTAAAATATGTTGAACCTACAGCAAGTATTGCTCCTGAGTGTGGTATGCCTGGCATATGCTGAGGATTCGGATATTACCAAATTCATGAAACACCTGGAAGTAATACCAGACCTCATTGGAGAAGGACCAAAGGACTTTTTAAAAGTAAGCCAAAAAAAATATATATATATATACATATAGTACATGTTCCATTTATGTATGTATGTACACTTTTGTATTTTCCCAGGTGAGCTTCGACAGTGGCGTCTTCGCCGACAAAGGTGTGGAATTGACGCCCACACAAGTGAAAAATCAACCCAAAGTCGAATGGAAACCAGTATCGGCTGATACTTATTACACACTCATTATGACCGATCCGGATGCGCCTAGTCGTGCCAAGCCTGAGCTGCGTGAGTGGCATCACTGGTTGGTGGGCAACATACCCGGCAATGAGCTGGGAAAAGGTGAAGTCTTAACCGAATATGTTGGCTCTGGCGCACCAAAGGACACCGGACTGCACCGTTACGTTTTCTTGCTCTACAAACAACCAAAGAAATTAGAATTCAACGAAGCACGTCTAACAAATAAGAGTGCCAATGGTCGCGAGAAATTTTCTACTAAAAAATTTGCTGAGAAATATGGATTAGGCGTACCAGTTGCGGGCAATTTCTTCCAGGCCCAATACGATGACTATGTACCTGAATTGTATAAGCAATTAGGATTTTAATCAAATGCAGACCGCATATTTTGTGATACAGTTAATAAGCACGAATTCTTATACATATGAAGGTACATATTGATCGTAGAAAAAACTTGTTTCCAAAAAAAAAAACATAGATTTTAAAAACTTCATAAAATGAAATTTTCATACATGTTTTAGATTTATAAAGCACTTTAACTGTATTTAATTTTATTTTATGAAATTTTTATGAATTGTTAGTTTCCTGTTTTTCGTTTTTTTTTTGTTTGTTGTATGAAACAAATCAAGATGTTATGCAACTTTTAATGTTCACAATCTCGTTTACAACCAGACATACATACACAGATATTTATAAACAATTGTGCACGTTTGCATATATACTATATATGTATGTATGTATTTAAACGCACAACCTGTACCAAAGTAGTGCATAAATTAAAATTTGAATATTTATGAAAGTTAGTGTCGATGAAAGTGAAAATATAGATTCGCGTCAGCTGTGACCGGTTAGTTGGTTGCTGTCTGCACGCTGGCGAACGCGTAGTTAGTTGGCAAGGTCAACCAGACGGCCTGCTTAATTAAGAGGCAGCCATTAATGAACGAACAAGAGAATTGATTTAAATTATTACTATTAGACACTGTTTGAATGCACTAACAAATATTATAATATTATTTGCAAAACATACACATGTACTTACATATATTTATTTATGTATATTTATAAATTCACTGACAATTTGCAAAATATAATACATACATTCTACTATTGCATGAGCATTAACTAGGTGAAAAAAATTTATTTCATTTTATTTGGAAATACATACACTTGTGGTCAGCTGATTGAGTTAAATGACATCTTGACCAGTTTTGGCTATTTTTCTTTCGTTTATTTAATGTTTCTTATTTTTTTTGTTATGAAAGTCTAGACCATTATACATGTAACCAGGACTATATATGTAAATCCAAATTTTAAACTTTGTTCAAAAATTATAAAAACTTAAAAAACTTTACCAATTCGAAATTTGAAACTTTTTTCAGAATTTTCAGAAAAATTTCACCAATGCAGTTTTATAGCCCGATTTTAGTAGAACAAAGTGCTTGCTAAAGTATGCTCGAAAATTCCTTTAAATGGAAGAAAAAAATACTAAAAAATCAACGCGAATTTCTAGCGATTTGAAATTTACATTTTATCCTAATAAATTTGAATGAGCCATAAAACTGAAACCTAAAATTTTACTAAAAACTCGGTACAAAAATTTGAAATTTTTGGGTGTAATTGGTAAGGTTTGTTGAATTTTTGTACAAAGTTTGAAACGTGGATATACAGGGTGGTTATTATAAACATAATGAGCTAGAGGTTTTATAAAGAAAATAATATGAACATTAAATAAACATAAGAAAAATAGTCAGTCCAGGTCAAAATGTCACTTAATCAGCTGACAGCCAGGGTATATTATGTACTATGTAGTAACTCGTCGCTGAAGTCGATTTTTTTATTTAAAAACGCAACCTCGCGTGACAAAAATACGAATATTTTTGAAAATAATGATATATGTAGACAAAGGTAATTAAACGTTAGTACATAGTCATTTGTTTCAGTTTATGGTTTTAATTAAGTAAAAGTAAAAAGTTACAAAACAAAGTATCTATTACATTACGTTTGTATGGGAAAGTACTAACCACAGACAGAAACTTTTCTCCTTAACTATTCGCGTATGCTCGAAAAATAAAAAATAAATCGCCTGTTTGTACGGAAAAGCTCTAGTCTATCATGAATTTTAGTTACGCATACTTACTACGCATACTTACTTAATTATTAAATTTCAGCAAAAAATTATTTACGTTTGATTGCACTAATTTCATTGTCAATTAAAACAGCAAAAGTTTTAATAATACATTTATTTCAATCAAGTATAATGAATTTTAATGAAAATTGTTTCTACGGGACACACATGCACGTACACGACTCCCATGAATAATAGTTTAATAAATTCAGATGCTCACCACATTGATAAGGAAAAGTTGATGTTGAGTCTAACTCAACGGCCCGTCTCTACAGGTAAAAGTTTTTGCCTACCAACTGTCATTTTTATTGCCTGATATACATTTTATTAGAGGCAAAATTTGTGCGTGGGTATTTTTAATTTTGATAAAAAGAGTTGTAAGATGGCTATTTTTGCCGGATTTAATCACTTAAAAAATTTATAAAATTTCACATTCAAGTACATAATTGCAAATATTTTAAAATAAAATAGCAAAATTTTTGCTTTTATATTAAAATATCAATAACATTGCCGCCACGAAGTTATCGCGCAAATGAAAAGTAGTAAGTAGTAAATGCAGCAAATGCCAAAGTAACAAATTGCTGGCAATATTTATCAAGAGCTCTGATAACTATTGCTGTTTCTATTGGCAAAATTTTGCCTGATAACATTATCAAGATAGAAACTTTTGCCTATGGAGACAGCAAGTAAGGTATGACTTTTGTTTGTAACTTCACGCCCATTCATTGATATTTCGAAATTTCAAATACTCAGTTGTAAAACTTGTTTTGCTGTCCATAGATCAAAATGATAAATAACACTCCATGAATTAATGTTGTAGTGGTAAAAAAGACATGATTGCTTATATCCAAACAATATAGGATGGTTTCTCCAACTCAACTTAGTGTAGCCATTTTTAGAACTTAGTCAAGAATAAGCTTATTAAAGCGTAGGCTAATTTTTGGATTAGCCTAGATGGTGAAATTAAGTTGGAGAAACCAGCCATATGTCTATTAGAAACTAATGGAAAAAAGTAAGTGCGTTTGGGTCACATTGGAGAAGTGAAACTAACGTTACATAACCAATATGCATACATATGTACACACATATATACATACCCCTGCTTTTGCTTAAGGTTATATCTCTACCACTGTTCGTTCTAATTATATTTACTTTATTCTGTTTTCCTTTATCTTCATTTTTATCTTTATAGTCTATCGATAACAAAATCGGTAGTAACATCCAACAAACTATCGATACCAAAACCGATAAAAATTTCGATAGCAAAATCGATAATAATATTAGTAGCAAAATCAATTAGAAAATCGATAAAAATATCGATAACAAAATCGACAAAAATACCGATAACAAAATCGATAAATAATCGACAACAACATCGATAACAAAATCGATAAATAATCATTAAACAAATCGATAAATAATCCAAAACAAGCCCAATAAATAATAGATAACACAATCGCTGAAAAAATTGATATAAAACTTGATAACAAAATCGGTAACAAATTCGATAACAAAACGATAAATAATCGATAACAAAATGGATAAAATATTGACAACAAAATCGACGCCAATTTCGATAGCCAAGTCGCTATTAATATTAGTAGCAAATTCGATAAAGATATCGATAAAAGTATCGATAATATTGGACGAAAAAATCGATTAGAAAATTGATAAAAATATGACAACAAAATCGATAAATAATGGAAAAAAATCGGAAGCAAAAATCGATTAGAAAATCGATAAAAATATCGATAACAAAATCAATAAAAATATCAATAACAAGACGGATAACAAAATCGATAGCAAAGTCGATAACAAAATCGATAAATATTCGATAACAATATCCATAACTAAACCGATAAAAATGTCGATAATTATATCGATGAGTCCCGAGAATTCCGAAAATCCCTAAAATTCCCAAATAGTTCCCAGATTGAGCTTCAGAGTCTCCATCTATATCATTTTCTTTATAAATACTTTTATTTTAATCTTTCTTCCTCTATCTTCATCTATACTTTTATAGGTATCCTCATCCTCTTCATTTTCTTTATATTTATCCTTGTTTTTACTTTTATATTTATCATTTTTTCATCTACATATTCCCTTTCACCTTTGCCCTTATATTGGTCTTTTCCTAATTGTTATTCTTTAAGCTTTTATAAGCAAATTTTTATTAAATTAATACCATGTGCATACACTCAGGATATCATTTCCGTTGCACAATTTCCGTTGAATTTTCCAATTTACTCCCAACCAACCAACCGCCGCTAAAGAAGTTTCACTTCAAAAAAGTATGACTTAATAACTGGTCCCTATACGTATGTATGTAAACCCACTCAGAAAATATGTAAGCTCTTTAGGAAGTAATCCATGTTTTCTTTCAGCTTGAAGTACGAAAATTGTCATCATAACCAATGTGATCTATTAGTAAAGCACAAAATGAACAACTCCGATGACGCCTTACGTTGTAAGTTACAATATCTGGCGGCGGCTAAGTTATTTCCGAGTGCCGAACTATTCCGAGAGACTGCTATGCATTCTACTTACCTTACTCGGTAATACTTACATATGCATATTATAGCGGTCCAAAAAAGTTTGAAATATTAAACTCTCACCCCTAGGATTTTGTAAATGGAAAAAATAATACCTAAATTTCTTGTTTAAAAGAATTATATTTAGAACTGTCTCAAGGCCCATGAAGGTATCCATGTATTTTATATTTGGAAAAGTACTTTTTTCATAGAATGGTATAGAATTCTCAATAGTCAATACTTTTAGATCAGAAAACTCTGTTTTTCTTCAGGAAACTTCAATACCTAATTCTAAATATAATTTTTATAACAAAAAATACGAGTGTTCTTTTTTCCATTTAGAAAATTTTTAGGGTGTAAGAACTTAAGATTTTAAACTTTTTGTTCCCGCATGTATTTGTGGACCACTCTAATGTATATCTATACATATCTACATATATATATCGGATGGTACATATAGCGGTGACAGCTTTTTCCTGCTGAAAACCTTTAGATAAAGTCAGTATGATATCTAAACCTCCGAGAATGATTTTCGAATTTGGAAGCATTGGCTTCGTTGGCCCATTTCGCTAGACGCATGATAAACGAATTTTTGTGGCCGGAAATTGAATACTTGGACGACCTTTGATTTTAGCTGGATGGCGCGCTATGCACACCCTAGACACACCTGGCGGCCCATGCCACAATCGATCTTTCTCGCCGTCTCGACAATGTCAATTGACCGCATCAGAGCTGCTCTTTGACGCCGTTAGACTTTTTTGTCGGGGTACCGCAAAGAACCGATGTTACGCGAACAAACCATAACGATGCAGGCCCTTCAGGCGAATGTTGAGCAAAACCATCCGTCAGATAGAGCCTAAAACCATCACGCAGATCTGGGAAAACTGCAAGAGATGCGTCAAGGCAAAACCAACCGAAGCAGCTGCATTAAAGAAATCGTGTTCCATAAATAATAAACCATTAATATTCTGAAAAAATATATTTTTGTACATTTTTTTGATTTTTTTAAAAAGAAACCACTATAGTGACCACCCTGTACATATGTACGTATAAGCGCGCAAACGTCAAAACCCCGCTTCCTGCGTCGGTCTTGGCAGCGCTGAAAAAGCTCGTGTACACTTTAACAGCTGCTCACTTAACAGCGTGAGGGCCGTTTTTACGACTGCCTGTTAAAATTCGATGGCCGGTCTGTTTTATCGACAGCAACGAGCTTGGAGGGCACCCAAAGCTAATGGTTAACTTTAACTGGCAGTCGCAATGTAAACTATTTGACAACTTCACATCACAGATGGCCTTCAACTTTGCCCACTCAAAAGTTCATAAGCTTTAAGTTAGCGGGTGTGTCGTATCAGAGAACTTCCTAGTAACGATGAAAATCGATGGATAAATACATAAACACTTTGTGAATGGTCAAATTAAAAGTTACAGTAATTTTTATTAGGGGTCTTCATATAAAGTAAAAAAGGGATAAACTGCTTAAATTTATTTATTTATTTATTTCATTTTATCCGCTTCCTTTCATGAACGCACCTTGGTAAACATTTGTACAAAATTGTTTATTATTTACTTTATCTGGCTAGTTACGTTTCATTCTTACCTCGTCCATTATGCAAATTCTACCACCTAGCAAAATCTACCACCTAGCAACTTGCCAGAGTGGAATTTTGCTGAAATTGATGCGTTTGATATGAGTGATAAACTTTGGTGAAATAGATTTCCATACAAAGTTTGACAGTTCATTTATCAAGAGTTTATCACTTTTGATGAAGATCACTATTATGACATCGGAGCTGGATTTAATGTTACTCATATGCCATATCGCCCGTGGCAGTACTCGTACATGGCGTATGAGAACATCTTCCATGATAAAGTTTGAATTTTTTTCGTTTGCGATGCGAACTTAAAATGAAAATATCTAGGGAAAATTGCCTAATCCAGAAAAATGGTGTGCAGATCCGTAATCTACGACCCAATATTAATTACCTAGAGTTCCACATAAAATAAGCAAATTTAAGCAGATGAAGAAATATTTATCGCTCATTGATGACTACCAACGGATCAAAAAAGGTATTGCAGAATAATGATCAAATTTCTCGAATCAGGAAAAAAAATTCTGAAACCTAAATTCCCGTAACAAAGGACATTACATTTCGATATCAGTGGTTTAAGGATTAAGTATGTCCATCTTTATATAAACCAAAACAGACTAAAGCGAAATAATATTGATGCACCTTGATTGAACCCAGCTTTAGTGATTTGATTTGTTTAACGATATCTACGAGCCTAGTTGTTTGACTCAAAGTATCAAACCCGCTGCAAGAATTTGCTTCTCGTACCACTATTTGTGTGCAGCGGTAGCATTTCTATTCCACGAATCATTCCCCAACTTATGAAACTGCTTATTCCAACAGGGAAGAGGATTACGCCTAAGTGGTGGCCAAGGCGGAAAAATCGTATCCAAAATGTCACGAAAGGCAGACGTAATCCAAAAATCGAGTTCTGAAACTACTCCGTATGGTCAGTCCGTTTTTTTTTTTAAACTTTCATGAGCATGAAATTGTATTATAACTTTGGTCTGATATTTGTATGTACCAGAATAAGAAGAGATAGACCCATGAAAATGTATAATTATATGATCAGAACGTCGAGCTGTCTGTCTGTCTGTATGTCTTATCCGTCTATCCGTCTGTTTGTATGCAATCTAGTCTATATAGAGATATCAGACTGAAATTTGGTAAGTGAGTGTATTTTCATAACGTGTTAATCATTTGTAGGAACCGGAATCGGACCACTATAACATATCTACATATATGTATTTATATTCTATGAATATTAAAAAATGCTTTAGCTCACAAGCAACTAGCTTCAAGTAAAATTTTTTGGTGTCCATAAAAGGTATGCAGCGTTCGGCATAGCCAAAGACGGGAGTGCTCTCACTGGCTTAATTTCGCTTTGGTGCAGAGCATATAAAATCATCACTAACTTGAGATGCAATGTGTCTGAGATCCGAGAGCCAATTCCCACTCGTGACTATCCGATTTATAATTTGAAACTCGCCCGAGCGTTAGAGTGTCCGGACCTTACAACCCAGCCCTGGGTTCGTCCCCTACTCGAAGACAAGCCATCGGTCTGACCAAGTTTTCGCCTTATAGCAAGTCGACCGCACAGTGGAGCGGAAAAGTTGCTTATGATGATCACATTGAATCGTGTTAAACTGTTTTGCGATCGTATGACATTTATGGTCACCCCAAGAGCCGTAAATTTTCGAGAAATCTCCAAAAATTATAGTTATTTTATGCTTTCTAAAAAAATCTTTTTTAGAAAGAGTTTCGGTATGCCGCTTTGTAGCCCATTAATTTTGAGTACAATAAAGTGAAAGTTTCGATTTTCTTAAAAATTGCGTTGATTTTTAGCATTTTTTTAAGCGGGCCTTTCGAAACGTAAAAATAGATTTTTTCGCTCTACTCTAATAAGCACTCATTCATTTAAGGGTGGCTATTTGTGATTGACCCCTGCACAATTTAATCCTGGTGTGTCCACATGAAACTGTAATATTGGCATATCACAGTCATTGGACCAATCGGAGCACACGGAAGTCTGACTTTCTCAGTAGTCCAGCAAGTCGATGTAATCGGACATTCGCTGCACTTTTTCTCACTTGACGACTTTTAGTAACAACTGGACTCCAGCACCACTTCGCAGCTCATTTTTGTAGCAATACATATCTCGAATATGAACCAAATCGGATCATAAATACGATTTTTAGTAATAACTCGACCCCAGCGACACCTGGCGGCCAAATGTTTACCCTTTTTTGTCTTTTTTTTTGGTATAACAATTATATTCATCAATTTTATTGAGCTTCAGGCCGTGTCTAATGAAAAATGTTGTGGAAAAACAACAAATTTACATGCGGTAGAAGTTATAGCTCAAAGCATATCCTCAACAGACCTCTTTATTTAAACTCGCAATTGGCCTTAATCCCTGAGCTTAGTTCGCCATGTATACTGTTGTTGTTTTTCCCACGCTTTCATTTGGCCAAATCGACTACAATCAAGAGCAACGATTTTGTTGCTATTTACACTCAATCATGTAGTTATTGTTTTTGTTGGTTTGTGTTAAGATTATATTTGTAGAATATTTAACTTTATGGTGCGATTATCAGGGCTTCGGAGGAAAGGTTTTTTTCATCGCTCCACTCTAGCTCCGCTCTGGTATTTTCTTTCGCTCCGAGCTCCGCTTCCGCTTACAATAAAGAACTTGTTTAACCGTCCGACTCCGAAGGGCGATTGCATTTTTATGAGAAGCTCTCTTTCATGGCAGAAATACACTCGAAGGTTTGCCATTGCCTGCCGAAGGCGACCGCTATTGGAAAACAAAAACCTTTTTTGGTTTTTAGTTTTTGATATTGGGTTAGTGTTCCATATATAAATGTATGTATGTATATTTATGGATTGACATATGTACCCTTGTGGTGAGCTGATTAAGTTAATTGACATTTTGAACAGTTTTTACTATTTTGCTTTTGTTTATTAAATGTTTATATTTTTTTTATAAAAGTCTAGCATATTAGATAACCAGCATCAAATAAATCCACTTTTCAAACTTAAATTTTAGTAGGTTAAAGTGCAAATTTTCAGACGCTAGAAAATCGAGTTGATTTTTAAGTTTTTTTTTGTTGACGGTGCTACCCATTTTTTTCCATTTAAAAGTAATTGCACAACACAATTATTAAAAACCAACGCGTTTTGCTAGCGTCTCGAAGTTTTCACTTAACCCTTTTAAAAATACATTTACCGAATTTCAAGAAAATCGAAGGATTTTTTTTTTTTTTTGAAGAGATCGATCCCTGGCCTATTTACAATGCCAAGGTGGTTGCTGAAAGCTATTTATATAAAAATTTCATGAAAATGGGGCATGCCGTTTGTGCGATTACCTCTTACAAAAAAAGGAACTTCTCTTTACACAATTAGTATAGAGAAGTTTAGGAGTATATTTCGTGTCCCGTACATATTATACCCTGCTTAAAACTTATTGCAACATTTGGTTACCAAACTCTCAATGGGTTAAATAATTGGTGTTTATTTATAATTTTCCTACGATCACGTTTTTTTTTTTTTTGCAATTAGCAGCTTAGTTGGTAACCCCATTGAACTCCACTACACATAATCGATTAAAATATATATGTAAGTAGTAAGTAATTTAATAATTTCAATTTTATATTTTCCATATAGGTTAAGTAGCGCCTTTAATGACTAAGTAGCAATTATTGCTATACTATATAAACTGGTTTATTGTACGAATCGAAAAACACTTAAGTTAACAATTTCCTTTTGAGGCCTATAGAGATTAATTTGCTACCAAATGTATGACTTTTTATTTTTTTAGAACTTCTTTTGCTACTTAAGCGTGCGAATGCTTTCTATTTTTTTGACATTAAAATTTTTTTTCTTATTTTCACCCTCTTTATTAGTGTTATTTTACAATGTTTCATCATTGGTTTAGCGCTGAGGTGTATAATATCTCAACATACATACATACATATGTACATATGCACAAACTTAATTGCATACAAATGAACGTAAATAAATATTTTACTGCAAATATGAATTAAATTACATACTACGGTTTTATATATTCAGTTGTTTACAATAATTTTTTTTCATACATCCATACGAATATATGTACTTAATCTATTAGTTTGTTGAGTTCAATAATTAAATAAGTATTCAGTTTTAAGTAACTCGCTTGTATAGAAACATTAGATTTCCTATACGTTTTTCTTTGAAAGTTGTCATCCACACGTGTTTGCTCGTGAGCGTCCAAAGTCAATAGCCTGCAATGATATCGAT
Organism: Rhagoletis pomonella; assembly: GCF_013731165.1. NCBI lineage: Eukaryota > Metazoa > Arthropoda > Insecta > Diptera > Tephritidae > Rhagoletis > Rhagoletis pomonella. The sequence continues at coordinate 13,399,591 of NW_023458558.1, read as the reverse complement.
ACAAATTATTATACGGTTAATTGTATATACTATGTGCGTAGTAACTAGTTGCAATTTATACTGATACGAGTACTGTGTCGAAGGAAAACTTCTTGAAATTTCCAATTAAATTCATTGACAAGATATCCTTCACGTAATTAAATAATTAAAATTACATAATATTGTTTTTCCAACAAAATTGCTTGAAATTATTTTTTGTTTGTTTAAAAAACGCTCAAAAGTCTTTACAGGCACAGGTGCGGGTTTTTTGATAGTCGCAACACCCAAACTTTTCATCGCAGTTGCCATTTGACCCTTAGTTTTTCCGGCAAAGACATAATAAATTCTTACGGAGGACAGAATAAACCTAACAAAGCGTTTGAAAGACGTTTAGACAGCCAAACTTTCACCTTGACCCTCTCCAATAGGATGATCACTTGCAAGCTCGCAAAGTAGTGTTCAGCAGAGAACAAGGTAATACTGTCCAGAGAACTATGGTATGGTGGGAAAAGATATCGCCGACGAACTAGCTAAATAAGGATCTAGTGGGGCCGGATCGGCTGCATCGACTTGAGCTGTCCACAAAGACGGAATGCCGAATGTGCTTTGAAGATAACGAGGCGACTGCACACATTTCTCTAATGTTACCTTTTCTATACACTCAGATGCAGTTTGGAATCGGAACAGAGTATTTCATAATAATAGCACCGGGGGTTGATCCTGTAAGATTTTTCATTTAATCAGAATGCAACCTTCAAATCCTAAACTTTACTCCAGTTTTGTCTCTTTTGTTACTTTTTATACCATTCAGAAAACCTAAATGCGGTTCTTATTATCAGCAAGATTGCCCATCCCTACTTGGATAACTTGGTTATCTTAATTCGCGGTAAGTTCTAACCAACAATAAGCAAGGTGTTAAAATTGGCAGTGAGTAATATTTCTAAGTCGGAAGATAATATAAGCTTCTAAATATAGCTTACTGATCTTATTTGCCAGGCAAATATAGATACCTAACCTCCCAATGCAAAAAATGAATGGGATGGGGCTAATTTAAATAGTTCACCCGAGGTTAAATAATTAGGCATTATTCTACTCCAACCTAACATGTAGTGGAGGAGAGGTAGGTGAACGTCATTTACGGTATGTATCGGAGAGTCAAATGACCAACAACACTTATAGAGCTCAAAAATGGAAAAAAGCACTGGAGAATAGTAGCAATCCGAAAATAATTGTTCTGTCTATCGAAAGGATAACCAAAGGGCATGTTCTATCAAATGCTCCCTTTTGGTCACCAGTACTTACTGAATTATGAGTTTAACCACTCAGTAAGTCTCAAAAAAGAACAACTGAGCCCCCAAAATGGTTTTGGTCCCACGAGAGCAGATGCTGAGCCTTATCGCGCCATTTCATCGGTTCCCTTCGAAACCGCATTACCCTGCTTCCAGCAAAGTGTTATCGTCTTTCTTGCTGTCAAGAGTTTGGATGTGATCGTCCTATTGGACAAGTGGTGTGTGCTTGACGTCGTGAACAGATAACTAAGAAAGCGCCTTTCAACTAATTTTCAAGGTTTGCTCTGGTACATGCCGGCATTGTTGACACTTCAGCAAAACTCTGGTAAAGTTTAAGGCGGGATACATAAAAATCCTCACCTGTTCTTTCTGCCATACTTGAGCCGTCTGAGTATTAACATATCTGGGATCGAGGTGAGGTAGCCCCTTTTGTTCAGATTCACCATTCTGAGAGTCTTGCCTTCAATTATCTCACAATACAGTCTAAAAGTGCACCATGGATTTTTCCTAAATATCTGACTGACGCTTGTTATTAGGCTGTCGAAGCTCCTACTCCTACTTCAACGAAAATATGTACAGAGCGGAATCCATCCTCGAAGCGACTGCAAAGCCGCGTTTGGACAAATTATTCTAATTAATTATGTAACTTCGTACCGAGTAAATCTTTCAAGTTCATATAAATGTTTTTTTTTTTGTAATGCTCTTAGGCCTCAAACCAGGGAGCCGGACGCAATCATATCGTATATCCACACATATGCAACTACACAGTCTTCTACGGGCCCACATGGCTCGTGTAGCTTTACTTTGAATTTTTTCTATGTGCGAGTTCAAAGCCAGCCTTTTATCTAAGTGGAATCAAGATATTTGAGATTTTATGCAATTAAAAAATTTTTGGGTGACGCATGGAGCTGGTTGAGCATAATTTGGGATGCCACTAACTTATTACTAGACTGCTGATTTTTATGCAGAAAATGAATCCTAAAAATATGTTCTACTTAACTATAAGCCATACATTTTTTTATATTTTGCTTATAGTTATATGGTACATATTTTTAGGCTTCCTTTCCTGCACAAACATCCGCAGTCTACTTATTACTTTAGCAAGTTTTGTTATTTTACACTTGAGAAGTGCATGTGCATAATTTATTATGTGTATGAAATTTTTACACATGCGTTTTCGAACAGATTTTTATACCTGCATGTATGTATGTGCTTTGTTTCCGATATGGAACCAGTTGATTGCGGATGTATTATACTTTTAGGCACTAGGTGTTGTTGGTTGCCTAAACAGTTCTGTCTCTCCATGTGGGTAATATCTCCAACAATAAATAATTAAAAAGAAACACACTGCTCAGAGTACAAATAAAGTAAAAATATGCGCGCTTTTCTACGCAAAGAGCCGCACTCCGCTCGAATAGCAGCATTTACCCACCATTGGAATATATGTAAGTAAGTATACATTGAAAACAAGTCAATGCATATTAATACTTTTTGCAATTATTATTTTTTTGTTCCATCAATTAATTGTTACTTCCATTATCCATGCACGAGAGTTAAAGTGCTAATAACAATTGACTCGATTAAAGAAATTGGCATTGTTTAAGCAAAAAGCTGTTGAGTTTACAGGAAACATTAATCGCAATGCCGGTGAACTGAAAATTCCAGTAGGCTAGTAAGCACGTGTATTGCAGTATGTACTATTTAGGTAGATGCGATCCTAAACCGGTTGTTAGTTTGATTACAAATTCTTGGAATTGTGCTATGAAAACTGCATCCATAAACCCCGTGGGTCTTTAATATTTAGTTCAGTTGCATGCCAAGTTGGGACTATTTAAGACTTTTATCTATCGTTTTTCCTTTATCGTAATTTTTATCTTTATACTCTATCGATAACAAACCAAAATCCACTAAAATGTCGATAAAAAATTCGACAAAAATATCGATAAAAAGCCGAATAAAAAATCGATTAAAATATCGATAACAAAATCTGTAAAAATATCGATAATAAAATCGATAAAAAGGTCAATAATAAAATCGATAACAATATCGATAACAAAATCGACAAAACTATAGATAATAAATTCTATAAAAAATATCGAAAGCAAAATTTATAGCAAAATCGATATCAGTATCGATAAAAATATCGATAACAAAATCGTTAAAAATATCGATTACAAAATCGATAACAAAATCTTTACTTTCATTCTTGTATATGTCTTTTTCTAAGTGTTATTCTTTAACCTTTTATTAGAAAGTTTTTTTTTAACTATTACCATGTACATACATACAGTCAAGAAGCAATTGTTTCAGTCCCAACCATTTCCGTTGCACCATTTCCGTGTGCAATTTCCGTTGAATTTGTCAATTTACTCCCAACCAAAACAACCACCGGTAAAGAAGTTTCACTTCAAACACTTTCTTTTGTTTTATTTTTTCATGTTGTTCAGGAAATGGGACTGTCTTACGGTACATCTTAAATAGGCAGTTTGCAACTGTACACTAATAATGTCGAGTTTTTTGACAGATATCCCATTGAAAATGATGTCAAAATGCTGCAATTACTTTATACTATAACTATGGGCCAATATACATATTTATTGTACATCTAAATACTAATCAATTAAAACCCAAATTACTGGTATAATTGAAGTACAATAATTACACTTAGTATGCGCAAGTCAAGAGAAATGAGCGAACTATGTATGTGGAGGAGTTCGGCAATCATTGATTGTAGGCCAGATCGAGTAATTTACAAACCTGCGTTTAAAGAACCAGAACTGATTGCCGAACACCCCACCGGGTATGAATATCAATTTCCCGGCTGAAAAACAAAAGAAATTGCCCGAGCTGAATACCTTTGTTCTAAGCTATTTAACGTGGCGGCGTGGATTTAATAATGTTCATGCATAAAATTTTCGCAAAATATGGTCAGATAAACGTATGCCTGCCAACTGTACTTTAAATGTGCTTTCCCCAGTCCACAAAAAAGGCGATCTAACAGAGTCAGGATCGACGTTCTAAGCATAGGGTACAAGATCTTATATTTCAAGGATATTCAAGGATAAAATTATAAAAGGGCATTTTCTCGGCACTCATCCCTTACGCACGAAAAAATGGTGATCTGTTTTAACTTTACAGAATCTTCTCTTTAATTTGATACCCATACTGGTTCTTTAAGAACATTGCACTGAATTTTTTAAATCATTTTTTGAAGTACTCATAAAAATCCTGACGTCAGAGAGAAAAATTAAGAACGCAATTTTAGTCTATTGGCCCTTGGCTTCGCGAATATATTGATTTGTTTTTTTTTTTTTGTGTGTAAAATTGCCTGGTGAAAGGTATTATTATTGAGCTACACACTTATAAAAAAAGATATTAAATATACAAAAGGAAATATAGTCAAAACCGGTCAACATAAGGCATTTCTATTATTGCCACCAGTGTAAATTTCGGGAGTTAAAAAATACCGGGATTACCTTTCCTAGTCCAGACCCATCTTTGTACTACTCGTTCTATGGCAAAACTTGGTTTTTTGATTTGCGCTCATCCAATACAGCCTACAAAAATTAAAATTAGATGAAACATAATTTTTTTAAAACACAACGCTAATTAGAAAATTGTAAGTTCCATAAGCGTACCTAAATATAAAATTACAAGAAAAACCTCACCTGTAACACCGAGTGTTTCAATTGTGTCTCCGAATCGCTGGATTCCCGCTGCGTACTCGAAGTGAGCGTAGGATTTCGACGTAAATTTTGCGATTGTTGAGCTCGTCGATAATTGAGAGAACCAGTGGATTTCTTTCGAAACAATATCGACTAAATGATATAAGTAAAACAATTAGTACATGCATGTATATACATATATATGCACATATCTATGCGTGTTTATAAGCAAACAAATGTGTATGTAGATATTAAGCAATCAATGGCCAAGTGAATATACACACATATGTACATATGTATAGTACATAAGGGGCATTCTCTGAGTCTTGCAAAGCCTTTACATGGTGCACAGATTGCACGTATTGCACCGCAAAAACCGGTTTTCGTATGGGACAGCTTTGCAAACCCTGCAATCCCTGTAACGTGCAAAGGCTTGGCAAGACTCTGAGAATACACCCATAGTAAACAGAGCCGATTAACTTACTCACCTTGAAAGCCTGCCGAAACTTGTTGCTCATCAGGTTGTACAATAGCGGGTTGATGCATGTCGACAAGTAATAAAGTACACCAGAGACATATGTCATAACGGTGTATATCACCACATGATGATTCTTATCGTCGGCAGAACCCGCGCCACCAGCTCCACTCTCACTGCTGCCACCCATTACAGCCGTGCCGTAAACGGCGATGAGCCTTTGTGCATGAAACGGTGCCCAACACAAGAAGAAGCATATGACAACGGCCACTGGAAAGAAGAGCAAAATTAATAGCATGCACTAATAATACTGAATGAAATACATACATATTTACATATACGTATGTAATAGGGATGTTATTTTTCGCTTTTGACGATCCCGCGATTTTCGTGATCTCGTTATCACAATCCCGAAATGCGGGGATTAGTCCCTGGATTTAGATTATTATTATTTTTCAACAACTTAAATTGTAAAAAATTCTTCAATATTGTTTGAGAAGCTCTCCCTCCAATAAAATAAATGGGTTTGAAACTTACTTTTTTATTTAAAGTGAAAATTATTTTATAAGTATAAAAAACAAAGCTCGAGGCGAAAAAATTTAAATCAAGAAATATATTTTGTGGTTGAAAGAATTTCATATATATATGTATACTAGTGGTAGAAATAAAAGAAACGCCTTATTTCGACCAGTTTTGTCTATATTTTTTTTGTTCATTTAATGTTTAAATTTTTTTTATAAATGTCTACCTCATTATATGTATGTACATATAACACCGTGCAAGTGTCAAATTTGCACCCAAAAAATAAATATATTCGCGAATCCATGGGCCAAATATGGTAAAGCTCCGTTTTTAGTTTTTCTCCCTTCCTTATGAAATGTGGTCAAAAATAGAATTATGGACGGATTTAAATGAAAATTTGCATCGTAGTAAAATTGAGGACGCTAAATTCAAAAATGCAATTTGCTTTTGGATAACTTTCATACTTTCACTTTAAATGCAATTTGAAGTTGAAAATTTGGGCTCTGGTAGCATTTACATAGGTATGTACATATAAAGTGTGTACTCGTATTGAGCGGTCAAAGGGACAAAATATCCACAGAAGTACGAGAACGCAAAATTTGCAAAAACTTGCAACCTTCGAAACAGCTGATCACTACCAGAGTTGCCACAAGTGATTCATTTGGTAATTTATTTTCTGCTTGGTATATTTTCCTCCGATTTGGCATTTTATACAATGGAATAGTTATGGATAAGAAAAACCTTTTTAAAATACAAATTAGTTTTAAAAATATAACTTTTTCATTTCAACAATCAAGCTACCAAAACCGGCAACTTCAGCCAAAAACATTTCAGCATGCTGCATTTTAATCTATTTTTGTATATTTATTGGAAAATTATGGTACAAATGAAAAATGGCATACGGTAATCATAGTTAGCACACACTAAAGTAAACAAACTGGAGATGTATAGTAAATTGACGAAAAATAAACCAGCAAACGTTGTCCTTAATAAATTTACTTTAACTCAAAAAGGTAAAAATTTTCGAGCAGAAATTTGCAGCTCTCTATCACAATTTTCAATTCTCGAATTTGCTCTCCCAATTTCCCCTACTTTGCAAGTTTTTTGGGTACGAGAACGCAAAACAAGTAAAAGTTTTCTAAAACTTTTGATAGTTTTGGATACGAGTACACTTCTATAGTTCGTTCTTTTTTCAAAAGTGAGGTGTCACGTAAGAGGGTTGCCACATGTTTAAAAAATCAAATTCACTTTAATTAAAGGAATAATGTAACTGAAATGTGTGTGAAAAAATTGGACATATTAAGCAAGAAATAAGTGAAGAGCGAAAATATACCTGAGTTAATTTAAGGGCCCAGTAATTGAAAAGGAATGTAATCAGAACAAATCACTGATTGACAATGTAATGATTGATTGTAATAAAAAAAAAAAACAAATACGATGTCGTAAACCTTTGGATTGACACAATTATTATTTTAGTTTAACTAAATTTGACTTTACACAAAGGTGGCAACCCTCTTCACAATATTTGCAAGCTAAAACTTTCTTAAACATCTTTGGTCTGACTTCCATATGGTGATACCTTTCTATTTCAATCCTCTACATGTAGTTAAGAAATATGTAAACCCTTTTCATGCATTCATCCCTTGATAACTCAGTTAACTTATTTAAAAAAAATTATCTAATTTTTTAACAGGTGGCAACTCTTAAATAAAAAAATTTACCTATATTGTCTACAGGTCAAGCCTTTTAATCTGGCACATCATTTTTGAAAATAGAAGGAATCGTGTAGATCTGATGGCACTGACAAAAAAAAAATGATTTCATGCATTACCAAAAAACGCATTACTTATAAAAGTGCCAAAAATGAGCGGGTTTTTATTTCCTCTTTCGAAAGCTAAGAGCCTTTCAATAAAATAATACAAGATAACATATGTATATATGTATATATTTATTTATTCATTCTACTAGAACACACCATTTTTTTTAGTTTTGATTAAAAAATTGTTTTTCTGTTGTTGTTTCGAGTTTCAGAATTCATTTTAAAGAACTTTGTAATTTCAAAGGTATCATTAGTTCCAAAAATGTATTAAAAAATTCAGTGCAATGTAGAATAAAAATATGAGTACCAAATGAAAGAGGAAATTTCTTTAGAATTTAAGGAATTAAAATCTTTTAGATTCAAAAGGACAAATAGGTAATTTTTTAAGCTGATATAGGTAGAAGGACGAAATTCCAGGATGTTATGGAGTTTATATAAGTCCTTAACATATAAATTTTTTATAAATGAATATTGCAAAATTTCAAGGATATTCAAGAATAAAATTTTAAAAAGTTACTCACCCACCCTTATGCACCAAAAAATTGAATCTATTTAAATTCTACAGAATTTTCTCTTTAATTTGATATCCATACTTTTTCTCCAAGCACATTTCACTGAATTTTTTAAATTATGTTTGGCCGATGGTGTCGCGAATATATTGATTTTTTATGTGTTAAAATTGACTAACGCACGGTGTTATATGTATAATGAGCTAGATATTTATAAAAAAAATATTAATTATTAAATAAAAAAGGAATATAGCCATCACTGGTCAATAAAAGAGTTTTTATTATGGCCACCAGTGCAAAGCACAAATCCCGAAAATCTCGCGATCATCTACCAAGAATCTCGGGATTTTTGGGACCTAAAACTTTCCTAGTATATTCATATGTTAATGAAATAAATACGTACATATATGTACATGTGTAATTAAAGCAAATAAATAAGTAAGAGCAGCGTAAGGAGTAAGTGGGAATAATCGAGGCAGTCTGGTTTAACTTTTTTTGTAAACGTCATTTGAGGATATAAAGTTCATTTTAAGTTAATATTAAGGTATTATTGAATCGCCTCTAAAACCACTTTAAGCCACGTAAAAACAAAAACGTAATCTTGCATCCGTTGAACTTGTCGTCTAGTGGATTTTCTTGTTTGTGCTATTTTATAGTATCCCGCATTAATTTTACATATTCTTAGAAATCCTTTGGTCAATGTTTATGTTTCCCCATATGGAGGAAAGACTCTATCTAACAAAAGATTTTGAATACTCACTATGAGAGTAGTTATTTCGGGAGTATAACATTTTTTGCGGCACCCTGTAAAAAATAGGTAAATCGGGGTTTTCCTATAACTCCTTTATTATATGTCCGATTTGGGTCCTCCACCCAACCTTATCGGATAAAATTTCGAAGACATACCTACCAAACGAATAAACAAAATTATAAGAGAAGAATAAAATAAATATGTTCGGTTATGTTCAAAATGAAAATCCACCTAAGCATTTTTCAAGTTTTGTAACCCTTATGGTAGAACTGCTAAACAATTTTTTGTGCGGCAACTGCGTGTGTTAGCCTATTAAATTAAGAACCTATCATAACGTCGAGTATCAATCCTAAGCCAAGATTTTGAGTGTCAATTCGAAATTTTGAGTATGTATGCAGCTATTGTCGTGTCGGCTAGACTTATGACTCGTCCAATCCTTAAAAAAGTTTATTCAAAAACTTTGTTAACCGACTCAAAAAAAGGAGAAGGTTATCAATTCGTCGGAATATTTTTTTTTATTTTTTTTTTACGTATGTTACTGCATAACTTTGGACCACGTCAACCGATTTCGATAATTCCAATTTCTATCGGAAAGGTGTTGCCCCATTTAATTTGGTTTAGATCCGATCATTGGCTCATAAAGAAATTAACGGTACTATGTATTAAACTTTTATATAAGAATCGAAATCGTTGATATTTGTTTCTTAAAAATTACTTGTTTTTAATTTCATTTTCCTGTTTATTTGAAAAAAGATAAATTATATAATCTGTTTTCTGTTTTTCTACAGTACTTTCAGTTTAAAGGAAACCTTTTTCAAATTAAATGTAACCTTTTTCAGATTCAATGCCACTTTATTCAAATTAAATTAAACTTTTTTCAAATTAAATGAAACATTCTTAAAAGGAAGTTTCATTTAATTTTAATAAAGTTTCATTGAATCTGGAAAAGGTTTCATTTAATTTGAAAACGGTTTAATTTAAACTGAAAATGCTATAGATTAGGTCACCATCCCAAAATATTTTCATTTTTATTAAACAAAAAAATGCAAATTTAACAAGGATAAAATTAAAAAAATTACAAATATTTTGTAACCTTTTTTTCTTTATATTAAAGCCTGTTTTTTGGCCAAAAAGTCCAGCTACCAACGATAAAAATCGATGGGTAAATAAACTAGTTTTGAATGGTCAAATGATAAAGTGCAATAATTTGTTGATGGAATAGGAACAGGAAATAATGTTACTCATACGCCCTATCGCCACTGGGCGTACTCGTGCATGGCATATGCGTAATATTTTCTATGTTAAAGTTTGTTTTTTTTTTCATTGGCAGTGCAAACTGAAAATGAAAACATATTGGGGAAAATCAACTGATCCATAAAAACAGCAAACAAATCTATAATCTACGACACAACATTAAGATATTGAAATTAGGTAAAAAAAAACTATATTTGACATGTTTGGGTTTTATTGTTCAAAAATTTTAGCCATGGGAGCCAAACCGGACGCCAGTTCAGAGTTCCTATGAACAAGCTTTTTTTTCTTTAAGTGACTCAAACCACTGAATTGAACTGCATTGATTTTAATAGCTGCAAACTCCGCTATATACCTAATGCAAAATTCGTGCCCCTGTAGACTAATCCGCGCCTTAGTACTCGCTTTAGAGATAAGTCGCAAAAATGTTTGCCGGGTAGTTAAACATGTTTTTTTTTTCTAATTTATATTTACTATATTCAATTGCCATATCAAATATGTACTCGAGTAGTTCGAGTGCACAAATTAAAAAACACACCTAATACCACACATTTTGCTGTGATACGCACATTAATAAATGTATACATAACTATATACATACATATATGTGAAGCAAAAAAGTGAATAGTAATTATGATATAATTTTCATAGGGGATAGAGTCCAATTACCAATTCTCGCTGCTCAGTTTTCTTTGTAAAGGTGACGGCGCCTTTTTAAATATATAGACACAATCAAGCGATGTTTATTGATACAAATACTTTGTGCACAAATGTATGCATAA
>NW_023458558.1:13331987-13388449 GCF_013731165.1 Rhagoletis pomonella | reverse complement strand
TCTTGATACAGTCAGAAGTCACGATGTAGAGAAGAAAGGTACTGCTTTTCTGTACCGCTATTCCTATCTCAGTGAATTTTACAGAACCGCTATGACGTCACACTTGTGCCACTTGTTTACGTGTTTCTTGCAAAATTTGTTCTTCTTCTTGCATTCTTGCTCACGTTTTGGCATTTCTCTCTCGCAATTGCACCAGTGTGATGTCACACAAAAACTGTTATCAAAAATCCTCTCTCTGATGGGCGCAATCTTGTATTCTATCATTCTTGTTCAGAAGTGAACTATTTGCCGATTGGACGAGAGAAATCAATAAAGAGCGGAAACAAAAGGCCGTTTACAATGTTGTTGCTTGATATAACTTTTCAGTAGGAAAATTAAGACATTCAGGCTTTTCAGGTTTTAAATTGAAATTGGTATAATTTGGCAACATTTTGCAAAAAGTGTCCTTTATACATACATAGGTTTTATAACCAATTGGCATTTTTTTCTTCCGTAAGACGAATACTAAGAAAACATATTTTTTTTAATAAAAAAAAAAACTAATTAAAAAGTTACCCCTATAGACTCCCGATCGTCTAGCTTTGAACTAGCCACCAACTAGGATTCACAAACTATTCCCTAAAATATAGAAAATACTGAAATAGCGATTTCAGCCAGTCCTAGAGAGATACTTGTACGATAAGAAATGTCAAGAAGCTGCCGAGAAAAAAGATGCCGCCGAAACGCGAGTACGCAACTGACTGAATACAAAGAGCTTGAGATGCTGGCCAACAGGAAAACCGCCCCAAAAATTTACTCGAAAGTTTGGCGACTTAAGAAGGTTTCAAGGGCAGTGCAATTTTTAGTAAGCACTTGCGCGACGACGTGTTTGCCGAAGTCCAGAGCATGCTTAAATTGTGAAGGGAACATTTTTTCACCCTTTTAATGGTAACAACGCTGGAGCCAGCGATGGACAAGAAACCAAGCCCGCAGTAGAGTAGTAATGGAGTCGATGTTCCACCGCTTGCCTATGGCGAGTTAGGAAAAGCAATTACGCGGCTGAGCTATGCAATTACGGTGGCGAGGACTTGATAAGGTGCTTATCTTATGCAAAATATGGTCAGATAAACGCGTGCCCCACGACCGGAATGTATTATAGAGTGTATTGTGTGAAAGACTGAAGCACTCGCAAGAGGAAGATCGACACGCACCGAGTCCGATTACGACAGCATGAAAATAAGTTGTCCGTATGCCACGATGTCTGAATGTGGTATCCCCGCGAAACAGATACGGCTATGTAAACTGACGTTGAACAGTACAGAATTCCTTCAGAATTGATAAGGAAAAGTAAGGTCTACGTCGCGAATGCGAATGCGAATTTTCGGAATGCGAATGTGCGAATGCGAATGCGAATGCGAATGTTAACAGTAACATTAAAAAAGCTATAATCCACTTAAGTCATCGTTTTCATTACCTACAAATCTTCTAAATTAATAGAACATTGAACGAGTGCTTAACATACATATACAGTGCACTATGGTTTGGTGACTATCATTTGCTGGCCAAAAGTCGAGAAGTAACCAAATTGAGTTGAAAGTTAGTGTTTGGGGTTCTTGAGGTCGCTGATTTTGAATATAATGTCGGCCAAATTTTATACCTCTTTCCCTTTCACCAAAAACTGATACATAAGCGGGGGTTTCAAGATCGCTGATTTCGAATCTGATGCAAGGTTTTTGAAATTTAAAATGGCGACCAAATTTTATAAATTTTTAGCTTTTCAGCACAAACTCATATAAATGGGAGCTGATTACGAATCTGATAGCAGATTTTTTAGATTCGAAATGTCGGATCCATTATGGCCACCAAATTTTTACTTTTTCACCAAAGACTTATATTTCACCAAGGACTTATTTTCATTTTTTTAGTTTTTGCTATATATTTTTTTCTAATCACCATTTTTGCATCTTTGTTGACTGCTGTTTACCAAACATCGCAAAGCACGGCAAAACACACCTTTTCTTATAAAAAAAGCCCATTATTCAAAAAGTGCAAAAAAAATGCAACATGATTCTCAGCCCACAAACTCTAAATTGAACATTTTTATTGCCTACAAAGCTTGAAGACCGCCAAATGAAACCAATTTTTTATAGCTCTACCTAAATAATATTATTACTCAAATTAGAGTCCATTTTGAAAATGATTTTTATTTTATATGCTATATAAGCTATATGTATGTTAGTTTTATTTTTTGTTAATCACACAAATATTCATTTCCATTCTCTCCTATAAATTATATCACTCACTCGAAGACTTACATATACCATTTCGAACTACAAGAATACTGACTACGAAAGAAATACATTTTTAAATTTTTAGTAGAAATATCACCTTTACCAGCTGATATCTGAATGGGTAAACTCTTTACGAAAATAATGAGTATGTACTTTTTTACTCTGGAGAATTAGTTTAGTGAAGGGACAAAAAAAAATCGATTTATCGATATTATAAAAAATGACGTTTGGCGCGCAATTACTCTCTGTCAAAGCTCAAAAGGGGCATATTACATTTCAAGAAAAGTAATTTTAGGTTAGTTTTCCACCAATTGAGAAAATTTTCACCGAGATAAGCTCGTTTTTCTTTAAGGTAGGCCTTCAATTGAGCTTTAATTTCACATTTTCTAACGTCTCGAAATCCTACATCCCTTTCACTGGAGGAATCTAAAATTATTTCTAGGTTGCTTATACGACTTCTAGCAGTACTTGTTGACGATCCATCAATTTGCTCGATACACCACTTATCCGTTTAGCTAAAAGCCGTTTATTGCCCGCACCCTGGTTAGACAGACTAAGGGCTATTTCAACAATATTAGAGTGGACTCTCTGCCCATGTACACATTCGCATTCGCAAAACATTCGTATCATTGATGCGAACGAGAATGTGTAAAATGATGCGAATTATTCGCATTTGATCAAAGACTTCAATATGACTGCTGGCAAATTATGTGAAAGTCTAGAAAGCATCTGGTGACTTCAGATGGTGGTGGAAACCTCTCTATGTTTCATAAGCCAGACTAGATTAGCGGTTGTTTTGACTATATGTATTTTTATAATGTCTCTGCTAGTTTTTTTCCAAATATGGAAAAGACTGCGTCACAATTGCATGTGTATGTAAAAATGCGCTTTCACATTTATTAGAATTTATAATATTCAAAGCAAACTAAAAAACTTAAATAAATATTGTAATTTTTTTTATCTTAACTCGGGCGCGGGGGAAACACCCGACATTATTAGTAATTTTGTCACTGTGCACTATAACTTATTTGAATGTCCATTTTTCTCATATATTTATGTACATACATACATGTGTGCGTATGCATGTAAATTTATGCATGTTTACATATATATATAGGTACATATATCAACATGAATACTTTTGTATGTTAGAATATGCGATTATCAGTACCTACGCCATTTATCTTATACCAAATTTTGGGGAACAAATTGAATTCTAATTGACGCACAGCATGTAATCGTCACGGCAAACTGCTTGATTGTTGTGTTAATAGATCCTGGCTATTAAAAGTACAAACGAATTTACCCACGCATATGCATACATACATATTTATCCATATGTCGAATGCAACATTTACAGTTAGTTACGAAAACGTAAAAATAGATAAATGTAGATATGTACATACGTAAATAGAAAATAGAAAATGCGGGCTTCATGATATTTCTCGTATGCAAATATTTGGCTGCTGTGGCTGAGTGGGTAGCGGTGTGTACTACCACTCCGTAGGACATGGGTTAGATTTCTCGTCCGAGCAACATCTAAATTAAAAAAAGGTTTATGTAACAGCGGTCGCTCCTCCGCACGCAATGGCAAATCTCCTAGTGTTTTTCTGCCATGGAAAAGCTTCTCATTTGCCGCTGGAAGGCGGCGTAAACCTACAGATCCCTCCATTTGTGTTATTGCATTAAGACGCACACAAAAAATTTGAGGAGAAGCTCGGCCAAACACTTAGCCAAAGTGTAAACGCCAAAATAATATTATCATTATTATTATTAGACATTTGGCAAATAATAAATGATGAAAACGAAAATAGTCACCCATAAACAACATGTAAGATTGGAAGTACAATAAAATAATAACTCAATCACAATAATAAAAGCATATGTCACTAAATGAATTTGGTCTGATGTTGCGGTGTTGAAAATCTAAACTACCCAGTGGGAAAATGTAATGTATAGTAATCGAAAAAATAATCAGTAAAACAATCCTTTTCACATTCGAAAATCAAATTTTTTCCCAGAGCGATGTCCTAAGAAAAGTGGGGCATTCAATTTTGCATTACCTAGTATCGAGAAATGAATGTGTTTTAATATGAAATTTTTTGAACTTTTTGAATACATTAGAATGCTGATTACATAGTTAGCAGTAATATAATCGAGAACTCATAAGAAATACATAATATTATTTATCACGCATGTAATGCATTACTACTTTTCCGACTGGGTACATGGTGAGAAAAATTCGAATGCACAGCCAGTACAAATGTTGAATAGTCGATACGTTTTTAAGTATGCTTAGTTATCTTACTACGGCCCGAGCTAATAAAGAATTTTCGTGCAACCATGTAACATAATTATTGTATTGTTTTAGAATGAACAATGTATTGTTTTTGTAAAAAATAAAAAAGGCAGAAAACCTTGCCGTTTTGATTTCTAAATAATTTCATTTAAGAAAGACGGTAATCAATTTAATTGAATAGCTGAGTTCGACAATCGTAAATACATGGTCAAAATTTTACATTTTAAATGAAGATAGCCACTTGTTAAGAAATTTGTCTCTTCAGCCGACTGAGCTTAAAAACCGTACTAGATACTTAAACATTAACGTACCAAATCTTGTTGCACCCGTGAGATATGAAGAGAAAAACCGTGCAAGTCCGTGACTTGTGCGATTTTTAATCTCAACAACTGAATAGTGCTACTATAGTTAGTGCGGCTATATGAATATGTAAGAGAAACAACCAAGTAAGCGGCGTTTCCTCTTAAGGCAGTGTCACACGATTGAGCATTTATCCAAAATTCGGTGCAAATTGTATCATCCCAATCACGAAAAACAATTTGGGCAACATTTTCAATAGAAGTTCGCTGTATTGTATCTACCAATCGTGTGAATGTAAAAAAATATCGCCCCAATTTTTTTTTTATTTTATACCAATAGCCAAATATAAAAAATGTACAAATCTTTAAAAATGTACCAATCGTGTGACACTGCCTTTAGCATTATAGGCTACCAAAATATTCAACAAGATCTATCATTAATTTTCATTAAGCGGACAATCGATTACAAGTGAGTAGGTAAGTAGGGGCCAAACTGCTCGGAAATTTTATAAGCGGTCAAAAACTGTACAAGTTGTTAAAGAATTTCAAAATGATAAATTAATTTTCTGTGCTTATAAGCAAAAAATACTGATACGGTTTAGACATGGGCCCGCACTTATTGAGAACCTTATTTATATAACTCTAAGACTGTCCCAATTTATGTGCGCTTTTCCAGATTAAGAACAGTCATTTTAATTTTTTCAAAAATAGGCGTGACACCGCCCACTTATATTTACATAGGTACATCTCGGTAACCGATTTATATATTTCTACCAAAGTAATTTCTTTGGATTTAGCGAAGCTATGGGTTGGAAATTTTTCAGAGTGCTTCGTTATGTTTTTAGCTGTTTTTATTGCCTAATACTTAAAAAGATTAAAATAAAGTTGTTTTGAAGTTCCCAAAAAAGCAAAAAATGAGCATTATCATGAGTTTCATTTTCCCCGAACCGATTCACTTTTCACGTTTGCTTTCCATGGCTTTACTATGGGCGGATGACAAATATTCGGGTGAATTTTTTTTCAGGCGAAACTCAGGATAAGGCAGAATAAATTTTTAAAACTTAAGTTTGAACTAATAAATTATCAAATTGTGTAATTAAACGCTCATATGGAATATATTTGAAATAGGGCGGTGTAAGAATCTACCTAGCACCATTAGGGTCAGTTTCTCAATGTCTCCTCCCAGTAAAACATCGTTATCGACGTTATCGACACCCAGCCTACAGAATGTGATCAATAAAGCAGTCGATATGCTTAACTGAAGGATGTAGCTCCAGTTAGCGACTGCTCTGCGATGCTTCTAAGTTCGTAGGCATGTAGGCACAGTGTTGCCATTTTAGCTATTTTCCCACTAGATCTAGCGACTTTATTTTATACTTAGCGGTAAAATTTACAATTCGGTGACTAGCGGGATTTTTAGTGTTTACTTAGCTAGTTTTTAGCGATTTTATTAATAATGATCGAAATTCTATACATTTACATTTTTCACTGCATAAAATCGATGAGACTTAAACACTGTTTGCTATTACTAATTTTTTTACTTGTAACAGTTTTCGAATTTTCAACCTTACATTAAAGGTTTGTATTTAATTTGACATCACATGCATGTATATATCGCACGTTTAATACTTCAAAATTTCAGTTTTGTAGGAAAACGCATCGAAGTTTAATTAAGTCATACAATTGTTATACCATAAGACATATAGAAAGACTAAGTTATCTGCTAGACTGAACATATTCTCCTTACAAATCTTATTAACTGTATGACGAAATGTCAAAAAACGTAAATTTTGAATTACTTCTCTATATTATTAAACGTGCGATATGATCACATATTTTATCAAATACAATTGAACTGCTAAATTATAAAATAAACTATTTTTTCATAAGAGTTTACAGAATTGAAATGATTTAGCGGGATTATAGCGATTTTTGTTTATAAATCTGGAGGGACGGAAAAACAATAAATGGCAACACTGGTGATGACAGAGCAAAGTAGTTTGTAGTAGTAGTATTGAATATATGTAAGCCCTCGATATGTATTATGAGCTATGAGAAAGCCAAAAGGAGTTTAAAGGTCGATTTGTTAAAGTTTGTGTGATATGTATTTCTTATTTATTAAGACATTGAGAGATCTATAGAAAAACGAACATTGTACTTTTAAATTTTTAACTATGAAAGTGTGATATTTTAACTCCGGGATGGAGAGCGTAAGTAGCAGCAGATCAGGATATTTCAACCTAAAACTATATGGTGGTCATTATACGAGCACCAGCTAAATTCCCTAACAAACCTCAAGACAGATCTTGTTGGGTTTTCTTTTAACTTCGTTCGTAAACATTTAAAGTTATGCTCACATTTGCACCCCTTTAATGCACTTACCTAACATCTTGATCACGCGACGCGTTCCATAATGATTCATCCGCCCACGCACAGCGCTCAACTGACTCCCGCCCGTGTAACGATAGAGCATCGTATCGCTCTGTGTGCTCTGCATGCTCATGCGGCCGTTGCCTTTGCGTGTTCCGCTCGTTCGGGCGAAGCTACTGCTACCAAAGGGAAGCCGTCCACTGCCGCTGCCCCTGCCGCTGCCGCTACTTCCCCTACCGTTTACCGCTTTCCCGCCCGTACTAATGTAACCAAAGCCGCCCCCATCGACCTCACCACCCGTGGCACCCATTAAGTTTGAGCGATGCAATCGCAGGCCAATCAGCAAATATAATACCAAAATGATGGACATTGGAGCAAAGAAGAAAATGAAAGTGGACAGCTGAAATGAGTGTTGAATGATATTTCGCACCACAGCGCATTTCTCGATGCCATTCAGCATGATAATGCCGAATTGGGCCGCCTGCGGTATGGCCGTCAGCACCGAAACTAGCCATATGAGCACAATGATGCGGATGGCACGACTCAATTTTGACATAGCCTGCCCGAGAAATGGATGGCAGATGGCCATATACCGCTCCACCGTGAAGGCGGTTATGGTGAGCACAGTTGCATTTGCTGAGGTCTCAGCCAATACGCCGCGGCCGATGCAAAAGTATTCGCCAAAAACATACGGATATTTCGACCAGATGAAGTACATCTCTTGTGGAACTCCGGAGAGCAGTAGCAAAAAATCAGAGATGGCCAAACTGAAGAGATAATAGTTGGTGGCTGTGTGCATGGAGCGATTTTTCTTGATAACAATGCAGGTGCTGATATTTCCAATAACACCGCTTACAAATATCAAACTGTAAATGATCGTCACCGGTATTACGATGTTGAGTGAATCCCTCGTAGGACCCAGGTCGTAAAAGTGATGAAACGAACCATTTTGTGCATTGTCATAGTTGTAGTTGTAGGCGGCGAATGGATCGTCAAATGAATTGGAGGTACTGTTGTTGATTAGCGGTTGGAGCGCGCTGCTGGCATTGGATAAAGCTGCGTTTGATTTTAGTGCACTTGCGTTTGGGTCTAGGGTGGTAGCTGTCGAGGCCATAGCTAAACGTGCAAACGATGCAAGTGCTTTGTTGGTATCGGTCATTTCCTGCGTATACGCTTAATATTCGATGTTGATTCTTCGTTTTTCACACTTTTTCTAATGCAATATTAAGATTTTCACCGTTTATTTGTTTACACTTCGCTTTATTTTTAGTTCAACCGCAAGTGAATTCGCACTGTGTGTTTTCTTTGCAATTTCATTATTTCAATGCGACGATATGCAAATCACAATAATTGCAAATGAAAAATGCGCTTGACTTCGACGCAAGCGACTACGACAACGCCAATGACCACGACAATGCTAAACTGTCCCAGGTAATTGCGAATATCGGCATATGAGTCCAAACGTTAGTTAGCAAGTAAGTAAGAAAGCGCGCGTCTCAACTGTAATCACGCCGCATCCACGGTCAACACGCAACGCTGTGCGCCACACTATACACTATTTTCGCACAAGAAAATAGGAAAACACTTCACATATAAATATTGTATATGCATACATTTATGTACAAATCTTCCAATTCATTAGGAATAATATGTATGAATTTTTTTCGCGTTGCGCGCGCCCCTTTATTTGCCGGAAAACCCTACAAACGCGTCCGTTTAAACTCGAGTCCCAGCAGCGTTTAAATGTCCCGCACAAATGGCAGTATTAGTGAGCCGCTATACATAAATAGCCTGGATCTGTTTCTAGTTAACTTCGGTTATGGGCGCTGCATCCGCTGCATGCATACCGGTGCTGTTGTAGCTCTTCCAGCTGTCAGAAACACAAAGAGTTTTCGAGGTTGCATGCGCGCGTATTTATGGCAAAATTAGACCCCAACAACAAAAACGACGAACACTACAGCGACAGCGGCAAGCGCTACCATTGGCGTTACAATACATACATACATACGTAATATGGATTTTATACTCGTATGTGCTATATATTAAAATACATACATAGCTACCTACATATGTATGTATGTATGTGCTGCTAGCGCTGATTTAATTGTATGCATACGTTTTCGTATTTGTTTTCGTTTTCATTTTCCATTTCGATTGCATTTGAATTAACGACAATTTTCGCTCCGTGCATTGCTTTGTGTTTGCGCTTTTAGGGATGATTAGATTTGCATATGATTTGCGTAAATATGAAATACAGTCAACCTCAAATAAAATACCCTTACATTGCTAATTTGTTAAATGAAAATTTTTTTTTGATTCAAGCCATTTTTTTCTAACAAACTTCTTAAGGTAAATGATGCTTTATGTACTCTTATTATTTACCGTTACATTTTGGGCGTGATAAATTTATTGACCGTTAAACTGAAATTTAGATGGATCGTAGGTCAGTCTAATTTGGCTGACTGTCTGCACGCAACGCTTAGACATTTTGGCCCCTTGCGATACCAGATTGGAATGAAAACATTCCAAAAATCAACGGTAAGTGATACTTCATTCTTGCAATTTTTTATACAAAAATATAAGGAGCTACAAAACTGCATACTGAAAATCTTTCTATGATGGATTTTTTTTTTATTGCACAAAGTTTGATACATTTATATTTATATGGTTTTTTGTAAAGAAAAAGGTGTTAAAAAAAAAATAACTCAAATTAAATAACAAAAAAAAGCTATTGTGGTGCGCTTATAATTTTGACACTGGGAGTATAACGAATGGTATACTATTTTACATATTTTTATTTATTGTTTCCCTTAGCTTTTAGTTTTCTTGATTGTTTGCGCACTGAATTCATGGCGCAAGCTTCCACAATTTAACAAGAAATGTATCCTTAAATAAAACAGTCAATTTTTATAACTTATGTGAATGGTTTTTCTTAATTTTCGATTTTAATCGAAACGACCGATTATTCGGTTAATTTCTTACGATTAATTGCAATTAATAATCGAATTCTTTCGATTAATCGATTAACCTATTAATCGATTAATTAATTGTACCACCAGTAGAGAGTGAACTGTCAGCAAACCCGTTATCCTTCTGCAGTCTTTCTGTAGCACTGTGGCTGAAGGTGGTAATACTATCCCCCCCCCCCCTCTCCCCCGCAGCTACTTATCTTTGCAAGACCTTATCCAAATCGTTCTGCAAATTTATTAGCAGTTCTTTTATGTAACTTATTTGTTCTTTCCCTAAGTAAATAACGATTTTGTCAACCTCATCTACTATTTCGTTTCCTTCAATAACCCTATGAACTGGAAACCTGTAGGTGTGCCTATTCGCGGCTAGCATCTCTGAATCTTAAAACATTTTTGGAAGAAATGTGGCTAACGCTGATGCCTTTATCCTCGCTTAACCAAATCGATCATGTTGTGACAGACGGAAGGCATGCTTCCAGTATTTCAGCCGTACGTACTACGTACATTGGGAGGGTCAAACATCGACTCCGAAGGGTCCGAATATTCCAGGTGCATACCCGTTGGTCAACATCAAAAGAAGACAGTTTCATCGGAGGCGTTTTTGTTATTTTGCGCACAGGTTCTTCGCGTTCTCACTTAAACTCGCTGCCAAATGGGTGTTTCTCACTACCCAGTGGGTATGTGGATGTAAATATCCAGACGACGTGTGTTGCAAATGAATCTCTTCCGGTCACTTCTTGGTGAGCGGCAGTAAAAAGTTTTCAGTAATGTATTAAATATCGTATTTGTTCAGCGCAGTGCGTATTCATCCATAAGTGGAAGAAACAATAGGACTGTTCGGGATTTTTTGCATACTTCATTGCATTTTTAAATCCCGATTTTCAGTTTTTTCTTTATTAATTTAATAGAAGTATCCGTGCACTCTAGCTCAAAGGCCATTTTTCGGATATTTGGTTATATTTCTATCATTCTTGCTTTAAAAATCTTTAAGGTCATTAAATTTATTTGTTAAGTTTTTGTTACGAAACGATACAAACTTGACTTTGGTAAAATTTAAAAAATAATACTTGTTTTCTTTAGAAATCAATGGATATGAAAAAGGGAAGCTATATACATACGTATATTATATGTATCAATTTTTGCGATAATTTTTCAAGTTATTTTCTCTTTGGTTTGTTAAAAGATAACAGGTCTTTTTATTCTAAAAGCAAAATTTTAGGTTTTGATTCGCAGCTTTTGAAATGTCTGGATTTTTGGTCACAGACTTATATTGGTCGCCGTACTTATATTGGACAGTAAACTGCTTCTTAAGCAATAAAATTTACGGTACAGGGTATTGATAGTATTTATCAAGCCTTTCCTTGCTTTTGATTATGGTTTTTTTTATGGAAAGCGTATTGTTGGACGAGCACACGAAATTCCATATCCATTTTCGTCAAAATTTATGAGGTTGTCTACTTTTTAAATGGTGTAAGTAAGTGATGTGGCTCGCGCAAAAATTTGATCCAGGACCAATGCTGCATTTAAAGATGAGTCCCAGATTGACCGAGCTTTTCTCGGACTGCATACACTTTTTAAAATTTTCAAGGTTTGTGTATCAAATAATAGTCAATTGGATAGCTTTAATTTAAAAAAATTGTTTGTAATATTGGGCACGTTCAGAAGGCGCAACAGCTCAGTAACTGTTGCCATTGCATCTTCTGAACGCGTTGTTGTTTACTTCTGATCAACTGAACATTTGCGTGTTAGATGATCGTAATATTTTTCTGATTATTTGAGACAACATGTTGTTGAGAGTTGAATTTGACAGCTAATGCATCAAGCAGTTCAGAAGACGCATAACGAACACTGATTTCTTTAGCAACGGTTGCGCTCAACTGCGGCGCCTTCTGAACCTACCCATTGTAAATGGAATTTATTATTGAAATATGAAAAGTAAAAGTCAAAAGTACGTACATGGCGTATGAGTTACCCAGACGAGATGAGAATGTTACTCATACGCCATGTACTTACGTTTGATTTTAACTTTTCATTGATAAATGGCAAATCAAATATATCCATTTTGAATTTTTAAAATCTGATTCCAGATTCACAATCAGCGACCTCAAAAACCCCTATTTGTAAATTTTTAAGCGAATCAAATCGGTTTAAATTGTCTTGTCCACCATATTGACTCCGCCATTTTCAATTTTTGCCAATCTGGCTTCAGATTCGTAATCAGCGACCCCGAAAACTTTGGAATAAGCTTTTTCTCACATTTCCATTGCCTGTGGAGGGGCGACCGCTTTTAGAAAAATCGTTTTTAATTGAAACTGCTTTGCGTTCAGTTGGGAGCATGACACATTCAACAAGGTAAAAGTGATTGTCAAACCTTAACCCTTAATAACCTAGCTTACAGCAAAAATGCACACTGGGTGCTACTTTCCAATTGATATGTAGAATTGCAAGCTGATTCCGAAAATCAAGTTAATTTTTTTTTCTATGGATAAGTTTTGGAGCTATTTGCAAGCTACCGTTATTCAGCTAAAAAAAAAATTGGTCCACTTAATCATGTATTTTAATTAGAATTTCTAAATTAATTTTTGGTATGCAGTTTTATAGCTTATTTAAATCCACTATAATTAAGTGACAGTTTGGAGTTGCTAAAAAATCGCATTGATTTTTTATAATTTTTTTTTTTCTGATGTTGTTATGCACTCTTTTTTCCATATTTATTTACTTTATAAAAGACTTACAATGATTATATAAACCATAAAACACAGCGCTAGCAGCAGAGGCTTTCGGCTATTCCATATAAAAAATAACTTTGTATGGAAAAAAATTCGTGATACCCTCAGAAAAAAAAATTGAAAAATCAACGCAATTTTTTTTTTGAAATTTCAAATTTGCACTTTATTGTACTAGAATTGAATAAGCTATAAAACTGCATACCAAGAATTAATGTAGAAACTAAAATTAAAATGCTTGGAATTAGAGTGGAAAGTTTGTGGAATTTTTACAATTTGTGAACAAAGCCTAAAATTTGGAGTTAAGGAGGTATACTTTTATATAAAAATAGTGAACATTACACAAACAAAAGATATGTGAATAGTCGAAAATGTTCAAAATGTTGAAGAACTATCGTTTTGTCGCGGGCTGTACACACAAAATTTGCTCAAAAATTTCGTTTAGTTAGGACAGACAGTCTTTCATGTAAAATTAATAATACATAAGTTAGTTAGTTTGGTGAAAGATTTTTATTTACAAATTTTAGTTCTTGGTAAGTACTATCTACACATTTTCATGCTCGTAACTGCTGTTGTGTTGTTCGAAAACCCTGGTCAATCGTGTGCGAAGAAATTTCATTGATGAAAGTAGGTCTTGACTTCCGTTCGTTTTTCGGAAATTTCCAAATCCACCAACAGCGGGCATTCGTTATATAAAATCAGTCGAACCGATTTGTCTACCTGCGCGCAATGTAACAAGTGCAGCACGCGCAGGCGCGGCAAAGATTTTGCTATGCAAAAGAGCGCATTGCGACCCAAAGTCGGGCAAAAGGTGATAATCAACTCCTCGAGTAGTGGGCATTGTTTTACCAAAACTTCAATACCGCGATCAGTATATAAGCCACGTCCAAAGCTTAGGCTACGCAGGTGAGGAAACTTTAGTGTCTCCAACAACTCATCGTCGTTTAGCTGTTGACACGATTTCAAATTCAACTTTTCCAACCGCCGCAAACGTCGAATCGGATATGGATGGTGGGCGGTGCCGGTAAGTGCCTCAATGTTAAAATCATTGTTGCCACTCAGATCCAGCTCACGCAATTGCGTTGAGTGTTTAAAAATTGCAGCCAGCGATCTATTGGTAACTGCATGCTTACAATATCTCAGCACTAAAACTTCTAAATGCACCAAATTGGATGCTATACAGCACAGCTCATCTTCCTCTAGAAGCCGTGTGTAACTCAATATGAGTTTCTTCAAGTTATGGCAACACTCGCTTATCACGTGCGTGCCGGTTATGTGTTTGGGTAAATAGAAATTAAAAAAAGCCAAGTGCTCCAGCGTTTTGGCGCATGACTCCAATAGCTTGAAAATATTTGGATTTACCGGCCGCAGGCAATCCACTTCCAGGTAACGCAGTGGTAGCCCTTGCAAACACTGAAGCGTTCCCTCAAATATCTGCGTATTGCAGGCATAAATTTTAACTTTCTGCAGCTTTTTTAGTTGGCCGAATGCCTCCACCCATTTTGTTGTGAGCGAAGCGGGTTCATTCATTGATTCAAAGTAGACAACATGAAGGCTTTTCAAAGTTTCCGCATGATCCTTCAGCACCGACAGGAAAAGCTCGGCATGCTCAGCATAAACACGTATACTCAATTCCTCTAGCTGCGTCGTCGTATTCTCGCGTAGGCATGTAGTGAGTAGGGCTTCGGATGAGCTCTGTTTCACCGAGTCGTCCACAAAATGAATGCCTTTCAAATTGCCAAACGCATTCAATTCGAATGGCACCTGCGCAGGGAATACATACACACCCTCAAGCACCAGTCGTTCAAGATTCGGGAAGCACGCATATAAGCTGTTTTGTTCGAAGAATGCTTTCAACTTTAAACTTCGCACATCAGCGCCAATGCTTTGGAGTATGAATTGCAATTCATTAAGCTGTGCGCTGTCGGCGCCCACATATTCCACGTGACTGTACACCATTCCGGATGCGAAATGCCTTGTTTGTGCTAGTTGCTTCCAAATATCTATCACATTATCCTGCTTGATGCGCAAACTAAATTTGTTCGAAAAGCGCTTGCGTGCGATAGCTTCCATCCAAAGGCGGCAGACTAACCGTGCCTGCGTTAAGTCCGTGTAAGGCAGGTAGGAGAAAATGTTTATCAGGATTTCGTTGTGCAGCTGGGGTAGTGGCTCATCGCGTAGTTGAAATGTTTCTACATATGCAATAGATAAATAGCTTTATTAGTCTTTTTCTTGCTAGTATTAAACCACTTATTTATGTGTATTATACCATTTCTGCAGGGGTCCTCTTCCCGGTAAACGGATGCTTCGCTGCCTATATCCATTTCCCAGTTATTGGCCATATTTAGTATGATTTCAAAATGTTACTAGCCTGTAAAAACAATAAATAAAAATGCTTGAGCTGACACTTCGATTGGCGTTTGTACTTTATATCGCTAGATGTAATTTATTAAATTTAATAAGGTTTAGAATTTCTCTTCGAATTCCGTAGAAAGATTTGCTAGAGATGTGCACTGTGACCTTGGGTATATTCTACCAGTAAGTAAAAACTTCACACTTTGTATAGGATTTATAAAAATTTCGTCGAATTTCAAAAATTATTCACCAAAATGTCAAACTTTTTATTCCGAGTTTTTTTAAATTCTATATACCCAGTTTTGCAGTCCATTAAATAATAATAAAGTGGTAAAGTAAAGGACTACACAACATCAAAAATTCTGATTTTTATAAATTTTTTATGAAACTTTGTCGAATTTTCCAACTCTTTGTACAAAGTTTAAATTTTGAACTTACCTGGTTTTATGTATTATTTATCAATATACTGCGGATGTTTATGCAGAAGATAGAAGCCCAAAAAAATGTAACACTTAACTATAAGCAAAATAAATAAATTTGTATACAATTTGCTTATAGTTACGGCGACCATTCGTACCGAATTCGACGGGACAGTACCGTATTTGAGAAAGTTGTCCCGCTGAATATTTTTTGAAAGTCGGGACGTATAAGTATGCCGATTTTTCATATTTGTAACGATTAAATTCCGATTTACAGTGTTTTATTTATTAATTTGAAACGACAAATTTTTCGGACAAATGTGGCAGCACTTTCGTTACCACGAAGAACTAAGAATATAAGGGAGCCTTAAACATAGCCAAGCATCCTTAGTTTCTATGATCTTTGGCTTTGGTCTTTCAAACTGGTACTCTCGCTGTATTGCTGTCTATCAGTTTAGCTTAAATTTGTTAAGGTTTTTGTAATTATTTGTTATGTTTTTTGTTCTCTTTAAATAAAAAGATACTAACTTGAATTCAATGAAATTTATAGTTTTATAATACTTATCTCCGCAAAAAATGGATATGAAAAATATAAGCTATATATTTAAAATATATACATACTTTACTTTGGCAAAACCTCGTATCTCAGAAGTAACGATCATTTTCAAGCTTTTTCTCTTTGTTTTGTTTTAGATAAATCCGTATTATTTTTTATTCTAAAACAAAATTTTATGTTCGGATTCGATAATTTAGCAATGTCCCGATTTTTGTGCACAGAAATCTGGTCTTCGTATTTATAGTTATACTGGTACATATTTTTTGGTTTCGGTTTCTGCATAAACATCCGTAGTCTATTTATCAAGAATTGGCATTCTAGCACAGAAATCAAAAGCTCGTTTCTTAATAAATTATCAAAAATTAAAATTTTATTGACAAGCGTATACAAATTATGTAATAAAAAATTTTTTCTATCATTTAAATACTGCATGTGGCGGCATTTGAACCTACGATCCACGCAATTGTAGTCGCCATCTTGGCTACGGCAGTCAAAAGCTTTTTTATTTTTATATTCATATCAAGGCACATTAAACAGCTAGTATCAGTAGAGCAAAAACAACATTTACGTGTATTTTGTTGCTGCTTCTGGTATCGAAAGTGTCAAAAACTGTTCTGAATTTTTTCTTCTAAATCAAAGCGTGCCATGTGAAATACAAAAAATTATAAAAAATAAAAAATTGAAATTGGAAAAAATAGAAACTGATGCAACTTTCTTTCCCAGTAAATTTGTTTGCTTCTCGAAGCATTGATCCATCCTTTGCAAGGCCCAGTAATCAGCGGTCGTGCTGCCGAGTTGGGCGAACGTTCCAAAAGCTGCTATTCAATCGCTTGTTTTGTAAGGAAAAAGGTTTCACATGCAAATGGATTTTAACAATTCAGAATTTTTGTGAGAAAAAATTAAAAATATTTGACATTTTCGAGACCAAATAATTTGACAAAAAATCAAATCAGCTGCACTACTGATACTACCTGTTCAATGTACCTTGATTCATATGGTTCGCATATTTACTTGTATTTCTTCAAGAAAATTTACAGCAAAAGCAAAGTACTTTTTAAAACAAAATCAATAATGAAAAATATTTCTTGTGATCTTTTTTGAGAGCTGCAAACAGCCCTTTACTTTGAAAACATTAACTTTAAAGCATTTTTTCTAGCTTTTATTTGAGTTATGACGTTTTTTCGGCAAGTGAGTGGTTTGTATGTTCTTCGCGCTTCTCAATAGCTCTAGTAACCGTCACAAGCTACATATTTATCTCTTACGAACTGGAGATATTAAATACGTAGCAATATTTACATATTAAAATTTGTTCTCTTATTTTCATCATTTCAATCAGCGTTGCCGCGAGCTCGAAAAAAAAAGTATCAGTTGTTGAGCAGAAAAAGTATCAAAAACAAGCAAAACTGTTACTTGTTAAACTTTATTTGAAAAACAAGGTATTAAAATTTTATAATTAATTCCATAGTTACAAAAAAAAATATATATATTACTTGCTTTAACAAAATCATAGAATAGTTTTTTCTACGCTTGCTCCATATTTTACAGCACGATTTGGACAACAAAATCAAAACTTGACTAAAAATTCCGCAGTTGTCGCCATACGCAGCTCAAATTATTGTACAATAAATAACACAAGCATGAGCAAAATATCAAAATGATTTTGATTTTAGCGCAATAACTGTGCAATTTAGTACAAACAACCCCACACTCCACACAAACGACCGACGCAAGCCCCACATTGCGTAGTGTTTTTGTGTGGTTTGGCGGCGTGTGCAAAGAAATTCCGGGTTGTTTTTCCCTTAGAAGAGTTACCAAATCAAACTTATAAATATCTAGAACTATATAAATTGTAACACTTTAAATAACAAGAATGAAATTCTTTGCCTTTAAACTAGTAATATTATTCATAGTTTTCAAAAATTAATTTCTGCCAGCCAAAAGTATAAAAATAGGGCATTTGTGAACAAAAAAGTATCAAAGTATCAAATCTTACAATTTAGAAAAAAAAGTATCAAAAATTATACAATTGTATCAAAACGGCAACGCTGATTGTAATATATATGGATACTAATTAGAGCATTCAATCCCCAAGCATTTTAACAATCCCGGGATTTCGGGATCCCGAGATTTTTCGGGATTTCGACTTCATCACAACTTTTTGCATTTTACAGTAGGTTCGCCTTTTTCAAACCACACAGATTCATATGCACCACATTTGGTATTAGGGGACCATAGTGCCCTTTAGTAAAAGAGTATGTAATTTTACGTTTCAATATTTTTTTTTTTTAATATCATTTTGTTGACAAGTAAACATTAACTCATATTTGCAGAAATCCTTTTCCAAAAAAGTCGAACAAAGTAAAATGCAGAACAACTCCGCCATACTGTAAAAGCTTGTTGTAGAAAAAATTTTTTTGATGAATGGAAGTACCTAACGTTGTAACAAATTTTGCTTATATTATTTAATAAAAAAATGTTTAACCTGCTCCGAAAATTTCATTTTTGCTCCGATTTTTCGAGTCATTTGCCCCCGAATCGAGTTTCAGTAGTCCGAACGCTGACATGCGCATTAAATTGAAAGAGAAAGAAGAGTATAATGGTGTAGAACGCTTGGTTTGGCGCTGCCAGGTGGCTGTTTGGATACGCTTCAGTATGTATACACATATATGTATTTTTCATTCATACGTGTATGGACAGCATACTGGGGAGCACGCTTTCAGAGCTTTTGAGGAGAGCCGAAATTTGAGATATTTTATGTGGAGATACATAGATATGTACATATGCATGTATGTACGTTAGGGTGGTTCAAAAGTCCACCGCAAAGTTAACTTTTTGGAATTTTCTTGCTGCCTCTTAAATTTTAATTAACTAACTCTTAAATTTTATTTAAATTAATTAACTCTTAAATTTTACTAAATATTTTTTCAAAACGTGTGTGATATAGTTACAAACACATAAACTTACTATATTTTGTAAATAAAATAAGAGAATATCGGTTACATAACAAATAGTTAGTAAAATTTTAAAATTATCACACTTGACTTTAAAATTTTACTATATATGTACATACTTTTTCATAGCCAATAACTTCATCTCCTACACACGTATATACAAAAATTTGTTGTTTTATGTGTTCGTGACCAGATCGCGTACGTTTTGGATAAAACAGTTAGTATGTTACGATTCTATTGTTTGCATATATCTTAAAAGAAATATTTTTATTCGAACCAAATATAGTAATTGTTAACGATTTTTAAGCGATTCTACAAAACAATTTATTTTCCCCACATGAAGTACATATATATGTATATAGAAAACTTCAAAGCCACTGCGGCATGCTTAAATGTTAACCGAAATAAAAAGCAGGATGTCTTCTTATTTTCGATATTCTTAAGATCTTGGGGGTGGTTGGAAAATAAGTTGGACCACCCTAATGTACATACATATGTATGTACATAAGCACTTAAGTAAAATTACGTATCTGTGTCAATGTGAAAGTCTGCGCTACACGCAAATCCACTAGCATAATATTTAATGCATATTTCTGTCAAAAATATTTACGCTTACCACTTTTATTAAATAAATTATAAATAAACTTTAGCTGATGATTACCTCCAACAAACAAATCCGTTTCTTATCAATGTCTGACGCGTCGGCAAGGTAACATTCAATAACAATTTCGAAATGTTGCGCTTCTCTTGGACCTGCTGCGGTTTTAATCCAGTCAAATTGTATTGGAAATCTTTTTTTTTTTTAGTACTATTTTCAAATTTTTCACATTTTATTTCACTTAAACCATTATTCGCCAACCGATTTATATTTTTGTTATTGTTGCACTTTGTTTTTATTTCCTTCACTCTCCACCGCTATTGAAACGAACACCGACTGAGTCTGCAGTCAAAGCGCTATAAAAACAAAAACACCACCGGCTAGCGTAAATAAAAGCGAGCGTAAGAAAAGTATCCACATGTTCTCTCAAAAATTGTATAGCTACGAGTACTTGTGTATGTACAGATGTTTTTCACCTACCATCGCGCAACCATGGTGTTGTTGTTTGGGCACTTTGAGGCGCAGCACAACTCGTTTTCCCACACATTGCACAGTGAGCATGTTATTGTTCTTAACCAAATAAAATCGAGGTGAATTTATTCAAGTGAAATTCTATGTACGTATGTACATACACGAATAGTGGTAATGAAATGCTCAGTGCATTAAAAATTTAGTGCAGCGTACCCAACCCTGATACGTAAATACACCCTGTGTCATAACCACAGTAAGTAAATGGTCAAGAAATAAATTACTATTATTTTGTGTGTGTAAATTAGGAATATTAATCTCCGGATGCCGGGATCCCGGCCTTTTTATGTTCCCAAAAATCCCGGTATTTTCGGGATTTGTAATTTGAACTGATGGCAATAATAGAAACTCCTTTCTTGACCAGTATTGGCTATATTTCTTTTTACCTCCCTTTTATTAGCTCGGGATGTAACTATGTAATATTGATGCGCCTAAAAGATGCAGCGATTTCTATTCTCAAGTTACATACCTGATGACAGTAGGAATGGAAATTATAATAGCGAGGTTTTAGTTTTTTAAACTATAATTTTATTTTATTTAATACATATGTAATTAATATTTTTGAAGTGAAAGTTCTTTAGCGGCGGTTTGTTGGTTGGGAGTAAATTGGCAAATTCAACAGAAATTGCACACGGAAATGGCGCAACGGAAATGGTTGGGGCTGAAATAAGTGCTTCTGGTGTGTATGCATATGGTATTAATTTAACAAAAAGTTGCTAATAAAAGGTCAATGAACAACACTTAGACCAATGCAAGAATGAAAGTAAAGGTGACTACGTACATAGATAAAGAAAATGATAAAGGCAAAGGTAAAAATAAAAACAAAAACAAAGATGCGTAAAGATAAAGGCAAAAATGAAGACCAAGGTAAATTTAAACACTTCAATTATATATATATAAGAGCAAAGGTGAAGGGGAATATGTAGATAAAGATAATGATAAACATAAAAGTAAGTAGACAAAGTGGGGGGATGAGGATTCTGATAAAAACAAAGATGAAGATAGGGGAATAAAGATTAAAAGGAAAGAGTATAGAGAGAGACACAGAGACTCAATCTGGGGACTATTTTGCCATTTTAGAGATTTTCGGGACTTATCGATAAAATCGCTAATATTGTTATCAATTTTGCTATCGATATTTTCGGAACTTTTCAATGTAATAATCGATATTTTTATCGATTTTATTATCGATATTTTCATCGATTTTGTAATCGATGGTTTTAACTATTTTGTTAGCGATTTTTATATCGAATTTTTTATCGATATTTATCGATTTTATTGTCGATATTTATCGAGTTTGTTATCGATATTTATTGATTTTATTAACGATATTTATCGATTTTGTTATCGATATTTATCGTTTTTTTATCGACATTTATCGATTTTTGTATCGATATTTGTCGATTTTGTTATCGATATTTATCGATTTTGTTATCGATATTCATCGATTTTGTTATCGATATTTTTCGATTTTATTAAAAAAAATTTAAATTAGGCAAGAACCATGCCTTTCTCCCATATAACGGTAATTTGCAAAAATACGAAAACTGCGATAAAATAATAACTGCTTAAACTAATTCACTCAAAATTCATCAAATGCGATGACCTTTTAGCAGAAAACAATACTAAATGACATTTTTGGAAAATGGGCATGGTACGGCTCACTTACGTGGCACCGCTTGCATGCGTATGTGCATTTCGGTAACCGATTTATAAACTTCTACCAAACTTATTACAGTTATTAACACTGGCGCAAATAAGCTATATAACGGTATATTACCACAATCTTTCAACAAGAAACCAGATTAAAGATTTTTTGGAAAATGGTATATCGAAGCTTTACTCCAATTACTTCAATATATCATAGCATATAATCAAAACTATTTGAAATCGGGAAAAACACTCTTGGTTATCATACAGTTTACCGAAAGATGAAAAAACGACGTAACTATGGTTTCATAGAGAGAGGCTTTGCATCCTACCCATTTCCCTCATGCAGCAGTATAGAGCTTCCGCGAGAGCTTCCTATTTAGAACCAAGCCAAAGTACTGGACTCTATTATAAAGCGCCATGCGGACGCCTCCGATAGAGAGTAGAGTCCCATTGGGAGGAGTTCCGTCTTACCAGGAATTAATAATAACACTATATGGCAAAATCAACTTTTTTTGGACCAAACAAATTCTTTTCAAGAGGTAGAGTCTTAAGTAAAAAAGTAATTTCTCCGTTTTTCGAAGTTAGCCTCCGTAATCGAGATACGGGCCTTTTAAGCATTGTATGTAAATAACGTAAAAAGTAAAAGTGTAGACGTAGTCCGCCTTTTGCTCTTATTTAAATAGTTTTACCTTTTTAGTTGTAAACATACAATTTTGTGTGCGCCTATGAAATAATAGTACGCACCTCTAACCACTTAGCCACAGCTTCGACCAGAACTTTCAACGGGTCTATTGTTATTTGTAGCCCACTGAATTATATGTTGAGGTATGCATAGGTCAGATCCAAGGGCTGTCCAGAAATTTGCCACTCACTGCAGCGTTAGCCGTATAGACAATTACCCAGCAAGCGGTATGTTAACTGACATGTTTTCGAATGCTTGTCTAGGGATCTTACGTTTGTCCCAGAAGGTAGCTACTGTTAAGTGTTTAAAACTAGAAGCATTGCTTATGGCGATCACAAGCGACCTAGCCTAGATGTACGCGGGGTGAACTCCTGAAGGGCGATCGCGAATAATTCTATGTAATATGCAGATCACTGGAAGAGATACTGGTTGGTCTAAAATGGTTGGGTGAATATGAGAACTTTTGCCGGAGTTAAGCCAATGACATAAACCCTTCAAATCCTTTTGCAGCTTTGCAGGTGTAATGTTGTCAGGTCCTACGAACTTGCAGTGCTTGCGAGAGTGTAACGGCCAAGCAATTCAAACCTTTTTCAACAGGTTACTCAACACGACGCCAAAGTTTCCCGCACTGGGACAGGGTTGTATGGAAAATGTGTATAAATGAGAATCTACACATTGTCCAAATTCCCGCCATGACACTCAAATATCCCAAATGAGGAGAGTTAGTCACAAATTTTCATTTCAACCAGCAAGCAGTTCTCAGCAGAGCCGATTGCTGTGAATACATATCATAATCGGCGCCCAATCTTCACCATTTGCAAACAGACAGCCAGAGATGCCATCTCTTTATGTACCAACTCAGCTAAGTACTATTCAGCGTTGCTTTAAACCGACCACGTAGAAACTGTGCATCCCTTGCTTCTGGCCTTTATTATATAATTGTTTAATAATAAAACACATATTTTTATAATTCACCGTAAAAAATAGCACATTGCCAAACTCTCCTTAATTACATCTTAGCTAAATTGGGCATTAGTACGAAAATTACTAACACTTCAATAACGCCTTGAACTTGAGCTATATATCTACATACATGCATATCAACGTATATTTCTATGGATATGTGCAGCTTAAAGGCATGTAAATATTTCATAATTTCCGCATAGCTTCACTCAAAGTCACAAACACCGAGGTTAAGTGCCACATTTTGTTAAGCGCCTTCAAGTTATGAAAGCGAACACCAGGAACAAAAGTGTAAAGGAATAAAGAAGTATTTTTAAATAGCCTAAAATATTCAAATACCCCCCTTGCGCCCAGGCATGATTTCTTTAATTTGCATTCAAAAGAATGCGCTTAAACGCAGCTACACACGTACGCATGGATACGTCGCCCCCTCCCCCACGCATTTTCCAAGGAAGGACCAAGCCTAAGGACTATTAACGTAGAATTTAAAGAGTTCTATATAATAGCAGTATAGCCGAATGGTATACCTAGTCATCGATGGCGCTCTTAACAATATCTTGCCCTCAGTAAAAAGAACTCTGTCGGATCTAGGCATTGACCATCCGATTGGTGGCGCATGTAGGCCAAATGTTGGAATCCAGAGCAGCTCAGGTTTATATTCCGGGAATAGCGACGAGAAGATTTGTCAACTGGGATGCCCACAAGGTGGAGTCCTATCTTTTCTCCTATGGGTCTTGGAAATAAATATGCTGCTGAGAAACATTGAGGAAGAGAGGGGTTGCAATATCAACTGCGAATGTTGGCGACCTTATAAGAGGCATAAGTGTACTGTGCAGTGATATTCCGGTTAAACTAAGGAGGTCCAACAACGGCTTGAGGGTGTAACGAAGGTTGTATTATTTACTAGTTGGTACAATATTCCACCATTGAAGGCACTGAATCTGTGGAATATTGAACTTAGCAGTAATTATTCTACTTAAAAGCTGGGACTCACACTGGATTAGAAACTAAACTGCCCACTAATCACATTTGAGCGTATGCGGAAAGCTAGGGCAGGCCTCTACATCAGTAAAGGCACAATCGGTACATTGACCAGCCTATATTTTTATACGGATTAGTGATCCGGTGACATATTTTGACTAAGAAAGAATTATACTAAAAAAGGCACAACTGTAGATTAGCGGACCTTTGCGCACAACGCTCACGGAAATTATTAATTTTCTGCTAAACATACTGCTTATACTGCTATGCGAGTGCGAAGTGTAGTTGATGTAGCAATCGGACACAATAATATCTTAGTAAATCGGAAAACAAAAATAAATTTGCCGCAGAAGAGTCAATGTGATGGCAGAGCAGTTTACTCATTACCGGAAAACTTTTCAAAATTTGGTTGAAGAACGTCCTATTTTCAGGTATCGATACTTTCTTCTGCCGAGGACAAAAGTGTGTGTTGTCCCCAGGTGTGACACAGAGGTATACCAAGCACTAAAAAGGTGAGCGAGCTTCCACTTTCGCCGTCTTAGTGGGGCTCTTCACCTTAAATATTCTTCTTCTGAAAAGCAAGTTCAAGACGGAACTAAATACTTGCAACATTAATAAGGTGGGTCAAAATGAGACTTACAAAGATGGAGGAACCTGCTTATGCTGAGCAGACAAGAAATTTGCTTGTTCATGGGTCTGTTAACAGGACGTATCCTTTTGAGAAAAGTACGCGGAGAGGCTCGTGATATCTTATGAGGTCATCTGCTGGAGCTGCAGGAACGAGGAAGTTGCTGAATCCGTAAGGTACTTCCCTTGCGAAAATTTCGCACTTTAGTAGAGGAAAGTGACGTTCATGGTTGCTGAAACATTTGGGGACCAGAAATATTAGCTTTTTTATAAGGAATTTCCGTCATCGTGCGGCTCACGAAAAACGACACTAAAGATGGCTCAACACCGAAACCAGTTTGTCTATCAGACCAATTGTAGCAGTTAACCGCGAATACACCGATTGGCGATGTCAAGGATTGGACATCAATCAGTGTCCGAGTGTGTTTACCTCTTATTGAAACAAAGTTTGTTTTAAGTCCATTTTTAGTCAAAGATATGAATTTTTAAGAAAATATGTACATATGTACGTTTATATGTGCATACGAGTATGTAGTACATTACGCAGTGAATACTAAAGACGTACGGAATATTTGAACTCTTTTACACCGACTAAAATACTGGTTGCATTTGTAAAATTTAATTTCAAAATTGGTTTCAACAGTCCAATGTCCAAAGCGAATATTTAAGTAATTGAATATGCATTTTTATACTTACATATGTACATACATATGTATGCATGTACGTGCACACGTGTATGTGATATAACCGTATCGTAAGTGTATCGGCGAAATGTCAATAAGGATTTGCGTAATCAATGCAAATGCGATTCGATAATTGATTGAATGTTAGATTGTAAGTCAATTATTTGATTGCTTTGAAATGATAAGTGATTTCAAAACCGAAATCGGTCTTCAATGTCAAGACCGTATTGGCAGTAATTACTATAGCTGCGTAGCGGACGTCAAGGATTGGAATACGTATACAAAAGTTTTTAACGCAAATTCAATAGTAGCAATGTTATCCGGGTAGTTATCTGCATAACCATGGTATTGAAAAATTCTCGTAAGAACTTACTCAGAGTAAAATATGGTTTATAAGAATTGAGAAGATTTAAGATTTATGATTTATGTGAAAATTCGTATTGATTTTTTAATAAGAGTATCTCCTTTAAATATTTAGGCATAAATACCTATTGTTTCATCTTTCACAATTCAATTTACAGAAATTGATTTGCTTAACAAAGCGTTCGTCGACTTCGTGGGCAGGGCGGCTAAAGCTTAACTTACGGCCAGACTTAGGGACCCAGTGCTCAGCTTACTTAGTATTTGGACATTCTGGTATTCTTGCAGCCTTTTACGTTGGCTCTGGTAATACGGATAATTGCGTGGTGGCTAGAATGGCACCAATGTGCTCTTGCTCCACCCACGTGCAAACAAGGGATAAGTGGAACGGGGATAAAAGTAAAAAGAAGGCTTCGGTAAATTTCACGGATAAATCGAAGCATGACGGAAAAGTTGAAGGAGAGCGCATTCAACCTGATATTTAGACTTGCAGATCACTGTAGTAAGTGTTTTCCAAGTAGCAATCTTTCAGGAAGTAGTCGATTAGCTGCTCAATTGCGAGACGTATTAAAGTAATGCTGGAAAATATCTACTCTTGTAGTCAAGCGACACTCAATGCCTGACCTTCCTTTCAGTTGCCTCTGATTATTTCATTAGTAAGTATGTAGGTACATTTCGGATGAGATGACCGTTAAAGGCATCCTCTTTTCAGTATGACCGAGAAAAGAGAAAGTCGGAATACCTTTAAGTACATGCGATTGATCTCCAATAGAACGGCCTCCTGTCAGCTTAGAAACCGCTGGACGAAAACGAGAACATTTGCAACTGAATAGTCTTTCTGGCTGAAGGTGGAATGAAGGCGGTCAAGGGATCTTGGACTCACAAAGCCGCAACTCTTGATGACTGTATTGATAGAATCCCTTCCAATGGGTGACAAAACAATAAGCTGTCCACCTTTTGCGAAGCTGCGGTCTAACAAATATTTGTTCAAGGTATTGCTTGTTTGAAGCTATTTCTAACTGTACCTACTTGCTTCCGTTGCAACCCACAAGAGATCATTCAATATACTCATTAAGTTAATCAAATCTCTGCGAGGTGCAAACTGGACAACGAAAACGAAACTCTTACAAATGTTATGTGGAGCTTATGTAGTATAACTTTCTTAACAAATAATTACATATCCCCAACCAATAAGAACTTAAATGTACACCGAAGTGCGCCAGTGCTAACTTCAAGTCGTTGTTGCTCAAACCACCAGTGTGTTTCCAATTCAAACAACATGTTTAATGCACACAAAGCGACATATTTGGGAATTTTTGCAAATATACAAACAAACACGCCAACTCGCATACCATATGAAGTGGTAAAAACTGAATTTATTATTACGGCATAAACTTAACACATTAACGAAAGTGCACTCCTCGTACTTAGCGACAGAAACGAACTATGCTTGGCTAGCCACATGCAAGTGAACTTTCATACATACATACATATAGGTTCTTGCATGTGTATGTTTATGTAATTGCCATGAATTGCCTCACATCTATTTAGTAGGCGTACATACATACATATGTATGCAGTTATGTGCCTGCGATGGGAGCATACACAAAGCATTTGATTTTGACCGTCTCATGGCACTCACTTTTACAATCCCCAAGAATTTCATTGAGAATGAAATGCAAAAAGGCGTATTAACATACTGACACTGTAATGGAACATGGACACACACAAAATAAAACAAAGCAAAAAAAAAAACAAAAACGACAACTCAAACAAAAAACCTCTAGAAATTGAATAACTGTGCACTCATCTATGCATATGCATGTACGAGTATGTATTTATGTAGAACTTTACTAACTGCGCTAACTGTTGGTTGGTAAAATGGTTTAAGCCTACTTTCAGGCGCACATATCCTGCGGCCCACATTTTACTGCTTTCACCAATTTCCCGTGCTATGTCAGTCAGCGCTTAAAAGGCGGCAAGATATTGTACACTAATCTCACATACTTTAAGTGCATATGTATATGTATGTATTAGGGTGGTCCAAAATAAGTAAAGTCGGAGTTCTAATGCTCTCACCCCCTAGGATTGTTCTACATCGAGAAAATATTCCCCTATTTTTTATTTTGCAATCAAAAAAAAGTTAGAGGTAGCTCAAAGCGCTCAAAGTTTTCCATGTATTTTATATATAATAAACATTTTTTCGATCGTAAAACGCTGGATCTCTCCAGGAGCCTTCCATCAACAATTCCCATTTGTTTATTCAACCATTTTTTAAAACTAAAGATATTTTATTCTCCCACCCCAACCCGCTGCTCTGAGCGACCTTTAAATACTTCTTGATTTCAAAATAAAAAGTAGGGATTTATTTTTTCAGTATAGAACAATCCAAAGGTGTATGAGCATAAAAATTACGATTTTACTTTTTCACGCACATTTTTGGAACACACTAATGTATACATACTTATACATGTACCTAAATATGCACGAACAAAAACGGGCAAACCAGCCTTGTTTTGACCAGAGTTAGTCGCTGCTAGTAGACTATACTAGCACTTAGTCGAGACTTGTAATCCATCGCGAATGGACGTATCGGTGGGCGATTTCGGTGATTTAGTAAAGTTTCTATAGGCATTTTGTTGGTGCAAAATTGACAAATCTCATTTTGGTTGTTAAAAAAAAAAAAAACGGTTATTTGATTAGGGGTTAAAATTTATTATACTCCTCTTGGAAGTTAAGTGAGTGGTTGCCTGCAGTGTTGTGATTGTATTTAGTGAAAAAAAGGTTGAATTTAGATACAACTCTTTAAAGGATTACAAAAAATTGGTAAGTGTTTAAAAACTAAAAAAAAAAAATTTTTATAAAATTTATCAGTAAGAAACTTTTGCATACAATTACCATTTTCTATTGCAAAGTTTTGCCAGCTTTTTGCACCAGTTGTAAAAAGAGTCCTTCTGCCCTGAGTTCTTCCATCGTCTTCGTGGGTGCCCTGGCAATCGTTGTCCACACATGGGAGCGGAGTCGAAGGATATTCTCACTGATGCACCTATTACACGTAACGTTTGTGCTTCACCATGCCCATGTCATTATTAAAGCGCCTCTCACACGAACATACAGGGCGAAAGATACACACAAAGTTCCACGGTCTTCTCATTTTTGTTCGTCACCATCGATCTTTCAGCTGTGGGCAAGCGTTAATCTTCGCCCATGAAGCAAGGGCTTAATATAGTAAACCGGCGTTTTTAGTTTTTCTCTCTGACCTTTTTTAAAAGGACTTTGAAATTTGAAAGAAATTATTAGTTCATTTTTTTTTTTAATATGTATACCAAATATTTAGCGGGATTAACTAGGTTTTCCCAAACCAATTTCAACCGGGTTTTTTAGGCATTTTTTTAGCTTTGATTTTTCGAATACCGAGTAAACCGGATCTATTAATTTAATAAATAAGATAGCTTGAAAGACTTTTATTATTCTAGCACAAAAGTCTAAGAAAGTCTAAGAAAAAAAGCTCTTATTTTGAGAGAAAGCACTTGTACTTCATTTAGCCCACCTCGCTTCAACAGTTGTAATGGCCGACTGAGCAAAGCACACAACGCGTTCGAGAGATCTTTTTTAATTCATTTTTTTTTCTTTCTTAATTTTTAGAGGTTATAGCCCAATTCTGTATCGGTGACAAACATTTTTTTACTGCCAAATTTAAACTTTTTTCATATATTTTTCCGTAATAAAAACTGTAACAAGAATTCTTTTAAAAGAAAAAATACATATAAAGCTTCTAATTTCATTTACTTTTTAAAACTTATTTTAAGTACTTTCTATTTTTTAATATGACTTTAATTTTCTTAATTTAATTTTCTTTTAATTTTCAGATGTTATTGTTAAAAAAGGAAAAAATTATTTTTAAATTTAATTTAGTTTTTAGAAGCTTAGTTTATTTGTTTTTCGCTGGCTAATTTCATTTTCTTTAAAATTATTATTTTAAATTTTTATTTTCGGCCTTATAACAATTATATTCAACAATTTTAGTGAGCTTTAGGCCGTTTTCAACAAAATGTTTTGTGAAAAAACCCACAATTTACATTTTTGGTAGAGGTTATAGCTATTTCGGAAGATCACCACAAAAATTTTTAAATGTTATTGTCAAAAAATATATTTAAAAAAAATTAATATTTATTATTTAGGATCTTATTTGATTTTCTTAATTTTCTTTTAATTTTTAGATTTTGTTTTAAAAATATAAATAT
The DNA here is from genome assembly GCF_013731165.1 of Rhagoletis pomonella. Classification (NCBI taxonomy): domain Eukaryota; kingdom Metazoa; phylum Arthropoda; class Insecta; order Diptera; family Tephritidae; genus Rhagoletis; species Rhagoletis pomonella. Next base: position 13,357,916 of record NW_023458558.1, on the reverse strand, counting down.
TTAATTTTTTTTTTTTTAAGTACTATTTTCTTGTTTGATTTATTTTTTTCCAATTTAATATTAGATTTGATTGCTTTAAAGAGCAAAAAAAAATATGGCATTTAGTTTTAAAAACTGATTTTTATTTATTTTTGCTTTATTTTCATTTTAGTCATTTATTTTCCTTTTTAATTTAATTTTCTTTTATTTATTAGTTTGTTTGTTTTAAAATGAAAAATGGCTGTTTTAAAAAGAAACATTTTATATTTTTTTTAATTTGCTATAATTTTGAAAAATAACGTATTGGTAAAATGCAAGCAGCATAACGCTAATACCTCCTCGTTAGCACACCTTTCAATTAGACTTTCAAAAGACAGTAAAAAGCTTTCAAGATAGTTGCCAGAGTTATGAAAGACAACTCAACTAAGCTTACCTCAACTCACGTCAACACACCTTTACCGCTGGTCTATTGTTCGTAAAAACAATTTTTCAAAATATTTCGACCTAGCAGGTAAATTTTTTGCATAAATAACTATTTATTTTTTACTCTTATTTTACTTTTCGCTGGGGGCCTGCTTTCAATGGAAATGTCCAAAGAAGTTACCGATAAATTTCTGCTTAAAAAAAATTTCAGACAAACGTTGCCTTAAATTTTTACTTTAAGAAATAAAGATCAACAACTAATCGGTATTTCTTGCTCAAAATAATAAAATTCAAAAATTAACTAAAATTATTTATGTTTTATTATATATAAAGTGCTTCGTCGGTATGGTCTCTGGTAGAAGAGCTTTATTTTAAATCATTTTGTCAGAGAAAAATATCTAACAGCATTTATGCAAATCATCAAATAACAAAGCATTAAATCAGTTAGCTTTGTTGTTGCTTTTATTTTTTTTGTCAGCAGCTTTTGGCAACGAAAACTTACTGGTCTCAACTAGGTAACTATATGACGGCCACATTTTACAAACTCATTTGCATAGTACTAACATTTGTAGTTATTATTTCGTCCATACCCCTTCAACTCTGCCCCTCAAAAGCACGCTGAAGGACCAATGCCTTGCGTTTCTTACACTATTGTGTTTTTTTTTTGTTGTTTGTTTTTTTTTTTTTGGCGCCTAGCGCATTTAATTGACCCACTTCGCAATAACAAAGCACAAAACTTCGACCAACTCCTCATCCACCTCATTCTCATACCTCTTCTTTCCAGGCAGCTAGCTACACAATGTTTTAATTCATCCGAAGTTAACCTCTCCCCGCTTTTCTCACTTTTATTTTCACCTGACGAACACCAAAATCGTTAAAGTCGGTCGAGGCGAAAACGATAAGAAGTTTAGCTCAGCTTGCGTTATGAAATAATTTATTCGTATGTGCTGGCAGTTTTATTTGTATTTTTGCTTCGCTTTTATGTTTTTCTTTCTGTTTTTTTACTGCATGTTCGCACTAATCGGATATATTCAAATTTTCATGAGCACATTTTCATATTTTGCGTTTTTGCAAGTCCAATAAAAAATAATTATTTATGCCACTGCTCATTCACATAAGTCATTCTTAAGGCAGTATTAATTGAGCCTCATGGGCCTTGATATATGATCTGCAATAAACACAATGTACGAAAGCGTGCCTCGCAACATTCAAATTGTTTCACTTTTTTCACTTTTTTTGTTTGGGCTCTGGTCACATGCAATCATTGCTACCTTTTGCTGCTTGAATTTTAAATGTGTTGGCATTTTTTTCACTACGCCAAGCCGCATACGTATACCGAAAGTTAATTTCTGATGGACTTTATTCCACCTAACTAACCGCAATTACGTCAGTGGAAAAGCGCATTGAATTATAGATCTTATATCCGTGTAGTGGTTTAACTTGCCATAAAGGGAACGTCAAGGCAATAAACAAATAAATGTTGATTGAACTTGAATTTTTGTTTTTGTTTGACTACAGCGCAAATATTTACTTTGAACGTTTTGTAGCTTCATTTTAAATTAATGTCGGAAAAGGACAGGCCATATCTGTACTGTAGAATGCAATGGCGCCAATTATATATTCATCGTTTTGCTGTTATACCAATTGAGGAGCATTGTTATTTGGCGAAATTAAGTACTATTCAAAATCGGCTAGATCGATATAATTTTATTTAACTTGCTGAAGTCAAACACTGTAATGAGTCCTTTAAACTACCTACTAATAATATAATAGTCGAGTCGGAGCTTAAGCTCACTTTTTATGCATGAGGCCCATTGAGTCCAATTCAATATACGTATGCTACAAATATACATACATACATATTTAGATACACACAAGTATGCAAGTATACATTCGTGCATAAACTTTCTACACTGTCTAGTACTGAAAGTCTAACTACTACATGTATGCTTATCTCTTCGGTTGTTGGTGATAGATAAGAACACAAATTTTTGAACGAATTTCCATCATCCCTTTTCAAATTTTTTTTTCTTATTTATTCGTTAATGTGTAATTAATATGTATGTATATTAGAGTGGTCCAAAAAAATTAAGTTGGAATTTTAATGCCGGCACCCCCTAGGATTGTTCTGTATCGAAAAAAATATACCCCTATTTTTTTATTTTGAAATCAAAAAATATTTAGGGGGTGCTCAAGCGCTCAAAGTTTTCCATGTATTTTATATGGAGAAAAAACCATTTTTCGTAGAAATGGTATACAACTCTTAAAAATCAATATTTTTCAATCGGAAAACTGTGGTTCTCTTCAGGAGACTTCCAGTATTAATATCCAATTGTTTATTTAACCGTTTTTTATGATTAAAGATTTTTCCATTGCATTTTCTAGGGGTTTTGGAGGACCTATAAAATATAGTTACTAAGAAAAAATGGTTAAAGAGACAAATGCGTATTATTACTGGGAATCTCCTGAAGATAAGAAAAGTTTTCCGATCGAAAACTGTTGATTTTCAAGAATTCTACACTATTTCTACGAAAACTTGTTTTTCCCCCATATAAAATACATTGAAAACTTTGAGCGCTTTGAGCACACCCTAATTTTTTTTTATTTCAAAATAAAAAAAATAGGGGTATAATTTTTTTTGGTATAGAACAGTCCTAGGGGCTGGCGGCATTAAAAATCCGACCTTATTTTTTTACATACATTTTTGGACCACTTTAATGTATATTAACAAATGAGAACAATTTAGTAATCGCTGAAAGTGACAAATGAAAAAGAACTTAGTTTAAAATTGTTACAGTTTATTTCCAATGAGGACCAAATATTTTTTTCAATGCCTAATTTATATTCCAATATTACATTTACCATTTGTCATGATTTTTGAATGTAAAGTTTAAAAGAACGCCAAAAGCCACAGGGCCGTTCGATTTAAATTTTGTGAAATCGGGGTTTCTTCTACAGGTCTGTTTATTATAAGGCTTAATTTTAACATTTTTTAATATGATCAACTGATCGGTATTTAATGGAATATTCACGTGAATTTTTTTATAAAAACAGTTTAAAGAAAATATCATAAGTCATTTTCTCCAGGTTTCACCAATAAAAATTTATGTTTATATCAAGATAATTGTATTTTAAACTATAATACTAAATATTCAATCCGACCGTGTTCGACCTTTTGTTTAAGGCGCCATTTTGCATGATATAATATTGAAAGTTTTTCTGAAGATTATTTTTTTACATTAATTGTATAATTCAGAATCATTTTTATTAAAGAATTTTAAACATAATCAATAACTCTTAAATAATATAAACATAACATTCCTATTATTACTTTTGACAAAGTTGTTTTGTTTAAGGTTTTGGACGCCTTATTGTACAGGCCATTTTGTACAGTGTGCGGACAGTGAAATTCGTTTTTATTTAAGAGACGGAAGGAGCACTATACATTTACCGCATACCAAACATTTCAAACCCTTAGTAAATTTGCAAACTATTTCCAAAGTTCGCGCAAGAAAAGCCCTACCGACTGCCAACAAGCAGCACATATACATACATACATACATGCTTATGTATCCGTAATCCATGAATTCTACAATTTAAATCAATAAGTTACTAACTAAAACGAAAAACGCAAAACCACATACAAAATTTAGCCAGCACAATGAGCAACAAAAGTATAGTGTGACAACAACACAAAAGACAATAAATCGCCATCAATGGTTCAGAGCCAATCGCAAAAACATCACTGGCCACTGCGAAATCAGCACAACAGCACAAACATACATACATACATACATACATACATAAATACATTAGTAGATAAAGGAGCCAACAACAATAAGCTGTCGTATATAATTATATTCGGTCAGTCAACAGTCAAAGGACAGCAGTTGTTTGGACATAATCAACAGAACATGACAGGCGCCACAGTTTACGAGTCACACGCAAGTACCGAGTAAATACACTGAATAATAAAAATAATAATAAACAAATACAAAGCACGAGTTGTAATAAACAGTTGAAATGACAATAATCAAGCGGCAGAGTAAAAACAAAAAGCAAAGCAAAAACAAGAATTATAATGTAAAAACAGTGTTTATCAAGATAGTTGCGAAATAGGCCAAAGCAAGGAAGCGATGGTAAATTAGTGCTTTTTGCAAGGAACATTCACAGGGTACCGTCAACGGTGGCCAAAGGGTAACTGTGATGGAGTCTATTGTTCCAGAATTCACTCATCCACCCAAACACATCGACAATAAACTTTTAAAGCTGCTATGCTTTTTAAGCGCTATTTAGAGGACGCTACATAGCGGACGAGGAGTGAAGCTCAAATCATTCGTGTCAAATGGTAATTTATCGTAATCGTATATGTATGTAGGTATGCACATACATGTGTACATGTGTACATAAACTGTCATTGGTTATCAACCTATACGAAAGAAGTTACTCATACGCCATGTTGTCGTTTATTAAAAATCATGACAGCGCCACACATTTATGCATACATACATATCGTCGTTTAAAGTACCAAACCTAGTATCGTCGTTCTGCTAAACCGCGTAACTCACATATTTAGCCAACAATTTGATTCGCTCTCCGAAGCTCTTGGCTCAATCCTTACCCATTCGTCCTGAAATATACTAGCCAATAATGTGATTGCTTTATAAAAAAGAGAACCATTTTGAAATATGAGTGTTTTTACTATCTACAAAATAATTTATGCAACCTCACATACACGGTTTTGCATTATCTTCATACGCGGTTTTGTACTTTAAACGACGATATTTATATATTGTTCATACGAGCACTATATACCGCATTAATTAGTTTCATTATAAATACACTGACATAAGAAGTAGAATTATTCGAGTGAGGATTGCACGGCGACGTATTTGGATTGCATACAGCAAAACCATTGAAAATTGTATGTACTGTAAGGTGATTAAATATATAAGGATAATTAGTTAATTATATCGTCACCTGAAATGCAAAAAGCCGTAGCTAACAATTTTTTTTTCGATAAAACAATATGTTTACTTGTAGTACGATGAAAGGCATCATAATCAGTTAGGAGGAAATGTTGGAGTTTCAGTTATTTAGCTAGCTTTTTGCTAAAGCTTGTGAGAAGAAATTAGTAGCTAAAGGTGCCGAACTTTCAAGAGATTTGCTGTTATTCTTAGGCACATGTTCTCAAGTAGCATTTAAAATTTACTTGCCCTTTAAACTCACATTTTGTTCTGAAAAAATTTGTTTGAAGAGCAGATAATTTTTTTTTTTTTTTTTTTTTGTAAGAAAATATCGCTTAGCCGATATTCACTTATAAGCTTGTATACATATCCGTGTTCGTATGGAATAGTAGCTTATGTCGGGAAGCTGGCTTTAGTATAATGCGGCATTCCCTTTATTCTTTAAAAGACAAGGAATTTTTTGATGAGACCTAATAAGAATATTGGTTTTCATGCATAAAAAGTGAGCTTAAGCTCAGACTAAATTTTTGCACCAAAGGAGTTAGCTGAAGCCCAAAAATTTTTTACTGAAAGTCGAGTCGGAGTTTAAACTCACTTTTTATGTATGAAGTCCAATGACTTGCTAGTTTCGGAACTATTTCTTGCACGTTTATTTGCCAAAATTTCTTCAACGACTCGTAAGTATGCGATCATGCCTTTGTATACACTGGTGGCAAAAATAATTGACCCGCCCTATTTGGTCTGGTTTTGTCTATATTTCTTTTGTTTTTTTTTTTAATGTTCTTTTATAAAAGTATAGCTCACTACATAATAAATGCGAACTTCAATCTTAAAAAAACTATAAAATAATATAAAATATTCAAAAAAAAAATCACACTTTTTATTTACTTTTAGGAATGTATGTAGATTTATAGCCCAATAAATTCCAGTAGGATGCAGTACGTTGATTTTTTTAGATTTTTCTTGTCACAATTTATTTTTATATGGAATGAAACCGCAGCACCTTCACCAAAAAAAAAATGTACAAAACTTGAAATATGCATTTACATGCAGTTTTTTATAATCAGCTAAACCTCTATGAGAAAATATGAAACTTGCGAAAGTAAAGCGTTCTGCCACCAGTGTATGCATTCACGGTAATTACCTACATATATGTTTAATACCAGCCGATTAAAAACAAATGCACGGGCATGCAAGCACACATACTAGGGTGAGTGACTCGGTTTTTCCAAACCGGTTTCATCCGGGTTTTATAAATATTTTTATGTGTCAAAAAATTCGTAGTATTTATTTTATTGAAAATGCAACTATAGAGGACATTTTTATTAATTTTATATTTGAGTACTGGAAAAATTTCCACTGCAGAAAATTTATTAAAAAATAAAAGCAGAAGCGAACAAAAATCTATCACTGTTTTTTTTTGTAGTAGCAGCTTATTAAACTCTATCCAAATCAGTGAATTGACTACCTCTAACGGCAGGGTAAGGAAAAGCCCAGATCTGACGGGACTCCCTACGGAGGGCGATGTTAAATATACGAGCTGATGTGAGTGGTAATTTAAAGAGGTAGTTAGTGTCGTGGGGCCATCTTATTTAAATTGGACGGAGCAGTTTAATCTGTTACAATATCCAGAAAGGAGTTGTGTTAAAATAATGCGAGCCGCACGAAGCAACTCGAACTCTTCAATTGCTATACATAGGAAGCGTTGGTCGCCGATAACGGAATTGAAGTGGTGAGAGGGTTTTTATTGATTCCGAAGCATTACCTGTATATATATTGTCATTCCGAAAACAGTAGGTTCTACATGCTCGCGTTTTTCCCTACAAAAGAAGGTTAAGATTTTTCTACTTCGAACTTATTTTGCCTTACTGATTCCTAATTTAAAGCTATATCTATTTTTAGCAATCATATTTTAAGTTTGGTCAGTTGAAATAATTCGAAAACCGGTTTTCGAAAAAAGGCGAATAGTCCAACACGCTAATCATTTACACATACATAGGTCCTTGTTAATAATATGGATAAGTAGGCATGTCTTTGTATTCATGCCCACGTGTCATATTAACTAATGACAAGTGAAATATGGAAATTCCCGGATCACTTAGTGGGTAAACTTTATGCTAAATAGAAGCTAATCAATATTGAATTACCGACTAAGTATAGCTTTTTATATATGGTTATGAATTATAGGAACATAACAATAAAAGTCAATGCACTTCGATCTCTTGTGCCAGCTAAATAATAAGCGCACATTCAATTCGGTTTATTAATATTAATTGCTCATAGTGAAATAAATAAAACAGACTTCTTAACATCTTCTATATACAAAAATTCATGATCCAAGATTTTACAAGATGAAGGAAAAGAAAAAAGTAGTTATAAAAGCTCAACAAATTTGTATCGAAATCCCATAATTTTTATTTATATTTAGGTATGCAGTTACTATTGGGTGGTTCACAAGGTGTCGTACTTGTCGTATTGTTGTATGTTGTAAAGTTTTTAACGGCTAAATAAATGTTTAGAGGACTTAAAATCACCACCAACTATTTTTTAATTGTGTGAAATTTCATAATAAAACTTTTATGTTAGCTGGCGAATTCTTAAATAGAGTTTTAGCCGTTTAAAGTTTATGACATACAACAGTACGACAGTATATAACACCATGTGAACTCCCTATATATGTATAGCCCATTAAATTTTATTATTTTTCTTGTCACAATTTATTTTTATATGGAAGAAAACCGCAACACCTTCACCAAAAAAAATTACAAAGTTTTAAATGCGGATTTATTTGCAGTTCATTAAAAAATCAGACCTATATAAAAAATAAATGAAACATTAAATAAAAAAATTGAAATATAGCTAAAGGTGGCAAAAGTATGGCGTGTTCATAATTTTTGCCATCGGCTTTGAAGTCGACAAATAGATGGTGAGTGTGTCGATCCTTTTCTCGCGGGACTTTTCCAAGATTGTAAATACCTGATCCATGTTGAATTTGCCAGGTCCAAAGTCACACCGATAAGGCCCAGTCAGCTTGTTGATGGTGAGCTTCAGTCTTTCACACAACACGCTCGATAAGACCTTGTAACCTATGCTTAGAAGGCAGATCCCGCGGTAAATAGCTAAGCTGGCAGGCTGTCAGTTCCAGCAACTTTATTGCTAATCGTACCTCTTAATAGTCTGGTGGTGGAACAACGACTCCGCCCTCGTCGACTGGGCGCTGGGGTTCGTCTTTTCCATAACTTTTCGTGCTGCTACCATTCAGTGGGGTAGAATAGTGTACCCCCCCCCTCCCCCCCTTAATTTACAAAAGTACTTTCTGGACATCGCATTGTTGTTTCTACAAGACTTCCGCTAAGAGTTCGCCTAACTCTCTGGTAAAATTTTCGACCGTTTTTCCTATCGGCCAGCATTTCAAGCTATTCGCATTCACGGGTTTCGGCCTTTCTCTTCTTATTACGGCAAATACGGCGGTCCCACACAGCTCGCGTTGCGGCGATTGCAGGTTCTCCACATAGTAGGCTCACTGAAATAAGACGACATCTTCGGCGGTGGTACGTAATGGGCGGGAAATGTGGTTCCATTGTTCGGATATCTCGGTTTGTTGAAGAGTGCTCTTAGAGGGCAGGTGTGTGAGTCGAATGTTGAATAAATTGGCCGTCTGTTGTGATTGCAGCTTTTGGACGTTAAGTTTTCCTTGCATTGTTGGGCGCACATTTTTTTTGCTGCACATAAGCGGGTGCGTATCTTGGCTGCAACAAGATAGTGGTCCGAGCCGATGTTTGGGCCTCGGAGTCTACGTACGCCTAAAACCCTGGAAGCATGCCTTCCGTCTATCACAACATTGTCGATTTGGTTTCTCGTTTTTCGATCTGGAGACCGCCATGTATCTTGGTGGATATTCTGATGCTGGAACCCAGTACTACATATTACCATATTTCGGGCCCCGACGAACTCGATTAGCATCAGTCTGTTATCGGACGTTTCGTCGTGGAAGCTGAATTTTCCGACAGTGGCGCCAAAAAAGATCCCTTCATTGCCCACCTTGGCATTGAAATCACCAAGCACGATTTTTATATCGTTTCGGGGGCAGCGCTCATATTTATGTTCTCTCCAAGCTCTCATAGAAGAGATCCTTGGAATAATCGTTCTTCTCTTCCGTAGGGGCATGGGCACAGATGAGCGAGATTCTGAAGAATCTTGATTTGATGCGGATTGTGGCTAGACGATCGTGCACCGAGGTGGACGCCAATACTCGGCGACGGAGTCTCTCTTCCACCACAAATCCAACGGCAACTACAGTAGATGTCGCCTGACTCCACGCTTACCTTGCCTTGCCTCGTCCATCGCATTTCTTGGATGGAACTGATGTCAGCCTTAGTCTTCCCGAGGACATCAACCATCGCTCCGTTAACGGGCGTTGAAAAGTTATAGTTCTGAATGTACTTCGGTGCCCTTCGATTACCGGTTTCTACTTCAGCTACCATGTAGATTATGTAAGTGTATCATTATGTCAGCTACATTTTAGAAACCCTAAAGATTTCTTATTGTGGCAATCCTGGTAATAATCCAACGCGTTGTATTTTCTAGCTGTGCGCACTCTTTTACTAGCCATTGCGAAAAATTGTCCAACTCAACTTGGGATCTAAGTAGTGTGACTCCCAAATATGTATGTCGCTCGATTAGATTAATTTATGCCCTTTTTTGATAGTAGTAAATATAATTGAGAGTATATATAATTATAAATCACCTTCAGCCGTCCTTGAACATCAGCCAAATTAAACATACATACAAATGTTGTCTTAAATAATTAATGAATAACCAGAGCAAAGACAGCAGAAAGAAATACATAGTAAAGACTATTCAACGAAATAATAATGGAAAGTCCATTAATTCCACCATAAAAAATAAGGCGTTGGCTGGTTTCCTCATTAATATACGTCGAATAATAAGTTTAACATACATAACACTTACAAACAACCAATTAACATGGACATCAAAAGAAAAGTAACCTTGAGCAGTTCACTCCAAACTCCCAAAAACCAATTCCGTAAACCATTAGACCCAACGCCACCCTACTGGCGAGACAACACTTTTTGCTTACTTTACTTCTATTTTATTTTGTATTGTTTTGTTTTTTTTTTTGGTTAATCTAACTATTAGCAGAATAAAAATTGTGTTTAAGTTCAGCGCTCTTTAAGGTTGACCCTTAAATGGTAGCACCTAATGACATTGCCACATATTTACAACTAATCACAAATACGTGCACGCAGCACACAAAGCAAACATCTAAATATTAGAGCAACAACAATAACGCCACAACTGCCCATAACTTAACGCGAAGACGAGACGAAGGAAGTTTGAGTAGCTCAGTGAGAGGCGTTAGCAGACGCGCCTAAAAGCAAAGATGTTAACGCGAACTTAGTTTATTTAATAATGCATATCTTCAGGCGTTGTAACCCTTTGTAGTGTTATTTACTCATTAAAACTTAATATTGTTTATTTATGTACATTGGTACGAGTGTCTACCAAAGGTTAGATGTGTTCCATGTCAGGGTGACGTATGTATTCAATAACAGAGTTGTATAGCTTAAGACTGATTTCAGATTACAACAATGTTGTAAATAATAGTAGTATATTAGTAACGGTATGATTACATTAAAGTAATTATATATTTAGTAATATCAATAGGTAATGAAGTAATAAGGTTATTATATCAAAACAAACTGCATTCACCCTTTTTGTGGATATAATAATTTTTAAATTAAAGCTTTGCTTCCATGAACAAGTGCAGATTTCACTATACTTGCTTTTAGCCGACTTCACAAAAAGGAGAAAGGTTATCAATTCGTCGAAATATTTGTTTTTTTTTATGTACATATGTTACCACATAACTTTTCACCACGTTAACCGATTTCTATAATTCTTTCTTTTTTAAAGGAAAATCCGATCATCGGATCATGAAGAAATTAATGATAATCTTAAATTCTTATATGATAATTGAAGCCAGTTTGGTTTTTTCCTTAAAAATTAGTTTTAAATTTTTATATGAGAATTGAAATCGGTTTTGTTTTTTGCTTAAATATTAGTTGCTGATTTATGCACTTAAAATTTCTAAAGACCGAATCGGACTAATAACGCGTAAAAAAATTAAGAAAAATATATATAACTATGGATTCCATAAACATGAAAACATGTTATTTTTAAACAAAAAACAAAATACTTCAATACTTTAGAAGGACGATTAGGTATTAAAAATGCGCTTTTTATAAGTTTTATCGTTTTAAGTTAATAAAGTTTGAAGGACGAAATTCGATGATGAGGTCGTGCGTATATTAGTCTTCAAAGAATAATTAAAAAAAATAAATAAAAATATTGAAAATTTTCAAGAAAATGTAAGCACAAAATTTGTAAAGGACATTTTCCATACCCATTCGTCCAAAAAATGTATTCTGTTATAACTCTAAAGATTTTATATGATACCATTATTATTATCCTACATTGAACTGAATTTTTTACATAATTTTTTGTAATGATCGAACTTTCTAAATTTCAAAGTCCTTTTAAAAAATCCTGACGTCAGAGGGAAAACTAAGTACGCAGTTGTACTATAATTTACCCATAGTTTCTCGAATATTTATATTCATTTTTTGTGTGCTAAATTTCAGTAAAAAAGTATTAAAGAAATGGGATCTTTTATTCTGATTTTCTATATCCGATGCCAATATAATAAATAAAATTAAAATTTGAACTTTATCCTAACCTCAATAATTTTAGGTGTCAATTGTTACAAGTTGAGCCATATTTGTAGGATAACTTTTTTTTTATAGTTAAATTTTGAGAATATAAGGCCCTCTGTACATTACTCGCTTAATCATAGTAGAATACTACTTGCGTCATGTTGAAATGGTTAAAAAACAACTTGACATCTGGACAATTGCGTGTCCTGAAAACGCTACCAGCTAAACACATACATACATATGGCTGTGATTAAAATAATAGTGGTCAAATTCAAAATGATGTTGCTGGCAACTTAAGCTATATTCACGTAAATAACCGCCTCATTTGAATCTAGTGAAATTCTAAAGGCATAAGTTGAGATTATTAATATTTGAAGGGGCACCCACGACATGTATACATCGCGGGTTATCGTGATGGAACATAACGATTGAGAAGCTTCAGATGGTTCTGAATGTGAGATCCCTTCAAACTTAAAAAAATGCAATAACCTTCCTTTGATTAGGTTCAGCTCAATTCAGCTATAACCACAACACCTGAAAAGCCTGCTGGGGAATTCCACACTAAGGTTGTTTGCATTCTACATTGTTATAAACCGACTTCAAAAAAAGGAGGAGCTTATCAGTTCGCAGGAATATTTTTTTTTTTGGAACAACTTTAACCGATTTCATCGAAAAGGTGGTACCTCAAGGGTGGTCCCATAGTAATTTTGTTTAGATCCGATAATTGGATCGTGAAGAAATTAACGATCATCTTAAATGTTTATTTTACAATTGAAATCGATTTTGTTTTTTGCTTAAAAGTTACTTGTAATGAATCCTCTTCTCATCACCCTCGTTACTTTCATAAAAGGATTGTCTTCTTCGCGTTTCAAAAACATAACGCAGGTCTTTATATACGACATCAAATGAACCACTTTTTATTCATGTGGAATAAAATACAAGCTTTCTGCTTTTTTAGGTCATCAACTTTGGTGAGCCTTCCTGAACGAGGACCATCCTTGATACCAAAATTATAAGCGTGGTATTGCTTAAACCGGTTTTGGCATTTGCGTTCTTTTTGACTACGGTCATCTTAAACTTTACGCCTTTTTTACATTAAGTTTCCAGTTTAATTTAGTGTCTAGGATTACTCCCAGATAGTTTGCATTGGATGATAGGTGGATTGTCTTTCCGCCTATGGATGGAAGTCTAAATTGGCGTATCTTATTTGTATGTGTAACCCATAGTACATGAGTTAAAGTTAAGGTCCCTTGATTAAGCCCACGTGAGTAGTTTAGGCAGTGCTTCCTGTAGGGTTTCACTAGCAGTAAAAAGAAAAGTTCCTGTGACTGCTAACACTATATCGTCAATCATCGCCAGTAGTAACCCTTCCTCTATTGAGTTCCAGCAGTATGCGGTTCAAACGCTACTATCCACAAGAGTGACCACAAAAATTGGGAGACACTATGGATTACCTCTGCTCACACATCTACTTATTAGACTACCTCCACTTTACGCCTAAACAATTCTGTTTTCCAGCTATGAGCGTATCCAACCAACTACACCGCTATCCACACAAACTTTTATAGGTGATTGAATATTGTTGAAGGCACCCTCTATATTTAGAAAAGCTGCTAAAGTAAACTGCTTGAAGTGCAGTGATTTTTATATTTGCATATATTTTTGTTAACAACAACAATAGTATCATGTTAAATATTATACATATAACTAAACAAAATTTGCTTTACTTTCAGACTAATTCGAGTTTGAGGAATACGGGTACAACCATCTTTCATATAAGTTTTGAGTATTCCTACAGGGTATGTATTAAACATATACCATTGAAAATACTTTCATACATACGTACACTTGTAAAAAATATGTTTCCATGATTTATAGCCGGTAATATACGACAACCAGTCACGCTTCGCTCCAGCAGTGAACCACCGCGCTTTGCTGCGCGTAAAATGGCACAAAACGGTTGTTGGTCAAGCAGCAGCGGTGGCAGCTCATCCTCGTCGGCAGCGCAAAGTCGAGGACTAGGAACGGCAAGTGGTGCCCAAGAGGAACGTTTAGTGGTTAGTTGTGATTTTGTTTTTTTTTTGTGTTTACCTATCGTAAATATTCATGTCCTAACTGTGTCTGCTGATTTTATTTACTTAGGTTGTGGTGCGGGTACGTCCAAGTGCAGAAACCGCAGACCATTGTGTTGATGTCATTTCGGAAAAATCACTTTTGTTTGATGATGGTGGCAAAAGTCGGCCTAGACAATACTCATATGATTATGTTTTCAAAGAGACTGACACACAGGTATGATTAAAATCTCAAATTTACATTGGATTCTATGAATGCTTGAGAATTCACCAAACTGGCGGTACCAAAAATTGTTTAGTTGCTCTCAAACTTTTTACCAATGTGGGGAGGACATTGGTCTCTCTCATATGCACCTCGAAACGAAAGTTTAAGATTATACATATTTATATAAAGACTTTAGATATTTACTAACTTTACTATAGACAACGTTAAAGCATGTGAACATTTTATTTCTCACCAAAAAAACACACAAAATTAGATAAAGAAGCAAAGTGCGTGAGGCCCACGCGTAGTAGATGATAGTAGTATATCCGTGTTTACGAATGGTTCAAAGTAACCGGCTTTTATCTTTCTTTGGAGGACCAGCAGGTAAGCTTAGTTTACCACAAGCCAGGGATTGTATGATTGTTGATGGCCAATCTCATCGTCATTCTTTGTTGGGCTCCCACATATAGCAAAATATATTTAGAAGGAAATGTATGACTTTGACATGCCAATAAAATGTGCAATGTGGGTAAGCGGGACCGACATAGGGAGCTGAAGAGAGAACCGAGACGTATTTGCCGTAATAAGAAGAGAGAGGCCGAAATACGTGAGTGCGAAGAGCTTGAAATGCTGGCCGTTCAGGAAAAATGCCCGAAAATTTTACCAGCGAGTTAGGCGACTTACGGAACCAATGCAACATTTTGACCGATGTCTAGAAAATACTTGAATTATAGAATGAAAACTTTTTTACCCTATTGAGTGGAAAACGAACCCGAGCCCCCATTCGGATGACGACGGATTCAATGTCCCATCGCCTGACTATGACGTGGTACGGATAGCAATTATGCGGTTGAAGAACAGCAAAGCTACTCGAGCTGAGCTATTCAGCTACCGCGGCGAGGCGTTGAAAATATTCATGCATAACCTCTTATGCAGAATATGGTCAGATGAACGGATACCGGACGACTGGTATTTAATCCACAAGAAATATGACTCCGCAATACATGACAACTACCGTGGGATCAGCCTTCTAAGCATAGGTTGAAGGTCTTATCAGTGTGACTTTAGATCTGGCAAATACACCGTAGACCAGGTATTCACCAAACGCCAAATATTGGAAAAGACTCACAGAATAGCATCGTTTATTTGTCGACTTCAAAGCCACTGGCGACAGCATGAAAATAAGTTGTCTCTATGCTGTTATGCCGCGAAACTAATACGGCTATGTAAAATTAAATTGATCAATAGCACCAGCATCGTCAGAATTGAGAAGGACCTCTCCGAACCGTTTGATACCAAACGGTGTTTTATACAGGCCGACAGAATGAACTGCTCAAACCAAACTTTATAAGGCTATCAACAAGCTCGTCCTTATCTATAGTGCAGAAACCTTAACAAAGACCAACGTTCGATGTGGCGGCCTTAAGAGTGATCTAGAGAAAGATTTGGTGGCAGATAAAAGACGTTCTACGCATTTTCAAAGCTAGATACAGCGTAGAAATTAAGATACTCTTGTCCTGAAAGTATTCGATGTGATATACTTTTGAGATAGTAGAGAAAAGCCCCCTCTGCTTTTGAAAGACCATGTGAAAAGAGCCTTGGCTACTCAGTGTTTCTAATTGATGCAGGTTATCGAGAAACAAGCGACCGGCGCGCTATGTTGAACTCAATTAAAATATCTCTTTAGGTCCTGTCTTTTTGTTTACTCACCTAATCAGACTCAAACGCAGAGCGTTCAATCTCACGCCATGAAGATAAAATTTAGGCACGACTTTAATGTTCACTAGGAATCCGAAATCATCCTAAACGGTAGTGTGACTCTAAATGGCCCGACAATTTGTATATCCATTTACCTACCCAAAGGCCTGTAGAAAATTATTGTTTTCTTCGCTGAAACTCTCTCAAATTGGATACCGCCTTGCAGGTCTTTACTTTAGTTATATTTGATCTGTTAAAAGATAATACTTAAAGTTTAAAATTAACTTTTTTGGTTTTGTAAATCAGGAAAAGGTATACAAAAAAACCACAGCGCCACTGGTCAGGGATGTAATTAATGGTTACAATGCCGCTGTATTCGCTTATGGCGCCACGGGTTCTGGAAAAACACACACCATGCTGGGACCTTGTCGCAAGAAAACAACATCAACGGCTACTGAACGTGGCGCAACCGCCTCATACGACGCCGATGCCAATAGCAACGAAAGTGGTCTGATGGTTCGAGCCATCGAAGAAATATTTCAAAATATCGACAATGCGCCGAATAATAGTAGCAAGGTAAGCCTGAGTTATTACTTTTATCGCAAATATGTAAATTCATATGATCTCCTTATAGGTATCAATTTCCTACTTGGAAATATACAATGAGCTCATTCGAGATCTCTTGAATCCTGGCGGTCCGCTAGAACTGCGCGAAGATAATCGTGGACAACGCATTACTGTCGCCGGCCTTTCGGAGATCACCACCATAAGTCAGCAAGAGGTCGTCTCATTGCTGCTTAAAGGCAACAAAGCTCGTACCATGGAACCGACAGCGGCTAATCAAACTTCATCTCGCAGTCATGCACTCCTCAGTATTACCGTGCAAACCAAAACCCCTTTGGGTACAAAACAAGGTCGTCTATTCCTCACCGATCTTGCTGGCTCAGAGCGAGCTAAGAAGACGAAAAACCGTGGAAAACGTTTGCAAGAAGGTGCACATATCAACCGTAGTCTGCTGGCATTGGGAAATTGCATTAATGCGCTTTCGGGTGGAGCGCGTTACGTGAATTACCGAGACTCGAAACTTACGCGTCTATTAAAAGAGGCATTGAGTGGCAAATGCAAGACCGTTATGATTGCGCACGTCGCTCCCGAGGGCAAACATCGTGATGAAACAAAAAATACACTCGTATATGCAGATCGGGCAAATAGCATTTCCACGAGGCTGCAGAACTCTGTCTATCTTGATGAGGTCAAAGACTTTCCCACAAAACATTATCAAAACCTTGTATCCGAGTTGCGCGAGGAAGTGACGCGCTTGCGTAGTAAAATGTTAACTGAACGGCCACGTAGCGGAGCAGCGGCGGCTGCAGCAGCACAACCAGCACGCTCCACCGAAGAGGATGAAAAGCGAAAGACCGAACTACGCTATTTGCGAGAACAAATCGTGCTCACCTTCAAGCAACAAATGAAACTGCGACGCAAATTACTCGAAGCCGAAAGCCACCTGCTAGGACTAGAGCTGGATGCTGAGCGCCAGCATATGATCATTTCACACTGGCAAGGACGAATGGGGAAGCTCTACGACACACCAGCTGATGACGGTAAGGATGATTGTTGCAATTGTTGTTGAAATTGTTGAACAAAAAAAAAAACTATGTAGACTAAATAAGCAAGTTATGATTTTTGAAATTTTCTTTACTTTTTTACACAAAAGATATAGAGTCTGAAGGCGCAATAGCGCTAAAGAACGCTTGGGGCGAACTATCGGCAATCGAGAAGGAGACACGTCGCTACAAAGAAATACGTGAGCGCACTGAGCAAGAGTTGGAGTTGTGTCGGCAGAAAGGCGTGCAATTGGAAGATGTAAGTATATCTGTGAACCAACATATTTCCAAAAGAAGTAATACCTAGTATAAATATCAATGACCCCAAACCAAAAGGAGCTACCAGAGCGCATTACCAGCGATGAAGAACGTGAACTACTGGCGCTACTTTGCCGTGTTCACGAGCTAGAAGCGGATAAAGTGTCTCTGCAAGCTGAGCGCCTGGCCCGTCAAGCCGAACTTCGAAGGCGTGATCTGCAGCTGTTACGCGCCGAACGCCAACGTAGACTATGTGAGGACATTATCAGCTCACAGCGTCGACTTATAGAAGAGGGCAATGTCGAGCTGCCCGATGAACTACGCGAACTTTATGGCTTGTACCAGCAAGAGATACACGCCGGTGTTGTTACACCAGCTACCTCATATGAACGCAAATTACCGCCTATCTACACAGCGGGGTAAGTATTTGGATATAGCGTACTTGTGAAACTTTGAGGAGATTTTAAAGTGATGAGGAAATTATTACATTTCTATTTGTGTACAACGCAAGCTTCTAATAATATAATCCTAACCAGCTGGTTTTTAGTCATCAAGGTTGACATTTCATATTATTTTCAGTTCCGAATCACCCGGCTCCAGTTCCAGCTCCGAATGGTCACCTGGTTCGCCGCTACCACTAATTGACAACCAAATTCTCAGCGCGTTTCAAGACGGACCAGATAGGCATATGGGACCACTTGTCAATCCGCGCTTACCGAAATTACCAGCGACCGCTGCACCGGCTACCCGTCGCGGTACCTCAATACGAATGACCAAGCATGCGCCCAACACCTAGACCCGGCAAGGAGCAATCCGACAGCAAAGGAGCTGAAGGCAAACAAGTTTTAGAAATTTATCGGCTGCAAATGCTAAGTTTTTGCTCAGGGAAAATTAATTGTCAATTGTAGTACTATTTGTTTTTTTATGTTTCGAAGAAAAGTTAAATTAACATGAACTTACAAGTATGTACAAGCATAAGGAAAGCAATTCATGAAGATAATGCGTAGCTTTGCTTGATTAGCAATTGATTGTAGATCAGTAGGAGTGAATTTTCAAATAAATGCGCACAAAAGCAAATTGGGATTTTACTTTTTTTGAGATTTGATTTTGCTATAAAACCATCAGCTCAAAATAGAGAAGGCTGAGTTCCAAGTTGCTCCAATGCAAAGGATCAGAAATAAAAGAGGCTGATGCTTTGCATTGATGCAACTTGGAACTTAGCCGAAGTGTAGATAGATAGATGTTTGAATGAGATATGCTCCGCGACCTAGTGAGTCTATTGTGCCCTCCACTCATCACAACACATCTTTTAATCTCAAGGATTCCAGTGTTGTTCTCTCCTACATATTGTTCGTTTTTTATCACAAAGGATGATTATACCTTAAATTCACCCTGCCTGCTCCAATATCTTTTGGTCTTTTGGAGCCGTCAGTTTGCCACTACATGGGTCCGGCCTGTATATATCCATCCAACCTTGGGTTGCTTCAGGTCCCCCTAGTGCAAAGATCTATTTTAAATTTCCTGCCGAAAACAATTACGTTACTCATATTTTCTATGAGGAAGAGGGCTAGTGGGAGCTGGGATCCTATCTTCTCATATTCCTAGACGATAGGATCTTGCCTCTAGTATAACCATCCCTCGCTCTATGGTGATGTGGTGTGACTGGAGCTCAAGAACTATGTATCTCTAGAGCTGATATCGGGAATGTGCGCATTGCTCCAGTAATACATACATAAGCTAGACGTTGCAGTTTATTGAGACACTGTCTCATCGTGGCCAAGGCAGTTCTTGCTACCGAAGCCACCGCCCCATAGGTCACTATTGGTCGTGCTATCATGGTGTACATCCGTCTAAAGATCTTTGGGCTGCATTTCCAAGACTTGCCTACACTCCATTAGTGCCCTTATAGCCTTTGATGTGGTCACGTCGACGTGGGATCTCTACAGAAGCTTAGAATCCAGGATTAGGCCCGAAGTGTATCTCAAATACTTATTAGCCTATATTTGTTTATTATTCCATATTTTTTTTTCTTTTCTTAAGTGAAGCTTCGCCATGTAGAAGTTAAGCAGTAGAAGAAAAGAGAATACACCCTTTGCAACCGCTTGTTTAATTCTTCTTGGCTTCGAAATATGATCTCAAAAGAGTACTGAGAACAGCCGTACATCCAGATTATTTGCCGTCCGCTCTTTTAGTTTCGGTGGAAGAGAAGATGTCTCAATATCCTCGTTGAGAGACAAACGTTGCCAGATTCAACGCTACTCGAGCGGTGATTTCACGGAGACAGACTCGAATAAGATCACGAGATATCTGAGTGTGTATGACGTAAGGGTTGATGGTGTTGTTCACTTTACGGAAGATATGTTGATGCGCAGCAGGGTTTGAGTTGCACGTAAAGTTTATGAATGGTAAAATCTGAGCTGTATCCACTGCTGCCTTCAAGTGTACAGCGACAAATTGAAGACCTTAGTGGAGCCTTCTTCTTCTAGTCGGTGTCAAGGGTTTTAGAGACTGTTACTGCTGTTGAAAGTAAGAGCCGCAATAAGATTTGGGAAGCTGTACAGCAATCTGGTCACTCTCCCGCCTTGTTGACGCATGTCGTCCGATTGTACAGGAATCGCATGTTTATTTACCAATTGTCGATCTGGCGTAAATAATCGTGCTCATTTAAGTAGGAATAATGCGTGGATTTCCGCGAGTCTACCGGATGGTATAAAGCATTCCCTTACAAATTAACCGCCTTTAATAGGTTTAGGTTTAATATTGTGAGCGCAATCTCGATTAACCAGATAACCTGCCCTGCGATAGATGTCTTTTTCGATGAGACGATACTGCACTGGCCTAGTTATGGTCTAGATACTGTAGCCGTCTCAACAGATCCGACCGCAATATTCCCAATGAGTGTCCGGCATGTGGAGGCTCCACGCACGGCACCAACCACCCCTTCACATGCCAGCTCAACTCCACTCAACTAACACCCCTCTCTCTTTGGTCCGACCCTGCTGAAACTGCCCACTGCTTGGGCCCACCGTTAGTTGAGCTCGACGACAATAATTGATGGACAAACCGAAATAGTCGAGACTTGGAAGTGGCGCTACAACAACAACAGCGAACGCTAGCCTCCACTATTGCCTCAGTTGCTGCGCAATTTCAGTTCTTACATCGCAACTCTCAATAGTATATACCGATCCGGTAGTCTCTTCGCTCTTACTCTGCAGTCCAATTCAGTTAGTCTGTAAGACTCATATTCCTTACGAACAATCCTTTAACGATTTGTAGCGTTCGCCGGTCTCAACATGGTTGGATCGCCGAAACAGCAGCCCATAATGTTTATACTATTTTCAAACAGTATCAAGTACTATTTTACTCCCAAAAATTTCTTATAGAAACCCCTATATTATGCATATACAGTATATTTTATTTTTTCATCTTTAGCAATCATTTCCATTGTGATTATTTGTATTATCTAAGCTAATATAATAGTAATAATAATAATAATATGTGTACGTATGTGTAATTATCATTTCTTTTTTATTTTTATATTCTTGTATTATTTGCAATAAATTCACGTTAACTAAATAAATGAAATTATAGCATAGCAAAGGCTTTAATCCAACTGCAGTGGTTCTTAAAACTCGCCACCTGTGCAGCTGGACTTGTGAATATTTAATAATTATAATTGAGCATAAGCTATACCAAGAGGTAATAAAATATATCCGTGTTCGTATGGAATAGTAGCTTATGTCGGGAAGCTGGCTTAGTATAATGCTACATTCCCTTTATTCTTTAAACGACAAGGAATTTGTTGATGAGATTTAATAAGAATATTGACTTGCTAGTATCGGAACTATTTCTTGCACGTTTATTTGCCAAAAGTTCTTCAACGACTCGGCGCCAGTGAGTCATTCGCAATCGTATGCAGCGAATGCCACATTATACTAAAGCCGGCCTTTCGGCATAAGCTACTATTCCTTACGAACACACAAATATGCATTTCATTTAAAAAAAAAAAAAAAAAAAATTGTGTACAGAAATGCCAACATTAAATAATTTTTATAAAAATGCATTGCATACAATAGTTTTACGCCGTGTGCGAACTTTCAATTATACTGACTTTGCGCGGTAAATAGTATTAGGGAACCTTCTGAAAGCGAGCATAACCACTTGAAAGTAATACTCATGAACAGATATTAATATTCAATCAAGTAGGACAAATTGGATATTTAATAAAAGTCTGTTTTTTAATTTACACATTTAGAAAATCACTTTTCATTTCACTCATTACTTCGTTTTAGCACACGATTGCGTTTACCACATACGAGTTTTTACTTCATTTGGAAGAACATATAAACGAATCAAGTGTCGTTGGTAAATGAAAATGGTATATAAGTATACATATCGTCGTTTAAAGTACAGAACCGCGTATTAACAAAATGCAAAACCGCGTATCAGCAAAATGCAAAACCGCGTATGTGAAGTTTTAGAAATTATTTTCTAGAGGGTAAAAACACTCATATTTCAAAATGGTTCTCTTTTTTAAAAAGCAATCGCATTTCTGGCTAGTATATTTCAGAGCGAATGGATAATGATTGAGCGAAGAGCTTGTGTGAGCAAATCCAATTTTTGGCAGCAAATGTCAGTTACGCGGTTTCGCAGGATGACGATACGCTTTCGTTTTGTACTTTAAACGACGATATACATAAGTACATATATTGTAGTAGCATGAATATCAATAAAATTTTACAACATAGGCGTATAAAAAGAAATTGTTGCGAGTATTTTTGCGCTTCATTTACATATACTATACTTTAGATAAAATACATAATTGAATTAATTCAGTTAATTGCAGCTAGTATGTATATTATTGTTCTCTATGATATTTTTCCCTTTATTTATCTGTGCTTCATTTATCTGGATAGGGTAGAAAATATGCTATAAAAATGATTTCTGCTATGTTTAATGTTTGCCTTTTAATTTTGCCTTTTTCAGTACTGTGCTGCTTATAAGCCGATATCTAACCAAAAAGGCAAAACATTAAACTTTCGTTTCATCCACTTTATACTTAATTTAATTTAATAATTGTAAACTACATAGGCTACGTCCAATATAACGTAGTCTCTTTAATGCTATTGAAGTTGAAAATGGAAAATTTTGTAACGTTTTCAAACACTTATCTTATCATCATGTTAATAGGTATGTGTTGCTGTTAAGGGTACAAATACTTTCTATTCGGTTTTACGGCTAACACTTGAATCGGGCAGTGTATATGTATGTGCATGCAATTGCGTGAAGTTTTTTGTATTTTCCTTTAAATTCACTTAAAAAATACTAAGTGCTTTTGACACGCTTCTTCCGCTTACACACATGGTTCAACGTAATTGCCCGGAAACAGACCGGTCACACCATCCATAACACCTTCCCACCAGCCGTCATCATTCTTCTTTAGCACATACAATACAGAACTTTCTTGAAAACTCAATTCATCATCTTTATCGGCATAGTAATCATAAATTGCGACAACTGTAATTACGAAAAAAAATAGTTTTTTTTCATATATCGTCGTTTAAAGTACAAAACCGCGTATCAAGAAAATGCATAACTCGGTATGTGAGATTGCCCGAATTTTATAGGAGAATGAAACTTCTGATGTATTTTGGAACGATTTTCCCTCATCCCTCGTTACCTCAACAACTTCAACAGCGGAAATGAGTAAAACTTGTCTTATTTCAAAACGGTCCTCTCTTTCATCCATAATTATCTCTTTTTCTTATATCGATATTTTAGTATGAATGATTGAGGGCTTGATGCCAGGAGCTTCCGGGGAGCAAATATCTTTTTTGGCACAAATGTCAGTTACGAAACTTTGCACAACCACGATACGCGGTTTTGTACTTTAAACGACGATATGTATGTGTATGTATATACAAGTATTGAGAAACTTTCAGCCCACATACCTTTTTCGATGTAGTTCTTTGGAACCCAACCGGGTAAATTTTGATCCTCTGGCACGATAGGAGCTAATTGGCCTTGTCCCGTGGACGTACGTGGGCGCCCAAAGTCCTGATGCTCCTCCTCCGGCGGTGGTGGAGGTGGCAAGGGAGGCGACTGAGAGCCGGGTCGTGCAAAGTTCAAACTGAAATTGTTTCTTTGAAAACGAGAAAATAGTTTTTTTCTGAATAGCACTGATTGGTGTAAACTTTAAAATGATGTTGTTAAAAAATTAAAAAAAATAAATCAGTTAAATCTTATCAGCATTAGGTACGGTCATACCAAGTACACTCTCGCTATAATATCAAAAGATAATATATCGAGAAAGATATGTAGGGCTATTGGCTTATTAAATAACAACTGAAAACTTTGCAAATAAAAACGGATTTTTTCTTCTTAAAAATGATTAGCCTTCAAATTATTTTTACCTGTTGCCATTTCTTCGAAGCGAGCAAAATATAAAAAAGATAGTAAAGTGTGAATTGCTTAGTCTGGATATCATAAGCAGTAAATATATTAAACTAACAATAAAAGAGCTACCATCAACCGCGTGTTAACGGAAATTATGAAATTATGAAGCATTTAATTTCAGTAACTTGCAGGTTATTGGTTAACAGCGCACGATAGATATAATATATATACACAATTTCTTACCTGTTGTGATTTCTCCCCAATGTATGCATGCCAATATGACTTTGTTCGCTAATTTCGTGCTGTGAAACAGTAAGTGGCGATGGTGGCGCTAAATAATTTGAAAAATTTAAACAAATGCATTTTGTTTATTTCATTCCTGCATGTTGTATATATTTACTTACGTGGCATACTGCTTCGATCATCATATGTAGTTGGTGGTGGTGGTGGCAATGATTGCATCATGCCTGCTGATGGTAAATTGACATGTGTTGCTATTTGCTGACTAGGCGGCATTGGCAACGCACTATAGCCACCGCCGCGCTCGCGCTCACTACCACCAGTTGGAACGCCGGTAATACTACCCGCTCCACCAATTCCAGTGCTGCTTATTCCAGTGACCGTTGTACTTGATGAAGCTGATGACATACGTTTTGGATGACCAATTGGATAGTTGGGCGCATAGTGCGAAGGCACTTGCGGCGGATTGACAACTGGTGGCGTACGATATTCTCGCGAGCTTTTGCCAAGTGTGCCGGTATTGCTCATTGAAGATTTACCCAGTGTGCCTGTGTTACCACGTGTCATTTGCGGTGGTGTCGGTGGTTTTGTGGTCGGTGGTGGACCGACAGATGGTGCCAGCGAAGATGTCGCTAATGATTGTATGGAGCCATGACTCGAGCCACGGTGCTTCTGCTGACGCGTATTAGTTGAATTAACGCCATGACCAATATCATCCAGTATCGAATAATCAATTGGTTTGCGAACATACTTTATTGGTTTTTCTGGATTAATCGGCGCTACGATTTTAAATTGACGCGAACTAACTTTATTTGCAGTTAGAACACCAATTTCTCTGCAAAAAAGATATACATTAAATTTAAGCCTTACAATAAAATGTTTTGAAAATTTTGATGTTCTTACCTACGAGCCACCTTTTCTTTGTGGATCTGCACTGTTTGTGCAATATGATTCATTTGTGATTCCATCTCACATAATTGTTGTGCTTGTAGCTCTAAAAGCTGCATATAACTGTAGGCGAGGGTATTAATTTGGTACGCCACACTGGCCAACGATTGCGTAGTATAGTTTTTTGTAGCCTCTAGGGCCGCTTTATTGTTCTCCTCACTGAAAGAACCGATTTTCAAGAGTTCAATGTATGTATACTATTAAATTCACCCTTTACTTGCCGATAATAAGTGTCCTCACAATAATCCGCCACGCGCTCCAAATTTGTATAGCTATCGCGCAAACTTTGTCTGCCATCCGGAATTTCCGTACGAATCAATGATGCTAATTCGTCCATTATGTTTTCACTGGCCATGACCGACCATACGGTAACCGTCAGGAAAAGACCACTGAAATTTA
>NW_023458558.1:13320349-13328987 GCF_013731165.1 Rhagoletis pomonella | reverse complement strand
AAATAATTAAAATTTTCATTAGATAATGCCTTTAATGAGACAGTCTGTTAATTTGGTTTTTAGACGAAGTTCTGAAGAAGACACCCGAGCGACGTGAGTTGCTTATGAAATGCATTGACACACGCCAAATGACATGAACATTCAACGCAAATAACAATACATCGCGATTATGTATTTCTCCTAACGCCAAACAAGCTGCTAATACGCTTCATTCTTGTTAATATGCTTTACATTTACATGGCTAACTCATGAGACTTGTTTGCTTTAAGTTTTAACAACAGTTTTTAAATTCCAACAAGTAAAATGGTTTGAAATTAACATGCCATCAACGCTAAGTTCCGAACGGAATGAGAGGGGTTCACTAAATAAGAATTTAAAAACCGGTTGCTCGACTTTAATCCATTTATTTTTTTTAAAGAATTTTCTAAATTTTATTTCTTTGTAATTTTACCACTATATTCCTTCGTTGTATTTTCAGCTTACGCAGACATTCTTTTTATGACTACTAACCTTTTAAGTAGCGCAGCGAATTTCGCGTATACATAATAGCAGCAAATATGGGTGTAGATCTGACTCAATTGAGGGAAAAATCTGTTATTAATTTCCAATCCGCGACTTAATATAAAAAATTGGTGTAACTACCTCGAATACTTTGTTTACAAAAAGTAAATCTTAATGTGTTAAACTTTATGTACCTAACTACTACATAAATGTACGTAAGCTAACAGATGAATCAAAATATTAAAAGCATTGCTTTCCAATTAATGAACAAAATTATTAATTGTTGTATAGTTATAAAAGAAAAATTATAATCATTTGTAAAACATATTCTGAAGTAATGACTAATTCTTGTGCTTAACGAATTTATATCCGCCCATTACCCAAACAAGTGATAGTGAAATGAATTTTTTGTAATGCATTTTTTTAAAGACTAAAATAACTTAAAAAACCCCTTTTTAGAAGCTTGAAATTCATTTTCATATTTACGAATTTTATTTAGTCTGGAGCGAACATTTTTAAATAAGTTTTGAAAACCCAACAAACCCTGCAAATGTACTTTTCCAGTAAATGTTATCCAAAAACTAAGTTTCTGGAAATTTTACCACTTTCGCTCTGCAAAAAAGTACGAAAGCTCAATACTTCCAACATGTTGCAAGTTGTTTTAAGAAATCTTATTCAAATACATACATATAGTGCCTATCAGAACTATACCACACTTTCCTCCATATACAAAAATTGTTGGAACATAGATAGTTCGTATAGTAAATGCGTGACTCTTTAAGCTTGTACTTTATTATACTAGAATGTGTTGAAACTTGGATTTATGTAGGTATGGATATAGTTTTTGTTATAGAACGAGCTACATTTAAAATAAAATAATTAAAATTAAATAAATATGTAGGAGTCGCATAGTTATGATAAGCACTATAGTTTCGTGTGGTCTACTTTAACTTAAAAATTACACAAAAAGTTCCTTCATTGACTATTAACTGCATGTAGACATAGTTTTTCTCACTGGCAAATTGTTATAAGTAAAAACTTGCAGCTTCCACCCAAAATTAATTATCATTAGGAGGGTTTCTACAAGTTTTGTACACGAAAACATATTTCTGTTTATATACATATGAGGGAATTCTAATAGCAGCCGTTAGCCACCTTCTTTTTAAGGACTACATAAACTTAGGGAGTGATCACCAATATTTAGAACTGAGAAAGAATATTCTTACAAATGCCGCTCTGTTTAAAATATCGAATTATTTATTGCTTAAAATTTGCAATATAATACTATGAATAGTATTTTTAATTTAATATTTTTGTATGACTACTAATAAATTAAAACGAATTTATAACTCGTCCAATAACATTTATTTTCTTAAAATATCCATTCATCATTAAGAATTATAATTAGGGTTGGGCTTCGCCGGTTAGATCACAATTTCGACTATCTTCTCCAATTCAACTGCAACGGACTCCAAGGTAAGATCTCAGAGGTAGCTTACTTTATGAATCGGCATGGCCTAAAGTTAGCTGCGGTTCACCTCGCACTTCCTCATAGTAGGTGGAACATCGACTCCGTCATCATCGACTGGGGACTCGAGTTTAACTTGCTGCAGTAGCCAGAGCGAAGTCTCTTGCGGCAGACGAATCTCTGTCTCGCCCACTTCAGGTGATTGTGTTCCCAAAAGGGCATTCACAGGTCGAGAGTCAGTGTAGGTCAATACTGATTTCCCGTGAATGACGTTTATGGCTTATCGGCATGCTGTCTGGACTTCGGCCGTAAGTTAGTTTAGAAGCCTTCTGACGTGCCTTGGCGAGGGCTTCGGGTGCCCGCGTCGGTAACACCCTACTAGGAATTCCTTGCAGATCATTGTGTTATGCCACCTTCGTCCACTGCATCCTACTAATCCCTGGCGACCATACAGGCGTTGCATAGTTTGGGACCGGCCGGCCACATGCCTTGTATGTTGACAGCAACGTTGCTTTGTCTTTGCCCCACTTGCTGACGACTAGCGAATTGAGGGCTGTTGCGGCTATGTACTTTATTGACAATTGCGGTTGTGTGCTCCGAAAAGAAGATGGACCTCTTTCGTCCAGGTGGTGAAAAGGGTTGCCGAGGATAGCGTAGGGGAGAGGGTTAGGCTCCTTGCAGTGAAAAAGTGAGAAAGTTCGGAGGGAGTGGTGAGACTCCCTGTGGTGGTTGGGGGAGCTTTGAGATATTGTAGTTAGATAGTAGCGGGGAGAGGACATCACCCTGTGTGACCTCCTATTTAATTTTTCTTGGCTTGCTAATTTTGTCTCTAAAAACTACTGACGAATGTTGAGCACTCTGGAGATAGCCACGCAGCTTGATGGAGCTAAGTCGATCAGCCTCAGTCCGTTATCGGACGTTTCGTCCTGGAGGCTGAATTTTCCGACAGTAGCAAATGATACAGGGGGTATCATTTGCTACTGTCAAGAACGATTTTGATACAGTGACAGGGGTAACGCCACGGCCTTCTCTTCCGTCGGGGTAGGGGCGCAGATGAGCAAGATGTGGAAGAGAAAATTGTGACTAGACGGTGAACGGTAGTACTCGCTGACGGAGTCTCTCTCTTTCTTGGATCGCGGCGATGTCTCCTTCCTAATTAAGGGTCCGGACATTCCAGGTGCATGCCTTCAAATCGTAGCCCTTTAAACGTTTGCCGTGGTCTTTATCTAACCCGACGAAGTATAATGACTGAGGTGTCTTATCACATTCGGTATGTGTACAATGCTGAGTCCAAAGAACTGTGGTGCGAGCTTTTTAGCCGAAGTTGCACATTCCAATCTTCGGTGGACAAGGCCAAACGTGGCTGCGCAAACTAAAAAACACAGCTCTGAAGTTCGGGAGGTCATCGGGAAGACTTTAAAGTCATTGTTCCTATCGCTCGTAACATAAGTAATATCTGAAATATGGAAAATAGGTAAGGTGGCACCATCACCAGCGGAATCTGCCAACCTAAGTGAATCATATCGCCAGATGCCTCTCCTTTCCCCAATAGTGAAGACTGTTGTGGGCTGGTTTCCCATCATTTGCACACCATCTAACTCCAGAAATAAATCAGTAAATATAATGGGTAATACCACCACGGCCCTTAATGCCATCAACACTTTAATAAATTGTGGCTTTAACCAAAGTCGCCGCTATCAAAGGACGGCTTTAGTAGCACTGAACTTGTCGACGGCTTTCAACACAGCACTATTTGAAGAGGCATTGAAGCGTTGGTCTGTGATTTATTTGAGTAATGGAGAGAAGAATGAAACGGAGGTGCCTCCCAGCTGGTGTTTAGTTTCTATATATATTGTATATGTATGTATATAAACACTCCTCCACCTGAGGATATTTCGATGATCTCATACGTCGACGACTTCTGCGTTGAGCATTGATGTTGAGGACTTGAGTTTTAAAGCAAATGGTTATCTCTCAGCACAACAACAATAACTAAAAATGATTGAGGGTTGCCCCTCACACCTTTCTCTCCTAAACCGCTATTATCAATAAAGTACAAAGTACTCACATCGCTTTCCTACTGCACATGGGGTAAAGGCAAAGAAATGTTTGTAATATTTTTACAAGGAAATTTACAGTCTGCCACAATAAGAAGTGACCCAAATCCTTTCATCATACTGAGTAAGCAGCTCCTGGTGGAATGCTACCGAAGTTACCACAACTACAGCCACTTACTTGAAGCTGAGTTTCCTTCAAGTCGTATCACAAGCCTTCTAATGGATCTCAAAGACCAGATTCAGCTATAAGTATGCAGACAGGACTTACACTGCATTCATCAAAGGTTAACACCTTCGGAAACTCTGGCTCCGTGAGTGCCGTCATGGGAGACCAAAGTCAACTACCACTCAGATGCAGATTCCTACTTATCCAAAATTGACCCTAACATACCCAACCTATGTCCAATAAGAGGAAACATTCCGGAGGATACTAACGACTTCCACAACCAACTCAAGCCAATTCATTTAAAACTCTCTCCTACGGTCCATCCTTGCCGATACGACTCGTTTCCGGGACCCACCGTTAAATGAGATTGATTAGGTCTTATTAAAGTTACCGAACATTTGCTAGATCCATTTTTCCAATATTTAGGTCCAGTTAAAATTTGTCAAGGGTCTTTCTGTTGTTCTTAAACTACGTCTTGAGCGGTGCCCAAGTCGGGTCTTAATATAAGTTAAACTAATATTTTGCTACATTCTTGCCGTTGTTTTAACCTCTTTGCATCTGTTCCTGCGACTATAAGCAAAAATGTACTGAATTCTAATACACACATATATTTAAGTGTTGTTAATGTATTTAGCAGTAGCAGCGTAGATGTGTCCGCTATAGAAAGTGTGCTAGTTAGAGAAGTTAATGAAACGCATCTGAAGCCGCAAGAGGTGACTGCGATCGAGGAGGTGCCGATAATCGATGCCATAAAGAAACATGGAAACAATGAAAATGATAGACAAATAATGAACATACCTATCGAGCAAACCAGCCATACGAACGACTTGAGCGCGACTAAGCCTCGGGCTGTAGAGCTTAAGATAATTAAGAAAACATTACTGCCTGTAGCAGAAGCGAGTAATTGATGTGTATATTTCTAAAACTACTTGCATAAATATGGTGAATATAAATTTAATATAACATTGCTAAGATAAATTGATAAATATTAAATACCAAATGTGTTCTAACTTTGAGTTCAAAATTTAAAAGGGGAATTCCGGATGCTTTTCAACGCTGCAAAGATAAAAAGGGAAAATATAAGTGTATATAAAGGAATATCGCATGGTTTTAACAATTCTTTAGTCTACATTCCATACTTACCCTTTGAAGAATGCGAAATCCACCACACGCACATTGGCATCCAATTTATTGAGCTGTTCAATTTCCTCTGGACTTAGTTTAAAGTCAAAGATATCTTTGTTCTCTCGCATGCGTTTGGAATTGGTGCTTTTCGGTATTACCGATAAGCCTTTCTCCACAATCCACCGTAGCAAAACTTGTGCTGCACTCTTATGATATTTCTTGGCGATCTGCTTCACTTCCGGCACCTCAAGTAAGTCGGGTAACTCACGTTCTACACCAACCATCTTATTTAAAGCGCCTACGCCTTTGGAACCTAGTGGTGAATAGGCGGTGATGGCAATGTCCGAAGCTTTGCAATACTCAATCAACTCTGGTTGTTGCAAGTAGATGTGATATTCAATCTGCAATGATTCAAAGTAGTGGATGAGTATACATATGAGCAAAAAAACGCTATATCATCCTTTTTGAATTTACTTCAATCAATGGAATTCCAGAATAAGTTCAGTAAAAAATAAATCGAGCTTTTAAACACTTCTACCCTTAAAATGTTTATTTAGGCGAAAAGGTATCTCATTAAGTCTCATTATTCAAAAAACTGTATACCCAACTTTTTTCTAAAGAGTGTAAATAAAAAGTGCAACATTTGAATGAAAATTTGCACAATTTTCTTTAATTTTGCACAGGGCTTGGAATTATGATTTTTGGGGTTTCTGTTGTAGAATTAACCATATTTTTATAAAAAATTAGCCAAAAAAAAAAATTTAATAAAGAGTGGCCCGTATTGTAAAAAACTCTCTGTACCTAAACTTTATTGATTGACTGTATATAAGTACGTACCTGTAAAACTTGCGGTTGAATGGTGCAATGCTTTCGTAGCCTTTCAATTTGCTGCAGATTGAAATTCGATATTCCAATTGATTTAGCCAACCCTTTGGCAACTAGACCTTCCATTTCCTATAATTATATTATTATGGAAAACACGCTCTTGTGCTTCTATAACTACATAGTTGCGAGCAACTCACCTTCCAAATAGCTGCGTGATCGGTGCTCGGATCAACCATAATAGTGCCATCTTCATAGCGTTTAAATTCGCCATTTTCATCGAGCATTACCGTAAATGGCGTATGTATCAAATACAAATCGACATAATCCAATTGCAGATCTGCCAAGGATTTGCGCAAAGTCGACTCTACTAGATCGGGTTTATTGCCTGAGAGACGAGAAAAGTACAAATTCTACAAAAAACTTTGTATTAAAGAGGCTTTGTGTCGTTTTTTTCAAGTACTTTTTCAGAACAAAATTTGTGTTCAGATTGCAGAACAATTTTGAAACCTACTTGAAAAAAAAAACGGCCCTTAATGTTCTTGAAATAGAAGAAGAAAAATTGGTTAAAGATTCCACAAGCAAAAGTACAAGGTCTAGCGCCCGAAGAAAGTATTTACATAGGTGGATACATATGTATTTATATACAGATAACTAACAACTTGGTACAGATCAAATCGAAGCACGATCGCGAGCAGTAAATCGGCCAAAGATTAAAAACGCATATCCAGTTTACCGACTGAGCTTCCAAAATTTGCATTTAAGAAATAACTTGTTGTATTATGTATGGATGTATGAAATTCACAAAGGCTCTAACCAACATTTTTTTTTTATTTTACAGGAAAAGCAAAAAACTAATCATGCATATGGGGCGTTCCATACCAAAACGGACGGGGTTCAAACTTCATGTGTTTGATTTGTTTAAAATTTTTAGGGTTGGTGCATAAACATATATAATATATAAATATGAAATTTGAGCTTGATTAATACAGTTTTAAAACCTTTAGAGAACGGGGCGAGAAAAAAATTTGAAAAAAAACACACGTATACACATCCAAATTCTCTATGAAAAGAAATATTAAAAAAAAAAATTTATTGAAAAATTTTTCACATACAATTTTTTGATAAAAAAAAATAGTTTTTGAAAATATGCCATCTCAAAAAAATAAAATAAAAAAAAATCACAATGGTAGCTCTGAGTATTGCGCAATATTTAAGTATAGTATTATTTATTTGCACTATGGTGCACTCTACAATAATTTGAGTTTTGAATTTTTTTTTACACCGAAGTTGAGTAAAATGAGTGCATTACAAATTAAAAATTTTTTTTTAAATTTTGGTAGAATTTTTTTCATATTTTTTCCTCGCCCCGTTCTCGAGATATTTGGAGAACTTTTAAATCGATTTGTTTCTGTTTTTGTGCTGTTAAGTTTTCAAAAATATATTAATCAAGCTTAAATTGCATGTTTATTTATTAATTATGTTTATGCATCAACCCTAAAATTTTGAAACACATCAAACACATGAAGTGGGAACCGCGTCCGTTTTGGTATGGAACGCCCCATATATGTATACGTACAGGGCGTTTTAAAAAGTGGCATAACATCGTTGTTTTTGGTACTGACACTTTCAAATTTTTAGTAAAGGTGTATTTTAAATATATCCTACCAAAATCTGTGAAAAACCTAGTTTCGAAAAAAGTGTTGGTAAGGGCCTGCGTAAATTAAGGTGACGATATGTTAAGTGTTTAAAGTGTTCCGTTTATGATACAACTCCACAACGAGCTTCGATGCATTTAGAGCTTTATTCCGCTATAAGTTGCATATAAAGCGCCGTAGCGTGTTTATGAGAAGCATTACTTTAAGAATCAACTCAATTACCTGGTGGTGGCAACTTAGTGGTCACGAATAGAGATGATCGCTTAACTTTACCAGCAGATAACCACTCCTGTAGAACGTTTCCAATAGCCTTTTCATTCAAATACACAGGTGCAGTGTCAATATGGCGGTAACCTATCTCGAGAGCTTCATTTACAGCAACGGTTATTTCTTCCTCGCTTGCCTGTGAAATAACAAAAAAAATAAATAAATAGTATGTTTATGCTTGCCATAAGATACAAAGTTTAAAGAATTTCTCTTTAATGCACAAAACTGGCGGAACTTCGGAAAGAAGATGGGCAAGGACAAAGCTTTTCAGTCTCGTGTCAAACCGATTTGTGTTGAGGCGATTACACGCCCCGCATATACAATTTTGTATTCTATGCGATGACATATAGAATTCAACACCATTTTTTTTCAAGTAAAAATTTTCTCTGGTCACTTCGAGAGCTTATATGTAGGTAAAATTGTACAGAAAAATTGAATCATATGAAAAGTGTCTGCGGGTTTTTGGGTGAACTTTTGGAAAAAAAGGTTTTTGTTGCAAATAAATTTTAATCAAGTACATATTGGCCATTATTTCTGTGAGCTTTTGCCATTTTCGAGTAGCTTCATAGTTCTA
>NW_023458558.1:13317408-13320249 GCF_013731165.1 Rhagoletis pomonella | reverse complement strand
AAGAGCATGTCCAACTTAGTAAATCTGCATCAAAATCCCAAAATCGTCATTTTGCACATTCGTCATCCGTTTTTCTGAGGCGACGATACATACATATATATTAGGAAAGGCGGGTTTTAATGGACTAAGGATTACCGTATGATAAACGGCTTGCAACCAATCGATGGGGGGTTGTGCAAAGACATCGACAATATTTTTTTATGCTGAGCTGAGGTTCTCTGCACTTATGCCAAAATGTGATTGCTGAAAGTAAGTGATATATGTATATTAATAAAAATTTGCCTTCTAGAAATTCCATGATCCCGACGATAGTCATTTGAATAAGAGTGCATTCAAAGATAAAAAACTCAATCGTCTGTGGGCAAAGGCGGAGGTATCAGGTTTCACCAAAGAAGAACTGGATTCACTTAAGCAAGAGTTTCAGCATCATCAGGATAAAGTGGACGTTTACTATAGTTTATTAGAAGACATTGGTACCGCGGATGTTAAAAAACATGAAAGTAAGTTTCTTTTTCACAAGCATATGTTTTGTTGTTAACACACTAATTGCGTATTTTCTCAGATGCAATAAATGAAGATGAACTAGAGATATTTAATACGATTTCAAGTGATCCTAACGACAATGAAATTAACACACCTGAAATGAATTTAAAAAAATACGAGACTGATATCAACAAGCTACGTGATCATCATCGTGGCATTAAGGATCATTATGATCGCTTGGAGCGTTTGATTTCATCGGGGCCGCATAGTCAAGACTTTATTGAGCCGAAAGTACAAGGCTTATGGCGGGTTGCTCAAGCTAGCAACTTTACTGAAAAGGAATTAAGCTCTATTAAAAACGAATTACATCATTTTGAAGGCAGGCTATTAAAATTGCGAAATCTTCACGTTGAGCACGCGATGCAAAAGGAGAAGTACAAGGTGGGTGGTATTTTGAATAAATGAAGCAGACATATTTTTAATATTTGGTATTTTCTAGGATGAAAAGCACAAGGACAAAAGTGGTCGTTTCGACGAAATGGAAGATCATATTAAAAAACAAACTCGAAAAGTTGAGAAAATTCAAGATACCATAGAAAAGACAATTTTTCGACACACTGAGCTGTAGTGTCTTCCCGGCTTCAATGAATTTTGAATAAGTACACATTTAAGTACATATTTGAAAATTAAAGTTCGAATATCTCAAAGTAATTTTTAAGTAAAAGAAGGCCAAATTTGAATGTAGTTTTATAGTGAATGTATATACTAACATATTAACATTTTCTTAGTTTTTTGATATTGTTGAATATAAAAATTTGTGCCAGAAGCACTTATACAAAAAATAAAAAAAACACATATATAGTTTCATAAAACTTTTTATTTAAGTTAATTTTTCGACAAGAATACTAGTTAACCAAGGAATCAAAAGGCATGAGTAGTACAATTAAAATTATTAAAAAAAAAATTTATCTATTGAAAATTCTTATTTAGTAGAACTAAAGGAAAAAAGTAGAACTAAAGGAAAAAAGCAAAACTTAAGAAAAAAACATTGCCGATAACCCCATGTTGGAATTATTTGAACTTCCCTGAGCTCTTAACTAAAGTTAAGCCTTTGGTGGAAATAGGCTGTAACACTCACGCAACGGCACATTATATCTTGAGTGGTTACGGTGATCGCCTCAAGTGTAACTTTTACATATCTTTGCTGCTCATTCAAATCCCGCGATTACCTCAAAGCTTGCACCAATCACTTTCAGAGAAAAATGCTTGGTTGTTTATTTATTTATAAATTTTTATTTAAACCGCTCCTGGAGTGACTTGACAGTTGTTTGGTTGTAGTAGTTCACAAATATACATTTATACCCAACAAGCATTTCAGTAAACGTTTTTAAAAATAACTTAAATTAAGTTTGCTATAATAAGCGTTATTAAGCATTTTTAATATTAAGCTTATTAAAAGTTTTTTCAAATAAACCTTTAATAAGTTTTGAGAGCGAATGTTGATAAATAACTTAAACTTATAAATGAAATGTAAATGTCAACGACATGAAGTAGTAAATATAAAATTTTTTCAATCGTAAGTGACGTGTTTACGTTTTTTAAAATATATTATTAAAAGAAAAAATTAAATAAAACCAATGCGGTAAAACAAGAAAATCCAATCCAGGACCCGCTGCGCTAATCGGTGGAGCATTCGAGTCTTCAAATGATGAGTTCCCCTTATCCTTTCTTAGTTTACCATTCAATTAAAAATGTATTAAATTTTTTTCAGAAAAGTTCATCAATGAGAATGGCGGCGATGAAGCGGAATATACAGCTGCATCGATGTCGCTTTTCCAATTTGCCAATAACCGCAAGTAATTGAAAGCACGCAACAAGATGTAATAATTAACTTTTTTATGCTTAATTTGTATGTGTTATTGTGAATTTGTATGCTAAAATGTCTATTCCCTATTTATATTTTCGCGACTGTAGATGAGTCCGCCGAAAATTCGCATTTCGTTTAGTTTCTAGATGTTAAGCAATCTATGTATGAGTTTTTAATGAAATATCTTTAAATAAAGGGTTATAAAAATGTTTATAAAAAGCTTTCTTTTGAAAATTTTTAGTAAGTTTATATTCATACGCTTATAAAAAACTTTTTTTGAACCTTTTTTATAAGTTTACACTTTTACGCTTATAAAAAGCTTTCTTTTGAACATTTATTACAAGTTTATATTTCTACGCTTATAACCAATGTTCCTTTTCGATTATAACGGGTGATTTTTTTGAGGTTAGGATTTTCATGCATTAGTATTTGACAGATCACGTGGGATTTCAGACATGGTGTCAAAGAGAAAGATGCTCAGTATGCTTTGA
>NW_023458558.1:13310517-13317308 GCF_013731165.1 Rhagoletis pomonella | reverse complement strand
CAGACTGTCTCATTAAAGGCATTATCTAATGAAAATTTTAATTATTTGCCTACCTTGGGTCATCATTGGCGCGCATAGCTACAGCTGCAACCTCAAATATTCCTATGAAGAAGCATAACATTAATGGACCAAAGATGGCGCCCTGCCAACCAATCCAATACATGCCGCCCGCAATAGCCAAACCAGTCAAATAAGGATGTCCACCGCTAATTAAGTATATGTATGGCAAACAAATTAAATTAATCCCTTGTTCTTAATCGAAGCATACATCTACAAACTAACCCCTTCATTTCTGCATAGATGGCTGCCTCAAAATACGGTGGCACGAAGAATTGCAATAAAAATAGCACGATTCCAGCATAGAAGCGATCTTGAGCCAGCCATAACTCCAACAAGGCAGGCAATGAACACCAGTAGCTGCCCAAAAATGGTGCAGCAGACAAAATCGCTGCCAGCGCCGATGGTAGAAAGACAATGCGAGCGCCAAACACTGTATGTACCAGCCAAGTGAAGAGGCCCGTAAAAATTGAACACTTAAACATGGAAATTAACACACTCGAAATGGAGTTCTCTAAAGCATCGGCAATTTTAGAGCCGGATGTCGAGAATCCCAAATATTTCGTAATTTGCAGTGGCGCATATTTTGTATTGCTGCTTGAAAGCAAATAGAAAAGCGCTGTGAAGAAGACGATCTACGATTAAATACGAAAGAAGAAAAATATGAAAAATACATAGTTAATATACATATGTACAAATAGGATATGCCAAATAGCACCTACCATATCGAGAATGAATTCAACACATGCTTGCCCGCCAGACAATACCAAAGATAAGATTTCACCAGTAAACGTCATGATCATCGAGAGATTTGTACGAATGATGTGCCACAGCGACTCAGCTACTTCCAATATCGTTTGTGTATTGCTCTTTGCCCAGCCGATAATGCCCTGTTTAGCCACTAAAACTAGCTCTTTAAAATGTCCTTTATTAAAAACACATTGCAATTGGTTAGCTTTTGAAACATGCAGTGAGCCATGAGAAAGTACAAGGAGGGGGCAACGAACCAAAACTAGGGAATTCTCATTTACATTTTTATACATATTATGTATGTATGTATGTGTCAAAAGTGAATTCGCGTGATTTGTAGACAATTAGCAGGAGAATTCAAAGGCATCATTTTTGTGGCAGTACCACTAAGCCCTGCTTGGTTCAGCTAGTCTATCAATCGTTGTCGTCAAGCCGTCAAAGATTGTTCAAAAAAGAAAAGGGTGTTAGCTGAGTGGTTTGAGGGAGCAAGGCGGTTGAGGTTATGTGAAGACGCCGGCCTTTTATTTAATATGGGGGTAGATTTGATATGTGTGGTTGGGAAGAGTTGGTACAGGTGGTACCCGCTGAATGTCGTTTATTGTATGTTTGTATAATGTCGGCTGAAGTTGTTGTGGTATGTATGTATTTGTTAAATACTATGCCTTGACACACAACCGAAGGGAAGATCGCATGGAGCAAATGCTAGCGCCCGCCGCGCAAGTAAGTTTCTGTTCTGGAGTTGGAGTCAATACCAGCCCGAAATAGAAGTATGCGAAACAACCTTGCTGCAAGTTCTTGCTACAGTGACGAACAACGACTGGTAGGGTTCGCCGATTTAGACAGGGTTAACTTTATGCTCTGGGTTTTTGCATAAATGTCCGATATTGTATTCGTATAATTGCTTTAAGCGTTTATTTACTTACTTAAGGCTTAGCCAGAAATCCAATTTTATGCAGGTATGTCATCCAAACTAATCTAGTGGATTTAGTATTCAAATTTATTAGTAAGTTGTTTGGGTAATTTCCTGTATTTGTAAAGAGGATTGTGTAGACCAGCCAAAAATATATGTCTTGGGCAAGTCCTAAGAAAAAAAACGTGTACAGCACTGAAAATTTAATTTCTTGCAGATATTTTAACCAAATCAAACCCTTTCATGATATAGGTGTGGCTTAAGAATTAGGATTTTCAAACACTTGGTGAGTGTGAGTACAGGCTTTCTCTTAAATTTAAGGTTTAATATTAATTTTACGAGATAAATGAGATACTTTCGTTATAAAAAGTGCATAGTATTACGCTATTCAATAGAATCCAACACCAATAGCATTATTTTCGAAGAGCCGTATTCTAAAAACATTCTATCCTATGCAGTGACACCTGGTATACCTTGGTCAAGACCCATTTTGCAGACATTTGCACATTACATGATTTTGTTAATAATGAGTATGTTGAAATAAATATGTATGTACAAATGTATGCACATAACTGTACATACAGATGTATGTACATATCTACATCTATAGGCGTTAGTTTTGCAATGTGTAAAAAAATATTTGTATGGAAAAAATTGCTTTTGTTTTTGTGTTTGGGTTAAAAAAGGATTAGGTAAACAATCACAAATAACAGCACTTGTATGCGGATTTGATGCTTACCAGGATTATCAACAATTTCACCGAATGTCGTCTTAAGCGCATCAGTTGGCACACGTGGTCCATAGGAGGAATCGGATTTGTTTACATCAATCCAGTACTGTATCAAACGATCCCAAACATCTAATATTTGCTCCTTTAATTTTGTCGCATGCACTGAATCTGCTTCAGCAAGCCAGTCATCGATATATGTTTCGATTTTGCGGCGTCCGTAATGATGCGCATTATCCAACGCATCATCTAGAGAAGACTGTATATTCTCAGGCAGTATGTCGACCAATTCGGGACGGTCAGTAATTGTTTTATTTATCAAATCCTTGCCTAAGTAAGCAACCTCAATCGTTTCCGAATAGATATTCACACAGAAAAATACACTTAAAAATACAATGAGCAAAAGCATCAGAATAATCATCAGTATGGAAGTGACTAAATCGACGGAGGACTTCAATGAATCACGTATTATAGCGTTTATTTTATAATTCAATTCAAGCACACCCGGCAAACAAAGTGGCAATACGGCAGAGTGATGTTCTATAGCCCAAGACTGAAAAGTAGGAGGTAAAAACAATACGATTAATATATTTTTATAACAAAAATTTTGTATAAAACATGTAATAATAACTTTACTTTCTATTTGAAAGATTTAGTTAGAGGCATATTCATACCTTAAGGTTTTCATAGACTTCATTGAATTTATTTGAAATGAACGCCGTAAAGCCCGTTATATTGCAAAAGGTGTATAATAAATGCAGTGATATGGGTATAGCGGCCAATATGAACATCCATATGTTGCGATACAAAAATGTTGCTATGCAGGCGTAAAATAAACATTTAAAATATAAATCACTCAAATGTGGGCAATCTTTCTCGCCTTCTAGCTCTGAAGTATCTAGGGAATCTATCGTCTCGGTCAACGAGACATCTTCGGTATCAGAATGTAGACTTTGCTTTTTGATGCTAATGTTTCTTACTGACTTTTCAAAATCAGTCTTGTCCAATAACTTTTTTAGTTTATCTATATAACTACTGGAACCTTCAGCAGTGCGCATATGATAAATTATAGATGCACCTACATACAACATTATCAAAATAAAAGCTGGTACTTGCAGTGCGCCTAAAAAGCTGCAACCATAACTAACTATTGCCATCCAAAGTGATTGGCCAGCCATGACGAACTTGGTGCTATTTTCGGGCTTCCATAAAAAATACACAGACGTTAAGTAGATTGCAATTATTGCAAATAGCTGTAGAAAAAAAAAGTACAATTTATCACACACTTATTTTTACATATTTAGCTTACATATGTATAGTCAACCCCAAACATACTCACCATGTAAATATTTAGAAAGCCAATTAATTGTACAAAAGTGCTATGCGAAAAAACCACGAAACGCCAAACCGCACACAGAAATCCCTTAGGCGCATAGAGCATTAACAGTTTGAAGCACGCAGCCGCGCCGACGCCTGCTGTCAATAGCTGCCAATGTTCTCGCAACCAGCTCACTACCAAACTTCCACAATATTCACTGGCTTCAAGCGGTGCTAAACAAATCGATACCATAACATTTGAATCGCGCTCTTCCAGGCGCTCGAACCAGCCATTCAGCAGTTGTGCCAAATGCCTTTTGAAAGGGAAGAGGACTGCGCCCATAAGAAAAGCCCAGAGTAGGGGACGTACAAATGGGCCTAAAATAAAGCAGACGGCAACAAACGCAGCAACGCCAGCTGCTATGAGAAAGTTATACATCGCTGCCTTGAACGTTTCATGGTTCTGTGACCGCATACGCATCAACTTATTGAGAACGCTGTCGAAGGAGCGATCCCGACGAATGGAGTCGGACCGATTCATTTTTAATGCTTGATTCCCTCCCGTACGCGTCTATAAATAAAAATTAAATTAAAAAAATGTATTTGTTAGTCATTAGTTTTACGACACGTGGCCATTTGAGAGCATCCAATGTGTTTCAGCAACAAAACAACATTGCAGCATAATTAAAAATCAGTAGATAAAGTCGGCTAAAAATAACAATCTCAAAGCCATTGGTGTGTGGCTGCTACAATAGCGATGACGTATGCCACTTGTGGCCACACCTATTACCTAAAATAGGCTAGTTATTAGCTTGTGTTTGTGCTAAATTTTAAATTTTATACTTCTCAATGCTGCTAACCATGTTTTGAACGCAGAAATTAGTTTTCAATGAAGTTTTCTTATCAAGATTGCATCCGCCGATGACGTCATTCCAATTTATTAGCATTAAAAAGTTTTAAGCCAATTGATCATAAGGAACACTGAACTCTTTTACCTAAAATTTACGGTTTTCGTAATACTCACAATGATTTAAATGTTTTCCAAAGTATCCGACTTCTTTTCCAGTTCGCTTGCTAATTAAAGCATAATTTTTCTCACTTGCAAATCGTGTTAGTCAATAATCAATTTGTTTTGGACCATTATTTATTTTGTTTTGATTATTTAGCTTCCAGTTTCTTTAATCACAATCAGTGTTGCCGCCATTCCTTTTGTCGTTGGTCTTTAGGTGTGGAAAACATCCGATTTCATGATCTACAACCAAGGCGAATCAAGGTGGTATTACCAGAGAACTTAGATAGATAGAGAAGGTGCAAATTTTTGGAACGTAAAATTGTTTGGCTGAAAAATAAATCCATGGAATATCCACACAGCGCGATTAACATTTCAACAAGAGTTAACAGAGAAAAAATGTAAATTTGTGTTGTGATAATGTTATATTTGTTGCAAGCGTCTGGCTATGTGTTGCTAGGTTGCATATGAATGCAGAAACGTATTCATGTATATTTTTTTTTATAAAATTAATAAATTAATATAGTTAAATTATATTAAATGTACTTTTATATTAGTTAGAATTGCTGATTTGCATCTCTGCATGACCATTTGTTAAATATAATTTATTCAGTAGTTAATGTTGCTAAAAACTTAAAAAGCATCTGTTCATAGTAAAAATGCATGTTAGTTAAAAAAATGATAAAATTGGTTTTTTTCACATACTCACTTTAAAGATGGACGCATTAACAAAAAAATGTATAAAGCAATGTGTTTGTTAACTTCAAAATTAATTTTCGAAGATATTGGCCAGGCAATGCTTTAACTCCAAAACGTAGATTTGTTATCTAATAAATAGGTGAAAGCTATGCAAATATGCAAACTCATTGGTGATTTGTCGTCGGCATTTGGGTCGCAAAAATGGTTTTTTTTTTTAACGATTCTTATTGTAGTTGCTACGCTATTTTCAATGCAACAAATCCCAGTTTTCTAACTGCCTTAGTTTTTTCACAAACTCACTTTAAAGATGGACGCATTAACAAAAAAATTTACAAAGCAATGCACTTGTTAACTTCAAAGTTGTTTTTGACTTTTACTGCAATACTCGTAGATATTATTTGTAAATAATAGTTCTGGAGTCAAATGCAAATCCATTTCCCAGGCATGCGCATATGGATACTTGTAGTACATACAGATGCGATCAACTAATTAGCAACGAAATTCAAAATGATATTGTTTGCAAATTATGTTTATTATTTATTTTTAATAATTTCCTTTAAAACATAATTCAATCTATAACAGAAACCACAATAATAAAAGTTTAAAAGGTTGCACAATTTGCAAAATAATTAATCAAACTTCAAAAAATTGTTATAAAAATTTAAAAATTTTAGTTAGAATATTTAGAAAATTTTCGGGTATGCAGCTTTGTAGTCCATTCAATCAAGTACACTAAAGTCCAAGTTTCTAGTCGTTAAAAATTACCGTTGATTTCTTAGAATTTTTTTTTTATGGAGGGTGTTCGCATTTTCTTCCATATAACACATGAACCAATTTTTTTTTGTATGAAAAATAAACAGCAACACCCCAACAAAAAAATCTAAAAAATCAACGGTAATTTTTAACAACTTGAAACTTGCACTTTCTTATAATATAGTTGAATGGACTACAATACTGCATTCCCGAAAATATATTAAATATTCAAATAAAAAATTTGGATGACCATTTCTTGAAGGTTGATTCATTTTTTTGCAATTTGTGCAAGCTTTTAAACTTTTATTATTGTGGTTTCTGTTCCAGATTGAATTATATTTTAAAGGAAATTATTAAAAATAAATAAACATAATTTGTTGATGGCAGCTGAATGTATGTATGTATGTACTTACATATGTAAATATGTACCCCATACACATACTCCAAAATCATTTTTTGATAACGTTCTTGCACCTGCACATAATATTACATATATGTAAGTACCTACATACTAACTTTCTTCTTATTTGGGGCTGACAAACTTTAACTTAAGAGTCGACTTTATTTCG
>NW_023458558.1:13307838-13310417 GCF_013731165.1 Rhagoletis pomonella | reverse complement strand
AAGACCGTGAAATGTCGATTCGTCGCCGTTCGCAGCAATTGGGTTTGTGTTATTCGACCACATGGAAGATTTTACGCAAAGATCTTGGTGTAAAACCGTATAAAATACAGCTCGTGCAAGAACTGAAGCCGAACGATCTGCCACAACGTCGAATTTTCAGTGAATGGGCCCTAGAAAAGTTGGCAGAAAATCCGCTTTTTTATCGACAAATTTTGTTCAGCGATGAGGCTCATTTCT
Organism: Rhagoletis pomonella; assembly: GCF_013731165.1. NCBI lineage: Eukaryota > Metazoa > Arthropoda > Insecta > Diptera > Tephritidae > Rhagoletis > Rhagoletis pomonella. Next base: position 13,310,180 of record NW_023458558.1, on the reverse strand, counting down.
GGTTGAATGGCTTCGTAAATAAGCAAAATTGCCGCATTTGGAGTGAAGAGCAACCAGAAGCCGTTCAAGAACTGCCCATGCATCCCGAAAAATGCACTGTTTGGTGTGGTTTGTACGCTGGTGGAATCATTGGACCGTATTTTTTCAAAGATGCTGTTGGACGCAACGTTACGGTGAATGGCGATCGCTATCGTTCGATGCTAACAAACTTTTTGTTGCCAAAAATGGAAGAACTGAACTTGGTTGACATGTGGTTTCAACAAGATGGCGCTACATGCCACACAGCTCGCGATTCTATGGCCATTTTGAGGGAAAACTTCGGAGAACAATTCATCTCAAGAAATGGACCGGTAAGTTGGCCACCAAGATCATGCGATTTGACGCCTTTAGACTATTTTTTGTGGGGCTACGTCAAGTCTAAAGTCTACAGAAATAAGCCAGCAACTATTCCAGCTTTGGAAGACAACATTTCCGAAGAAATTCGGGCTATTCCGGCCGAAATGCTCGAAAAAGTTGCCCAAAATTGGACTTTCCGAATGGACCACCTAAGACGCAGCCGCGGTCAACATTTAAATGAAATTATCTTCAAAAAGTAAATGTCATGGACCAATCTAACGTTTCAAATAAAGAACCGATGAGATTTTGCAAATTTTATGCGTTTTTTTTTAAAAAAAAGTTATCAAGCTCTTAAAAAATCACCCGTTATTACGCTTACTTTCAAGCGTTTTATAAACAAAAAATCAACGTTTTGTAAGCTCAATGTTTATAATTGAAAACTTAAAAAAAACTTTCTTTAAATTTATTTTGCTTGTTGGGTACTAACCCAAGCAAACATTTATTTTATCCCTGTGGAGAAAATCTCTAGTTCTGAACTGGTGCGCTTCTAGTACATATAGACCCAGTACTGGGTCGCGACAAATCTTCTTGCATGCCTGCCAGAAACGCTTGGCAAGGATTTCAAGCCGATGGCCGAAGAAATAAATTTGTCGATTGCGGGTCGTTTTAAGAACATGATACAAAGCTCAGGCCACAAAACAAGTGATCTGATCATTCAGTGTCATGGATGTCATTTGAACACGGAGATCATTCGACTTGGCACCATTGGATTTTTTTATGAGGCTATTCTAAAAAATCAACGGTAATTTTTAGCGATTTAAAACTTGGACTTTATTCTACTCGAACTCAATGGGTTACACAATTTTTTATCCAGAATATTTCTAGGAAATCTAATTAAAAAACCTGGTGGTTTTTATGAAAGTTTGTTGATTTCTTTTCAATATTGAAAAAAGTTTGAAACTTGGATTTACACGGGTTCTGCTCAAGAAAGAACTATATTAAAAAAAACTAAAATTAACATAAAAAATTATGTGTTAAAACTTGTCAAAATTTGGTACGGCTATAATTTTTCGACCACTGTATGTCAACAAGTAGCCGAATGTCGTAGCTTTTTGAATGATAACATACATATTTACTCATGTTTGGTTGTCGGGTACAATAGGGGTATTCTATGAGTCTTGCAAAGCCTTTGCACGGTGCACGGATTGCACGGTTTGCAAAGCTGTCCCATACGAAAACCGGTTTTTACCGTGCAATCCGTGCAATCTGTGCACCATGCAAGGGTTTGCAAGACTCGGAGAATACCCCTAATGTAAAATTGATGGTAATTGCAAAGCTGACAAACTGACGGAAAGGTACGACCACCCAACAGAAACAGAACCTTTATTGACCTATGTCACATGGGTAATTCTCTAGGGGGGGGTAACTACCCCTAAAAAAGGGGCGGAAAAGTCGGGAGGGGTACCAAACGACGCGTTTCAGCCCCCCTAATAACAATCCGGAGGGGGGGAGGTAATATTATTAACCATTTAAAAGTTATGAACAAAAAACTTTTGTTAAATTTCGTTGTTTTCTACGAGCAATTACCACGTCAAAAATGCACTAAATCACCAGTTTCCACTTTTAACACACTACTAAAACGTTTCCGCGTATTATTTTATACAAACCAAATCATTTATTCGCTTTTATTTTATATATTTCGTTAATAAAACAGAGTAAACAAACTTTGCGCCTGCTAAAATTATTATAACCTCAAATCGCTGGTATTGCCACTTTATTTCACATTTCATTTGCGCTATTAAAGTCAGTTTACACTATACACTATACACTTCTTCTTCTTCTTCTTCTTCTTCTTTTTACTTTCATCTAAATAAGATATTGTAACCAAAATATAATAGCAAATTTCGCTATACCATATCATTATTTATTGAAGTATTGATTTTTATGGAAAAAGCGCCGCAGGCGAAAATTTTTAATAAAAAATCGCGCGATTTTTTATTAAAAAT
>NW_023458558.1:13306687-13307828 GCF_013731165.1 Rhagoletis pomonella | reverse complement strand
CAGGCGAAAATTTTTAATAAAAAATCGCGCGATTTTTTATTAAAAATTTTCATTATTTATATATATATTAAACGAAAGAAGATACCGAAAAGCACTGAACAGTGCACACATCTCATAAGGAAAAGTGAATTATTACGAAATACTAATACAGTGGCAGCACTATAGCTATTTTGCAATCTCGCGTTTCAGCTCGCAAAGATTGTCAACTTCTTTTTAATAACAAAATAATCTATCTAAGGTTGATAAAACTATGTGTTTCTTTAATAAATAAGTTAAATTATATATTTTAATAGTGTTTAAAAAGTGTGAACAGGTGATTTAGTGAATCTTTGTCGGTGTAATTGCCCATCGAAAACAACGAAATTTAACAAAAGTTTTTTGTTCATAACTTTTAAATGGATAATAATATTCCCTCCCCCCCTCCGGATTGTTATTAGGGGGGCCGAAACGCGTCGTTTGATACCCCTCCCGACTTTTCCGCACCTTTTTTAGGGGTAGTTACCGCACCCTAGAGAATTACCGTCACATGTAATACCGAATCGAAAAAATTACCAAATTGAAAAACAAATTACCAAATTTGTTAAATAAAGAAAAAAAAACAATTTTGTTTAGAACCAAATCGGCAACGCTGGTCATTACTTGTCAAAAAGTATCGAGTACTCAATACCACTCAGTTCTCGCTGAAAGTATCGATATACCGTAATCGGAACGCGTATCGTTCTATCACTATGTATAGTTCGTCATCGTTGTGTTGCGGTTGAAAAATGTGAGCTCATATTTATTGCAAATAAATATACGTGAAATTATTATTATACACGTTTAAAAACGTGGCAAAAAGTGTTTTTAGATTTTGGGTAAGGTTATCCTTGGGTTGAGTGACTGGGAAATGGTGTTTTGGAAACCCAGTTGCTGAAAGGAAATCGCACGACAGGGCGCTCCCAATTTAACTGCAGCTCGCGTCAAAGCCAGCGTCGACGTCGACGTCCGCGTTGACTTCTATTGACAAATCGACAGTGAATACGTTTTGAGCGACAACACCCGCGAAGAAGTTATCCCATATACAGCTAAAACATTTTGATAACGTAAATTTCTTTTAAATTTCAGTGGTCTTTTCCTGACGGTTACCGTATGGTCGGTCATG
>NW_023458558.1:13303478-13306587 GCF_013731165.1 Rhagoletis pomonella | reverse complement strand
TATAGTTTCATAAAACTTTTTATTTAAGTTAATTTTTCGACAAGAATGCACGCAGCTAGTTAACCAAGGAATCAAAAGGCATGAGTAGTAAAGTTAGAATTATTAAAATAAAAAAAATTGTATCTATTCAAAATTCTTATTTAGTAGAACTAAAGGAAAAAAGTAGAACTAGAGGAAAAAAGCAAAACTTAAGAAAAAAACATTGCCGATAACTCCATGTTGGAATTATTTGAACTTTCCTGAGCTCTTAACTACAGTTAAGCCTTTGATGGAAATAGGCTGTAACACTCACGCAATGGCACATTATATCTTGAGTGGTTATGGTGATCGCCTCAAGTATAACTTTTACATATTTTTGCTGCTCATTCAAATCCCGCGGTTACCTCAAAGCACCAATCACTTTCAGGGAAAAATGCTTGGTTGTTTATTTATAAATTTTTATTTAAACCGCACCTGGAGTGACTTGACAGATGTTTGGTTGTAGTCAAAATGTATTCAACAAAGTGTGATTGAATTTGACATTGCTCTCAGAAGAACCATCCTAAAAAGTCAAGTTGAAAAAATTGTGTATGAATTTTAAATCGATTGTTTATATTTTTTGGCATAATAGTAGCTTAAAAGAGAGCCTACCTGAGTTGTCAATCACACCTTGTTTAGTACACCTTGGTTGTAGTAGTTCTCAAATATACATTTATACTAGCCCAAGCAAACATTGATTTTATCCCTGTGGAGAAAATCTCTAGTTCTGAACTGGTGCGCTTCTAGTACATATAGACCCAGTACTGCGTCGCGACAAATCGTCTTGCATGTAAGCAACTGGCGAATTTAACATGGCGATGTCCTAGCAAGTGTCAATTTCTCCAAGCTGCATCCCTTTTTGGATAGTTCCGTACTAGTCCTAAATTCTATAGTTCAGAACCGGTTCTAAAATCGACAGACGAAAGAAAAAAGAATCATGATTTTTCAAAATTTTTTTTTAAAAGTACCACTTCTCGCCGATTTTGGACTGGTGACTCAAATCGTAATTATAGCACTGACTGGAGTTTTCTCAAATGTAAGTTTAAAATTAAAAAAAAATATCCATTGTAAGATTATATTTTTATGAAAAAGTGAGTTTTTTTATTTTGTGAATTTACCAAGTAAATTCTAAATTTCCGAATATATGCGAGTTTTTATTCCAGAAAAACTCCAATGCCTGCTAGCGCATCCACCTAGACAGTTCATTAAGCACACCCAAGTTTGTGTGGCCATCACCCGGAGCTCCTCAAAAATACTTAACACCGAAGTATAGAACGTCACAATTATGAAAAAGTTATCAAACTCAACAAAAAATGACCAAACTTATTGTATGTGCACAACTGTACAAACATACATTTGAATGTACATATATATGTATATCCGAAGCCACCAAGGTTTTCAGCCAATCAGCGCTCGATTCACCTAAAATTTTTATAACTGCATTAACGCTGAAAGCCACAAAACCAGAAACGCTTGGTAAGGATTTCAAGCCGATGGCCGAAGAAATAAATTTGTCGATTGCGGGTCGTTTTAAGAACATGGTACTGTCTTATGGCTAATTGCATATTTTGCGTTTGGAAATACATCTCCATCGATACAAAGCTCAGGCCACAAAACAAGTGATCTGATCATTCAGTTCATGGATGTCATTTGACCACGGAGATCATTCGACTTGGCACCATTGGATTTTTTTATGAAGCTTTCAAAAAAATCAACGGTAATTTTTAGCGATTTAAAACTTGGACTTTATTCTACTCGAACTCAATGGGTTACACAATTTTATATCCAGAATATTTCTAGGAAATCTAATTAAAAAACCTGTTGGTTTTTATGAAAGTTTGTTGATTTTTTTTTCAATATTGAAAAAAGTTTGAAACTTGGATTTACACGGGTTCTGCTCAAGAAAGAACTATATTAAACAAAAAAAACTAAAATTAACATAAAAAATTATATGTTTAAACTTGTCAAAATTTGGCACGGCTATAATTTTTCGACCACTGTATGTCAACAAGTAGCCGAATGTCGTAGCTTTTTGAATGATAACATACATATTTACATAGAATTTAACTCATAAGTTTGGTTGTCGGGTACAATTTAAAATTGATGGTAATTGCAATGCTGACAAACTGACGGAAAGGTACGACCACCCGAAACCTTCCTGGAAAGGACACGGTAGATATAGCAATAGCCACTTTCAAGCAGTTTGTTATAGATCACACCAGTTAACTAAGGAACACTGGAACAACTTTTCGCCTTTCAGGATTACCTGGCATTTATATAAAAATAAACGCTTACGGGCCACTTCCTAATGTCACATGTGATAATTTTTCGTACGTTTTAAATTTTACACTTTTGAATGTAAACAAAAATTATATTAGCTGTTCGTCTAAAGAGCGAAATACACCACACAAGCGGCTTGTCAAACATTCTTCAAACCTACTTTTCCCATTTCGCCATACACCATGTAAGTTTCTGCAAATTTTCTGTTCGCGTACTATTTTGGATATTTCTCTCTTGTGAGCGAACAGATGACATTTCGCCGGAATTTGGCAGTTGGTTGGTTTCTGCTGGAGATTTTAAACGAACGCACCTATTACTTGTCAAAAAGTATCGAGTTCTCAATACCACTCGCTGATGTATCGATATACCGTAATCGGAACACGTATCGTTCTATCACTATGTATAGTTCGTCATCGTTGTGTTGCGGTTGAAAAATGTGAGCTCATATTTATTGCAAATAAATATACGTGAAATTATTATTATACAAGTTTAAAAACCTGGCAAAAAGTGTGCTTAGATTTTGGGTAAGGTTATCCATTGGTTGAGTGACTGGGAAATGGTGTTTTGGAAACCCAGTTGCTGAAAGGAAATCGCACGACAGGGCGCTCCCAATTTAACTGCAGCTCGCGTCAACGCCAGCGTCGACGTCGACGTCCGCGTTGACTTCTATTGACAAATCGACAGTGAATACGTTTTGAGCGACAACACCCGCGAAGAAGTTATCCCATATACAGCTAAAACATTTTGATAACGTAAATTTCTTATAAATTTCAGTGGTCTTTTCCTGACGGTTACCGTATGGTCGGTCATG
>NW_023458558.1:13299441-13303378 GCF_013731165.1 Rhagoletis pomonella | reverse complement strand
ATTATTTCTGTGAGCTTTTGCCATTTTCGAGTAGCTTCATAGTTCTATCGGTGCACTTAGGGGTATTTGAACGATTTAGGCGGCCATAAACGAATTTGACAAAATTTTGAATTTAACTTAAAAAATTTGTCACATTCGATAGAGAACATTCCAAATAACAATTCCCAGTCCCCCTCCATTTTCTAACTTGCACAGCGAACGCTCACCGTTAACCGGAAACAGAATATGCTAATGCTGCTTATAAATAAATTTTCGCTCTCTAAAAAGATCGGGACAGTTTTAAGTTAATATTTTGATTTCTGCATTGTATTCTTAAAAAAGTAGTGATGGATCCGCATACTGAAGGTAATAAGGCATTTAAGTATTACATTTTTTTAATAATTTTATTAAGCAAAAGTTCAATTTATATGTAACGAAAATAACGGGTTTCAACGATTATTCTTTTTTTTAACTTTTGTTGAATATTAAGGAATTTGTTGTATCCCCGGGAGAGATCGCGTTATTATTCTTTGTTTAATTGAAAAATTAGAAATTTGGCTAATGTAGTGTGAGAAGATTGCCCGCAGAAAATGACAAATAAGTGGTATATTTTTTTACTTAGAAAATGTATTAAAGAAATATCGAAAAACGCAACTGGTATATAGTAACACTACTTTAGATCTATTTTAACACTAAAATTAAACGTTTTGATGAATTTGAGGCCGCTGAACCAGAGTATGAATCCATTAATTAATTAATTAGTTAAAAAAAAAAGATTTCAAGATAGTCATGTTTTTTAGGACCTTTCGGTCTTGTTGCCAGAAATCTGTGGTAGTGTAAGGCACACTCGACTAGGTAATGTATTTCGGAGTAAACCACAGTATAGACAGTAACCAACCTTTTTGGGTTGTTGTTGTAGTAGTTGTTGTTGTTGTAGTTATATTCACTCCTGAGGAAGGCACGGGGTTTTGTGCTGCTATTTAATTGCCTTCCTCAGACTTTTTCTTAGATTTCAGGGTTGTGTGCTGCATTATTATTAGATAAATAAATTTAAGCATTTGACAAATCGTGATTTTATTAAAATAAAATTATAAATGGTGTTGAAAAACCAAACAAACGCTCGTGCGAAAGCTTTATTTTTGCGAGTTGTTAAAATTTATACATGGCGTATTGATGGTAATACAAGCAATGTATTCTTTTGTGGATTTTATGTTACTTGAGAATTTAGACAACGTGCGAGTTGCCAGGTTCTGTTATCAATATAATTAACACAAGCTTTTCCGCGTGGTTGCCTTTCAATAGGTTCGTTCGCGTAGCTATTAATTGTTCATGTTTAACCAAAACTTACAAGTTTTTGCGTTCGCGTACGCAAAAAACTTGCAAAGTAGGGGAAATTGAGAGAGCAAAGTGACATTTCATTTTGAGGGGAAGCTGTTGGTTTCTGCTGGAAAAATTTTTGACAACAGCAATTCGCCAACAGGAAAACAGCTGATCAAAAACAGCTGGTTGGCATTTACGCAAATCACAAAATTGAATTTGATGGTTTGGAAGTTAAAAATTACAAAATGCGACTATTTAAACTTGTAAGAAATAAGTAGTTATTTGTTTAATCAATAAACTGTGTCAGTATAACACTTTGTGATAACTTTTCGTACGTTTTAAATTTTACACTTTTGAATGTAAACAAAAATTATATCAGCTGTTCGTCTAACTTGCAAATTTCTGCAAATTTTCTGTTCGCGTACTATTTTGGATATTTCTCTCTTGTGAGCGTACAGATGACATTTCGCCGGAATTTGGCAGTTGGTTGGTTTCTGCTGGAGATTTTAAACGAACGCACCTAATAAATAGAATAAACAAATATTCGCAAATAAATTGGATTTACTTTATAACTGACAACTAACGTACGCTTTTTGTTCTTTTCTCCATTTTGATTTTGACTCTTTATAACCGCCAACAACTTTATGTGTATACATATTTACATGCTCTCAAAATTTTGCGTAGTCCCACGAGCTAGGTAACAACTATGGCATTCGTATTCACAACGAGAAATCTCAAAATTTTTGTTTGGTCTTTCCAAGTTTTCTCTTTTTTATTAGTTGGCAAAGGCCCTCAGTGGCAGCGCTCCGAGCGTTGAGATAGTAATTTCATGTCAATTAGTAGAAAAGTTCCATGTTGAGCGAGAAAATTTTACATTTCTGCTGTGCCAATTCGTAACTTTTTACTACTGGAAATTTTTGACAGTTGCTCTGGTGCAAAAGAAGTTGAGCAATTAAAATCAGAAATTATACAAAAAAGACTTGTCTTTACAGAATTTTATTCTTCTAGGACTAAAAGCCATGCACTTATTAGACGCCTTAGTAATAAAATTAGAACAAAAAAATTCTTCAAAGCGGTCAGGCCGGGTTGAAAATTTTCATTCACCTCATAGTTAACAAAAATTTACAATCTGTAGTACTTTTCTATCAATTCGCAAATGCCGTTTGCACAAAAAAGGTTATAAAATGCGTTTTATTTAAATCGTTTAGAAAATGAGTCATTTATGTATATGTGGAATTATTCAATAAATTTCGTTTTACACTATACTTTTTGAAACTATTTGGAGTTAATTATTTTTGCTTCTTAAAAGCAACCCTGCATGCTTGGAAGGCGTGTGTACCAATAATTTCATCCCAAGCATATTCATCCCCGAGGAAGGCAGTCGCCAAATTCACCGAAGGTTGTTTACTGGTTACATTGGTGTTATATAAGTGATGATTAAAGAAATAGTTTTGGGTATACCAGCTTTTAAATTTAGATAAATGACAATTTAGATAAATCTCGGTTAACCTTGATATCGAAAAGCAATACGGTGAAATACGAAAACTCCGATATTTCACTAATCGATTGCCCTGATTTACTCCAAGTTAATACTTAAAACATTCTCTGATCAATATATAAGACTGTTATATTACTGTTATTACAAAAATATAGTTTTACTACATTTTCTTACCTTTACTGTGATGCATATTTGCGTTATCTGATTCCCTAAATTAAAGTTGAATTTGATTTTTTTTAAACCGGTGGCAACCTTGGGAGGTTTCTTAGAGATAAATCCCTTTCAAACCCATTTCCAATGATACCCATATTGCAGCAATTCATTTAACTAATTGAACAAAAATGTTTAACAGGTAACAACTCTATTAATAGGTGCAATCCCGTATTCCTCGGACTCGGACTAGTAAAACTGCCAAAAAATAAAAATTCGCTCAGAGCGAGAGAGTAACATTGAAAAGTACGGGATCGCTTTCTAGTAAAAAATGGTAACTTCTGTCAACTTCAACATAACCTCCAAATTTTGGTTGTAAATTTTTGCTTGTTTTGTATGTAAACACACTCATCTCACACATGTAAATAACCAAAAATACTTTCAAATTCATTAGAATCCACTTAAACAGGTAATTAAATACTTTTCAACATGAATTAGCAGATTGAACTTTTCTTTTGTTTACAATTTGGTTGCCAAACACGCTACAGCTGATCGTTTGACACATTTACCAGAATTTACCAGCAAAAAATTCTCGGACTAAAACTGGTAACTTCTGACAGAGAGATAACTGTATTTACTCTCTTTTTTGTCCTCTCAATAGTCAGAAAACCGAGTACGGGATCGATTTCCAGTAAAATCTGACTGATTCTGACTATTTCTGACTAGTCCGGACTCGTACGGGATCGTAACTAATTTTTTAGCCTAGATATAAACCTTCACCTCGCCGAGGAGACGAACACTTAAATATGCATGTTCCTACAATCGGACCACGGCAACATGGAGTCTATCGATGTCAAACGTTAAGCAAATTGATTTACTTTGTTTTGATGGAATAACTGGAAGTACTCCTATTCAAACTTTATCATGGAATATGTTACTTATGCGCCATGTATGTATGAGTACGGTCATGTACGATATGGCCTATGAGTA
>NW_023458558.1:13298003-13299341 GCF_013731165.1 Rhagoletis pomonella | reverse complement strand
TACTCATAGGCCATATCGTACATGACCGTACTCATACATACATGGCGTATAAGTAACATATTCCAGGATAAAGTTTGAATAGGAGTACTTCCAGTTATTCCATCAAAACAAAGTAAATCAATTTGCTTAACGTTTGACATCGATAGACTCCATGTTGCCGTGGTCCGATTGTAGGAACATGCATATTTAAGTGTTCGTCTCCTCGGCGAGGCTAAAACATTAATAGAGTTGCCACCTGTTAAACATTTTTGTTCAATTAGTTAAATGAATTGCTGCAATATGGATATCATTGGAAATGGGTTTAAAAGGGATTTATCTCTAGCCACCGCTCCCAGGGTTGCCACCGGTTTAAAAAATCAAATCCAACTTTAATTTAGGGAATTAGATAATACAAATATGTATCACAGTAAAGGTAAGAAAATGTAGTAAAACTAGTAATATAACAGTCTTATATATTGATCAGAGAATGTTTTAAGTATTAACTTGGAGTAAATCAGGGTAATCGATTACTGAAATATCGGAGTTTTCGTATTTCACCGTATTGCTTTTCCATATCAAGGTTAATAAGTGCACCGAGATTTATCTAAATTGACATTTATCTAAATTTAAAATCTGGTTTACCCAAAACTATTTCTTTAATCATCACTTATATAACACCAATGTAAAGGAAAACAAATGTTTATTCCGAAATACATTACCTAGTCGAGTGCGCCTTACACTCCCGCAGATTTCTTGCAACAGGACCGAAAGGCCCTAGAAAACATGACTTTTGCTTATATTTTGAGAACTATTTGTTTTTTTTAATTTAATGGATTCATATTCGTTTTCTAATTTTTCAATTGAACAAAGAATAATAACGCGATCTTCCCCCAAAAAAAAATCCTTAATATTCAACCAAAAAAAAAAATCTCGTTGAAACGTTTCGTTAAATTTAAATTGAAGTTTTGCTTAATAAAATTATTAAAAAATTTAACACTTTAATGCATTATTACCTTCAGTATGCGGATCCAGTACTACTTTTTTTAAGAATACACTGCAGAAATCAAAATATTAACTTAAAACTGTCCCGATCTTTTTAGAGAGCGAAAATTTATTTATAAGCAGCATTAGCATATTCTGTTTCCGGTCAACGGTGCGCGTTCGCTGTGCAAGTTAGAAAATGGACGGGGACTGGGAATTGTCATTTGGAATGTTCTCTATCGAATGTGACAAATTTTTTAAGTTAACTTCAAAATTTTGTCAAATTCGTTTATGGCCGCCTAAATCGTTCAAATACCCCTAAGTGCACCGGTAGAACTATGAAGCTACTCGAAAATGGCAAAAGCTCACAGAAATAAT
>NW_023458558.1:13295871-13297903 GCF_013731165.1 Rhagoletis pomonella | reverse complement strand
TATAAAAATATTTTGTTCGTTTGTACGAGGTCACAAAACTCGAGAACGGCTGAACTGATTTGAATGGTTTTTTGACGTAGAATACGTCTTACGTTTCGATATGGAGGCTATGCTCAAATGTTGTAGTTGTAATTTTTAGAGCTCTACGAAAACGCTTATGGCACAAGAACTAATGAAGCGGTTTCAAAGAAAAGTGTGGCGTTTCAAAGATATAATTCATACCTATCGACAGAATGATTTTGTTTTGGTTTTCTTTAATCAAAAGTTCAAGATTTTTTTGTCATTTGGTATTTATATGCGAAGTATAGGTTGATATCTTCTAAGTATGTTTATTTAATCCAAATATATGGGGCTTAAATAATTTTCCATACAAAATTACTTCATCATCAGTTTGCAAACACGTGCAAGCGTTGGAAGTGAGAGAAGGGGACAAAAAGTATGTGTGTGTTGGTATTTCGGCTTTTGAATAACAGATGGCGCAATATTTTTAAAAAGCAAAGGTGAAGGGGAATATGTAGATGAAGAATATAATAAACATAAAAGTAAAAACAAAGATAAATGGAAACAAAAATATGAGGATGAGGATATCGATAAAAGTAGAGATGAAGATAGAGGAAGAAAGTTTAAAATAAAGGTAATTATAGAGAAAAGGATATTGACAGAGACTCAAGCTGGGGACTATTTCGGGATTTTAGAGATTTTCGGACTTATCAATATAATAACCCATATTTTATCGGTTTTGTTATCGATATTTTTTATCAATTTTGTTGTCGAAATTTTTATCGATATTGTTATTGATTTTGCTATCGATATTTTCGGAACTTATCGATATAATAAACGATATTTTTCATCGATTTTGTTATAAATATTTTATTCGATTTGGTAATAGATTATTTTTATAGACTTTGTATTCGATATTTTCGATACTGTATCGATATTTTCATCGATTTTGTTATCGATTTTGCTATCGGTATTATTATCGCTTTTGTTGTCGTAATTTTTTTTTGTTTATCGATATTGTTATTGGTTTTTCTATCGATATTTTCGGAACTTATCGATATAATAAACGACATTTTTTATCGATTTTCGTTATCGATATTTTAATCGATTTTTTAAGAGATTTTGTAGTATATTCTCTATCGATATTTTAATCGATTTTGTTATCGACAATTTTATCGATTTTGTTTTCGATTTTGCTATCGATATTACTATCGCTTTTGCTATCGATATTTTTTCTTTTTTATCGATATAGTTATTTACTTTGCTATCGATATTTTCGGAACTTATCGATAATAATAAACGACACTTTTTTTATCGATTTTGTTATCGATATTTTAATCGATTTTGTTATTGATTTTGTAATCGATTTTTTTATATAGTGTTTGTTATTAATATTATTATCGATTTTGTTATTGATATTTTTATCGATTTTGCTATCGATATTATTATCGCTTTCGTTATCGATATTTTTTCTTAGTGTGAGCTTTCGTTTTTGACTTGGATGTGCTCTTAACCATACCCCGTATTCTTTTTTAATTGTTCGGTATAATATCAGGATGCATGGTACAAAAATTTGGAGGGTTGCCAACTGCTTGAAAATATTAAACTTAAAAAATTATTAGATCAATAAAATTAATGAAATATAGCAATGTGGGTATTAAATTAAAGAAGTTTAAGAAAGATAACCATTAGAGATGTTCTGGATGAGTGCTGCCACCTATTTGAAAATTTATCTCAGTTAAATTTATCAAATAAAGGAAATATTGCAATATGGGTGTCAAACTAGAGAGTTTTAAGAAGGCTTACGGTAAAAAATATTTTCGAAGAGGGTTGCCACCTGTTTGCAAATTTAACTCAATTGAATTCACAAAATAAATGAAATATTACAGAATGGGTACAAAATATATGTTATTAGTAAGACTAGCCAATATCTGCTTGCTTTGCGGCGCCTTAAAACACTAACACTAACGATGACAATCGATGGATAAATAAACGAATTTGCAATGGCTAAGTGAAGGGGCAACAATTTTTT
>NW_023458558.1:13293696-13295771 GCF_013731165.1 Rhagoletis pomonella | reverse complement strand
TTTATTTCATACAAAAAATTGTTGCCCCTTCACTTAGCCATTGCAAACTCGTTTATTTATCCATCGATTGTCATCGTTAGTGTTAGTGTTTTTAAGGCGCCGCAAAGCAAGCAGATATTGGCTAGTCTTACTAATAATATATATTTTGTACCCATACTGTAATATTTCATTTATTTTGTGAGTTCAATTGAGTTAAATTTGCAAACAGATGGCAACCCTCTTCGAAAATATTTTTGACCGTACGCCTTCTTAAAACTCTCTAGTTTGACACCCACATTGCAATATTTCCTTTATTTGATAAATTTAACTGAGATCAATTTTCAAATAGGTGGCATCTCCAATGGTTATCTTTCTTAAACTTCTTTAATTTAATACCCACATAGCTATATTTCATTAAGTTTACCGATTTAATAATTTTTTAAGTTTAATATTTTCAAGCAGTTGGCAACCCCTTCAAATTTTTGTACCATGCATCCTGATATTATACCGAACAATTAAAAAAAAGGAACAGTCCAGCGCCATCGTCTTGGTCTGCAGGCTGTATCGGAGACACAGCCGCTAAATTTAAACGTAGAACACGTGGTATGGTTAAGAGCACATCCAAATCAAAAACGAAAGCTCACACTAAGAAAAAAATATCGATAAAGAAAGCGATAATAATATCGATAGCAAAATCGATAACAAAACATCGATAACAAAATCGATAAAAATATCAATAACAAAATCGATAATAATATTAATAACAAAATCTTTAAAAAAATCTATTACAAAATCAATAACAAAATCGACTAAAATATCGATAACAAAAATCGACAAAAAAAGTGTCGTTTATTATTATCGATAAGTTCCGAAAATATCGATAGCAAACTCAATAACAACATCGATAAAAAAGGAAAAAATATCGATAACAAAGGCGATAGTAATATCGATAGCAAAATCGATAACAAAATCGATAAAAATGTCGGTAACAAAATCGATTAAAATATCGATAATAAAATCGACTACAAAATCTATAAAAAATCTATTAAAAAATCGATTAAAATATCGATAACCAAAATCGATCAAAAAATGTCGTTTATTATATCGATAAGTTCCGAAAATATCGATAGCAAAATCAATAATAAAATCGATACAGTATCGGAAATATCGAATACGAAATCTATAAAAATAATCTATTACAAAATCGATAACAAAATCGAATAAAATATTGATAACAAAATCGATGTAAAATATCGTTTATTATATCGATAAGTTCCGAAAATATCGATAGCAAAATCAATAACAATATCGATAAAAATTTCGACAACAAAGTTGATAAAAAATATCGATAACAAAACCGATAAAATATCGGTTATTATATCGATAAAACCCAAGAATTCCGAATATCTCTAAAATCCCGAAATAGTCCCCGGATTGAACCTCTGCCAATATCCTTTTCTCTATAATTACCTTTATTTTAAACTTTCTTCCTCTATCTTCATCTCTACTTTTATCGGTATCCTCATCCTCATATTTTTCTTTATATTTATCTTTGTTTTTATTTTTATGTTTATCATATTCTTCATCTACATATTCCCCTTCACCTTTGCCTTTTATAAATATTGCGCCATCTGTTATTCAAAAGCCGAAATACCAACACACACATACTTTTTGTCCCCTTCTCTCACTTCCAACGCATGCACGTGTTTGCAAAATGATGACGAAGTGATTTTGTATGGAAAATTATTTATGCCCATATATTTGGATTAAATAAACATACTTAGAAGACATCAACCAATACTTCGCATATACCAAATGAAAGAAAAAATCTTGAACTTTTGATTAAAGGAAACCAAAAAAAAATTATTCTGTCGATAGGTATGAATTATATCTTTGAAACGCCACACTTTTCTTTGAAACCGCTTCATTAGTTCTTGTGCCATAAGCGTTTTCGTAAAGCTCTAAAAATTACAACTACATACAATATTTGAGCATAGCCTCCATATCGAAACGTAAGACGTATTCTACGTCAAAAAACCATTCAAATCAGTTCTCGAGTTTTGTGACCTCGTACAAACGAACAAAATATTTTTATA
>NW_023458558.1:13283723-13293596 GCF_013731165.1 Rhagoletis pomonella | reverse complement strand
AAATCTCCCACACCAAAAAACTTACAATTGGGTAACGCCGCTTCGAATTTTTCACAATTGAGCAATTGTCAAAAATCTGCTTTTTAATCAAAAAGTTGTTTATTGAAACTACCTTCTTTTTTGTATCATGAATGCCATTATAGAGAAAAAATTTACGAATTTGTGATGGGAATAATATTTGTATAATTTAATTTTTTTATTTACTATTGAAAATTTTCTATAGAAAAATATTTATTTTTGACTGATACAAAAAAAAAAACAAATAAAAATAAAAAAAGCATTCCGAAGAAGAAGTAGCCATGAATCAACATGGGCTCGAATCGTCACATACGATATCGTACTACTCGTCACGTAAAAACATATTTTTCGGATTATGACATACGTGAACGTACTCCCATTTAGTTTATACTGCCTGACGTATCACGTAATTTTCTTTCGTATCGTTTTCGATCCGTGAACGGATGTTACGATTCGAGCCCTGTTTACACGACACATTCGTGATTCACGTTGAATCTCTGGTTCTTGTTCTTTGCTTTGTTTGTTGTTGAATGTGTTGTGTTTATTGGACATTTCAACGGTGGAGAAAACATTTTTAGTGCTTAGTTAGCTAAATAAATAGTTTTAACGAATCTAGCTACTTTTTCAATGTTTGTGCTTGAAGGGATGTTTGTAGTCTATGTGTTTTGGCAGCCGTTATCGATAAAAATTAGAGAAGGCAACGATTTGTTCTTGATTCGCATGGCGATTAGATCTGAATCACCTACGAATGACGTGATTCGCTCTCAACATTTTGTATCCCGAATTGCGTGATTCGGTTCATAATTGGGGCGCCAATCACGAATGAGAGAGCGAATTACGAATGGGAGAGCGAATCATTTGCCGTGGAAACATCTTTTTATTTCACTTGAGTGAATGAGTGCGAAAGTGAGAGTTTTAGAATTGTCTTTCCCACTTCTTTCTTGAGCGAAGTATAGCGGAAATTTGACACTTCCAAAAGCAAAAAACCCTAGTCGAATTCATACAAAGTGATAGCGGCAAAACAAACCAAAAAAAAAGGAACAGTCCAGCGCCTTCGTCTTGGTCTGCAGGCTAAATTTGAACGTAGAATACGTGGTATGGTTAAGAGCATATCCAAGTCAAAAACTAAAGCGATATCGATAAGATAAGAAAAAATTATCGATAACAAAAGCGATAATAATATCGATAGCAATAGCTATTTTTCTTCTTCTTTCTCACTTCCAACTCATGCACGTGTTTGCAAAACGACGACGAAGTGATTTTGTATGGGAAATCATTTATGCCCATATGTTTGAATCAAATAAACATACTTAGAAGATATCAACCAGTACTTCCCATACACCAAACGAAAGGAAAACTCTTGAATTTTTTATTAAAGAAAACAAAAACCAAATCATTCGAGCGGTTTTCGGGCATTTTGGTAATAAAAAAAATTTGCAAATTTTCACAACAATTTTTTGCCTTAAAATGCTCAATATTTGTTGAATTTATATAAAATTTGTACACGATAATATTTCTATTGCTCCAAGGAATCTATATCCCGAAAATGAACGTTATATCTGCAAATCATAAGCCGCTAGAGCACTTTAAAAGCTCAAAATTGACCCCAAAATAGGGCAATATTTACCACTGTTTCGAGGACAGACACCGAATCGGTTACTTACAGAAATATATCTGTCGTTAGGTTTGGAATTTTATCTTTGAAATGCCATACTTTTCTTTCAAATCGCTTCATTAGTTCTCGTGCAATAAGCGTTTTCGTGAAGCTCTAAAAAATACAACTACAACATTTCAGCATAGCCTCCATATAGTAAGGTAAGACATATTCTTCGTCACAAGGGATTTTGAAAAAATACTAAATTTTTTTTTATCCAGTCTAATGTAAATGAAAGTGAACCCGTCAATTTTAGAACTGATGTATGAGTAATTCGAAAAATTGCTTTTTTCCGGTCGTACAATTTTCACATTTATTTAAGTGATGTTTTGCTGTAACGCAGGCAAATTAAAAACCAAGCAAAACTATTATCGGCCAGATTATCGTAATAAAGCATTAACGGAAAAATTTTATGCGCGTCATGAAACGTTTGATTTGGATTCCAATCTACTAAATTCGCCAGAAGTAAAGAAATATGTGCAGCTTATTAACGAGAATCGCAAAATGACTACAAAAAGTCGTTCGCTTGCACCGATTACGGAAAATCAAAGATATGGTTGGCTAATAGACCATGCGATGCAACCGAAAGATGAAATGGATAGGTCCTTGCTGCATTACCCCCGCAAAGTGGACTCACAAATGAAACTCATCGCTGATATATCGGCGGCAAAGAATTGGTGCCGAAAATTTTAAATAAATTACCAAATAAATATTTTCGTAATAGTAATCGCATTAATATGAATGTATGTATGTATCTATGTACTAACAAAAATTTCAAAATTCATTGATTATAATGCATTTTCGTGTCATGTGTGTTAATTTTTGCTTATATAAAGACTGCTTTGCACTTAGTCAAACTGCGTGGTATTTGTCGTCAAATAAGTGAAAACACATTCTCATTTGAGACTAAAAAACGTCCTGTAGACTAATACTTATACATAGATCAGCAGCCGGATTCCAGCATTCGCTATTACTGGTTTTGATCGCCAAAAATCTCCAAATACGTTATAGGATCTTAGATCTCCTTTGGGGCAATTGAAAAGAATTAACTCTAGTATACATTATGGAATAAAATTTCCTACGCGGTTCTCACGTTGGTAGCCCGAGTAGAAGGCACTTGCTTTTATGTACTACTAGTAAACATTTGTTTCAACATTCAGCCTGTTTTAAATTTCGGCAATCTTGTATTGTCATCTGAGGATGTCATTAATGGCATTTCTCGACTTAAGCCCTCGTCAAATACTGATGTCGATGGTTTGTCTGCGATTATATTTAAGCAGTGCGATTCCCTAGTTAATCCACTCTTATTAATTTTTAACAATTCCCTTTCGTCGGGTTCTTTTATTGGCGCGTAGAAATTAGCTCTGATCTCACCTATTTTCAAGAGCGGCAATAAAAATGATATCGGCAATTATAGGCCCATTTCGAAACTCTCTGCCACAGCAAAGCTCTTTGAATGCATAATTCAGGAGAAGCTATTATTCTTTGTCAAGAATATCATATGCCCAGAACACCATGGCTTTGTTCCGGGACGGTCAACTGTGTCTAATTTGGCTATCTTCTCTGATGACTGCACCGCAGCATTTCAGTCGGGTTGTCAAGTTGACACAGTATATACCGACTTCTCCAAGGCGTTTGATCGGATTTCACACAAAATTCTGATAAAAAAGCTAGCCTTGATGGGTTTCCATTCGGTGCTTTTGAATTGGATTGAGTCCTACCTACACAATCGCCGCTGTATGGTGGTAGTTGACAACGCTCGGTCTCTTCCTTTCGTCGCCTGCTCAGGTGTTCCGCAAGGTAGCATCTTGGGCCCTCTGTTCTTTGTGTTGTTTATCAACGACATCTGCTCCTGCTTTTCTGCAGTAAGATTTTTGCTTCATGCGGATGACCTTAAAATGTATTCTGTAATCAATAGCATTCAGGACTCTGCATTGATGCAACTAGATCTCGATAGATTGAGTACCTGGTGTAGTAACAATCGGTTAACACTCAACATAAGTAAGTGTTTTCATATTACGTTTTCGAAACGCTTAAACACCATTGAAACTTCGTATCACTTATCTAATACGACTCTGGCGAAGGTAAGTGAGTTTAAAGACTTGGGAGTAATTTTTGATTCGAAATTTGCTTTTACAAGTCATGTTAATCTATGTATTTCGAAATCTTATGGCATGCTTGCTTTTGTTAGGCGTCATAGCGGAGATTTCACTGATCCTTATACGCTAAAGCTCTTATTCTCAGCGTTTGTGCGTTCCAAGCTTGAGTACGCTTGTTTCATTTGGTCGCCATATCACAAGGGCCACATAGCAAGAATTGAACGGATTCAAAAAGTATTTTTAAATTTTGCTTTGCGCCACTTATGCTTCTCGTATCCTATACCTACTTACGAAGCACGATGCTTATTAATAGATCTAAAGTCATTGCAGAGCAGGAGAACAATTTTGTCGCTGTCGTTCGTTTTTGACTTGTTACGAGGCTCTGTTGATTGTCCTGTGCTTCTTCAAAGAATTCTGATAAACATTCCGCGTAGAGCTCTTCGTAATTCCGAGTTTTTCCATGTTGGTTTGTGTAGAGCTCTTTATGCTAAAAATGCTCCAATTACTAGAGCTTTGATTGAGTTCAACAGAATTGCCAAACTCATCGAGATAGATATTTCAAGTTCGAAAAATCATTTCATGAGCTCTTTAATAAATTTTTATAAGTAAGGTATTTTTATATTTTATTAACTTAATTGCTGTAGCCTATAAGATCTTGTATACTGTTTGGTTAAATAAATAAGTAAATAAATAAATAAATAAACCCGACGGACTTTTTCCCGCCCAAAATTAACTTTTTATTTTATTTTATTAAACATTTAGTCCAACGTTTTCACCAACAATTCACGTTCAGGTTTGATTTTGTGTGTTCGTCAGAAGGCATATCCTCCATTGCCATCTTGAATAATCTAATGATAGAGTTACATACGGACATATGGTCCGTGAAGCAGATCTTGCGACAACAATGATCTGGTTCGATGGTGAATCGTTGGTGGCAAATTCGAAAAGAAATACCTTTTAGAAATAAGTAAAATACCTTTTAGAAATAAGTATATGGATATTTTAATTTTGGGGCACTTTCATCTTCTTTTCGGCACTATTTTGTAGGCACATTTTGAAATTTCTAAATTCCATCCCTGGATATAACCCAACCTACAAATGTATTTATGCACATACATACGAGTATGTACATAGTATGTACTAAATTTACATATGTAAATAGTTACACACATATGTACATATGCATGAATAACTTCGATTGGCATGCTTGCTCTTGCCATTCGATCCACTAGGCGGTAGTGCGCTACCTCAGCGTTTAGACAAAAGATTAATCCTTTAAGGCCACGATTGTAAGGAGGATAATGAAACGGCTGATTATTTTGTGTCATAGTGTTTGTGAAATCCTGCTAAATGCGTATAAGGCTTCAGTTTAGACCGAACTAAAAATACTTCGAGTTGCTTAATGCTTAGGCTAGTCTAATGTCCTTACTTAACAATTTAACAATACAAAATGACAGTAAATATTTCTTCATTGTTTATAAAACAAGACTAGATTAGGAATGTAAACAAAGTTGAATTAAAGTAAATGATTTTGAGTAATTTTGAGTTTGAAAACTAGATTAGATGCCTAAGCACATACTACAAACGGTAGTTTACTTACATATCTATGAATGTATGTATATGTACAAAGGTACATTAAGGTGTTGCACTATTTTATGATAATTCGATATACTCTCCCTCTTATTTTAATTTTCTTCTTATTGCTTTAATAGCTTTCTTTATTTTGTTGTGTTTTCAACTGTTTACTGAATGATCAAGAAGAACATTTCCTATT
The DNA here is from genome assembly GCF_013731165.1 of Rhagoletis pomonella. Lineage (NCBI taxonomy): Eukaryota > Metazoa > Arthropoda > Insecta > Diptera > Tephritidae > Rhagoletis > Rhagoletis pomonella. The sequence goes on along the minus strand of NW_023458558.1, from coordinate 13,288,051 downwards.
TTTTGAAGGACATATTTTTGTTGTATACTCTTTACCATAATTTGTAATGCACTCCTTTTTAACACAAATTTCAGAGATAATTTAGGCCAAACCCCCCATTATTTTTGAGTTAAGATATCACTTAATCCCTGCCAAGGCTGGGCCTTCCATAAACTCCCTTCGGGCGTTGTGCTTTGGATGCTGGCCGAAGTTGCCAACCTTTTTATGGATATAGCGAATCTCTGCCCGGCTGGGCAACCCGCTGCCCCCTGCTAACCACAGAACCAATTATGGATACAAAACGCAAGACCGAAACCTTAAGAAGACCAATAAGAGATGAAATACCTACCTTTGCCTTAATTGAACGGCGGCATTCCGGAGCTCTCCGATGGCAGCCACTAAAAAACACTCGACAGAGTTAACCCTCCCACCAACACTTGTACCTTGATAGCCTTCGTATGGGAAGTACGCAGGTAGTTCCTCCCACAAAGGTCGACAAATACAGGGCACTCGCATTCCAAAATCCAATCGTTCAGATACTCTGGCTCCAAGTTGATTACCTACGTTAGAATCAACGACTTCTTCAGAGCTACTTAGCCGATCAGGAAGCATAAAAAGATCTCAATGTGGGTCTTCGTGGAGGTGCAATTGAACTTAGGGGTGGGCGAAAAAATAATTCTGGATTTCGACATCGAATCGAAAAGGCGGGCAATCAATAAAAGAGCTCAAGTCTACACAGGAGCTCGTCTGAAAGTTATTCCCTTAGTTATCGGACACACCATCGGACACAGCGGAAATCTTGCCAGATCTCAGCCCAGATATAACCACCATGCGAAATTGGACAGTTGTTAATAATACTTGCCTTTCTAGATTTAAATTTTAATTATAATTACAAAACTTTTTCCGCGATCCAATCTAATGTCCGTATACCTAACTAGAAATTGCCACAACACGGAAATGACTCTCATATATGTATGAATTACTTCCTCTGCTTGAACAGTTTTTCAATATTTGAGTACTTAGTAATGTGATACTTTTGTTTAGCTCCTTCGACTTGGGTTCAAACATTTTTTATTTACGCGGATACATAAATATACATACATACATACATACATACTACATGCATGCATATTCACATACATACATATGTATGTGTACTTTAATTTGTATTCACATGTTAACGAGCGTATGCCTGCCAAAATGGCAACAATTGCGAAATCCCTAATCTTAAGCGGATTTAGAGGCTCTTGTTTTGTTTTGGCAAAATATTATGTTCATATACGCTATATATGTACATACATTATATGTATCTAATGTTCATTTGTTCTTCTAATCCAAGGGGTGCTGACGTAAACAAATTCGCACATTTCTTTCTACGACCTTTGAACATGCCGCTTCGACAAGTACTGGTGGTTTCTAACTCCATTATTTTAATATCATTATAAAAATATTTTTTAAGGCCGATCTACAGTTGTGCCGTTTTTTCTATGTATTTTCTATATATGTATACATACATACATACATCACCGGATATAAAGTTAATTTATTAAACGACCGATATCAATTTCTGATATCACTTTCGCCAGCAGCTCGTTCATTAGAGATACATACTCTTCTTCTTCTTATTTGGCGCTGTAACCGTCTAAGCGTTTTTTACCGAGTTCAACAAAGCACGCCAGTCGTTTCTCTTCTGTGCCAACTTCTCCACCTGGTCATTCCATCGCAGTGGGGCCTCCCTTTTCCTCTGCTACCACCAGCGGTTTTCGAGTTGAATACTTTCAGAGGTGGAGCGTCGGTGCATTCGAACGACATGGCCAAGCTAAATAGTGGAGCCGCTGTATTTTAATTCACTGCACTATGTCCATGTCGCTTAAAGCTCATACAGCTCCATCGTCTGCGGTACTCGCCGTCGCCAACGCGTAAAGGCCCGCAAATCTTCCGCAAAATCTTTCTCTCGAATACGTTCGATAATACCTTGTAATTTATGCTTAGAAGGCTGATCTCGCGGTAGTTGGCGCGAATGGCGGGGTCGCCTTTCTTGTGGATTGGGCAGAGCACACTTAAATTGCAGCCATCGGGCATGCGTTCATCTAACCATATTCTGCATACGAGCTGATGCATGCACCTTATCAACTCCTCGAAGCCGTACTTTAATAGCTCATCTGGCAGGCTGTCAGCTCCAGTAGCTTTGTGGGTTTTCAGCCGCGTTATTGCTATTCGTACCTCGTCATAGTCAGGCGGTGGAACATTGACTGCGCGATCATCGACTGGGGGTCGGATTCTTCTCCACCACAACTTTTCGTGCTACTACCATTCAGTAGGGTGGAAAAGTGTTCTCTCCATAATGTAGGTAAGTTCTGGACATCGGTAACTAGGTCGCCATTGTTGTTTTTACAGGAGTACGCCCAGGTCTTGAAACCTTTCGCAAATCGCCCAACTCATTGGTAAAATTTTCAGGCATTCTTCCTGTCGGGCAGCATTTCAAGCTCTGCGCACTCACGTATTTCGGCCTCTCTATTCTTATTGCGGCAAATAAGTCTCTTCAGCTCCCTATAGCGGTCCCACATAGCGCGCATTGCGCCCAATCGCAGCGTGGCCCTGTCAGCGACATCTTTTTTCTCTGCAGCTTCCAGATATTCCTCATCGTACCAGTTGGTCTTTCGGGCTTGCTGAGAGATACATACATATGTATATATGTATGTATTTCGTGGAGTGTTAGTAAATCACACAGTGGCCACCAAGCTGGTTCAATAAGCAAAAATATAAAGTCTACGAGAAGGAGGATGGAGAAGGTATTTTAATTTAGATATTCTAGAATCGTTCATTAGAATCTTTCTCTCGAAAACTCCAAAAGCCGCTTCATCAGATGTTTTCATTGTCCATGGTTTCGCGCCATACACCAACACATTGCTACTTTCAACTTGAATTAAAATGTTGAGTGCCTGGTGCTTATGGATGTGCGAAGGTCTAAGGTACATACGTACAGGTTTTCTTGGTTCTCAAAAAAGTTAAGTTATTGGAGTAATTTAAGTCGCTATTGATAAATTTTTGTAATAATCCTATCTACCGTTATGTTAAATAACGGGGTTCTTACGATTTTTGGCGGGTTGTAGATTGGCCGCCATTTTGAAAACAAGAGTGGTCAGCTTTTTTCTTACAGTTTAACCTATCAACTCCCAACCCAACGATCCTTTTGAATCACCGTTAAAAAAATGTGTGTTAAATCTTTTGCGGTGAATTTGGTAACAATTAAAAGAAAAAAAAAACAAGTACAAAAGTCTTAAGTTCGGGCGGAGCCGAACAGTATTTAAATACTCGGCGCAAGTATTAAATATAGTTTTTTTACCTTTGCGAAAACTACCGCTACTCGATAGAACATTCAGTTAGAGTAAACTGATATAGTTATATGGGGGCGTAAATGTTATAGTTATATGGGGGTAATAAATATTTAAAAATATACTTGTTAATTTTTATGATATATTATTTATTTAATCATTTTTATGCTAGCAACAAACGTCTCGGCTAACAACAAGCGTTTCAGCAAATTTTTTGATTATTTTCCTCAGAATAATTTTGCGATTTTCGGTAACGACTTTTCTATGGACGCTCATGAGGCATGGCCCAAAAAGCTTTTCTTCTCCTTTGTGCTTCTGAGCCAGTTTTTACTCTACGAAGTATACTAAACTATCGCTATGACGTTATGACCCGACACCAGTGCTCGAAGCACCGGTATAATTTATTTAAATCTAAAGTCCTAAAGTAAAGTATGATTTATTTAAATCTAAAGTCGTACGAATGTCGGTCGGACAACATGAAAACACCCATATGGCAAATTATTGGAATTAATTTTATTTAAAAGTATAATCTGTACATAACTAAGTAAGTGCATACATACGTATGTACATATAAAATATATATCCATGTATGGATATATTTATCTGTGGTCATAAGCAATAACCGCCTAAGTCGGCTTAAGAAAGAGTTGAGTTATATATGCTATCGTATCCTGCAACTACTAGTCCATGTGAATGTGAAAACCCCATATCGCCAGCTAGGCTATTTAAAAAGTTACCTTAGTTACAACATTACAATTCAAATGTTTAAAACGTTTTTGTTTTCTCGAATTCAGGTTTTTTCGACTTAGGCGGTTATTGCTTATGACCACAGATATATGCTTATATGCATGTATGTTTGTAACGATTCTGATAACAATATTTTGATTCGTTCATTGTAATTGATACTTTTTAGCGAATTAACCGTATTCATTGTTGGCGGTATGTGTATACGAAAACAATCTCATATCAATCAAAATATTTGAGATATACCGCTAAACTTGTTTTCCCATCGAC
>NW_023458558.1:13275308-13283623 GCF_013731165.1 Rhagoletis pomonella | reverse complement strand
CAGCCTTGGCAGGGATTAAGTGATATCTTAACTCAAAAATAATGGGGTGTTTGGCCTAAATTATCTCTGAAATGTGTTAAAAAGGAGTGCATTACAAATTATGGCAAAGAGTATCAATACAACAAAAATATGTCCTTCAAAAAATAGAAAATGTTCTTCTTGATCATTCAGTAAACAGTTGAAAACACAACAATATAGAGAAAGCTATTAAAGCAATAAGAAGAAAATTAAAAAAGGAGGGTGAGCATATCGAATTATCATAAAATAGTGGAACATCTTAATGTACCTTTGTACATATACATACATTCATAGATATGTAAGTAAACTACCGTTTGTAGTATGTGCTTAGGCATCTAATCTAGTTTTCAAACTCAAAATTACTCAAAATCATTTACTTTAATTCAACTTTGTTTACATTCCTAATCTAGTCTTGTTTTATAAACAATGAAGAAATATTTACTGCCATTTTGTATTGTTAAATTGTTAAGTAAGGACATTAGACTAGCCTAAGCATTAAGCAACTCGAAGTATTTTTAGTTCGGTCTAAACTAAATCCTTATACGCATTTAGCAGGATTTCACAAACACTATGACACAAAATAATCAGCCGTTTCATTATCCTCCTTACAATCGTGGCCTTAAAGGATTAATCTTTTGTCTAAACGCTGAGGTAGCGCACTACCGCCTAGTGGATCGAATGGCAAGAGCAAGCATGCCAATCGAAGTTATTCATGCATATGTACATATGTGTGTAACTATTTACATATGTCAATTTAGTACATACTATGTACATACTCGTATGTATGTGCATAAATACATTTGTAGGTTGGGTTATATCCAGGGATGGAATTTAGAAATTTCAAAATGTGCCTACAAAATAGTGCCGAAAAGAAGATGAAAGTGCCCCAAAATTAAAATATCCATATACATATTTCTAAGAGGTATTTTACTTATTTCTAAAAGGTATTTCCTTTCGAATTTGCCACACCAACTGTACCATACAGATTCAAGGACGATTCACCATCGAACCAGATCATTGTTGTCGCAAGAACTTCTTCACGGACCATATGTCCGTATGTAACTCTATCATTAGATTATTCAAGATATCAATGGAGGAGATGCCTTCTGACAAACACACAAAATCAAACCTGAACGTGAATTGTTGGCGAAAAAGTTTGGCCTAAATGTTTAATAAAATAAAATAAAAAGTTAATTTTGGGCGGGACAAAGTCCGTCGGGTTTACTAGTAGTACATAAAAGCAAGTGCCTTCTACTCGGGCTACCAACGTGAGAACCGCGTAGGAAATTTTATTCCATAATGTATACTAGAGTTAATTCTTTTCAATTGCCCCAAAGGAGATCTAAGATCCTATAACGTATTTGGAAATTTTTGGCCATCAAAACCAGCAATAGCGAATGCTGGAATCCGGCTGCTGATCTATGTATAAGTATTAGTCTACACGACGTTTTTTAGTTTTAAATGACAATAATGTGTTTTCACTTATTTGACGACAAATACCACGCAGTTTGACTTAGTGCAAAGCAGTCTTTATATAAGCAAAAATTAACACACACGACACGAAAATGCATTATAATCAAACAAAGCATGAATTTTGAAATTTTTGTTAGTACATAGATACATACATACATTCATATTAATGTGATTACTATTACGAAAATACTTATTTGGTAATTTATTTAAAATTTTCGGCACCAATTCTTTGCCGCCGATATATCAGCGATGAGTTTCATTTGTGAGTCCACTTTGCGGGGGTAATGCAGCAAGGACCTATCCATTTCATCTTTCGGTTGCATCGCATGGTCTATTAGCCAACCATATCTTTGATTTTCCGTAATCGGTGCAAGCGAACGACTTTTTGTAGTCATTTTGCGATTCTCATTAATAAGCTGCACATATTTCTTTACTTCTGGCGAATTTAGTAGATTGGAATCCAAATCAAACGTTTCATGACGCGCATAAAATTTTTCCGTTAATGCTTTATTACGATAATCTGGCCGATAATAGTTTTGCTTGGTTTTTAATTTGCCTGCGTTACAGCAAAACATCACTTAAATAAATGTGAAAATTGTACGACCGGAAAAAAGCAATTTTTCGAATTACTCATACATCAGTTCTAAAATTGACGGGTTCACTTTCATTTACATTAGGCTGGATAAAAAAAAAAATCTAGTCTTTTTTCAAAATCCCTTGTGATATATGTAGTTACAAGGTGGTGTTACCGGAGCAGACGATTTAATGCGAATTGTGCTGATTGTCAAAATTATGTGTTTGTTGTAGATTTATTGTGTTCCGATTGTCGCCGTGCACATAATTTCTTGGTGTTATTTTTTTTTTTGGTGCTATTTTGCCGCTATCACCTTGTATGAATTTGCCTTCGTATTTTGCTTCTGGAGTGTCAAATTTCCTCTATACTTCACACAAGAAAGAAAATTCTAAAACTCTCACTCTCACTCAAGCGAAATAAAACAATTGGGTTGTTTACACTTGCCTGGTTATCAGGTTAGCTGGTTATGTAGTTATATTTTTTATTCAGTTTACAACAATAACATACACTGCAGAATAATAATTTTTAACCAGGTAACCTGATAACCTGGCAAGTGTGAACAACCTAAATGTTTCCACGGCAAGCGATTCGCTCTCCCATTCGTAATTCGTTCTCTCATTCGTGATTGACGCCCCAATTAGGAACCGAATCACACAATTCGCCATACAAAATTTTGAGAGAGAATTACTTCATTCGTAGGTGATCCAGATCTAATCACCATGCGAATCAAAAACAAATCGTTGTCTTCTCTAATTTTTATCGATAACGGCTGTCAAAACACCTAGACCACACACATCCCAACAAGCACAAACATTGAAAAAATAGCAAGAATCGTTGAGCTGCCTTTACATGGGCCGATTTCTGTCGACTCGAAAATCGACTGGGAAATCGACCAGCCAAAACACTCACATTTCACGGTTGAATTGCCATTTACACTGGTCGATCTTTGTTGTAAGACAAATAATTGAATCATGAATCATGGCTACTTTTTCTTCGGAGTGCTTTGTTATTTTTATTTGTATCAGTCAAAAATAAATATTTTTGTTCAGAAAATTTTCAATAGTAAGAGCGTGTGTGAATCGGTAACAAAGTCCGCGGCAAGTAAATTTTTGACAACTATGAGGTGAATAAAATTTCAGTAGCTCACGAGGCTAGTGAAATTTTTGACAAATGCATAGACAATTTTGACAATCGCAAAGATTGTTGCTGTGTGTAATTTTTCGTAAAACAAAAGTTTAAATTGATGAAATGCTATCAGTGATGGTAGATGTTTTCTTAAAATATTAATTTCACTTCAATTTGTAATATTTTATTCCGCATAAATCTGCGGTTATCAAAAAATTACTGCTGTCAAAAAATATTTCATTTCACACAGCAGATTGGCAAAACTGTCTCACCACAGTTAAAATATTATTCAACAGCTTTCTTCATAGAACTTTGTTACCGATTCACACACGCCCTAAATAAAAAATTAAATTCATAAACAAATACTATTCCCATCACAAATTCGTAAATTTTTTCTCAATAATGGCATTCAACAAATATTCGCGAGTTTCTAATGGCGTTGATATGCCGTCTTTTGGCTTTAAGACGTTGCAGGTGTGAACAGAAAATTAGAGAAATCTCTATAGGGATTGAATTCCTAAAATGCATCTAGCTTTACGCACGCTCATACTCAAAGCGAAAGTATACAACGTCCATTGCGTCACCGACACCGTCACCGTCATTGCCAGCGTCAACGGTGCTTATGCGGCAAGTTACACACTATCCGTTGCGTTTTTACTTTTCTTTCATCCTATTTTACATTTCTTATTTTAATAAATCCAAAAATTTTTACAAACGGAAAAATTTTAGTTCAAATATGTAAACAAAACACAGACTAGTTGTCACTTGACGCAGACGCATAAGTTGAAAGTTGAGCTAATTTGAGCGTCACCGTCACCTTTGTCATGTAACTTACTTCATACAACTACACCAGTTCAACTTTTTTGACAACTGACGGTGACGCAATGGGCATTATGTACTATCGCTTTCATCTACATATGTACATATGTATGTTTATTTCCAGATAAAAGAAGAGGATATGAGTGAGGCCTTGAATGATGCAATCGAAGCAGGCTATCGGCTGGTTGAGACCTCGCCTTCCTACAATAATCAGGAAGCTGTCGGTGGCGTCTTGGCAGCATGGCTCAATTCAGAAAGAATTAAACGGGATGAACTTTTTATAATGACCAAACTGCCTGTTACAAGTGAGTTAGAAAAAAGCATTCCCTTGAAAAGTAATCAAAATAAAGCACAGAATATTTTTGAATATTTACTGAAAAACGTCCTATCTCAGAATTTGGTTGAAGAACGCAAATAACATAATAATAATAATAATAGATTGGCGCTTACGCATATGTTAGTGTTTGGCCGAGCTTCTCCTCCGATTTGTGGCGTGCGCCTTGATGTTGTCACACAAAGAGGAGGGACCTACAGTTTTACGCCGACTCCGAACTAGGGTGGTTCGACTTTACTAGAAAGTCGACTTTCGACTTTTCGATCGACTCTATACAGTCGACTTTTTTCGACTTTTTAATAAAAAAAAATATTAAGCATACTCTGCGTTTAACTCATATATTATTATTATTATTTTGAAAAACAATTTAAAAAATTTAAAATTTTCACCAAAAAAAGAAATCCTAAAAATTTCTTGAATCGATATTTGGTAATTACGGACAACTTTTTGAAAATATTTCCTTTCCGATGGAACAGAGGTGGCGAGAAATTAAACTTTATAATCATGGGATATTATCTCTTTAAAGTAGCCCAGACAGCTAGTGGATTGGAATTATTCCATATATGTAATACTCCTATATTGGCAGTAAGAGCCAGTACCGTCCGAAAACACTACTGTACAGATATATCAATAAACACGTACGAAAGAAAAGGAACACATTCGTTTATAAATAAACATGTACACAACACATATACAAAAACGGCACTCAAGTACACAATACATTGACAAAAACGGTACTAGACTGCCTCGCTTTGATTTCGGAATGCTTACACATTGAGAAGTTAGCTTACTGCCAATATAGAAGTATTACATATCGTTGGCTTAGTTCTAAGTGTCTTCAGTTATTGAAATATCAGAGTTTCCGTATTTTTGAAATTTACCGTTAGATATACGGGAAGCGAATGTAATTTTGGTCCGATTTGAATAATTTTCAACGAATTGCTTTTCCGTACCAGGTTTATTAAGTGCACCGAGTTTGGTAGAAATTGATAAATCGGTTACCGAGTTACACATTTGTGGTCATAAGTGGGCGGCGCCATGCCCATTATCCAAAAATGTATCATAATCTTATTTTCTGCTGAGTGGTTATCGCGATCATCGATTTTAAGTGAATTAGATTTGTAACAGATTTCTTAGCTAGACCTTAAATAAGGCTCGTACCGAGTTTGGTGAATGGGCTACTGAGATACAGCATTTCATAATAGGTGGGCGGGGTCATGCCCATTTTCCAAAAATAATAATAATATTTTTTACAAAAATTCTACTTCACATACTAATTTTTAACAATTTGCATCCAATATTTACTGAAATATCGTAGTTTTTGCATTTTTAGAAAATACCTTTATATCGGAAATGGGCGTGGTTACATTCCGATTCGCCCATTTTTAATACCAACTTACCTTGGATAAAGGGCAACCTACATACCAAATTTCGTTGAGATATCTCGAGTTATCGTGTACACGGACAGACGTGTATATGTATTTTTTTTTTGGATTTTTTTGGACTTAGCACATTTGCGTACCAATGCATAACAACAAGTAAAAACGACATTACGGTAATTTTCTTTTTTGGTAATGATGTATTTTAAGTTATGCTATCTTACTGCATCAAAATCTCAATTTACATAAAAAGTGGACTTAGCACGTTTGCGAACTAAGCCAACGATATATGAATTATTTACATAACTAATGTCGCATATCAACTGGAATTCTACCAGCAACCTTTTGATCGGTGTTTAAAATTTAGTACCTTACGGATTGGTCAAATTGAAACCAAAGAGTGTCCGTAGAAACTTATATAAACCCATGGACTTTCTTGCATGAAATTATTAAAGTAAGTACTTAAGTATATCTTACCTCATTATTAACTGAAGATTGTGGAGACAAACGATTAACAAATTCGAGAAATTTGTTTTCGTATAATAATTTTATGTGATGCTCTTAAATGATTTGACAATGTTGTTGTACTGTCATTAAAATGCATTTCTCTACCACATTTCACATTTACTTAAGTTTTATTGGCATTTTTTTTTTAAATACGATCAAACAGCACTCCGCGTCTTGTTAGAAGATCTGTCTTAATTTAAGAGACGCCACTGCAAATACATTAAAAAAGTCGAGAGTCGAAAGTCGAAAGAGAAAGACTGAAGTCGACTTCCATTAACTGGAAGTCGATCACTAAAATTCGACTTTCAGGAGTAAAAAGTCGATTTGGGTCGAAAGTCGAAGTCGACGATTGTATTTTAATGAGAAGGTGTTTTTCATGGCAGAAATACTATCGGATGTTTGCCATTACCTGCCGACGGACGACCTTTTTTCTATATTTTCTGCGATGTTGCTTTGACCAGGGTTTGAACCCGGGTGCTGCGGAGTGGAAGCGCGCACTGCTTACCACTACACCACAGCGACGCAAATAACATAGTGTATTAAAATATTAAGAATCAATGTAATTTATACTATTACGTGACTAGCGTATCTAAAACTTTTATCAGTAGCGTTTTAAGAAATATTTTCTTAGTTTTAGAAAAACTCAGACCATTTGACAGCTGTCAATTGATACAGTTTTAATTTGACACACGATTCGTGACTAGCGTACCTAAAAACTTAATCAGTTGTATTTTCAAAAAGGTTTTTTTTTATTTTTAGAGAATGTAGACTTGACTGCTATCAAGTCTAAAACTAAAAATTGTACGCAACGATCCTGCATTTAAAAAAAATCAAATTTTTATATGTGTACCATCTATATGTATTGGTGCTTTTTAGCCTAAATAGCGTATACATAAGTATATGCAGTTTTATGACCGTAGGATAACGATAACACAGGCCAACAAAAATGAGGAAAAAATAGACATTTTTGTGCTGATTGCGAAGCTGTACATATAAAGTTTCATCAGATTTAGATTTTGAGAAAAAACAACTCTACAAAAAAAAATAAAAATAAAAGGTTGTACTGATTTTGGCGAAGTTTGAGTACCCGAAATTAAACAAAAGGTGGTAGGATCTTCGACTTAGGTTTAAATTAGGGCTTGAAGTTTCAACTAAAATCACTGAAAATGCCATCCCTGGACCTTGACCCTGGCATCAAGTCACGGTGTACTAATGGTATTTTCAGGGATAGTAGTCGAGAGTTCTACCTTTAATTTAAGCCCAAGTGGAAGGCTCTATCACCTTTTTTTTTGCTAGAGCATCTCAAATATTGCAAAAACGCGATTTTTTGATACTTTGACCACGTTTTTATCAAAATCTAAAGCTGATGGAAACTTTTTACTTACAGATTCGTAATAGCACAAAAAAGTCTATCAAAAACAGTTTTAACATTTTACGAAACAAAATCAGTGTTGCCCTGTGTAATCCATGCCGACTTTTAGTTGAAGGTTTAGTTAATAATTTGAATTAAGGAATAAAAAGTATGCATACATACATATATACGGTGACCAGATTTTTGTGTGGACAAAAATCGGGACATTTCTGAAGTATCGAATATGAACGTACAATTTTTTTTATAAAATAAATAGACATTTCATCTTTTAATGTAAGTTTTATTTAAGACAAAACAAAGAGAAAAAACTTAAAAAATTATCGCAAAAATGTTCGGTGGCGAGAATGTAAATAGGGAAAAGACATTTTAGCAAGTTTTGGCTACTTTTCATGGATTAATATATTTTTATTATTTAAAAAAAGAACTATTTAGTAAATCAAAATTTCAAATTTCGTAGAACTTTATGAAAATTCGACGAATTTTAACAAATATTTATCAAAATTTTTTAAATTTTTAATCAGGTTTTTAGAACTTTGGGCATGCAGTTTGTAGCCCATTAAATTTTAGTATACCAAAGTAGGTTGACATTTTTTTTTGCATGGAGAAATGAGCATCACCTTCCGCAAAACAAAATTCTTAAAATTGCACTTCGTTTTACTAAAATTTAATGGGCTAACAAACTGCATACTCAATGCTTTTAAGAAATCTAATTAA
>NW_023458558.1:13266986-13275208 GCF_013731165.1 Rhagoletis pomonella | reverse complement strand
GTTCTCGAGTTTTGTGACCTCGTACAAACGAACAAAATATTTTTATATACATATACTACATATTCATAGATAGATAGAAGATGTCCATATGTGGTTTCGATTTTAATCTTTGATTACAAAAAGAATTCCATATTTTACATTCGTGAATGAACTTTCAATTTCTCAACTACTTTTACAATTCCTTTGAGTAATTGAAAAAACTAAAGTACTCCTGCAATTCCAGGTAATGGAATTGCAAGAAAATATATTACATTTTCAATTCTTTTCAAAGACATTTGGGGGGGGGGGGGGGGAGTTACATTACTAGCACGTACATAGTTTATTTCAATTACAATATGAAATTCCTTGTAATCGAATTAAAAAAAAAAACGACATTTGAAATTACTTCTAAGGAATTGAAAAAGTAATAAGCTCCTATGCTGTAGACTGAAGGAATCGATTCTTAATTACAATTCCTTGTTATTTTGTAATTGGGAGTACTTTAATTTCTAAAGGAATCATTACGACAGTACAGCCCAACCCTACTAAATAGTAGTAGTAGTAGTAAAGTCATCAGTGTGCGGGGCTCTTCAATTACACCTGGCTAGTAGTTAGTTAATCGTTAAAATGTGGGTTTCGAACCTTATGAAATATAACCAAACGAGAAAATGGCCTAACCCAAGATGAGTTGTTTTATCAAAATGCCAGAGATATTCAAGAGAAAAAACATCGAAGCAAACAGATTGTTTTCAACGATTATTCCTCAGAAGTACTGACTTGCCTTTGTTAGTGAAATTAAAATTTTTTTATTGCATAAAACGATGTATGGATTTATAATTTATTTGATGAAATGCCTCATGATCAATCAAAAGTTAATTTTGGATTTTTAGCTAGTTACGGCTTTTTATATTTCAGCGACAACTTGCGATAGCGCCTTTCTATACTAAGGTAAGGATATGCACTGGTACTATGTATATACATTCATGTCTTTAAATATTTATCTTGTAGAAAACTTCCTACATGTGCATATTTGCTTTTGCAAGTTCATTACATATGTACATACATATATATCGTTACCTAAAGGTGAAAAGGCGCCAAGTCCATTTTTTGGAATTGTTCAGGAGAGACTTCTCAAAATCGATGTAGTTTTGCATTATCTGTCATTCTGCATTACAAACCCAATTTTGAAAAAAATGGACTTATCACCTTTTCAACTTTAGATAGTGATATAAGCTTTTGAATAAAATAAAGGTTTAAAAACCTGAACATTTTTTTATTTTCTTTTCATATTACGCTACATACAATACAATTACTGTTGTCTATATGCGGATATAGGTCAACCTGAAGTGTTTTTGTTTTTTTTTTGTTTTTTATTGATAGTGTGGCTTGTCCACTTTTTCATTTTGAAAGTCAAAAGAATGCCGGAGCGCGGCTTAAATGAGACTGTGTATGTTTAAAAAGTTGACCAGCATCCAAATATACATACCAATGTACATACTACTGCAAAGCTAAACAAACGTTGTAGAAATAAAAATGTAGTATGCAGTATGTTTGTATGTAACCAAAACCGCTAACAGGTTTGAATAGTAACTCATAATGGGTTAAACTTGTCTGAAGGTGTAACTTTAGAACTTTTAACTACTACCAGTGATCGGACTAAAAAAAAATCCTGTGTGGTAGAATCTGGAAAAAAATGTGGTAGATTCCAAAAAAATGTGGTAGATCTCAGGTTTTGGATCAAACTTTGTACAAAAATCAAAAAAGTTCTGCAAGGCTTCCCTTAAATTGCAAAAGTTTTAATTAGACTTTAAAAAAATTAAATTTAGTATATTAAAGTGCAAGATTGAAGTTGCCAAAAATTTTGTCGAATTTTGGCAATTTTTTTTTCCTTGACAGCGTAAAGCTTCCATATCAAGATATTTTTCGAACATATTTTGCAACCTTGCGGAGTGCTGCCAGTTTTTCTTTTTATCACATCACGATGTAGCGAACAAAGGTGGCATGTTACAGAAACCACTACTTGGGATTTGCCGATTTTGACAATTCTCAAGTAAAAGTAAACAACGCCTCAGAAACCTTAGATGCACGGAAATTTGCTAATACTTTCACAAAAATCGCCGTTTTTTAACATTATCGCTATTAATTCTTTTTATAAATCATAATATATTTTGCAATTTAACATAATAAATAGAACCGCGTTTCCTGTCGAAAAATGTATTATTGAGAAAATTTACTATTTTACAGTTTATTCTATCTTCCCATTAGCGGTTTGTTTACTTTTACTTGAGAAATTTCATCGCCGCCGGAAATGCGGAATCTTGTATTATGGGCGTGTGTGAATCGGTAGCAAAGTTCTATGGGGAAAGCTGTTGAATAATATTTTTACTATGGTGAGACAGTTTTGCCAATCTGCTGTGTGAAATGAAATCTTTTTTGACAGCAGTAAATTTTTCATAACCGCAGATTTATGCGCAATAAACTATTACAAATTGAGTGAAATTAATATTTTAAGAAAACATCTACCATCATTGATTGCAGTTCATCAACTTAAGCTTTTATTTTACGAAAAATTACACACAGCAACAATCTTTGCAATTGTCAAAATTTTCTATGCATTTGTCAAAAATTTCACTAGCCCTATGGGCTACTGAAATTTTATTCACCTCAAACTTGTCAAAAATTTACTTGCCGCGAACTTTGTTACCGATTCACACACGCTCTATATCATTCTTGTTACCATATAGTGTTTAGTGCTGGACAATTTTTATACCCGAGCGCACTTGTGCACAAGGGTATTATAACTTTGTTCACATAACGGTTGTTTGTAACAGGCAAAACGAATCGAGATAGATATAGACAAATGAATACCAAAATTAAAAGAGAAATCGATTAAGCGGTGACTGTCTGTCCGTCCGTCCGTCCGTCCGTCTGTGCACACGATAACTCGAGTAAAAATTGAGATATCTTAACGAAACTTGGTACGTAGACTTCTTTTGGGCGTAGGACGGATGGTATTGAAAATGGGCGAAATCGGACAATAACCACACCTACCTCCCATATAACGGTAATTTTCAGAAATACGAAAACTGGGATATTTTAGTAACTACTAAAGATAATTCACTCAAAATTGATATTTACAATGAGATTCAGACGGAAAACATGAATATTATAGATTTTTGGAAAATGGGCGTAGCCACGCCCACTTATGGTTACATGTGTATATCTTGGTAACCGCTTCACCAATTTCTTCCAAACTTGGCACAGTTGTTGGTCCTGGTACAAAATACCAAATGGCCGAAAATTTTTAAAATCGGACAATAACCACGCCCACATCCCATATAACGGTAATTTAGAAAAATACGAAATCCTCGATAAATCAGTAAATATTAAAGCTAATTTTTTCAAAATTGATGGGTGCAACAATTCTTAACAAAGAAATATGTTTGTGATAAAATTTTGGAAAATGGGCGTGGCACCGCCCACTTATGATCACATATATGTGTCTCGGTAACCGTTCTACCAATTTGTACCAAACTCGGTACGGTTATTGTGCTTGCCACACAAAAGCAAACCGTTGAAAATTGTTGAAATCGAAATACGGCCGTTTTTCATATAACCGGTAAATTTCAGAAATGCTTGAAATTTCAATATTTCGAAATTTAAGGACGCTATTTTACTTAAAATTTATACACCCCGGCTTATCAGTAGCGGCAGCTTTCGGAAAGGTGGAAAACATATATTTAATACTTGCGCCGGGTATTTAATGTTCGGCTCCGCCCGAACTTAGACTTTCTTACTTGTTGCTCTTAAAATTAAGAAAATTATGTCGAGGAAAAATAAAACTAGGTACTCAATAACGCGAATATGTGGTAGATCTCAGACCTTATGTGGTAGATGTGGTAGATGCTCTAAAAAGTGGCAGATCTACCACAATGTGGTAGAAGTCCGATCACTGACTACTACATATCGTCGCCTGGGTAAAAGATTGTCGTATGTTAATTTCGTCAGGTTGTAGGAAATCGCGTTTGAAGTTTGGAATGCAATTTCTCAAAAACGCGAAGGTAGATTTTCTCCAAAGTCTCTGAAAATGTTACTAGTTCACAAAATTCGTAAATTATTTAATGTTTATTGTTAATTAGTTTTAAGTTTATGAAGGAGGTTCTTTACTCAAATTTTGTCGTAAGCGTCATATGTCCACAATTTGGCAGCCACTTTGTATGAAATACGAAAAAATGTGATCAAAATTTCTACCTCATTAACGACACTTTTTACTCAATATCTTGGAAACTAAAAGAGATATCCAAAAATGGAGAACGCCATTTGTAAGATATTAATTAGCTTAATATGACTGCATCACCAACTAAATTTTTACTAAATTATCGAAAAAGTTGTAGTCAATATCTCGGAAACTAAAGGTTGACCTTTAGTCATCTTAGTTTAAACCACAGTTGTGCACCGAAAAACTAGACTTTAGGCGCTTAAAACCCTCAATAAAAAGAAGAAGATATATTGTAATTCACTTGCTTATTCAATATTGCGTTTTTGTTTTTTACCATCCAAGTGCCATATCCCAATATCGGCATCTTCAAGCCATTATTCAGATGTAAATATTTTTGCTCGCTCATTTTTGTTATCAGTGAATTGACTGCTTCTCAGCTTTTTATGCACTCAATCAGAAACCACGAACTTGACCGCGCGGCGTTTAATTTTACTCTGAAGAAAGCTGACTGCGGTCATACACTTTTAGCCGGCTGGTATTGTCATAAAAATACTGGTTTATGTATGTATGTAAGTATGTACATTCACGCTCTCAATGCGCTTCATGTTTTCCTTTATTAATTGCATTCTGGAGCAAAAGAGCTAAATGGGGGCATTAGTGTGTATGCAAGTAGGAGCAACAATGTCCATTAGGGTGGTCCGGAAATAAGTAAAGTCGGAATTCCAAATATGAACCATATCGGACCATAAATACGGGGTTTCAAATATCTCAACATCTGCGCCACCTGGAGGATTAATTCATCTTCTGTATTGCATTGTCATCGGGTTTTGCCCTACGTTTTGATGTTTCAAGCCTGTACCTCGTCGAAAAGTTGATTAACCCTGGCATTCAGTAAGCGGTCTCTAGTCACTAATAGTGACTTTTGGTGGTGAACTTGGATTTTGAGACTATTTGGTATGCAGTATGCTGTCTCACGCCTCTAGTCTCACCTCAAAAATAAAAATATGGAGAAAAAGTTAATTGCTCTCCATTTTATTAAAAAAAAAACGCGAATATGAAGCCAGGAAATTTGTTCAATAAGAATTTCGTTAGGAAATATACCAAAATGCTTTAATATCATACAAATCCATTGAGAAAAAATAATAATTTTTTTTTTAACATTAAAATCTTAAGATTATTAAAAAAAATAAAACTAATGAATAAAAAAATAAAAATACTAAATAAAAAAAATTAAAAAAAATCCTCTACGTCCGAGGAGTACCCGAACCCGGACCATCTCGACCGGCAGCCTAATGCTTTGACCACTCGGTCATTGCGACTCTTCGGCCGCCGCGGCAAAAGGCATACATAAACGCTATCAGTTGACTGTCTGTGTTTGTTTTCACCACACATTTTTGTGAACTTTTTGTGACTCTCTCCTACGGAATAGCCAAATCATCTCAAGTCACAAAAATAGTCACTAATTGCTAATCTCAAATTTAGTGACTTGAGATGAGACTGAATTACTGAATCCCAGGGTAAGTCTCACCGTAATGCATTTGTTTGCATACCCACATACATATGTATGTATTTATGCATGTACATACATGTGCAGATATTTATGTGTATCAGCAAGTTTGTAATACAATGACTCAATTACGTTATTAGCGTACCCTATTTAAGTTCGGGCACACCGAATGTTGTCCTTCATATTTTCAAAAATTAAATATTTTATATGAAGTGACGCGTGGCAAGTGGCATTGCGCTGACGTGGGCACAAATCAATTTATTGCATTTTCCACATACATTTTTAAGACCAGACAGTTAATGAGTTCGACAATTGGCTTGAGATAATAACATATGTTCCCAAGGAGGTATTTATGTACATTTTTATTTTGGAAGAAATAACTAGATCGTTAGCTATTGTTTATTAACGACATTGTTCAAAATATTTAAGCTTGTGAAACGGATACTTGTTTGGCTTTTTTTGTGCAATTAGTTTGATAGAATTTTTCGTTCAAAACGCATTCCTTCTGCACTTGACAGATACTTTTATGGTTCAAAAAAAAAAAATTAATTAATTAATTTAAGGATGCGGCTGACGGGATTCGAACCCGGCAACTTCTGGAAGCTAACAAATAGCAGCACGCATGCATGCTTTCAAATGTTTAGCTTGAACAAATAACTAGCACCGTCATCAATACGCCAACAGTCAGCAAGTGACGAAACGAACGAACTCAATAAGGTACAACCAAACTGGCAATCGCCTCTCCGAAACTCCTAAAGCGCAGTATCCTCCTCACACATACATAGGCCAAGAATAGTGACGCTGTGATACCATATGGAATACTATTCCCTTTCGATGTGATGAGCTTTACCGATGGGTCTTATTTCCACCTATGCGGTCTCTGCCAAACATGCGTAATTTTTTTTCTATGATCTTGCAACTACAACATTGGTCCGATGCGCATAGATGTGCATAAGAAGGACCTTTTTAAATAAATACAGCATGCACGTTTGTAGGTACCTAAATACCTTAATTCAATTTCACAGTTGCTGTCCATTTTAAAAGATTGAGGCCTCCTCTATACATTCTATTAGATTTGTGATATTTGTATACGGTGACCATTCGTACCGATTTTGGCGGGACAGTACCGATTTTGAGAAAATTGTCCCGCTGAATATTTTTTTGAATGTCCCGACGTATATATTATTAACAAGTAAGAAAGTCTAAGTTCGGGCGGAGCCGAACATTAAATACCCGGCGCACGTATTAAATATAAGGTTTTTCACCTTTCTGAAAGCTACCGCTACATGGTTAGCCGGGGTGTATCAATTTTGAGTAAATTAGAGTCCTTAGATTTCGAAATTTTGAAGTTTCAAGCAGTTCTGCAATTTACCGTCCGCTCAATTTTAGTCCGCTTTCAATAATTTTCAACGTTTTGCTTTTATGTGGCAAGCACAATAACCATACCGAGTTTGGTACAAATTGGTAGAACGATTACCGAGATACATATATGTGGTCATAAGTGGGCGGTGTCACGCCCATTTTCCAAAATTTTATCACAAACGTATTTCTGGATAAGAATTGTTGAAGCATCAATTTTGAATAAATTATCTTTAATATTTACTGATTTATCGAAGATTTTGTATTTCTCCAAATTACCGTTATATGGGATGTGGGCGTGGTTATTGTCCGATTTTAAAACTTTTCGGCCATTTGGTATGTTGTGCGAAGACCAACAACTGTGCCGAGTTTGGAAGAAATCGGTACATTGGTTACCAAGATATACACATGTAACCATAAGTGGGCGTGGCTACGCCCATTTTCCGAAAATTTAAAATATTCTTATTTTTCGTCTTAAACTTATTGTAAATATCAATTTTGAGTGAATAATATCCAGTAGTTACTAAAATATCGAAGTTTTCGTATTTTTGAAAATTACCGTTATATGGGAAGTGGGCGTGGTTACAGTCCGATTTCGCCCATTTTCAATACCAACCTACCTTGGATTAATGGAAACCTACATACCAAATTTCGTTGAAATACCTCAATTTTTCCTGGAGTTATCGTGTACACGGACGGACGGACAGACGGACGGACAGACAGACATGGCTTAATCGACTTCTCTATTCATCCTGAGCATTTATGTATACATTTGTCTATATCTATCTCGATTCGTTTTGGCTGTTACAAACAACCGTTATGTGAACAAAATTAATATACCCTTGTGCACAAGTGCGCTCGGGTATAAAAATAATACTAATTCCCTAAAAAATTCATGGATATGAAAAAAATTATCTGTAGATACAGTGGCGAAAATATAAATAGGAAAGAAATATTTAAATATTCCTCGGCTATTCCTTTTTCTATTATTTAATGTTTATTATTTTTTTTTAATGAAAATGTAGCTCGTTATATAACAAGAAACATATGAATCAAACTTTGTACAAAAATTAGCAAAAGTCGGCAATATTTTATCAAAATTTTGTGCTTTTTAATTAGATTTCTTAAAAGCATTGAGTATGCAGTTTGTTAGCCCAT